>NC_134354.1:675736009-676336009 GCF_048569485.1 Anomaloglossus baeobatrachus
GGGTATGACTTGGTCTCAGAAAATTATGAGATTACCAACAGTTACGATATCTTAGCCCCTGGAGGGACCCAGGTGGGAGATATTACCGTCATCTTTCCTATCATGATTTCTTTGTCGCTCCATTGGGAGACCCAGACAATTGGGTGTATAGCTATGCCTCCGGAGGCCACACAAAGTATTACACTAAAAGTGTAAAGCCCCTCCCCTTCTGCCTATACACCCCCCGTGCTCACGGGCTCCTCAGTTTTTATGCTTTGTGCGAAGGAGGCAGACATCCACGCATAGCTCCACAGCTTGGTCAGCAGCAGCTGCTGACTAGGTCGGATGGAAGAAAAGAGGGCCCATAACAGGGCCCCCAGCATGCTCCCTTCTCACCCCACTTTGTCGGCGGTGTTGTTAAGGTGGAGGTACCCATTGCGGGTACACAGGCAGGAGCCACATGCTGTTTCTTTGTCGCTCCATTGGGAGACCCAGACAATTGACAATTGGGTGTATAGGCTATGCCTCCGGAGGCCGCACAAAGTATTACACTTAAAAGTGTTAAGCCCCTCCCCTTCTGCCTATACACCCCCCGTGCTCCCACGGGCTCCTCAGTTTTTTGCTTTGTGCGAAGGAGGTCAGACACGCACGCACAGCTCCACAGATTGGTCAGCAGCAGCTGCTGACCATGTCGGATGGAAGAAAAGTGGGCCCATATAGAGCCCCCAGCATGCTCCCTTCTCACCCCACTCTTGTCGGTGGTGTTGTAAGGTTGAGGTATCCATTGCGGGTTCGGAGGCTGGAGCCCACATGCTGTTTTCCTTCCCCATCCCCCTCAGGGCTCTGGGTGAAGTGGGATCCTATCGGTCTCCAGGCACTGAGACCGTGCTTCATCCACAACTCCTGTGGAGCCTGCTGGATAGGAGCCGGGTATCGTTCAGGGACATGGCCCTGCTACTTGGAGGTACTCTGTATCCCTGTGGGGACAGCGCACAGCAACACTCCAGCTTTGCTGGGTGTGCTAGTGCACCGGGGACCACGGCGCTGACCGGGTTAATATGTGCCATTACACACTCAGCGTTGCTGAGTGTGTTTATGTATAGGGACTGCCGCACTGACCGCCGCGGCCATGGAAACAATGCGGCGCGGCTGGGACTTGTAGTGCGCCGGGGACTTTCACGCCGGCCGCGCTTTTACGGCGGCCGTGTTTATTACTAGAGTCCCCGGCTTTTTGCGGCCTAGTTTCCTTTCCTCCCGCCCACAGCCCTGACAGGCAGGGGAAGGGCGGGACGCTGCACAGAACGAGCAGCACTGAGGGCTGGAGCATGCTTTGCATACTCCACCCCTCTCACTGTGCACAGTGCGGGCACCAGTTCCCGCTCTTTCTGGGTCACGCCCACGGCTCCCTCCTCTCCTCAGGACGCCGGCAGCCATTCCTGTCAGCTCCTCGGACGCAGCAGAGGGGGACAAAGTCTGGGAGACCCAGGCAGGGACTCTGGTGGCCTCACAACCGCTTTAGGCGGGTGGTAAGCAGCACCTGTGGTGCTAGCCCCATTGTGCAGTAGTGTAACATTATATGTTTATGGTATATATGTTTTACACTGTATGGTGCACAGTTGATTTCTGGCTATATACCCTATTGTGTTACTCAGGGAAGATAATAGCATGGCACCCACGAAAGGCAGGGGTGCCAAAACACAGGCTTATTATGTTGCCTGCGCCGCATGTACGACCCCGCTACCGGCAGGTTCCACTGACCCTCATTGTGTGCACTGTTCGGCCCCTGTGGCACTTACTCAGCCGGAGCCTCTGCTAAGAGGGGCCCAGGGGGAGCCACCTGCTAACACTGTTCAGGTGACGGGGACGGAGTTTGCAAAACTCTCTGAGACTATGGCTAAGATACTAGAAGCCTTGCAGTCCAGGCCGGTATCTCAGCACAGGGACTCTGTTGAATCTTTGTTCCCTGGCCCACCTCAGCTGGACCAACAATGTCCTCCCGGGGTATCTCATGGATCCCAGGCTGAGGGTTCTGACACAGACCCCAGCCCCAGACCGACTAAGCGAGCTCGCTTAGATTTTCCCTCGACATCATCATATTGTGCAGGGTCTCAGAGGGGGGAATCTCTGGTTGATGATGCGGAGACAGCTGATCAGGATTCTGATCCTGAGGCCGCTCTCAATCTTGATACTCCGGACGGGGACGCCATAGTGAACGACCTTATTGCGTCCATCAATCGTATGTTGGATATTTCTCCCTCAGCTCCTCCGGTGGAGGAGTCAGCTTCTCAGCAGGAGAAATTCCGTTTCAGGTTTCCCAAGCGTACACCGAGTATGTTTCTGGACCACTCTGATTTCAGAGAGGCAGTCCAGAATCACCATGCTTGTCCAGATAAGCGTTTTTCTAAGCGCCTTAAGGATACACGTTATCCTTTTCCCCCTGACGTGGTCAAAAGTTGGGCTCAGTGTCCCAAAGTGGATCCTCCAATCTCCAGACTGGCAGCTAGATCCATACTTGCAGTGGAAGATGGGGCTTCACTCAAAGATGCCACTGACAGGCAGATGGAGCTCTGGTTGAAATCCATCTATGAAGCTATCGGCGCTTCTTTTGCCCCAGCGTTCGCAGCCGTATGGGCGCTACAAGCTATCTCAGCAGGTCAAGCGCAAATTGACGCAGCCACACGCATGTCCGCGCCACAGGTGGCGTCCATAACCACTCAGACGTCGGCATTTGCGTCTTACGCTATTAATGCTGTCCTGGACTCTGCGAGCCGTACGGCGGTTGCAGCCGCCAATTCGGTGGTACTCCGCAGGGCCTTGTGGCTACGGGAATGGAAGGCAGATTCTGTTTCCAAAAAGCGCTTAACCAGTTTGCCAATTTCTGGCGACCGATTGTTTGGCGAGCGTTTGGATGAAATCATCAAACAATCCAAGGGAAAGGATACATCCTTACCCCAGCCCAAACCGAACATACCCCAACAGAGGAAGGGGCAGTCGAGGTTTCGGTCCTTTCGGGGCGCGGGCAGGTCCCAATTCTCCTCGTCCAAAAGGCCTCAGAAAGATCAAAGGAACTCTGACGCATGGCGGTCTAAGTCACGTCCTAAAAAGGCCACCGGAGGTGCCGCTACCAAAGCGGCTTCCTCATGATTTTCGGCCTCCTCACTCCGCATCTTCGGTCGGTGGCAGGCTCTCCCGCTTTTGCGACGCCTGGCTGCCACGGGTAAAAGACCGTTGGGTGAGAGACATTCTGTCTCACGGTTACAAGATAGAGTTCACCTCTCGTCCCCCGACTCGATTCTTCAGGTCATCCCCGCCTCCCGAGCGAGCCGAGGCTCTTCTGCAGGCGCTGGGCACTCTGAAGGCAGAAGGAGTGGTGGTCCCTGTTCCTCTTCAGCAACAGGGCCACGGTTTTTACTCCAACTTGTTTGTGGTCCCAAAGAAGGACGGGTCTTTCCGTCCTGTCCTGGACCTGAAATTTCTCAACAAACACGTAAAGACCAGGCGGTTCCGGATGGAATCCCTCCGCTCCGTCATCGCCTCAATGTCCCAAGGAGATTTCCTTGCATCGATCGATATCAAAGATGCTTATCTCCACGTACCGATTGCTCCAGAGCACCAGCGCTTCTTGCGCTTCGCCATAGAAAACGAACACCTGCAGTTCGTGGCACTGCCGTTCGGCCTGGCAACAGCCCCACGGGTTTTCACCAAGGTTATGGCTACTGTAGTAGCGGTCCTCCACTCTCAGGGTCACTCGGTGATCCCTTACTTGGACGATCTCCTGATCAAGGCACCCTCTCAAGAGGCATGCCAACACAGCCTCGACGCTACCCTGGAGACTCTCCAGAGTTTCGGGTGGATCATCAATTTTCCAAAGTCAAATCTGACACCGGCCCAATCGCTCACATACCTTGGCATGGAGTTTCATACCCTCTCAGCGATAGTGAAGCTTCCGCTGATCAAGCAGCGGTCACTACAGACAGGGGTACAATTTCTCCTTCAAGGCCAGTCACACCCCTTGAGGCGCCTCATGCACTTCCTGGGGAAGATGGTGGCAGCAATGGAGGCAGTTCCTTTCGCGCAGTTTCACCTGTGTCCTCTTCAATGGGACATCCTACGCAAATGGGACAGGAAGCCGACGTCCCTCGACAGGAACGTCTCCCTCTCTCAGGCGACCAAAGCTTCCCTTCGGTGGTGGCTTCTTCCCACTTCATTATCGAAGGGGAAATCCTTCCTACCCCCATCCTGGGAGGTGGTCACGACGGACGCGAGTCTGTCAGGGTGGGGAGCGGTTTTTCTCCACCACAGGGCTCAGGGTACGTGGACCCAGCAAGAGTCCTCGCTTCAGATCAATGTTCTGGAAATACGGGCAGTGTATCTTGCCCTGAAAGCGTTCCAGCAGTGGCTGGAAGGCAAGCAGATCAGAATTCAGTCGGACAATTCCACAGCGGTGGCATACATCAACCACCAAGGCGGCACACGCAGTCGGCAAGCCTTCCAGGAAGTCCGGCCGATTTTGATGTGGGTGGAAGCCACGGCCTCCACCATCTCTGCAGTTCACATTCCAGGCGTGGAAAACTGGGAAGCAGATTATCTCAGTCGCCAGGGCATGGACGCAGGGGAATGGTCCCTTCACCCGGACGTGTTTCAGGAGATCTGTTGCCACTGGGGGGTGCCGGACGTCGACCTCATGGCGTCCCGGCACAACAACAAGGTACCGACGTTCATGGCACGGTCTCAAGATCCCAGAGCTCTGGCGGCAGACGCCTTAGTTCAGGATTGGTCGCAGTTTCAGCTCCCTTATGTGTTTCCTCCGCTGGCACTGTTGCCCAGAGTGTTACGCAAGATCAGGGCCGACTGCCGCCGCGTCATCCTCGTCGCTCCAGACGGGCCGAGGCGGTCGTGGTACCCGGATCTGTGGCATCTCACGGTCGGCCAACCGTGGGCACTACCAGACCGACCAGACTTGCTATCTCAAGGGCCGTTTTTCCATCTGAATTCTGCGGCCCTCAACCTGACTGTGTGGCCATTGAGTCCTGGATCCTAGCGTCTTCAGGGTTATCTCAAGACGTCATTGCCACTATGAGACAGGCTAGGAAACCAACGTCCGCCAAGATCTACCACAGGACGTGGAAAATTTTCCTGTCGTGGTGCTCTGCTCAGGGTTTTTCTCCCTGGCCTTTTGCCTTGCCCACTTTTCTGTCCTTCCTTCAATCTGGACTGGAAAAGGGTTTGTCGCTCGGCTCCCTTAAGGGACAAGTCTCAGCGCTCTCTGTGTTTTTCCAGAAGCGCCTAGCCAGACTTCCACAGGTACGCACGTTCCTGCAGGGGGTTTGTCACATCGTTCCTCCTTACAAGCGGCCGTTAGAACCCTGGGATCTGAACAGGGTGCTGATGGTTCTTCAGAAACCACCATTCGAGCCAATGAGAGATATTTCTCTCTCACGCCTTTCGCAGAAAGTGGTTTTTCTAGTAGCAGTCACTTCACTTCGGAGAGTGTCTGAGCTAGCAGCGCTGTCATGCAAAGCCCCTTTCCTGGTTTTTCACCAGGACAAGGTGGTTCTGCGTCCGGTTCCGGAATTTCTCCCTAAGGTGGTATCCCCCTTTCATCTCAATCAGGATATCTCCTTACCTTCTTTTTGTCCTCATCCAGTTCACCAATGTGAAAAGGATTTGCACTTGTTAGATCTGGTGAGAGCACTCAGACTCTACATTTCTCGTACGGCGCCCCTGCGCCGCTCGGATGCACTCTTTGTCCTTGTCGCTGGCCAGCGTAAAGGGTCACAGGCTTCCAAATCAACCTTGGCTCGGTGGATCAAGGAGCCAATTCTCGAAGCCTACCGTTCGGCTGGGCTTCCGGTTCCCTCAGGGCTGAAGGCCCATTCTACCAGAGCCGTGGGCGCGTCCTGGGCTTTGAGGCACCAGGCTACGGCTCAGCAGGTGTGTCAGGCGGCTACCTGGTCGAGCCTGCACACTTTCACGAAACACTATCAGGTGCATACCTATGCTTCGGCGGATGCCAGCCTAGGTAGACGAGTCCTTCAGGCGGCGGTTGCCCACCTGTAGGAAGAGGCCGTTTTACGGCTCTCTTACGAGGTATTATTTTACCCACCCAGGGACTGCTTTTGGACGTCCCAATTGTCTGAGTCTCCCAATGGAGCGACAAAGAAGAAGGGAATTTTGTTTACTTACCGTAAATTCCTTTTCTTCTAGCTCCAATTGGGAGACCCAGCGCCCGCCCCTGTTTTTTTGTGTACACATGTTGTTCATGTTGAATGGTTTCAGTTCTCTGATATTCCTTCGGATTGAAGTTACTTTAAACCAGTTTATAATTCTTTTTCCTCCTTCTTGCTTTTGCACCAAAACTGAGGAGCCCGTGGGAGCACGGGGGGTGTATAGGCAGAAGGGGAGGGGCTTAACACTTTTAAGTGTAATACTTTGTGCGGCCTCCGGAGGCATAGCCTATACACCCAATTGTCAATTGTCTGGGTCTCCCAATTGGAGCTAGAAGAAAAGGAATTTACGGTAAGTAAACAAAATTCCCTTCTTTCCTTCCCCATCCCTTAATGGGCTCTGGGTGAAGTGGGACCCGGATCGGTCTCCAGGCACTGGGACCGTGCTCCCTCCGCAGCCCCTGGGAATCTGCAGGATAGGAGCTGAGTATCGTCAGGGACAAGGCCCTGCTACTATGAGGTACTCTGTGTCCCCGTGGGGACCGCGCATGGAGCGCTGGTGCCATACACATTACAGCACTGCTGGGTGTGTTAGTGCGCCGGGCATGGAGCGCTTGTGCCAGACACTTTCCAGCACTGCTGGGTGTGTTAGTGCGCCGGACATGGAGCGCTTGTGCCAGACACTTTCCAGCACTGCTGGAGGTGTTAGTGCGCCGGGGGACTACCGCGCGGCCGCGCTTATTGCCGGCCGCGCTTATAACTTTAGTCCCCGGCTTCTGCGGCCTAGTGTCGTTTATTCCCGCCCACAGGCCTGCCAGTCAGGGGAGGGGCGGGACGCTGCACGGATCGTCAGCGGAGGGCTGGAGCATACATTAGTATCCTCCTCCCTCCTCACTCAGTACAGTGGGGCACTGGATTCCCGCACTTTTCTTGGGCACGCCCACGGTCTCCTCCCCACAGAACGCCGGCAGCCATTCCTGTCAGCGATTCAGACGCTGGAGAGGAGAGACAACACAGGGAGACCCAGGCAGGGAATCTGGTGACCACACAACCGCTCTGAGCGGTCGGTAAGCAGCACCTGTGGTGCTGGCCCCACTGAGTACCGAAGTGTGTATATATATATATATATATATAGGCTTATAGGCTATACATTGCACTGTACGGTCGCTCTGTTGATTTTTGGCTATATACCCTCCTGGTTGTTCTCAGAGGAGACAACATGTCATCTGCAAAAAGCAAGGGTGCCAAAGCACAGGCGTACTTTGCAACCTGTACCTCATGTACAGCTGTACTACCGGCAGGTTCCACTGACCCTCATTGTGTGCAATGCTCGGCCCCTGTGGCACTTACTCAGCCGGAGCCTCTGCTACAGGTGGCCCAGGTGGATCCACCTGCTACCACTGTCCAGGTGAGAGGGACGGAGTTTGCAGCCTTTGCTGACAAACTGTCTGAGACTATGGATAAATGGTCTGCTAAAATACTGGAAGCATTGCAGTCCAGACCGGTGATTCAGGCCCCGGGCTCTATCCAATCCTTGACCCCTGGTCCCCCTCAATTGGAACAGCAAAGTGCCCCGGGGGTAACCCATAGGTCCCAGGGTGAGGTCTCTGACACGGACCGCAGTCCCAGGCCGCCCAAGCGGGGTCGCTGGGAAATTCCCTCCACTTCATCACACTGTTCAGGGTCCCAGCAGGGGGACTCTCTGGAGGATGAAGCGGAGGTATCAGATCAGGATTCTGATCCTGAAGCCGCTCTCAACCTAGATACACCTGAAGGTGACGCAGTAGTGAATGACCTTATAGCGACCATCAATCAGGTGTTGGATATTTCTCCCCCAGCTCCTCCAATTGAGGAGTCTGCTTCTCAGGAGAAATTCCGTTTCAGGTTTCCAAAGCGTACATTAAATATGTTTCTGGATCACTCTGACTTCAGAGAGGCAATCCAGAAAAACCGAGACTGTCCAGACAAGCGTTTTTCCAAGCGCCTTAAGGACACACGTTATCCCTTCCCCCCCCCGAGGTTGTCAAGGGCTGGACTCAGTGTCCTAAGGTGGATCCTCCAATCTCCAGACTGGCGGCTAGATCCATAGTTGCAGTGGAAGATGGGGCTTCACTCAAAGATGCCACTGACAGACAGATGGAACTATGGTTGAAATCCATCTATGAAGCTATAGGCGCGTCTTTTGCCCCAGCATTCGCTGCCGTATGGGCACTCCAAGCTATCTCAGCTTGTCAGGCGCAGATTCATGCAGTAACACGTACATCTGCCCCGCAAGTGGTGTCCTTAACCAATCAGGCGTCGGCGTTTGCGTCCTACGCCATTAATGCTATCCTGGACTCTGCGAGCCGTACGGCGGTGGCATCCGCCAACTCGGTGGTACTCCGCAGGGCCATGTGGCTACGTGAATGGAAGGCGGACTCTGCTTCCAAAAAGTTCTTAACCGGTTTGCCATTGGCTGGCGACCGCTTGTTTGGTGAGCGATTGGATGAAATCATTAAACAATCCAAGGGAAAGGATTCATCCTTACCCCAGTCCAAACCAAACAGACCTCAACCACGGAAGGTACAATCGAGGTTTCGGTCCTTTCGGACCGCGGGCAGATCTCAATTTTCCTCGTCCAAAAGGCCTCAGAAAGATCAGAGGAACTCCGATGCATGGCGGTCTAAGTCACGTCCTAAAAAGACCGCCGGAGTAACCGCTCCCAAAGCGGCCTCCTCATGACTTTCGGCCTCCTCAAACCGCATCCTCGGTCGGTGGCAGGCTCTCCCGCTTTTGCGACGCCTGGCTGCCACAAGTAAAAGACCGATGGGTGAGAGACATTCTATCTCACGGTTACAGGATAGAGTTCAACTCTCGTCCTCCGACTCGTTTCTTCAGAACATCTCCACCCCCCGACAGAGCCGAGGCTCTTATGCAGGCGGTGGGCACCCTGAAGGCGGAAGGAGTGGTGATCCCGGTTCCTCTTCAGCAACGGGGTCACGGTTTTTACTCCAACTTGTTCGTGGTGCCAAAAAAGGACGGATCTTTCCGTCCCGTTCTGGACCTAAAGCTGCTCAACAAGCATGTGAAAACCAGGCGGTTCCGGATGGAATCGCTCCGCTCCGTCATCGCCTCAATGTCCCAAGGAGATTTCCTGGCATCAATAGACATCAAAGATGCTTATCTCCACGTACCGATTGCACCAGAGCATCAGCGCTTCCTGCGCTTCGCCATAGGGGACGAACACCTTCAGTTCGTGGCACTACCTTTTGGCCTGGCAACAGCCCCACGGGTCTTCACCAAGGTCATGGCAACAGTGGTGGCAATCCTACACTCTCAGGGACACTCGATGATCCCTTACTTAGACGATCTACTTGTCAAGGCACCCTCTCAAGGGGCATGCCAACACAGCCTGAACATTGCTCTGGAAACTCTCCAGAGTTTCGGGTGGATCATCAATTTTCCAAAGTCAAATCTGACACCGGCCCAATCACTGACATATCTTGGCATGGAGTTTCATACTCTCTCAGCGATAGTGAAGCTTCCGCTGAACAAACAGCGTTCACTACAGACAGGGGTGCAATCTCTCCTTCATGGTCAGTCACACCCCCTGAGGCGCCTCATGCACTTCCTAGGGAAGATGGTGGCAGCAATGGAGGCAGTTCCTTTTGCGCAGTTTCATCTGCGCCCACTTCAATGGGACATTCTCCGCAAATGGGACAGGAAGTCGACGTCCCTCGACAGGAACGTCTCCCTTTCTCGGGCAGCCAAAGCTTCCCTTCAGTGGTGGCTTCTTCCCACTTCTCTGTCGAAGGGGAAATCCTTCCTGGGCTGTGGTCACGACGGACGCGAGCCTGTCAGGGTGGGGAGCGGTCTTTCTCCACCACAGGGCTCAGGGGACTTGGACTCAGACAGAGTCCTCCCTTCAGATCAATGTTCTGGAGATAAGGGCAGTGTATCTTGCCCTAAAGGCGTTCCAGCCGTGGCTGGAAGGCAAACAGATCCGAATTCAGTCGGACAACTCCACAGCGGTGGCATACATCAACCACCAAGGCGGGACACGCAGTCGGCAAGCCTTCCAGGAAGTTCGGCGGATTCTGCTGTGGGTGGAAGCCACAGCCTCCACCATATCCGCAGTTCACATCCCGGGCGTAGAAAACTGGGAAGCAGACTTTCTCAGTCGCCAGGGCATGGACGCAGGGGAATGGTCCCTTCACCCGGACGTGTTTCAGGAGATCTGTTGCCGCTGGGGCATGCCGGACGTCGACCTAATGGCGTCCCGGCACAACAACAAGGTCCCGATGTTCATGGCACGGTCTCAAGACCACAGAGCTCTGGCGGCAGACGCCTTAGTTCAGGATTGGTCGCAGTTTCAACTCCCTTATGTGTTTCCTCCTCTGGCACTGTTGCCCAGAGTGTTACGTAAGATCAGGGCCGACTGCCGCCGCGCCATCCTCGTCGCTCCAGACTGGCCGAGGAGGTCGTGGTACCCGGATCTGTGGCATCTCACGGTCGGCCAACCGTGGGCACTACCAGACCGACCAGACTTGCTGTCTCAAGGGCCGTTTTTCCATCTGAATTCTGCGGCCCTGAACCTGACTGTGTGGCCATTGAGTCCTGGATCCTAGCGTCTTCAGGATTATCTCAAGAGGTCATTGCCACCATGAGACAGGCTAGGAAACCAACGTCCGCCAAGATCTACCACAGGACGTGGAAAATATTCCTGTCGTGGTGCTCTGCTCAGGGTGTTTCTCCCTGGCCGTTTACCTTGCCCACTTTTCTGTCCTTCCTTCAATCCGGATTAGAAAAGGGTTTGTCACTAGGCTCCCTTAAGGGACAAGTCTCTGCGCTCTCTGTCTTTTTTCAGAAGCGCCTAGCCAGACTTCCACAGGTACGCACGTTCCTGCAGGGGGTTTGTCACATCGTACCTCCTTACAAGCGTCCGTTAGAACCCTGGGATCTGAACAGGGTGCTGATGGTTCTTCAGAAACCACCGTTCGAGCCAATGAGGGATATCTCTCTCTCACGCCTTTCGCAGAAGGTGGTTTTCCTAGTAGCAGTCACTTCGCTTCGGAGAGTGTCTGAGCTAGCAGCGCTGTCATGCAAAGCCCCCTTCCTGGTGTTTCACCAGGACAAGGTGGTTCTGCGTCCGGTTCCGGACTTTCTCCCTAAGGTGGTATCCCCCTTTCATCTCAATCAGGATATCTCCTTACCCTCTTTTTGTCCTCATCCAGTTCACCAATGTGAAAAGGATTTGCACTTGTTAGATCTGGTGAGAGCACTCAGATTCTACATTTCTCGTACGGCACCCCTGCGCCGCTCGGATGCACTCTTTGTCCTTGTCGCTGGCCAGCGTAAAGGGACACAAGCTTCCAAATCAACCCTGGCTCGGTGGATCAAGGAACCAATTCTCGAGGGTTATCGTTCCTCCGGGCTTCCGGTTCCCTCAGGGCTGAAGGCCCATTCTACCAGGGCCGTGGGAGCATCCTGGGCTTTGCGGCACCAGGCTACGGCTCAGCAGGTGTGTCAGGCGGCTACCTGGTCGAGCCTGCACACTTTCACGAAACACTATCAGGTGCATACCTATGCTTCGGCAGATGCCAGCCTAGGTAGGCGAGTCCTTCAGGCGGCGGTTGCCCACCTGTAGGACGGAGCCGGTTGCGGCTCTATTATGAGGTATCATTTACCCACCCAGGGACTGCTTTTGGACGTCCCAATTGTCTGGGTCTCCCAATGGAGCGACAAAGAAGAAGGGAATTTTGTTTACTTACCGTAAATTCCTTTTCTTCTAGCTCCAATTGGGAGACCCAGCACCCGCCCCTGTTTTTTGTGTACACATGTTGTTCATTGATAGGAGACAGGGTATAGATATTGTCATGTATCTGGCGGCCAATATCTATGCATTAGCCATGTCATCACATTTCTGAGAATATAACTTTTCTGTCATATCGACGCAGTTCATAAAACCTCATCTCAATAAGGTAGACAACAGATTTTACGTTTTCTTTTTCGCTGAGGCTCTTATCTCTAGCAGTCTGTGATGGGGTTACTCACTCTGCTTGCTCCATGAGGTAACAACAGGAACTTTCCATGTTTAAAAGTTGGTTTCTTCAGCCTCACATAAACCATACTCTTTTTAACCTAACACAAGCCTTCCTTCGGCTTCCCAGGAACAAAAAACACGGTATTATAGTCCATTTAACTTGCAGTACGCCCTCACAGATTCAGATGCAGCTTCTCCTCAGAAATATCCCAGTGGAGGTATTTCAGTCTCCACTCACTGACCCCAGTCAGTATACAACAACCCCCCTCTCAGAGGTTCCTTCTGGAGGTATCACCACCTCCACACACTGACCATGTGTCAAACAGACAGACACCATTTCAAGATATCAGACATACCCCTGAGCGGAGGTAGATAGCCAGACCCATCTGTTCGGCTATCCTAATAAAACTCATGCTGCCCTAATAAGACTCGGCATCAGTACTACTCTGTATAGCAGAAATCACGATCTCCTATAAATGTTGGCTTGCAGCCAGCGTTCATCATATGATCATATTGACAGATATGGGTCATCAGCTGACCCCTGGTTGTCATGACAACCCATTGGCGTTGCGTGATTACGTCACGGGCGCGATGATGGGAGTGGATAATGACGCCACTCATGCCAGTGCATGTTAAATCTTGTTATCAGAGACTGACTATGCGTTTTAACTGGTTAAAAGGAACCTGTCAGATGCAATATGCACTCAGAACCACGAGCAGTTCTGGGTGCATATTAGTAATCTCTGCCTAGCAGTCCCTGTATACACTAGCATAAATAAACAGATCTTTAGAAAAGTTTTTCTAAAGATCGTTTATTGCATGCTAATGAGGCCAGGGACTAGTCGCAAGGGTGTGAGTTCCCTTGGCTAGTCGGCCCCCTTAGCATGTTAGTAAGCCCACAGGAGAGAGCTAACATGCTAATTAATACGCAGCGACGCCGCACATACCTCAGTCTTGATGGCGGCCGGTGGAGGATGGATGCGCACTGGGCATGATCCGGAGTCCCCTGGACTTCCGATCATGTGCATTATATTGATGCCAGGAGTAAGTTTCCCAGCTTCAGTGAGATATAGTGCGCACGACCGGAAGTCCCGGGGACTCTGGATCATGTGCAGTGCACATCATCCTCCGCTGGCAGCCATCAAGACTGAGGTATTTGCGGCGTCGCTGCACATTTATTAGCATGTTAGTACACCCACAACGGCGTGCTTACATGCTAAGGGGGCCAACTAGCCAATGGAACTCATGCCCTTGTAACTAGTCCCTGGCCTCATTAGAATATAATAAAGGTGGGCGGATCTCCAATGCATCTACAGCTGTCAGATTCACATGATGGCTGATTAAAAAAGCCGTCATGTGCTGGTAAAGATTCAGGCTTGGTGTGCGAGCCTGCATCAAAGACAGGGACGCAACATAAAATGTAAATAAACGTCACATGTCGTGAAGGGGTTAATGGTTGAAAAACTGGCGTTTACCTTACTAAACCATAGGATACAGACATTACGTCAAAGCTTTATTGAAGATGTCTTCAACTAATATTTATAATTTTTACTATACAAGTAATCATGCATAGCTTTATTTCCTATAATTTACTAGGGAACATGAGGAGAACACACAGGTTCTGTCTGGCCTGCGATTGTGGCACACGCAGCAACTCCCCGGAGGGCTACAGGGACTCGTACTAAATCCCATTTTCAGAGAAAATTTGAAAATTGCACTGCTGGGCGGGTAAGGACAATTACATCATCTTGTCAGCTCCTTGAAGAAGGTGCATAGATTCTAGCAGGACAAAAATGGAAAAAAGCTAAGGCTGTGATTGATGTTGACTTAGAAATTCTAGAATCACATTATCAATCTGGCTGCAGAATGCCAACACAGCAAGATTTTTTTCTTTGATCCAAATATATATTATATGCAATTTTTTTTTTCTGCAGCGTAGACTGGTGATCCACTTGTACACACTGGTTTGATATTCTAGTTATTGGTATATTTAGTGAAGATTCCTAGTAATATAAAAGACTACATGAGATAAACCTCGAAAATAGTAATGCAGTAACTTTCACCTTATTCAAACCTATAACTAGAATAAGTCATATGTCCACCAAAGTAAATAATCAAATTAATTTATTAAACATACATCATAATAATACAGCATAATACAAACAAGAAAGAACAAGATGCTCAATGTGGAATGCAAGTAAGGAGAGCACCACATTGCAGATCAAATAAACACAGGGTGGATGTAAAGTGCACATGCATAGTAGCAGCAAGAGTACCCGGCTCCAACACAGGAACCACCCGCTAGTGCATAAAGTGCACTTGCAAAATAGCAGCAAAGGCACTCAACTCTCAAGTGAGTAACACTCACCCATAGTGCCTTTGATTCTGCGAGATGGTTTGTCTCCAAAACCCTTACGCGCGTTTCACATTGGCTTCTTCGAGGGGAGGGTGTCAAGCTCATGTGAAACGTGCGTGGGGTCTTGGAGACACACCATTTTGCAGAATCCAGGGTACTATGGGTGAGTGTTACTCACTTAGAGTTGAGAACCTTTGCTGCTGTTTAGCATGTGCACTTTATGTCCTAGCGGGTGGTTCCTGTTTTGGAGCCGGGTACTCTTGCTGCTACTATGCATGTGCACTTTACATCCACCCTGTACTTGTGTTCCTTACTGAGCATCTTGTTCTTTCTTTTTTGTACCATGCTGTATTATTATGATATATCTTCAATAAATTCATTTGATTATTTACTTTGGTGGATTTATGACTCATTCTAGTTATAGGTTTGAATTGCGTTCTGAGTCACTACCTACCATTTTCTTTGTTAGTCCTTCCGTAATAACTTGGGTGCTTGGATCCACATTGTGGGTCACTGCTACGGCCCCTTTTTCCTGTCGTTCAGTTGTTGCTAACAACTTTTACCTTATGACTATTGTTTTCCAGCCAGTTACACTCTTTATTTTTTTATTTTGTAAAAAAAATAAAAAAATAAATATATATATATATTTTTTTTTTTTGGTTTTTATATAAATCCACCACTCAGAGTTCATTGTGACCTTTGATCTAAGGTTTATACTAATACATTTATAATTATTTTTATGTTCTCTCTCCTTAGAGGCAATGCTTGGGCAGACGATGGCAGCTTACTTGGTCCTGATAAACATGGAAAGGATGTGCTTTCACTGGATAAATATGCAGAGAGCAGATGGGAGGTGAAGTGACATGCTAACTAATAATACTTGTTCTGCTGCTTTAGTTCCTACATCCAAATATTGTTGTGTTTGTGGTTCAAAATCTATAGATTTTCTGGAGAATTGCTGCACAGATGCAGTCAGTATTGGGTATACAATCATGGTCGAAAGTGTTGGCATCCTTGAAATTGTTCCAGAAAATGAAATTTCTTTGTCGCTCCATTGGGAGACCCAGACAATTGGGGTGTATAGCTTCTGCCTCCGGAGGCCACACAAAGCATTACACTTTAAAAAGTGTAACCCCTCCCCTCTGCCTATACACCCTCCCGTGCATCACGGGCTCCTCAGTTTTTTGCTTTGTGTTGAAGGAGGCACACATTCACTCAGGCTCCACATTTTAGTCAGCAGCAGCTGCTGATTATATCGGATGGAAGAAAAGAGGGCCCCAGGGCCCCCGGCATGCTTCCTTCTCACCCCACTAAGTCGGCGGTGCTGTTAAGGTTGAGGTACCCATTGCGGGTACAAAGGCTGGAGCCACATGCCGTTTTCCTTCCCCATCCCTTAGAGGCTCTGGGAGAAGTGGGATCCTAACCGGTCATCCAGGCACTGGGACCGGGCTCCCTCCGCAGCCCCTGTGGGATTCTGACGGACAGGAGACTGAGTATCATCAGGGACAGGCCCTGCATCATAAAGGTACTCTGTGTCCCCTTGGGGACGGTGCATGGAGCACTTGGTCTCAGACGCTGCAGCGGCTGCTGTTTTTGTGTGACGACCGGGACTACCGCGCCGACCGCGCCTGCTTGCCGGCCGCGGTATTAAATTTAGTCCCCGGCTTTTGCGGCCTAGTGCATTAAACTCCCGCCCCCGGGCCTGCCAGTCAGGGGTAAGGGCGGGACGGTCGGCCTGACGTCGACTGTGAGGGCTGGAGCATACTTAGTGTCCTCCTCCCCCCTCACTCATCACTCTGGGGCACCAGATTCCTGCACTTTATGGATCACGCCCACGGCTCCCTCCTCCCCTTAGAACGCCGGCAGCCATGTTTTAAACACATTCTGCCGGTGGAGGACTTCTGGCTGCAGCTCTGGGAGACCCAAGGCAGGGAATCTGGTGGACACACACCGCTCTGGGCGGTCGGTAAGCCACACCGGTCACCCGGTGCTGGTCCCCCTAGGGTGCCGAACTGTATATATATATATTATATTTGTATACATTTTCTACGTTCAGCCGCAGTGTTTAGCCCTTGGCTATATACCCTCAGTGATTACTCTCCTAGGAGAGAACAGCATGTCGGTCACAAGGAGCAAGGGTACCAAGGCACAGGGTTATTTTGCAACCTGTACCTCTTGTGCGGCTATGCTACCTGCAGGTTCCACCTACCCTCACTGTGAGCAATGCTCGGGCCCTGTGGCACTCGCTCAGCCGGAGCCTCGGGCACTGGTGGGACCCTCGGCCCAGGTAGAACCGCCGGCCTCCTCTGTCCAGGCGGCAGGGACAGAGTTTGCAGTTTTAGCTGAGAAACTCTCTGAGTCACTTTCACAATCCATGACTCAGTCTATGGACAAATGGTCTGCTAAGATACTAGAAGCCTTGCAGTCCAGACCGGCCCTTATACAGGCCCCGGGCACTGCGGGATCATCGCCCCCAGGCCCCTCTCGGTCTGCGCCGCAGCATGCTCCTGGGGTGGCCCCTAGGTCTCACGAGGAGGACTCCGGCACGGACCGCAGTCCCAGACCGGCTAAGCGGGCTCGCTGGGAATCTTCCCCGACTTCATCACGCTGTTCGGGGACTCAGCTTGAGGACTCTCTGGAGGATGAGGCAGAGGTCGCAGCCCAGGGCTCTGACCCTGACGTTGCTCTCAATCTTGATACACCTGAAGGGGACGCCATAGTAAATGACCTTATAGCGTCAATCAACCAGGTGCTAGATCTATCTCCCCCGCCTCTACCTGTGGAGGAGTCGGCTTCACAGCAGGAGAAACACCAGTTTAGGTTTCCCAAACGTACACTCTAACTTCAGAGATGCTGTCCAGAAGCACAGAGCTTTTCCGGACAAGCGCTTTTCTAAGCGCCTTAATGACACACGTTACCCCTTCCCCTCTGACGTAGTCAAGGGTTGGGCTCAATGTCCCAAGGTGGATCCTCCAGTCTCTAGACTGGCGGCTAGATCCGTAGTAGCAGTGCCTTTGCAGCCGTGTGGGCACTCCAAGCTATCATAGCTTGTCTGTCTGAGATTAATACGGTCACACGTACCTCTGCTCCGCAAGTAGCGTCTTTGACTTCTCAGGTGTCGGTTTTTTCGTCCTACGCCATGAACGACGTCCTGGACTCTGCTAGCCGTACAGCGGTAGCATCCGCTAATTCGGTGGCAGTCCGCAGGGCCATGTGGTTAAGAGAATGGAAGGCAGACTCTGCTTCCAAGAAGTTCTTGACCGGTTTGCCTTTTTCTGGCGACCGATTGTTTGGCGAGCAATTGGATGAAATTATTAAGCAATCTAAGGGAAAGGACTCGTCCTTACCCCAATCCAAGCCAAAAAGACCTCAGCAACGGAAAATTCAGGCGAGGTTTCGGTCCTTTCGGCCCTCAGCCAGATCCCAATCATCCTCGTCCAACAGGCCGCAGAAGAGCCAGAGGAACTCTTCTGCATGGAGGTCTAAGTCACGTCCTCCAAAAACCGCCGGAGGCACCGTCTCCAAGGCGGCCTCCTCATGACTTTCAGCCTCCACAAACCGCATCCTCGGTCGGTGGCAGGCTCTCCCGCTTTGGCGACGCCTGGTGGCCACATGTCCAAGACCGATGGGTGAGAGACATTCTGTCTCACGGTTACAGGATAGAGTTCTGCTCTCGTCCTCCGACTCGTTTCTTCAGAACATCTCCGCCCCCCGAGCGAGCCAATGCACTTGCTCAGGCGGTGGACACTCTGAAGACGGAAGAGGTTGTGATCACCGTTCCCCTTCAGGAACGTGGTCGCGGTTTTTACTCCAACCTGTTCGTGGTGCCAAAAAAGGACGGATCATTCCGTCCCGTTTTGGACCTCAAATTGCTCAACAGACATGTGAGAACCAGACGGTTTCGCATGGAATCCCTCCGCTCTGTCATCGCTTCGATGTCCCAAGGAGACTTCCTAGCATCAATCGACATCAGGGATGCCTATCTCCATGTGCCGATCGCACCAGAGCATCAACGCTTCCTGCGTTTCGCCATTGGGGACGAGCACCTTCAGTTTGTGGCACTGCCTTTCGGCCTGGCGACAGCCCCATGGGTCTTCACCAAGGTCATGGCTTCCGTTGTGGCAGTCCTGCACTCTCAGGGCCACTCGGTGATCCCTTACTTAGACGATCTCCTGGTCAAGGCACCCTCCCGGGTGGCATGTCAACACAGCCTGACCGTTGCTCT
Source organism: Anomaloglossus baeobatrachus (assembly GCF_048569485.1). NCBI lineage: Eukaryota > Metazoa > Chordata > Amphibia > Anura > Aromobatidae > Anomaloglossus > Anomaloglossus baeobatrachus. Next base: position 675,754,759 of record NC_134354.1, read on the forward strand.
GGAGACTCTCCAGAGGTTCGGGTGGATCATCAATTTCCCAAAGTCAAAATTGACTCCGGCCCAATCACTGACTTACCTCGGGATGGAGTTTCATACTCTCTCAGCGATAGTCAAGCTTCCGCTGGACAAACAGCGTTCGCTGCAAGCTGGGGTGCACTCTCTCCTTCGGGCCCAGTCACACCCCTTGAGGCGCCTCATGCACTTCCTGGGGAAGATGGTGGCAGCGATGGAGGCAGTCCCTTTTGCGCAGTTTCATCTGCGTCCACTCCAATGGGACATTCTCCGCAAATGGGACAGGAGGTCGACGTCCCTAGACAGGAACGTCTCCCTTTCTCTGGCAGCCAAAACCTCTCTTCAGTGGTGGCTTCTTCCCACTTCTCTGTCGAAGGGAAAATCCTTCCTGCCCCCATCCTGGGCTGTGGTCACGACGGACGCGAGTCTGTCAGGATGGGGAGCGGTTTTTCTCCACCACAGGGCTCAGGGAACCTGGACTCCGACAGAGTCCTCCCTTCAGATCAATGTTCTGGAGATAAGGGCAGTGTACCTAGCCCTAAAGGCGTTCCATCGGTGGCTGGAGGGCAGACAGATCCGCATACAGTCGGACAACGCCACGGCGGTCGCGCACATCAACCACCAGGGCGGCACACGCAGCCGTCAAGCCTTCCAAGAAGTTCGGCGGATTCTGCTGTGGGCGGAGGCCACAGCCTCCACCATCTCCGCAGTTCACATCCCGGGCGTAGAAAACTGGGAAGCAGACTTTCTCAGTCGCCAGGGCATGGACGCAGGGGAATGGTCTCTTCACCCGGACGTGTTTCAAGAGATCTGTTGCCGCTGGGGGACGCCGGACGTCGACCTCATGGCGTCTCGGCACAACAACAAAGTCCCGGCATTCATGGCACGGTCTCAAGATCACAGAGCTCTGGCGGCGGACGCATTAGTTCAGGATTGGTCGCAGTTTCGACTGCCTTATGTATTTCCTCCTCTGGCACTGCTGCCCAGAGTGTTACGCAAGATCAGGTCCGACTGCCGCCGCGCCATCCTCGTCGCGCCAGACTGGCCGAGGAGGTCGTGGTACCCGGATCTGTGGCACCTCACGGTGGGTCAACCGTGGGCACTCCCAGACCGCCCAGACTTGCTGTCTCAAGGGCCATTTTTCCATCTGAATTCTGCGGCCCTCAACCTGACTGTGTGGCCATTGAGTCCTGGCTCCTAGCGTCCTCAGGGTTATCTCAAGATGTCATTGCCACTATGAGACAGGCCAGGAAACCAACGTCAGCCAAGATCTATCACAGGACTTGGAGGATCTTCTTATCCTGGTGCTCTGATCAGGGTTTTACCCCCTGGCCGTTTGCCTTGCCCACTTTTCTTTCCTTCCTTCAATCAGGAATGGACAAGGGTTTGTCTCTCGGTTCTCTCAAGGGACAAGTATCGGCGCTTTCCGTGTTTTTTCAAAAGCGTCTAGCCAGGCTTCCGCAGGTCCGCACGTTCCTGCAGGGAGTTTGCCACATAGTCCCACCTTACAAGAGGCCGCTGGAACCATGGGATCTTAACAGAGTGCTAAAGGCTCTTCAGAAGCCACCTTTCGAGCCACTGCGGGATGTCTCTCTATCACGTCTTTCGCAGAAGGTGGCATTTCTAGTGGCAGTTACATCACTCCGTAGAGTGTCGGAGTTGGCAGCGCTGTCATGCAAAGCCCCCTTCCTGGTTTTTCACCAGGATAAGGTGGTTCTGCGTCCGGTCCCGGAATTTCTCCCTAAGGTGGTATCCCCTTTTCATCTCAATCAGGATATCTCCTTACCTTCATTTTGCCCTCATCCAGTTCACCAATGTGAAAAGGATTTGCACTTGTTAGATCTAGTGAGAGCACTCCGGCTCTACATTTCTCGCACGGCGCCCCTGCGCCGTTCTGATGCGCTCTTTGTCCTTGTCGCTGGCCAGCGTAAGGGGTCGCAGGCTTCCAAGTCAACCTTGGCTCGGTGGATCAAGGAACCGATTCTTGAAGCCTACCGTTCTTCTGGGCTTCCGTTTCCTTCAGGGCTAAAAGCCCATTCTACCAGAGCCGTGGGTGCATCCTGGGCATTGCGGCACCAGGCTACGGCTCAGCAGGTGTGTCAGGCGGCTACCTGGTCGAGCCTGCACACTTTCACGAAACACTATCAGGTGCATGCCTATGCTTCGGCAGATGCCAGCCTAGGTAGGCGAGTCCTTCAGGCGGCGGTTGCCCACCTGTAAGAGGGAGCCGTTGTTGGCTCTTTTTATTGGGGCATTCTTTTACCCACCCAGGGACTGCTTTTGGACGTCCCAATTGTCTGGGTCTCCCAATGGAGCGACAAAGAAGAAGGGAATTTTGTTTACTTACCGTAAATTCCTTTTTTTCTAGCTCCTATTGGGAGACCCAGCACCCGCCCCTGTTCCCTTCGGGCTGTTGTTCTTTTGTGTACACATGTTGTTCATGTTGAATTGTTCTTTTGGTTCATGGTTCAGTTCTCCGAACATCCTTCGGATTGAATTTACCTTAGACCAATTTATAACTTTCCTCCTTCCTGCTTTTGCACCAAAACTGAGGAGCCCGTGATGCACGGGAGGGTGTATAGGCAGAGGGGAGGGGTTACACTTTTTAAAGTGTAATACTTTGTGTGGCCTCCGGAGGCAGAAGCTATACACCCCAATTGTCTGGGTCTCCCAATAGGAGCTAGAAGAAAAGGAATTTACGGTAAGTAAACAAAATTCCCTTCATTTCTCCCAGAAAATTATTGTAATTGCGCACATTTTGCTCTACACCTGTTTATTTCTTTTGTGTGTATTGCAAAGAAAGGCAGCAGTTGTATACTGCCCAGGCCAAAAACTAATACTCTAGCAGGAGGATGCAGCTAAGCCCCCACTAAGTGGAGGCATCACAGGTGCAGGAGGAGCAAATCACACACACACTTCCATGGAATGGAGGGTACGATTGCTGGATGGTAAAACTGCACACTGATGGCTTGCATAGAGCACTGTTCACACATGCAGATGCACAAACACAAGCCCGCAGCCTATTGGGTGACGCCCATACTATTAGATCAGGCGGGCTGCCAAGCCGTACTCCATCTGTGCACCATACAGGGACAGGAACTCTAATATGCAAGGCCTAACAGAAAGGGGCCTGGCTGCATCCTGTACAAAAAAATAAGCAATTTGCTATTTTTATATATAGTGTAGGGACCTACAAACATGAGGTCCCGTGACGAGGGTTGTAGACTTCCATATTTTGGCCATAATACCAACTAAAATTTCATTTTTTGGAGGATATTTTATTCCTCTTTATGTTGCTATTTTTATACCTTGTGTGTATTGGAGCAAGACAAAAATAACCAGATAGAATGCAAATTGGGCATAATTTAACACAAACCCCCCAAATTTGGCTGAGCAAAATTGTTGGCATCCTCAGCTTAATATTTGGTTGCACACCCTTTGGAATAAATAACTAACTGCAATCAATCGGTTCCAATAACCATCAACAAGCTTCTTCCACCTCTGAACTGGAATTTTGGATCACTCTTCTGTTGTAAATTACTCCAGGTTTCCCATAGTTGAAGGCGACTTCAACAGTAAATTTTAAGATCTCTCCAAAGGTGTTCAATGGGATTTAGATCCAGACACATTGCTGCCACTTCAGAACTCCCCAGTGCTTTATTTCCATCCATTTATGTGTGCTTATTGAAGTATGTTTGTGGGTCATTGTCCTGCTGGTAGACCCGTTACCTAGGATGGAAATCCAGTTTTCTGACTCTGGGCACTACATTGCCACCCAAAATCCTTTAGCAATCTTCAGATTTCATGGTGCCTTGTCCACAGTAAAGGCACCCGGTGCCAGAGGCAGTCAAACAACTCCAAAATATGTTTGAACCTCCGCTATATTTGACTGTAGGTACTGTGTTTTCTTTATCGTTCCTATGGGAGACCCAGACAATGGGTGTATAGCCTCTGCCTCCGGAGGACACACAAAGTACTACACTCAAAAGTGTAGCTCCTCCCGCTGAGCTTATCCACCCCCTGGAGAACCAGATCTAGCCAGTTTATCGCTTTGTGTTCAGGTACATCCACACATGCATTCTCATCTGATTTTTGATTTTTGGAAAGAGTTTGAAGAAAAGCGGGTCCAAGTCTGGACCCCCGGCATGTCCCTTCTCACCCCACTGTGTCGGCGGTGCTGTTAAGGTTGATTCCAAGGCTGGAGCCTTACATGCCGTGCTCCTTCACCATCCCTCCTGGGCTCTGGCTTGAAGTGGGAGCCAGCACGGTTCTCCATGCTTGGCAGGAGATCGGTCTCCATCCGCAGCCCTTCAGGATCCTGCTGGACCGGAGCACTCATCCCCAGGGACTTGGAACCCTGCGTCTCAGCAAGCTAAGTACCTCAGACGTTTATATATTGGGGGTCCCTGTACTTTATTGTTGTGGGAGAGTGTGCTGAGTGAGTTTTATGACATTTCCGGCGGGTTCTCTGGCTGTCGCCTGAGAACCGCGCCGATGGTGCCTGCGCGCCGGCCGCACCGCTCAAATTTAGGCCCCGGCTTCGCCGGAGGCCTAGTTTCGGTTTCACTGCCCTCGCATGTCATTCATGCAGAGGGACAGCGCGGCTCCGCCCAGCGGCCGTTCTGCACAGGGGAGGGACACTCCTCACTGAGTACATGTCTCCTCCCCTGTAAGTCTCTATGGCCCTCCAGATCCCGCTCCCAGAGTAAGTCCCGCCCCCTCTCTTCGCTCCGGCGGCCATTTTCTCAGCGTTTTCCCTGCGATCAGCACTGGTCTGCAGCATCCCTGCTGAGGTGCTTGGGGGTCCGGGCTTCGGGATCTGGAGGGCACACAACACCGCTCCAGCGGTCTGGTAAGCCACAACCTCTGGTTGTGGACCTCTGTATATACTCTCTGGGGGTCATTCTGGCAGAGCCCCCACTCCAGCAGCATGTCTCACACTAGGAGCAACGCTCCAAAGCTGTATTCAGTATGCACTGAATGTAAGCTCCTACTGCCTGAACCGAGCACCTATCCACATTGTGATGCCTGCTCTAACCTGACGATGCCTCAGCCTGGAATCGCACCTCCAGTTTTCTCTCCGGCTGCTCCGGCTCCTGTGGCTGAACCCCCGGCTTGGGTAGAATCCTTATCTAGGTCTATCTCCCAGTCTTTTGCTGACTCCATGGGACAGCTGTCCAGGACTTTGCTGAACATGCATCAGCCCCCTTCACAGGGTGCCTCTGCTGCTAGGGCTCTCTCAGGACCGGAGCTCACAGAGGATTCATCATCTGGTCCCAGACCCCGTCCTCCTAAGAGGAGACGCAGGGCTCCCTCTCCTTCCTCGTCCCGCGGCTCTGTTTCAGAAGCTGACTCGCAGGATGAGGAGGATGCCTTTACAGGGGGCTCGGAGGCTAACTCCATGAGCCCCATTGATCTGTCTGAAAGTGACTCAGATGTTAGTGATTTGATTGCGTCCATTAATTCTGTACTGGATCTCAATCCGCCAGTATCAGAGGAACAACCCTCTCTGGCAGAAAAGCACCAGTTTACCTCGCCTAAGAAGACAAAGAGTGTGTTCTTTAACCACTCCAGTTTTCAGGCCGCTGTGACCAAGCCTAGGGCCTGTCCTGACAAACGCTTCCCAAAGCGTGGTTCTGATGACCGTTTTCCCTTTCCACCTGAGGTGGTCAAGGAGTGGGCTCATTCACCAAAGGTAGATCCCCTGGTGTCTAGACTCTCAGCCCGGACCGTTGTATCAGTGGCTGATGGCACCTCTCTTAAGGATTCCACTGACCGCCAGGTTGACCTTCTGGCCAAATCTGTATATGAGGCAGCAGGGGCCTCGTTCTCCCCGACTTTTGCAGCAGTGTGGGCTCTCAAAGCCATCTCTGCTTCTCTAGAGGAGATGCATTCCCTCGCCAGGGAATCTATGCCCGAAATGGTTACCTTAACTTCCCAAGCTTCAGCTTTTTCATCCTATGCCATGTCTGCCATGCTGGAGGCTTCTCACCGCACTGCGGTGGCTTCGGCTAATTCCCTCGCTATCCGCAGGATCTTGTGGCTTCGAGAGTGGAAGACAGATGCTTCTTCAAAGAAGTACCTTGCTGGACTCCCTTTTGCTGGGTCCCGGCTGTTCGATGAACAGCTGGATGAAATTATTAAGGAAGCTACTGGCGGGAAGAGTACTTCCATGCCACAAACCAAAACCAGGAAACCTGTCCAGGGTAGGAATCAGTCGAGGTTTCGTTCCTTTCGTTCCTCCAACTGGTCGTCCTCTAAGCCCTCGGCCTCGGCCACCATATCCGCAGTCCACATCCCAGGCGTGGAAAACTGGGAGGTAGATTATCTCAGCCGTCAATAACCGTGGACAGTGGCGAGTGGTCCCTGCATCCGGCAGTGTTTCAGTCGATCTGCCGCAAGTGGGTCACTCCGGACGTGGACCTAATGGCATCCCGTCACAACAACAAGGTTCCGGTTTACGTGGCTCGCTCCCACGATCCTCAGGCATTCGCCGCGGACGCTCTGGTTCAAGACTGGTCCCAGTTTCGTCTGTCCTACGTGTTTCCCCCTCTAGCTCTCTTGCCCAGAGTTCTGCGCAAGATCAGAATGGAGGGCCGTCGAGTCATCCTCATTGCTCCGGACTGGCCCAGGCGAGCTTGGTACCCAGACCTGCTCCATCTGTCCGTAGAGGTGCCGTGGCATCTTCCGGACCGTCCAGACCTTCTCTCACAAGGTCCGTTTTTCCGCCAGAATTCTGCGGCTCTCAGATTGACGGCGTGGCTCTTGAGTCCTGGATCTTGACGGCTTCTGGTATCCCCCCTGAAGTCATCTCCACTATGACTCGGGCAAGTCTCGGCTCTGTCAGTGCTGTTCCAGCGGCGTATCGCCCGGCTGGCTCAGGTCCGCACCTTCTTGCAGGGCGCGTCTCACATCATTCCGCCTTACCGGCGGCCCTTGGATCCCTGGGACCTAACTTGGTTCTCACGGTTTTGCAGAAACCCCCCTTTGAGCCTCTTAGGGAGGTTTCTTTGTTTCGTCTTTCACAGAAAGTGGTCTTTCTAGTGGCCATAACTTCCCTCAGGAGAGTCTCTGATTTGGCTGCGCTCTCTTCGGAGTCACCTTTTTTGGTTTTTCATCAAGACAAGGTGGTTCTCCGTCCGACTCCGGACTTTCTTCCTAAGGTCGTCTCTCCTTTCCACCTTAACCAGGACATTACCCTACCTTCCTTTTGTCCGGCTCCTGTTCATCGCTTTGAAAAAGCGTTGCATACTCTGGATCTGGTGCGTGCTCTCCGGATCTATGTGTCTCGCACCGCTGCTCTTAGGCGGTGCACCTCTCTTTTTGTGCTAACCACAGGTCGGCGTAAGGGCCTCTCTGCTTCTAAGCCGACCTTAGCCCGTTGGATTAGGTCGACCATTTCGGATGCCTACCAGTGTTCTCAGGTGCCTCCCCCGCCGGGGATCAAGGCACACTCGACCAGAGCTGTCGGTGCCTCTTGGGCTTTCAGGCAACAGGCTACGGCTCAGCAAGTCTGTCAGGCTGCCACTTGGACTAGCCTGCATACCTTTTCAAAGCACTACCAAGTGCATGCTCATGCTTCGGCAGATGCGAGCTTGGGCAGACTCATCCTTCAGGCGGCTGTCGCCCATTTGTGAAGTTAGGCTCCGCCTACTTCTTAGTTTTTATGTTTATTCCCACCCATGGACTGCTTTGAGACGTCCCATTGTCTGGGTCTCCCATAGGAACGATAAAGAAAAAGAGAATTTTGTTTACTTACCGTAAATTCTTTTTCTTATAGTTCCGTATTGGGAGACCCAGCACCCTCCATGTTGCCTGTTGGCAGTTTCTTGTTCCGCGTGTTATCGCCAGCTGTTGTCGTGGACAGAGTCTCTGGTTGTTCCGGTTCTTGCTCTGTTTTTACTTGTGGGTGGCTATTCTCCTTCAGCTTTTGCACTAAACTGGCTAGATCTGGTTCTCCAGGGGGTGTATAAGCTCAGAGGGAGGAGCTACACTTTTGAGTGTAGTACTTTGTGTGTCCTCCGGAGGCAGAAGCTAAACACCCATGGTCTGGGTCTCCCAATACGGAACTATAAGAAAAAGAATTTACGGTAAGTAAACATAATTCTCTTTTTTTTCTTTCTAGGTCTCATTCTGTTTTCAGTAAAGTAGAATGATGTTCTTTACAAGCTCTATCTTGGTCTCATCTCTCTCCTGGAAGGATTTTGGCTTACTCACATACATTTTGGCAAACTACAATCTAGCTTTTTTATGTCTCTTTGTCAACAGTGGGGTGTCCTGGATCTCCTGCCATAACGTTTCATCATTTCATTTAAATGTCGACAGATAGTTCGCGCTGACACTGATGCACCCTGAGGCTGCAGGACAGCTTCAATTTATTTGCAACTTGATTAGGGCTTCTTATCCACATTCTTGACTATCCTGAGTTGCAATCTTTGATCAATTTTTCTCTGCCGTCCACATCCAGAGTGCCATGGGTATTAAACTACTTGGTTATGTTGCGCACTGTCGAGAAAGGAACATCAAGATCTCTGGAGATGGATTTGTAACATTGAAATTGTTGATATTTTTCAACAATTTTGGTTCTCAAATCCTCAGACAGTTCTCTTTTCCTCTTTCTGTTATCCATGCTTAGTGTGGCACACACAGACACGAAATGCAAACACTGAGTCAACTTTTCCCTTTTTATCTGGTTTCAGGTGTGATTTTCATTTTGCCCACACGTTTAATAGATGTGAGTTTGAACGAGCATCATATGCTTGAAAACAAAGTTGTGTACTCACAATTTTGCAAAGTTGCTAACAATTTTGTCTGCCCATTTTGGGGTTTTATGTGAAATTATATCCAATTTTTGCCTTTTTTTTTCTCTGTTGTGTGTTATGTTGTTTCAATACACACAATTTAAATAAACGTGCATAACAAACGTGTGTAATTGCAATACATTTCTAGTGAAATACATAATTTTCTGAAGCAATTTCAAGGGTGGCCAATCAGTGGTTAGCACAGTATGTTGGCTGAGTGGTTAGCACTGCAGTTTTGCAGCGTTGGGGTCCTGGGTTAAAATCCCACCAAGGACAGTATCTGCAAGGAGTTTATATATTCTTCCCATGTTTACGTGGATTTCGTCCCACACTCCAAAGACATACAGATAGGGACCTTAGATTGTGAGCCCCAATGGGGACAGTGATGCTGATGTATGTGAAGTGCTGTGGAATTAATGCCACTATATAAGTGAATAAATATTATTATAATGGTGTCAACACTTTCGGCCATGACTGTATATAGGAATATTCAAAAGATTATTTGTGTATGTATTTATATATTACTTTGCTGTCATAATTGTGACCCCTACAGTAAATGGCCAGCGGACCTTTTTAGCAGCTGACTCAATAGACCCATAATTGCGTCTTGAAATACTTTTTTTTTTATAAATTATTTTTTTTTTTTTGAAGGATGGTTTGGAAAGTTGTACCCTATGTTTTATAAGCAGCTTAATGCTTTTCTAAAGCCAGTGGCAATATTAACATCTTAATCCTAATTAATTAACATCTTACTCTTTTTTTTTTTTTTATATATAGGTTATATTGCAATTTATGGTCGGGTCTCCTTGTGCTACTGTTAGCCAGGATTTGGCGCAGCTTCTCATTCAAGCTGGCCTCATGAAAAGGTACTACTGCTTTTTTTTTTATATAAATCAAACACAAAATATAGCCCGCTCATCATATCCAAATGATCCAGAGTGTATCATGTTATCCGCAAGGAAAAACCTAGGCATGGGCTACATAGACTCCAAAAGGAAAAGAACATCGTGATGTACGATCCAACGCGTTTCAACAAAAAAGTAGTTATGTCTTATTCATGTACATTTTTGTTGAAATGCGTTGGATCGTACATCCCGTGAGATCTGTTGGTGCCTCTATCGCTGTGACTGTTAAAGAATTGAATAAAGACGGAGTTTTATTTTTCTTGCCTTTGTCCGCTGGATGTTTTTTCCCTTTTGGAGTACTGCTTTTTTTGTTTTGTAAGGGCCTACATGTAGTTGTGTAGCCTACCCGAGCTATTGAGGGAAGGCCTTAAGGGCGCTTTACATGCTACAATATATCTTACGATGTGTCGGCGGGGTCACGTCGTAAGTGACGCACATCCGGCATCGTAAGTTACATTGTAGCATGTAACAACTACGTGCGATTGCGATTGAACGGTAAAACGTTCATCGCATGCACGTCGTTCAATTCCTAAAAATTGAACGTCAGGTTGTTCATCGTACCCGGGGCAGCACACATCGCTGTGTGTGACACCCCGGGAATGATGAACAGATCTTACCTACGTCCTGCGGCTCCCGCCGACAATGCGGAAGGAAGGAGGTGGGCGGGATGTTTACGCCCCGCTCATCTCCGCCCCTCCGCTTCTATTGGCCGGCTGCCGCGGGACATCGATGTGACGTTGAACGTCCCTCCCACTCCAGGAAGTGGATGTTTGCCGCCCACAGCGAGGTCGTATGGACGGGTAAGTACGTGTGACGGGGGGTTATTCGTTTATGCAACACGTTCAACAAATTGAACGTGCCGCACATACGATGGGGGCGGGTACGATCGCATACGATATCGTATGCTGGATCGTATGGTGTAAAGCAGGCTTAAGATTAGTCTTGTTTTCCTTTTGTTTTCCATGTTACTGAAATCAAGAAGGATGTATTATTAGTTTGTATTAGTTACTAGCTGTACTACCCGGCTTCGCCCTGGTTAATAACTGTTGTTAACAAAATAGAATGTATTAACATTCCCGGGATAGAATGTATAAATAGAATGTATTAAGGCCCGGGATAGTAACTGTCTCTCTGTTTCTCTCCCATTCTCTGTCTGTCTCCCCCTCTGTATATATCTCTCTGTCTCTCTCTCTCTATCTCTTTGTCTGTCTGTCTCTTTCCCTGTCTGTCTCTGACTGTCTCTCTCTTTCTCCGTCTGTCTATCTATCTCTTTCCCTGTCTATCTGTCACTTTCCCTGTCTGTCACTTTCCCTGTCTGTCACTTTCCCTGTCTGTCTCTTTCCCTGTCTGTCTATCTATCTCTGTCACTTTCCCTGTCTGTCACTTTCCCTCTCTTTCCCTGTCAGTCTGTCTTTGTCTGTGTCTGTCTCTTTGTGTCTGTCTCTTACCCTGTCTATGTCTGTTTCTTACCCTGTCTATGTCTGCCTCTTTCCCTGTCTGTATCTGTCTCTTTCCCTGGCTGCATTGTGACACGCCAACATTCCATATAAGGGCGTGGCTGCGCATTCTTCTGAAGTTCTGGCTGCACTGTGGCTTCCAGCTCCATTCGCTTTAATGGAGGCAGGTTTTTTGACGAATAACTGTAAAGCGCGGGGTTAATATTTCCCCTCGAAACATAGCCTATGACGCTCTCAGGGTCCAGAAGTATGAGTGTGCAAAATTTTGTGTCAGTAGCTGCGACGGTGCAGATGCCAATCCCGGACATACACACATACACACATACATACACACATTCAGCTTTATATATTAGATATGGTGTCCTATACAGGTTGTATGAAGCTGACCTATTTTTATCTGATCAGCATGGCTGCTGTAGCCAGTTAAGCTAGCCATATATGTCAGACATGGCCTAATTCAAAAGTCTGAAACACTGATCACACTGAGATCTTGATACTCGGAGCGACCATTGGATATCCTGACCCTGGCCAATACATATGTGCCCATGGGCTAGCTAGTGTGATCCAAGTATGGTCTGTGTTTCAGCATTATTTTTCTCATCCCTCCCATGCCAATGCAGTTTTGTAAAGCCATGCATGTGTTCTAAATAGGGTGAGGAGAGTAAACTGCTGCCAGATGGTTTTAACCATGGCTTATCTCCTGTTGTATAAAAAGAGGATTTTTGGTACTTACTGTAAAATCCCTTTCTTGTAGCCTTCATTGGGGACACAGGAAACCAAGAGTATTGGCTGCCACCTCCAGGAGGCTGACGCTATGAATTACACTTAAAGAATAAAGTTGTCTCATCTCTTGCAGACTACACCCACCTGCAGACATCAGACTAAATCAGTTAGTGAGAAAGCAGTATGAGAAGCTATACCATGACAAAGAACAGTAGGGTAGAACAGAGCAAGAAGCCATAGGCCACATTGGAAATAAGACATCCCGTAGGGTCATAAAGGGTGAGAGCTGTGTCCCCAAATGAAGGCTATGAGAAAGGGAGTTTAAGTTAAGCACTGTAAGGGGACAAGGCGAGATCCTGAGATTCCAAGGAGTGTAGAATGAGCTACATCCTGAAAGTAAGACCTGGTAAGGAGCCCGAAAGTTTCTGAACAGGAAAGAGAAGAGCGTAGAGTCCATATGGTTGGATACACACCAACGAAAAATAGTCTACCAAGTACAAAGATAGGGATGTAACAAGAAGGGCATCTATGCTGTAATCATGGACAGAATGATCAGAAATAACTGAAGACATCAGAACTGGGGCTTCAATAGCCATGCCGTTAAAATGATCAGCTGCAAATACGGGTGGAAGATGGGACCCTGTGAATTAGATCCGTAACAATCTGGCTGCCATCTGGTAGCCTGTGTGGAAAGATTGATTAATACTTCTTTCTAGGATTTTCTGTTCCATTCCGAGGCAATGAGGATGATCGGAATCCCTTTTAACTTGATCTTCTAGAGCTGTTTGGGTCAATCTGAATGGTATTAGGTCAACAACTGGAGTGCCCCACTGGTAACAAATCTGGAGGAAGACATCAAGGTGAAGATACCCCTGTCCCGTGGATAGCCCTTTGTGGCTTAAGAAGTCCATGGACCAATAATTCACTGCGGGTATGTGGACTGCTGAGATTGCTGGAATTCTTTGTTCTGCCAAGAGAAAAATTTGAGATATGACTGCCATGGCTAGACAACTTTGTGTTCCACACTTTTGGTTAATGTAATGCCACGGTGGTGGTATTGTCAAATTGGATCCAGACACGTACACCTGACAACTGAATCTGCCAATGGATAAGAGACAGACTAATGACCCTGAGCTCCAGGATGTAGATGACTGTGATTCAAGCATTGGACCTCCAGAAGACTCCTCACAGAGATGACTGGCATCTGTCATCACATTCTGCCAATGAATCTGATGAAAAGAGCAGCTGAGACAATCAAGGGAGGAGTACCACCATCAGATTAGTGACTGCTTGATATGGGGAGGAAGAGGACCAGGTGATCCAGGGAGGAAAACCGGCTTGACCCAACTAGTGAGGAGGGTGAGCTGCAGAGTCCTTGTATTGAACTGCGCAAAGGGAACCTGCTGGATGGACTCCACAATCTTGATCAGGATTCTCATGCAAACGTAGGGGTGAGATAGAGATGGACACCTGAGGGAACGAATGCTTTTTTGAAGGGCAGACAACTTGTCCTTGTGTAAGGAAAGCTAGACTGTGTCAAATAGTATCCCCAGAAAAATGAGTAATTTTCAAGAAATCAAAGGGGATTTGCATTCATTGACACACTATCAGAAGCAAGAAAGTGTGTCCAGTGTAAAATGCAGCCCTGTAAAGTTCTTTGAGTAAGATTGAGCCTTGATAAAAATGTCATCCAAATAGGAGATGACCATGATTTTCCTGACGCGCATGCAGACATGACCACAGACATGACTTTCGGAAACATCCTTGAGCTCTGTCCAGTCCAAAGGGGAAAGCCACAAACTAATAACGAGACTGAAGTACTGCGAACTGAAGGCATTTGTGGGGAGCCTAAAAAATGGGAATTTGGAGACCGGAATCTTGGATGTCCACTGAGCAAAGGAATTCCCCAGGTTCCATGGAAGTTATGACACAACTAAGGAACTCCATCCTGGAGTGGCATATTCGGGTCCATTAGTTCAAAAGTACATGTTCAGGATGGGCTGAACTTACTTATTCCTCTTGTGCATGATGCTAGGTCTCAATAAAAAGCTGTGAAGCACTCGTATATAGGAACCAGAGCAATAACAACTGTGGAAGCCAAGGAGGTAGACCGTGAAGAACAAGATAAACCATTATGTGGAAAAGCCGATAAACCCCTTGGGTCCCAAAATACAGGTTGGTACTTGGACACATCCACTGAATCCCTTCTTCACCTTATTTAATGGTTGAGCAGACACTTTGCTCATGTGGGGGAGGAGAGGAACTCTCTGATCCAAGTGGTGTGACTGGTGGGCGCCATGCATCTCAAAGGAGACGATGGTCTCCAACCTGAAAAGGTTCCTTGGTGGGGATTCTTGTATTGCTAAGGAAAATTTGTTGCCTCTGGAACAGAAGGAATTTTTCAACTTACCGTGTGAAGGCCAAAATGGAACTGGTTTAGAGGAAGGTCTCTTCTTGAATAGTGGAGGCCTCTCCTGATGGAGAGAAGAGATTGGAGAGAACGATATTGTTACAGTCTCCATCTGCTTGCAGGATGTTTGAACCAGCCAGTGGAAGCAGGGTGCTATTGTGGCATTTGAGATGATTTTTGCCCATTTTGGTCCCAAACAGGCAGGAGCCCTGAAAGGGAAGATTAATCGCAGTCCTTTGGATGCACATCCGTGTATCATCACTTCAGTGAAATGGCTGATTGCCACAATGTTAATTGAGGCATAAACTGAACAGTGATCAGCTGTGAGACAAAGCAGCAATACTTATCCACATGGGTAATCTGCTCTGCAAGGTACAAAAACTCAGTTGTAAGAACCCTGGGGACGATGAGCTCTGAGTCAAAAGCAGTCTTAGTTTCTGTCAAGACCCCCATGGATAGACAAATTGAATGCTTGGCTGAGTCCAAGAGTGAGAATGTTATGATCTCGGATAACTGACAGACCAAGGGCCCACGTAGAGAAGTGAGGACCTCTGGAAAAAAAATGTAAAAAAATTAATACGACCTTGTCAGAAATGTCCTCACCTGACATTCTGAACTATACTATCTCAGCAGGAGGAGATGGAACCACTTCCATTACATTTAGGGACTGGTTCACTGCATTGACAAGACTTTCAGTACCATGTGTGAGCAATTGTTCGTAGTTTCCAGATCCGATTCCTGAAATGATTGAGCCTTGCAGTGGGAAAACAAGATGGTAATTGCCGACATGGAAAGATGAAGACAGATGTTGAAATCGCTCATGGCCATGATCAGCCATGTTGGTGCAGATTAGCTGGGTTGATTTGACTTAGGGGTGCTTCACACACAGCGAGCTCGCTGCTGAGATCGCTGCTGAGTCACGGTTTTTGTGACGCAGCAGTGACCTCATTAGCGATCTCGCTGTGTGTGACACTGAGCAGCGATCTGGCCCCTGCTGCGAGATCACTGCTCGTTACACACACCCCGGGTTCGTTTTTTTTATTTTCTTTGTCGCTCCATTGGGAGACCCAGACAATTGGGTGTATAGCTTCTGCCTCCGGAGGCCACACAAAGTATTACACTTTAAAAAGTGTAACCCCTCCCCTCTGCCTTTACACCCTCCCGTGCATCACGGGCTCCTCAGTTTTAAGCTTTGTGTGGAAGGAGGCACACATCCACTCATGCTCCCATTTTAGTCAGCAGCAGCTGCTGATTTTATCGGTTGGAAGAAAAGCGGGCCCCCACAGGGCCCCCGGCATGCTCCCTTCTCACCCCACTACGTCGGCGGTGCTGTTAAGGTTGAGGTACCCATTGCGGGTACAGAGGCTGGAGCCACATGCCGTTTTCCTTCACCATCCCTTAGAGGCTCTGGGAGAAGTGGGATCCTAACCGGTCATCCATTCACTGGGACCGGGCTCCCTCCGCAGCCCCTGTGGGAATCTGCCGGACAGGAGACTTGTATCATCAGGGACAGGGCCCTGCATCTAAAGGTACTTTGTGTCCCCATGGAGACGGTGCATGGAGCGCTCGTTTCACAGACGCTGCAGCTGCTGCTGGTTTTGTGACGACCGGGACTTCCACGCCGACCGCGTCTGTTTGTCGGCCGTGGTATTAAATTTAGTCCCCGGCTTCATGCGACCTAGTACCATAACTCCCGCCCCCGGGCCTGCCAGTCAGGGGTAAGGGCGGGACGGTCGACCTGACGTCGGCAGTGAGGGCTGGAGCATACTTTAGGTTTACTCCCCCCCCCTCACTGATCACTGTGGGGCACCAGATTCCCGCACTTTACTAGTCGCCGCCCACGGCTCCCTCCTCCCCTGAGAGCTCCGGCAGCCATTTTTACAACCATTCTGCCGGTGGAGGATTTCAGAACGAGCTCTGCAGCTCTGGGAGACCCAAGGCAGGGAATCTGGTGGACACACACCGCTTTGGGCGGTCGGTAAGCCACACCGGTCACCCGGTGCTGGTCCCCCTAGGGTGCCGAAGTATATATATATATATATTTGTATATATTTTCTCTGTTCGGCCGAGTTGTTTTGCTTTTGGCTATATACCCTCAGTGATCACTCTCCTAGGAGACAACAGCATGTCGTCCACAAGGAGCAAGGGCGCTAAGGCAAAGGGTTATTTTGCAACCTGTACCTCTTGTGCGGCTATGTTACCTGCAGGTTCCACCTACCCTCACTGTGAGCAATGTTCGGCCCCTGTTGCACTTGCTCAGCCGGAGCCTCGGGCACTAGTGGGACCCTCGGCTCAGGCAGACCCGTCTGCTTCCCCTGTCCAGGTGGCAGGGACAGAGTTTGCAGTTTTTGCTGAGAAACTCTCTGAGTCACTTTCACAATCCATGGCTCAGTCTATGGACAAATGGTCTGCCAAGCTACTAGAAGCCTTGCAGTCCAGATCGGTCCTTACACAGGCCCCGGGCACTGTTGGATCATCGCCTCCAGGCCCCTCTCGGTCTGCGCCGCAGCGTGCTCCCGGGGTGGCCCCTAGGTCTCACGTGGAGGACTCCGGCACGGACCATAGTCCCAGACCGGCTAAGCGGGCTCGCTGGGAATCTTCCCCGACTTCCTCACGCTGCTCGGGGTCTCAGCTTGAGGACTCTCTGGAGGATGAGGCGGACGTCGCAGCTCAGGGCTCTGACCCTGACGTTGCTCTCAATCTTGATACACCTGAAGGGGACGCCATGGTAAATGACCTTATAGCGTCCATCAACCAGGTGCTAGATCTTTCTCCCCCAACTCCACCTATAGAGGAGTCGGCTTCGCAGCAGGAGAAACACCAGTTTAGGTTTCCCAAACGTACACGGAGTGCGTTTTTCGATCACTCTAACTTCAGAGATGCTGTCCAGAAGCACAGAGCATTTCCGGACAAGCGCTTTACTAAGCGCCTTAATGACACACGTTACCCCTTCCCCTCTGACGTAGTTAAGGGTTGGGCTCAATGTCCCAAGGTGGATCCTCCAGTCTCTAGACTGACGGCTAGATCTGTAGTATCAGTTGCAGATGGCTCATCGCTCAAGGATGCCACTGACAGGCACATAGAGCTCCTGGTGAAATCCATCTATGAGGCCACGGGCGCGTCTTTTGCCCCGGCTTTTGCAGCCGTGTGGGCACTCCAAGCTATCTCAGCTTGTCTGTCTGAGATTAATGCGGTCACATGTACCTCTGCTCCGCAAGTTGCGTCTTTGACTTCTCAGGCGTCGGCTTTTTCGTCCTACGCCATGAACGCCGTCCTGGACTCTGTTAGCCGTACAGCGGTAGCATCCGCTAATTCGGTGGCAGTCCGCAGGGCCATGTGGCTACGCGAATGGAAGGCAGACTCTGCTTCCAAGAAGTTCTTAATCGGTTTGCCGTTTTCTGGCGACCGATTGTTTGGCGAGCGATTGGATGAAATTATTAAGGAATCCAAGGGAAAGGACTCGTCCTTACCCCAGTCCAAACCGAAGAGACCTCAGCAACGGAAAATACAATCGAGGTTTCGGTCCTTTCGGCCCTCAGCCAAGTCCCAATCCTCCTCGTCCAACAGGCCAGAGAAGGGCCAGAGGAACTCTTATGCGTGGCGGTCTAAGTCACGTCCCCAAAAAAACGCTGGAGGCACTGCCTCCAAGGCGGCCTCCTCATGACTTTCGGCCTCCCCAAACCGCATCCTCGGTCGGTGGCAGGCTCTCCCGCTTTTGCGACGCCTGGTGGCCACATGTCCAAGACCGATGGGTGAGAGACATTCTGTCTCACGGTTACAGGATAGAGTTCAGCTCTCGTCCTCCGACTCGTTTCTTCAGAACATCTCCGCCCCCATCTCGGGCCGGCGCACTTTTTCAGGCTGTGGGCGTCCTGAAGACTCTCTCAGCGATAGTCAAGCTACCGCTGGACAAACAGCTTTCGCTGCAGAAAGGGGTGCAATCTCTTCTTCGGGGCCAGTCACACCCTCATGCACTTCCTGGGGAAGATGGTGGCAGCAATGGAGGCAGTCCCCTTCGCGCAGTTTCATCTGCGCCCACTCCAATGGGACATTCTCCGCAAATGGGACAAGAGGTCGACGTCCCTCGACAGGAACGTCTCTCTTTCCCTTGCAGCCAAAACCTCTCTTCAGTGGTGGCTTCTTCCCACTTCTCTGTCGCAGGGAAAATCCTTCCTGCCCCCATCCTGGGCTGTAGTCACGACGGACGCGAGTCTGTCAGGGTGGGGAGCGGTTTTTCTCCACCACAGGGCTCAGGGAACCTGGACTCCGACAGAGTCCTCCCTTCAGATCAATGTTCTGGAGATAAGGGCAGTGTATCTAGCCCTAAAGGCGTTCCATCGGTGGCTGGAGGGCAGGCAGATCCGCATACAGTCGGACAACGCCACGGCGGTCGCGTACATCAACCACCAGGGCGGCACGCACAGCCGTCAAGCCTTCCAGGAAGTCCGGCGGATTCTGCTGTGGGCGGAGGCCACAGCCTCCATCATCTCCGCAGTTCACATCCCGGGCGTAGAAAACTGGGAAGCAGACTTTCTCAGTCGTCAGGGCATGGATGCGGGGGAATGGTCTCTTCACCCAGACGTGTTTCGAGAGATCTGTCGCCGCTGGGGAACGCCGGACGTCGATCTCATGGCGTCACGGCACAACAACAAAGTCCCGGCATTCATGGCACGGTCTCAAGATCACAGACCTCTGGCGGCGGACGCATTAGTTCAGGATTGGTCGCAGTTTCGACTGCCTTATGTATTCCCTCCTCTGGCGATGCTGCCCAGAGTGCTGCGCAAAATCAGGTCCGACTGTCGTCGCGCCATACTCGTCGCTCCAGATTGGCCGAGGCGGTCGTGGTACCCGGATCTGTGGCATCTCACGGTGGGTAAACCGTGGGCTCTCCCAGACCGCCCAGACTTGCTGTCACAAGGGCCGTTTTTCCATCTGAATTCTGTGGCCCTCAACCTGACTCTGTGGCCATTGAGTCCTGGCTCCTAGCGTCCTCAGGGTTATCTCAAGATGTCATTGCCACCATGAGACAGGCCAGGAAACCAACGTCCGCCAAGATCTATCACAGGTCTTGGAGGATCTTCTTATCCTGGTGCTCTGATAATGGTTTTGCTCCCTGGCCTTTTGCCTTACCCACTTTTCTTTCATCCCTTCAATCCGGAATGGACAAGGGTTTGTCTCTCGGCTCTCTCAA
The DNA here is from genome assembly GCF_048569485.1 of Anomaloglossus baeobatrachus. Classification (NCBI taxonomy): domain Eukaryota; kingdom Metazoa; phylum Chordata; class Amphibia; order Anura; family Aromobatidae; genus Anomaloglossus; species Anomaloglossus baeobatrachus. The sequence goes on from NC_134354.1 coordinate 675,774,258, forward strand.
GGGACAAGTATCGGCGCTATCCGTATTTTTTTCAAAAGCGTCTAGCCAGGCTTCCGCAGGTCCGCACGTTCCTGCAGGGAGTTTGCCACATAGTCCCACCTTCCAAGCGTCCGCTGGAACCCTGGGACCTTAACAGGGTGCTAATGGCTCTTCAGAAACCACCTTTCGAGCCGCTGCGGGATGTCTCTTTATCACGTCTTTCGCAGAAGGTGGCATTTCTAGTGGCAGTTACATCGCTCCGTAGAGTGTCGGAGCTGGCAGCGCTGTCATGCAAAGCCCCCTTCCTGGTTTTTCACCAGGATAGGGTGGTTCTGCGTCCTGTTCCGGAATTTCTCCCTAAGGTGGTATCTCCTTTTCATCTCAATCAGGATATCTCCTTACCTTCATTTTGCCCTAATCCAGTTCACCAATGTGAAAAGGATTTGCACTCATTAGATCTGGTGAGAGCACTCCGGTTCTACGTGTCTCGCACGGCGCCCCTGCGCCGTTCTGATGCGCTCTTTGTCCTTGTCGCTGGCCAGCGTAAGGGTTCGCAGGCTTCCAAGTCAACCTTGGCTCGGTGGATCAAGGAACCTATTCTTGAAGCCTACCGTTCTTCTGGGCTTCCGCTTCCTTTGGGGCTGAAAGCCCATTCTACCAGAGCCGTGGATGCGTCCTGGGCATTGCGGCACCGGGCTACGGCTCAGCAGGTGTGTCAGGCAGCTACCTGGTCTAGTCTGCACACTTTCACGAAACACTATCAGGTGCATACCTATGCTTCGGCAGACGCCAGTCTAGGTAGGCGAGTCCTTCAGGCGGCGGTTGCCCACCTGTAAGAGGGGGCCGTTTCGGCTCTTTTTATTGAGGTATTCTTTTACCCACCCAGGGACTGCTTTTGGACGTCCCAATTGTCTGGGTCTCCCAATGGAGCGACAAAGAAGAAGGGAATTTTGTTTACTTACCGTAAATTCCTTTTCTTCTAGCTCCTATTGGGAGACCCAGCACCCGCCCCTGTTCCCTTCGGGCTGTTTGTTTCTTTTGTGTACACATGTTGTTCATGTTGAATCGTTTCTTTTGGTTCATGGTTTTCAGTTCTCCGAACATCCTTCGGATTGAATTTACCTTAGACCAATTTATAAGTTTCCTCCTTCCTGCTTTTGCACCAAAACTGAGGAGCCCGTGATGCACGGGAGGGTGTATAGGCAGAGGGGAGGGGTTACACTTTTTAAAGTGTAATACTTTGTGTGGCCTCCGAAGGCAGAAGCTATACACCCAATTGTCTGGGTCTCCCAATAGGAGCTAGAAGAAAAGGAATTTACGGTAAGTCAACAAAATTCCCTTCGTTGCTCTCCCGCCGTGACGCACAAATCGCTGTGTGTGACAGCGAGAGAGCAACGAAATGAAGCGAGCAGAGAGCAGGAGCCAGCATCTGGCAGCTGCGGTAAGCTGCAACCACGGTAAACATCGAGTAACCAAGGTGGTTACCCGATATTTACCTTAGTTACCAGCCTCCGCCGCTCTCACGCTGCCGGCTCCCTGCTCTCTGCACATGTAGCTGCAGTACACATCGGGTAATTTACCCGATGTGTACTGTAGCTAGGAGTGCAGGAAGCCAGCGCTAAGCAGTGTGCGCGGCTCCCTGCTCTCTGCACATGTAGCGACGTTATGATCGCTGCTGCGTCGCTGCGTTTGACAGCTAAGCAGCGATCATAACAGCGACATACAAGGTCGCTGTTGCGTCACAGAAAATGGTGACGTAACAGCAACTTCGTTGTCCCTGTCACTATGTGTGAACCCAGCCTTACTCTGGGTAGTGACAACATACCAGCCGGTTGTCGCTTATGTAACTGTGGCAAGAGTATGTAAACATTGATGGGATTAGACACTGATAGGGACAGATTAAAGGGAACCTGTCATCAGAAATTTAGCTATAAACCTAAAAGTTTCCCCTTCTGCAGCTTTTGGGTTGCATTCTAGAAAGGTTCCTCTAGTTTTTCTGGCCACTTTTATACCAAAATAAACACTTTATAAAGTTGTGCCTTTTCGTATGTAAATTATCCATGGGGGCGGGCTGCCTGGTGTCCGTTACTGTCCTCCTGCCGATTTACGCCGCCCCCGAACGCTGAATTTCAAACCTCAGGACGCCGCCCCTGGGCGCCAGAGATCCTGCGCATGCGTTGTGGGACTGTAGCGGGACTGTGCACGTGTGACCGCTGGTGACGTTTTGCGCAGGCACGAGGTTATGAGTGTCATCAGCAAGTGCCGCCCATAACCTCGTGACCGCACTTTCCCCTCTTCCTCCAGCGTTCTGCGCCGGCCAAATGACCAGACGTCGTCTCCTTCCCATCGTACCCTGCAGCAGGAAATAGATGGGAGGAGCGGAGCAGCACAGCACAGGAGAAGCGGAAAGGATCTGAACGACGTACAGAGGGGAGAGCGCGGCCACGAGAGTATGTGCGGGCACTTGCGATGCAATCACAGCGCCGCCCATACTCTCGTGCCTGCGTTCACGTCACCAGGTGTCCTGGCATGCACGGGACCTCGGGCGCAGTGGGCGGCGTCCTGAGGGATGATTTGGAGCGTGGGGGGACGGCGTAAGGGACAGCAACGGACACCAGAGAGCCCGCCCCCATGGAGAATTTACAAGATTTTCATCCAAAAGGTACAACTTTATAAAGTATTTATTTTGGTTTAAAAGGGGGCACAAAAAGTATAGAAACCTTGCTAGAATGCAGCCCAGGAGCTGCAGAGGGGGAATCATTTAGGTTGAAAGCCAAATTTCTGATGACAGGTTCCCTTTAATGGCCCAGCAGGGAATAGGCAATCTCCCCTCACAGTCCGAGAGAGCGTCTGAGCCACATTGATATTTTTCCCTGCGTTTTCCTGCTAAGAGTTGCAGAAATGGTGCAGAGATTTTTAGACCAAATAATAAAGGTCTTCATATACCCTTAGGGGTACTTTGCACGCTGCGACATCGCTAGCATCGGCTAGCGATGCTGAGCGTGATAGTACCCGCCCTCGTCGCACATGCGATATCTTGTTATAGCTGCCGTAGCGAACATTATCGCTACGGCAGCTTCACACGCACTTACCTGCCCTGCGACATCGCTCTGGCCGGTGACCCTCCTCCTTCCTAAGGGGGCAGGTCATGCGGCGTCACAGCGACGTCACACAGCAGGCAGCCAATAGAAGCGGAGGGGCGGAGATATGCGGGACGTAAACATCTCGCCCACCTCCTTCCGTCCGCACAGCCGGTGGAGGCAGGTAAGGAGATGTTCTTCGCTCCTGCGGCTTCACACACAGCGATGTGTGCTGCCGCAGGAACGAGGAACAACATCGTATCTCCTATTGGTGCAACATTAGGAAAATGACCAACGCTACACAGATCACCGATTTTCGACGCTTTTGCGATCGTTTATCGGCGCATCTAGGCTTTACACGTTGCGTCGTCATTACCGGCGCCGGATGTGCGTCACTTTCGATTTGACCTCGACGATATCGCAGTAGCGATGTCGCAGCGTGCAAAGTACCCCTAAGTGTCAGCTTCCTGATGGCAGCAACATACTCCTGTGGTTTCCTGTGTCCACCCAATGAAGTAGCCAAGAAAAGATGTGACATGTTACAATCCAACATACTCGACTTTTCTTTCCTCTGACACCTGTCATTGGGGAGAGTCAGGATAACCTCATAAACATTCAATAGACAGTCTCTACATTTGTCTAATGTGTGGTCAGCCAAAGGAACACATTCTAGTTATTCTTCAAGATATGAGAGGTTTTATGCAGGCCACAAACACTTATCTGCAGAACATTGGGAGATCCATCTTTTAGTCTGGTCTATTACCACCGCAGACTTCAGATTGTCAGCCAATCAACCTAATATGGATCTGTTCCCTTAAAGAGGTTGTTGGGTCTAAGGCCCCTTTCACACGTCAGTGATTCTGGTACGTTTGTGCTTTTTTTTAAACGTACCAGAATCACTGACATACGCAGACCCATTATAATGAATGGGTCTGCTCACACGTCAGTGATTTTTCACTGCACGTGTCTCCGTGCGGCGTACCCGCGTGTGCGTGTTTGCCGCACGGAGACATGTCCATTTTTTTCCAGCATCACTGATGTTCCACGGACCACGCAGTGGTGTGGTCCGTGAAACACGTGCCAGAAAAAAACGTGCTATTAAAATAAAAAACATTTTAACTCACCCGGCGTCCAGCGATGTCCTCTGCAGCCCGTTCTCCCTGCTGCTTCTGAGCCGGCTCATTACTGTCGCGCATATTCATTATGCGCGACACAGCCGACCAGGAAGCAGCTGCTGCGGGGGTCACCGCCGGCTGGATGCTGCACCGCGGGAGCGATCAGCACCATGGGCTGCGGGAGCGCGCACAGGTGAGTAGTTTTCTAAGTGCAATCACGGGCCACGGAGAACGGAGCCCGGATTTCACTTAGACAACCCACGTGTGCCGTGAATCACGGCACACGCAGGGACATGTGCGTGTTTTACACGCCAGTGAAAAACGTCACTGTTTTTCACTGACGTGTGAAACGGGCCTAAAAGGAAGAGTTTTCAGTCAGTGACTGTAGACTTTTTTTTTCCAGTCTGGGAAATCCCTTTAAGGCAACTCTCATTACACACTGAGAACAAGCACCGCAGTTGGTTAAACACTTGGAAAGACACTATCACATCTTGACATTTCCTAAGGGCTCTTGTAGAAAACAGTTGAAAGTACATAAACCATTCTTATACCATTGTGAAGATTTGTAAACTCACAAGTTGGAGAAATGTTCAGTTTATACATGTTTTGGTTTGTTTATTCTGCAGTGATGCTGGAGACGCACCGAGCATTTCTTCTGCCGGATTTCAGTTTTTGCTTCTAGACACAGCATCTCAGCTCTGGTATTTTATGCTTCAGTACCTTAAATCTGCAGAGGCAAGTATAGACTTATCTTTATAGGTTATATTATTGGGCACTGATGGGGTTTGTAAATAGTCTGAACTGTGCACGCTACCGAAAGTCTGCTGGATTAGCAAGTCAGCAAACAATTATGTATCCACATGAAACTCACTAACACCCAAATAGATTTGTCATTGACCATGCAGCAGAGCTTAAATTGGTTTTCTGTGCCAGATTTTTTTTTTTTTTTTTTTTTTTAGCAGGGACAGTAGTGTACCATACACACTGTTAGGATTCTGCTCAGTTTGCCAGTTTGAGCAGTTGTCTTGCAGACTTGCTGTCATATGCTGACCTTTCTTCTTTGCTCACTATATTTTTCTGATAGCCTTCTGTATCATACAGTCCATGGCAAAACTTTTGTCTGGCTTGTAAGACCCTTTTAAGCAGGGGTAATGATTTTTTAACTAAAAGAATTTGGCAACAGGCAGCCATCTGTCAATCAACATGACCGTCAGCAGAGCGGTAGAGATGCTCTGTTGACATGACTTCATTGGAAGCAGGAGAATCACCTCCTGGTTTTGGAAACTCATCGCAGGCAGGTTTAAGCAACTACCTGCCAGTAAGTAAACAAACAAGGCCTCAAAAACCCCTTTTAATGATCCTTTTTTGCTAAATATATTTCTATTTTCAACCACAGTCTCGAGGAATGAATCTGGTGGAGATACTGTCCTTCATGTTCCAGCTAAGTTTTTCTACCCTTGGAAAGGTAAATTTTAATGTTAAACAAGATAAACAGATGTACACAGGTAAATATAGGTTGATCTAGATATATAGCTATTTTTATTTTCTACTTATAAGGACTATTCTGTAGAGGGGATGAGTGAATCGCTACTGACGTTCCTACAGCATCTGCGAGAATTTGGACTAGTATTTCAGAGAAAGGTAAGCAGTTCACCATCACTCACATATTTCTATACCAATGTCTGCTCATCGGTTTAATGGCAGCAAGCTGTGAGTTTGCGTGGGTTTCCTCCGGGTACTCCGGTTTCCCCCCCCTACTCTGATGGGGAATTTAGATTGTGAGCCCCAATGGCGACCGTGAACAAGAAGAAAAGGTAACAGGTGGAATCCTAGCAGCATGTAATTGGCCACTCAATATAGAAGTACATAAAAGGAGGAAAAAAACTGAGTTTTATATGGCCATACATAATAAAAAGACAGAGAGTGCGCCTATAGAATATATATAATTTCTTCGGCGCTCTATTGGGAGACCCAGACGATTGGGTGTATAGCACTGCCTCCGGAGGCCACACAAAGCAATTACACTCAAAAGTGTAAGGCCCCTCCCCTTCTGGCTATACACCCCCAGTGGGATCACTGGCTCACCAGTTTTCGGCTTTGTGCGAAGGAGGTCAGACATCCACGCATAGCTCCACTGTTTAGTCAGCAGTAGCTGCTGACTATATCGGATGGAAGAAAAGAGGGCCCATATGGGGCCCCCAGCATGCTCCCTTCTCACCCCACCGGTGGTTTGTAAGGTTGAGGTACCTATTGCTGGTACGGCGGCTGGAGCCCACATGCTGTTTTCCTTCCCCATCCCCCTGAGGGGCTCTGAGGAAGTGGGATCTTACCGGCCCCAAAGCCCTGAGGCCGGGCTCCATCCACAGACCCATTGAACCTGCTGGATGTGGAGCGGGAGTGCCGTTCAGGGACATGGCCCTGCACCATTCAGGTACTCTGTGTCCCCGTACACACAGGCACAGCACACTCCAGACTTGCTGGGTGTGCTAGTGCGCCGGGGACAGTAAAGGGTTACAGTCACTGCAGCCTAGCTGAGTGACTTTATTTATTGGGAACTACCGCGCCGGACGCTCCGTGAGCGGCGGCGCGGCTGGGACTTGTAGTGCGCCGGGGACTTAGCGCCGACCGCGCTTTTACGGCGGCGGCGCTCATAAATCCAGTCCCCGGCTTTTGCGGCCTAACTCAGCTTCGTTCCCGCCCCCACCCTGTCAATCAGGGTAGGGGAGAGACGCTGTACACTCAGCAGCGCCGAGGGCTGGAGCCTTATTTACATGCTCCAGCCCTCTCACTAGACACTGTGGGACGCCAGGTTTCCCGCTCTGACTCGGGGCACGCCCACGGCCCGCCCCTACTCACACGAGCTGGGGAAGGACGCCGGCAGCCATTCCTGCAGCCCGAGCTGGGAGAACGGACTCTGGGCAACCAACAGGAATGGGGCGACCACACACCCGCTTATAGGCGGGCGGTAAGCGGCACCTGGGGTGCTGACACTAAATACCGCAGTTTTGTCTATTTGTATTTAAGTACACTGCATAGGTCGCTATTTCGGGCTATATGCCCTCTTAGATGGCGACACATCAGCAGCAGGAAAGCATGGGTGCTACGGCACAGGCTTTCTATGCTGCTTGTATTGCACGTACTGAAGTGTTCAGGTGTATTTATGCTTGTATGCTGTACACTGCACTGTACGGTCACTAGTCTTGGCTATATTCGCCATAGAATGGCTAGACTACAGCAGCAGAAAAGCAAGGGTGCTGAGGCACAGGTTTTTTTCTATGCTGCTTGTATTGCAGGTGTTGCAGTGTTCATTTGTACTTATGCTTGTATGCTATACATTGCACTGTATGGTCGCTATTCTGGGCTATATTCCCCTAGATGGCTAGTCTACAGCAGCAGAAAAGCAGGCTTTCTATGCTGCTTGTATTGCATGTGCTGCAGTGTTCATTTGTACTTTATGCTTGTATGATATACATTGCACTGTACGGTCGCCATTCTTGGCTCTATAAGTCGGCAGCAGCATATAAGCAACACAGGCTTTCGATGCTGTTTTTGCTGCATGTGATACTGTTCCACGGCACTGCTCCCCATTGGGTGCAATGCTCCCCTGTAGCACTTGGTCAGCCGGGGTCTCTACTTGACGTGGCCAAAAGAACCACCTCTCAACCCTGTCCAAGGACAGGGACGGAGTTGCAATGGGATAGAGACTTGCAGTCCGGACAGGCCATGGGCAATCTGGATCATTGCTCCCTGGCCACCCTCACTTGGATTAAAAATCGGTGCTCCGGGGGGGTCCCAGGAGGCTCTCTGTATGATGAGGTAGACGTAGCTCATCAGGACTTTGATCCTGACACCGCTCTCACTCCGGATACACCGGATGGTGACGCCATAAGGAATGATCTTATAGCGTCCATCAATGGAATGTTGGATCTTTTCTCCCTCAGCTCCCCCAGCGGAGGAGTCAGCTTCACAGCAGGAGAAGTCCCATTTCAAACTCAAACGTATATTGAGTAGTGTTCTGGCCACGCTGACTTCAGAGAAGCAGTCCAGAAACACCACGCTTACCAGATAAGCGTTTTCTCCAAACGTATTAAGGATACACGTTATCACTTTCCCCCTGACGTGGTCAGGCGTTGGACCCAGGGTCCAAAGGTGGATTCTCCAATCTCCAGGCTTGCGGCTAGAGCCACAGTGGCAGTGGAGATGGGACTTCACTTACAGATGCCATTGACAGACAGATGGACTCTGGTTGAAATCTGTCTGTGAGGCTATCGGCGTGTCGGTTGCTCCGGCATTCACAGCCGTATGGGCACCCTAAGCTTTTCAGCTGTTCTTGTGCAGCTGGTCTTGAGCACAAGTACATCTGTGCCGCAGGGGCGTCCGTAACCTCGCAATGTCTGCATTGCGACTTACCCTATTAATGCTGTCCTGGAAGGACAGCCGAGGTTTCGGTCCTTCCCAGGCTCGGGCAGGTCCCAATTGTCCTCGTCCAAAAGGGCTGAAAAGCCTCAGAGGGGCTCAGCTGCCGGCCGGGCTCAATCACGCCCAAGGAAGGCAGCCGGAGGAACCGCTACCAAGGCGGTCTCCTCATGACTCTCAGCTCTCTCATCTTTCCGCATCCGCGGTTGATGGCAGACTCGCTCGCCTTTGGCGACATTTAGCTGCCACAGGTCACAGACCGGTGGGTGAGGGACAGTGTGCCCACGTGCACAGGACAGAGTTCTGTTCTCGTCCTCCGACTCGATTCTTCAGAACGTCCCCACATCCCCACCGAGCAGATGCTCTTCTGCAGGCAGAAGGAGTGGTAATCCCGGTTCCTCTTCAGGAACAAGACACGGTTTTCCTCCAATCTGGTTGTGGTGCCAAACAAGGATGGCTCTTTCCGTTCCGTTCTGGACCTAAAACTGCTCAACAAGCACGTGGAGGCCAGGCGGTTCCGGATGATACCCTCCGCTCCGTCATTGCCTCAATGTCTCAAGGAAATTTCCTAGCATCAATAGACATCTAAGATGCTTATCTCCACGTGCCGATTGCTACAGAGCACCAATGTTTTTCTACATTTCGTGATAGGAAACGACCAGCTTCAGTTCGTAGCTCTGCCATTCGGGCTGGCGACAGCCCCACGGGTGTTCGCCAAGGTCATGACGGCAGTGGTAGCAGTCTTGCACTCACAGGGACACTCTGTGATCCCTTACTTGGACGATATACTTGTCAAGGCACCCTCTCAACAGGCATGCCAACTCAGCCTGAATGTTGCGCTGGAGACTCTCCAGACATTCGGGTGGATCATCAACTTCTCAAAGTCAAACCTGTCACGACCCAATCACTAACGTATCTTGGCATGGAGTTTCATACCCTCTCAGCGGTAGTGAAGCTTCCGCTGGACAAGCAGCGGTCACTACAGACTGGGGTGCAGACTCTCCTTAAAGGTCAGTCGCACTTCTTAAGACGCCTCATGCACTTCCTCGGGAAGATAGTGGCGGCAATGGAGGCGGTTCCGTTTGCGCAGTTTCATCTGCGTTCACTTCAATGGGACATTCTCCGCCAATGAGACGGGAAGTCAACATCCCTGTACAGGAAAGTATCCCTTTCACAGACGGCAAGGACTCTCTGCAATGGTGGCTTCTTCCCACCTCATTATCACAGGGAAGATCCTTCCTACCACCGTCTTGGGCGGTGGTCACGACAGACGCGAGTCTGTCAGGGTGGGGAGCGTTTTTCTCCACCACAGGGCTCAGGGTCCGTGGACTCAGCAGGAGTCCACCCTTCAGATCAATGTTCTGGTAATCAGAGCAGTGTATCTTGCCCTACTAGCCTTCCAGCAGTGGCTGGAAAGAAAGCAGATCCGAATTCGATCGGACAAGTCCACAGCGGTGGCATACATCAATCACCAAGGGGGGACACGCAGTCGGCAAGCCTTCCAGGAAGTCCGGCGGATTCTGATGTGGGTGGATGCCACGGCCTCCACCATATCCGCAGTTCACATCCCCGGCGTAGAAAACTGGGAGGCAGACTTCCTCAGTCGCCAGGGCATGGACGCAGGGGAATGGTCCCTTCACCCGGACGTGTTTCAGGAAATCTGTCGCCGCTGGGGAAGGCCGGACGTCGACCTAATGGCGCCCCGGCACAACAACAAGGTCCCAACCTTCATGGCACGGTCTCGCGATCAAAGAGCGCTGGCGGCAGACGCCCTAGCGCAAGATTGGTCGCAGTTCCGGCTCCCTTATGTGTTTCCACCTCTGGCACCCTTGCCTAGAGTGCTACGCAAGATCAGATCCGATTGCAGCCGCGTCATACTCGTCGCCCCAGACTGGCCGAGGAGGGCGTGGTATCCGGATCTGTGGCAGCTCACGGTCGGCCAACCGTGGGCACTACCAGACCGACCAGACTTGCTGTCCCAAGGGCCGTTTTTTCCATCGGAATTCCGCGGCCCTGAATCTGACTGTGTGGCCATTGAGTCCTGGATCCTAGCGTCTTCAGGATTATTCCACGGGGTCGTTGCCACCATGAGACAGGCTAGGAAGCCCACTTCCGCTAAGAACCACAGAACGTGGAGGATATTCTTATCCTGGTGCCCTGCTCAGGGAGTGTCTCCCTGGCCATTTGCATTGCCTACCTTTCTTTCTTTCCTGCTATCTGGGTTAGAAAAAGGTTTGGCGCTCGGCTCCCTTAAAGGTCAGGTATCGGCGCTATTCGTCTTTTTTCAGAGGCGTTTGGCACGCCTTCCTATGGTGCGCACGTTCCTACAGGGGGTTTGCCATATCGTTCCCCCGTGCAAGCGGCCGTTAGATCCATGGGATCTGAACAGGGTACTATGCCCTCCAGAAGCCGCCCTTCGAGCCTCTGAGGGAGGTTTCACTTTCTAGACTATCCCAGAACGTGTCTTTTCTGGTAGCGATCACATCTCTTCGGAGAGTGTCTGAGCTGGCAGCGCTGTCATCCAAGACTCCCTTCCTGGTCTTCCACCAGGACAAGGTAGTGCTGCGCCCCATTCAGGAGTTTCTCCCGAAGGTTGTATCCTCTTTTCATCTTAATCAGGATATCTCTTTGCCTTCGTTTTGTCCTCATGCAGTTCATCGGTATGAGAAGGATTTACATTTGTTAGATCTGGTGAGAGCACTCAGAATCTACATTTCCCGCACGGCGCCCTTGCGCCGTTCGGATGCACTCTTTGTCCTTGTCGCTGGTAAGCGCAAAGGGTCGCAGGCTTCTAAGGCCACCCTGGCTCGATGGACCAAGGAACCAATTCTTGAAGCCTACCGTTCTGCTGGGCTTCCGGTTCCATCAGGGCTGAAGGCCCATTCTACCAGAGCCGTGGGTGCATCCTGGGCATTACGACACCAGGCTACGGCTCAACAGGTGTGCCAGGCAGCTACCTGGTCGAGTCTGCACACTTTCACCAAACATTATCAGGTGCATACCTATGCTTCGGCGGACGCCAGCCTAGGTAGAAGAGTCCTGCAGGCGGCAGTTGCCCCCCCGTAGGGGAGGGCTGTCTTGCAGCTCTAACATGAGGTATTTCTTTACCCACCCAGGGACAGCTTTTGGACGTCCCAATCGTCTGGGTCTCCCAATAGAGCGCCGAAGAAGAAGGGAATTTTGTTACTTACCGTAAATTCCTTTTCTTCTAGCTCTTATTGGGAGACCCAGCACCCGCCCTGTTGTCCTTCGGGATTTTTGGTTTGTTTGCGGGTACACATGTTGTTCATGTTGAACGGTTTTCAGTTCTCCGATGTTACTCGGAGTGAATTTGTTTAAACCAGTTATTGGCTTTCCTCCTTCTTGCTTTTGCACTAAAACTGGTGAGCCAGTGATCCCACTGGGGGTGTATAGCCAGAAGGGGAGGGGCCTTACACTTTTGAGTGTAATTGCTTTGTGTGGCCTCCGGAGGCAGTGCTATACACCCAATCGTCTGGGTCTCCCAATAAGAGCTAGAAGAAAAGGAATTTACGGTAAGTAACAAAATTCCCTTCTTTATTATCAATACAAAAATACATATAGGGGCACTGTCATAATGAAGTATATAGAAGTTAATAAAATACAACAGCGAATGGAGATGCAGAAGAACCAGAAGTATCCCAAACTAAGACCTCTACAGCATATGAGTGTATATACAGGTAGTCCCAGCAATTACATAGATCATAGAAAACACAGGGAATCAATTATTACAAAGGCCCTATAAAGTATATACTAAGGAAATTTCCATACCCTGTGAAATAGCATGAAACAAACGCTTACCCATAGTAAAGTGCAAGTGCAGATGCTGGATCGAGGGTCTTGAAGAGAGTGGGGGAGCCCCGACGCATTTCGCAGGAGTGCTTCCTCGGGGAGCAGTGTTGCCAATGTACCCAATGGGGACAGTGTTGCCAATGTAAAGCACTGTGGAATCAATAGCGCTATATAAGTGAATAAATATTATTATTATTATTATACAAGTGTCCTGTAATCTTGGTAAAGGTTTTATCATTTTCCTGTTATATCATCTGTCATTGTTTGTTTGCAAGCTGAATATTCGATTTCTGTATTTTCAGAGGAAGTCTCGCCGCTATTATCCGACTCGTCTGGCGATAAATCTGGCTTCTGGAATCTCTGGGACTTCTCTTGACAGCCATAAGCAGGGATTTATTGTGGTTGAGACTAACTACAGGATATATGCATACACAGGTTAGTAACTCAGGCACATACTGGCGTCTATGTCCGGTAAGTAAGGTGCTTTCACACATTTCTCACTTTTCACATTTGCTAAAGAGAATGATCTGAGCCTTAAGACTTTAATTTCAAGCAGAACATGATGATGAGATTTGCAGTCATTCATTCTCGCTGCCTCATTCTTCTCTTTTCGTATATTTTCACAGATTCAGAATTGCAGATTGCACTCATTGCTCTCTTCTCTGAAATGCTGTATCGGTTTCCCAACCTGGTGGTGGCACAGGTCACTAGAGAAAGTGTTCAACAAGCTATTGGGAATGGCATCACTGCTGAGCAGGTCAGAGGGTTTGAGATAACCGAGAATATACAGTTTAGCATCATGTTTTTGTTGCAAGTGAATAGATGAAGAAAAGGTTTTGTCTAGTTGAAATCCACTAGTCTGCAGTCACTCACTGTGCACTGTGAGGAATCTCCTGTGTCAGAGCCGGGAATAGCAGTCAAGTGATGGCAAATAGCCAATATTCTTACTTTTGGCCAGAAGCCGACTAGATGGGCGCGACCTTGCTGAATGCAAGTGTATTGAGCGATGCTGCGCCCATCTATATGGATTCTGGCTGGAAGTAAGAATATTGTATACTTGCAGCCACATGACCTCAGTTCCCAGCTCTGACATTGGCGTAATGTCAGTGTGCGCAATGTGAGGATTCACAAGTCTGCAGTCACATAGAGTGACACATAGGGGTACTTTGCACGTTGCGACATCGCTACTGCGATGTCGTCGGGGTCAAATCGAAAGTGACGCACATCCGGCACTAGTAACGACGTCGCAACGTGTAAAGCCTAGATGCACCGATAAACGATCGCAAAAGCGTCGTAAATCGGTGATCTGTGTAGTGTCTGTCATTTTCATAATTTCGCTGCAGCGACCGGTACGATGTTGTTCGTCGTTCCTGCGGCAGCACACATCGCTGTGTATGAAGCCGCAGGAGCGAGGGACATCTCCTTACCTGCCTCCACCGGCTATGCGGAAGGAAGGAGGTGGGCTTGATGGTTACATCCCGCTCATCTCCGCCCCTCCGCTTCTATTGGCTGCCTGCCGTGTGACGTCGCTGTGACGCCACACGACCCACCCCCTTAGGAAGGAGACGGGTCGCCGGCCAGAGCGACGTCGCAGGGCAGGTATGTGCGTGTTAAGCTGCCATAGCGATAATGTTCGCTACGGCAGCTATCACAAGATATCGCATGTGCGACGGGGCGGGGACTATCGCGCTCGGCATTGCTATCATTGGCTAGCGATGTCGCAGCGTGCAAAGTACCCCATAGAGTGATTGCAGACTTGTGGATTTAGACTAGACAACCCCTTTAATTTATTTAATTTGCTGACCCTCTAACAAACATTAAGACTAGAACAGAGTCCCTTTAACATTAAGGCTGTGTTTGCACAGTGCATTTTTCTATGCAGATTTGGTGCTGATTTTGGCACAAATCTGCACGTCTGTCTTTATGCCAGCAAAGTCAATGAGAATTCTGGAGTGTTGTGCGCATGTTGCTTATTTCTTCATCGTTCCTTATGGGAGACCCAGACCATGGGTGTATAGCTTCTGCCTCCGGAGGACACACAAAGTACTACACTCAAACGTGTAGCTCCTCCCTCCTAGCATATACACCCCCTGGTATCCAGTCCTAGCCAGTTTCAATGCTTTGTGTTCAGGAGGTCACACACACACATGCAGTCTCTGATTTTTGATTTTTGATTTTTTGGATTTCAAAGATTTGGAAGAAAAGCTGGTCCAATCTGGACTCCCGGCATGTCCCTTCTCACCCCACTGTGTCGGCGGTGCTGTTAAGGTTGATTTTACAAGGCTGGAGCCTTCACATGCCGCGCTCCTTCACCATCCCCTGGGGCTCTGGCTTGAAGTGGGAGCCATCACGGTTCTCACTGCTTTGCAGGAGACCGGTCTCCATCCGCAGCCCTTTTTCAGGATCCTGCCGGACGGAGCGTTTAACCCCCCCCCAGGGACCTGGGCCCTGCGTCTCAAAAGCTAAGTATTGAGACGTTTTTACCACAGAAAGTGGTCTTTCCAGGGGTCCCTTGTACTTTATTTATTGGGGGGAGTGTGTTATATGACTGTGGTAACATTTCCGGCCGGTTCTCCAGTTTTCACTGGAGAACCGCGCCGATGGTGCCTGCACGCTGGCCGCATGTTTAAATCTAGGCCCCGGCTTCGCCTGAGGCCTAGTTTCGGTTTCACTGCCCCTGCATGTTAGTCAGTGCAGAGGGACAGTGTGGCTCCGCCCAGCGGCTGTTCAGCACAGGGAACGGACACTCCTCACTGAGGAAAGATTCCCTCCCCTGTATACCTCATTTGCCGCTCTCAGAGTAGGCCCCGCCCCCTCTCCTCGCTCCGGTCGCCATTTTCTCAGCGTTCTCAATGTCTGCATAGGCACAGAGATACCACATTGTGACAAATGGGGGCCTAGGCTGGGGGACTGGAGGGCACAGAAATGTATGTTAAACGGTCTGGCAAGCCACAACCTCCAGTTGTGCAGCTGCTTATATTCTCTGTTTATATACTCTGCTGGGGGTCATTCTGGACATGCATTCCCTCACAGAGCCCCTACTTCTGCAGCATGTCTCACATCAGAGCAAGGCTGTTCTTAATATGCACTGCATGTAGACTCGTACTGCCTGTACTGAGCACATAAACACAGTGGTCCCTCAGCCTGGAGGCTCGTCAGTGGTCCTCCAGCTGCTCCGGTGGTGCTGAGCATGCATTAGCCCCCTTCTCAGGGCGCTTCTGCTGCTACGGCTCGCTCAGCAAAGCTCTCAGAGGACTCTTCATCTGGTCTCAGACCCCGTCCTCCTAAAAGGGAGACGCATGGTCCCCTGTCCTTCCCCGTCCCGCAGCTCTGATTCACGATTTGACTCACTGGACGAGGAGGATGTCTTTACTGGGGGCTCGGACGCTACTTAATGTACCATTGATCTGTCCGAAGGTGATGCAGATGCTAATGATTTGATTGCGTCCATTATATTTGTACTGGACCTCAATCCGCCTGTATCAGGGGAGTATCCCCCTCTGGCAGAAAGGCATCAGTATACCTTAAAGAGAACAAGGAGTGTGTTCCTTAACCACTCCAGTTTTCAGCCCACTGTGACCAAACCCAGAGCCTGTCCTGACAGACGCTCCCAAAGCGTGGTTCTGATGACTGTTTCCCCCTTCCACCAGAGGTGGTCAAGGAGTGGGCTCATTCACCAAGGGTGGTCCCTCCGGTGTCTAGTATTTCAGCCCGGATAGTTGTATCAGTGGCTGACGGCACCTCTCTAAGGATCCCACTGTACATTAATTCTGTACTGGACCTCAATCCGCCAGTATCAGAGGAGCAACCCTCTCTGGCAAAAAGGCACCAGTTTACCTTGCCTAAGAGAACAAGGAGTGTGTTCCTTAACCACTTCAGTTTTCAGGCCACTGTGACCAAGCCCAGGGTCTGCTCTGGCAAACGCTTCCCAAAGCGTGGTTCTGATGACAGTTTTCCCCTTCCACCAGCGGTGGTCAAGGAGTGGGCTCATTCACTAAAGGTGGTCCCTCCGGTGTTTAGACTCTCAGCCCGGACGTTGTATCAGTGGCTGATGGCGCCTCACTTACGGCTTTGCTGTCCGCCAGGTTGTCCTTCTGGCCAAATCTGTATGGAGGCGGCAGGGGCCTCGTTCTCCCCAGCTTTTGCAGCAGTGCGGCTTTCAAAGCCATCTCTGCTTCTCTAGAGGAGATGCATTCCCTCACAGGGACTCTTTGCCCGAAATGGTTGCCTTAACTTCCAGACTTCAGTCTTTTCATCCTATGCCATGTCTGCCATGCTGGAGACTCTCACCGCACTGCGGTGGCCTCGGCTAATTTCCTCGCTATCCGCAGGCTCCTGTGGCTTCGGAAGTGGAAGGCGGATGCTTCTAAAGAAGTTCCTTGCTGGGCTCCCTTTTGCTGGGACCAGTCTATTCGGGAACAACTGGATGAAATTATTAAGGAAGCTCTTGGCGGGAAGAGTTTTCTTCCATGCCACAAACCTAAACCAGGAAACCTGTCCAGGGCAGGAATCAGTCGAGGTTTCGTTCTTTTTGTTCCTCCATCTGATCGTTCTCTAAGCCCTCGGCCTCGTCCACTGGCTCAGCCAAGGATCGTAAACCCAAATGGCGCACGAGAAGACCGCAGGAGATGCTGCCACTAAGTCAGCCTCCTCCTGGCTATCTGGCCACGTCAGCAACGTCCTTGGTCGGTGGCAGGCTCTCCCACTTTGGCGACGTATGGTTTTAACACGTCTCCGATCAGTGGGTGCGAGATACCATCTCCCACGGCTACAGGATAGAATTCTATCCAGCCCGCCAAACAGATTTTTTTCCTTCAACTCCCCCCTGCTCCAAGGCCGCCGCTTTCTCACAGGCTGTGGCATTCTTGCAGGCCACTGGAGTAATTGTACCGGTTCCCGACTGGGAACGGTTCTGAGATTTCTGCTTAAACCTATTCCTAGTACCCGAGGAGGGCGGTGCCTTCCGACCTGGATCTCAAGCTTCTCAAGCATGTTCAGGTGCGGCAGTTTCGCATAGAGTCTCTGCGATCAATCAATGACCCAAGGAGATTCCCTAGCATCCATCGACATCAGAGATGCCTATCTGCATGTGCCAATCGCAGTTTCACACCAGCGTTGGCTACGTTTTGCAATCAGAGTGGTCCAATTCGTGGCTCTTCCCTTGGGGTTAGCCACGGCCCCTCGAGTATTCTCAAGGTCGGGGCAGCTGTGATTGCGATCCTGCACCTCTAGGGGTTGGCAGTGATCCTTTTGTCCTGGACAGCCTTCTAGTCTGGGCTTCACCCAGTGCAGACTGTTAGCGGAGTGCCTCGCTCACTCTCGCCACTCTAACCAATTCGGGTGGTTTGTCATTCTGTCCAAGTCCACTCTGACTTCGACCCAGAAGTTCACATACCCAGGGACGCAATTCGAGACTCTGTCGGCACTTGTGAAGCTGCCCTTAGTCAAACAGCAGTCCCTCCGCTGGCGGTCGACGTCGTTCCATCAGGCACCTAATACAGGTGCTGGATCAGATGGTGGTGTCAATGGAAGCGATTCCCTTGCCCAGTTCCATCTGCGTCCTCTGCGGCTGGATATTTTCCGCTGTTGGAACAAGCGGACTTCCTCCTTCCACGGGGCGGTGGCTTCGCCACAGACCAGGGGCTCGTTTCAGTGGTGGCTTCGTCCCCTCTGTCTCAGGGACGCTCCTTCCTGGCTCCGTCCCGGGTCATCCTCACCAAGATGCTAGTCTATCCGGCTGGGGAGCAGTATATCTCCACCATGGAGCGCAGGGCACTTGGACTCTGTCCGAATCAGCCCTCTGGATCAATGTGCTGGAAATCGGAGCTGTGTTTCTAGCTCTCTAAGCCTTTCACCATCTGTTGGCGGCCAGGCACATTCGAGTCCAGTCAGACAACGCTACAGCGTTTGCCTACATCAACCTCCAGGGCGGGACACTCAGCCGCCTGGCAATGTTGGAGGTTCATCGCATTCTTCAGTGGACGGAGGACTCCTAGTCCACCATATCTGCAGCCCACATCCCAGACGTGGAAAACTGGGAGGCAGATTGTCTCAGCCGTCAAACCGTGGCTCCACGATCCTCAGGTTTTTGCGGCAGACGCACTGGTTCAAGTTTGGTCCCAGCTTCGTCTGTCTTACGTGTTTCACCCTCTAGTTCTTGCCCAGAGTCCTGCGCAAGATCAGAAAGGAGGGCCGTCGGGTCATTCTCATTACTCCAGACTGACCCAGGCAAGCTTGGTACCCTGACCTGCTCCGTCTGTCCGTAGAGGTGCCATAGCATCTCCCGGACTGTCCAGACCTTCTCTCACGAGGTCCGTCCTTCCGCCAGAACCTGCGGCTCTCAGATTGACGGCGTGGCGTTTGAGTCATGGATCTTGACGACTTCTGGTATCCCTCCTGAAGTCATCTCCACTATGACTCGAGCTCGGAAGTATCCTTTGGCCTTTTGGCCTTGCCGACCCTCCTGTCTCTTCTACAGTCCGGTCTGCAGCTAGGACTATCCCTCAATTCCCTTAAGGGACAGGTCTCGGCTCTGTCAGTGTTGTGCCAGCGGCGTATCGCCCGGCTGGCCCAGGTGCGCTCCTTCATGCAGGGCGCATCTCACATCATTCCGCCTTACCGGCGGCCCTTGGAGCCCTGGTACCTTAATTCGGTCCTCACTGCTTCCGGAAGCCCCCCTTTGAGCCTCTTAGGGAGGTTTCTTTATTTAGTCTTTCACAGAAAGTGGTCTTTCTAGTGGCCATAACTTCCCTCAAGAGAGTCTCTGTTTTGGCTGCACTCTCTTCGGAGTCCTCCCTTCATCAAGACAAGGTGGTTCTCCGTCCGACTCCGGACTTTCTCCCTAAGGTGGTTGCTGTTTCCACCTTAACCGGGGCATTTTCCCTGCCTTCCTTTTGTCCGGCTCCTGTTCATCGCTTTGAAAGGGCATTGCATACTCTGGATCTGGTGCGGGCGCTCCGGATCTATGTGTCTCGCACCGCTGTTCTTAGGTGGTGCACCTCTCTTTTATGCTGACCGCTGGTCAGCGTAAGGGCCTTTCGGCATTTAAGCCGACCCTGGCTCGTTGGTTTAGGTCGGCCATTTCCGATACCTACCAGTGTACTCAAGTGCCTCTCCCGCCGGGGATCAAGGCACACTTGACCAGAGCTGTCGGTGCCTCTTAGGCTTTCAGGCCCAGGCTACGGCTCAGCAGGTCTGTCAGACTGCCACTTGGACTAGTCTGCATACCTTTTCGAAGCACTACCAAGTGCATGCTCTTGCTTCGGCAGATGCGAGCTTGGGCAGACGCATCCTTCAGGCGGCTGTCGCCCATTTGTGAAGTTAGGTTTCGCCTACTTCTCAGTTTTTCTGTTTATTCCCACCCATGGACTGCTTTAGAACGTCCCATGGTCTGGGTCTCCCATAAGGAACGATGAAGAAAAAGAGAATTTTGTTACTTACCGTAAATTCTTTTTCTTATAGTTCCGACATGGGAGACCCAGCACCCTCCCTGTTGCCTGTTGGCAGGTTTCTTGTTCCGTGTGTTATCACCGGCTGTTGTTGTAGACAGAGGTTCCGGTTGTTCCGGGTTTTGCTCTGTCTCTACTTGTGGGTGGATGTCCTCCTTCAGCTTTTGCACTAAACTGGCTAGGACTGGCTACCAGGGGGTGTATATGCTAGGAGGGAGGAGCTACACGTTTGAGTGTAGTACTTTGTGTGTCCTCCGGAGGCAGAAGCTATACACCCATGGTCTGGGTCTCCCATGTCGGAACTATAAGAAAAAGAATTTACGGTAAGTAACAAAATTCTCTTTTTTTTTTTCCTTCCAGATTTGCTGTGAAAAATAATCTGCAACATGTCAATTTTTGTCGTTTTTGTCATGTCATGTTTTTTTTCCTGCGTTTTTTAGCCCTTCCACCCATTGACTCCATTAAGAAAATTAATATTTTTTGGGTGCATTTTTCTGCCAGAAGGTGCAGATTTGATGCAGAAAATTTCTGCACCAAATCTGCAACATGCGCACAGAGCCTAAGATTATAAAATCCTATTACACTCAAAAGCAGATTTTTAAAGAATTGTTGTTAGTTCAGAGCTAACTTTGGAGCGGTAACGATTGCCAATGTCTGACAAAACCAGTCAGACATTGTATCTTTTACTATATAAGACACAAAATCATTTATTTATCTTGTAAATTTCCTAGATAATCCATTTTCTTCGGACGAGAGCCCACCCAGTAATGTTACAGCAGGTAATGTGTCCAATTTTTAATTTCCATGTGTTGGTGAAGGTCCTACAATAATGTAGCCGCTTATCTTCAATGTACTTATCTCTTTCAGAATCCAGTGCTTCCCCCAACCATCACTGACCAGGTTCGTCTTTGGGAACTTGAGAAAGATCGCCTCCGCTTCTCTGAAGGTGAGGGGTGTTATTATTTTTTTATAATGTAATGTTAAAGGGAACCTGTCACCACTTTTTTGCCCTTTTAAGCTGTGGCTACCACCAGTGGGCTCTTATATACAGCATTCTAGCATGCTGTATATAAAAGCCCAGGCCGCTGTGTACAACATAAAAAACACTTTATAATACTTACCTAAACCGGTCGCTGCGGTGGATGTGGCTCAGATGGGCGTCTCCATTCTCTGGTGCCGGCGCCGCCTCTTTTGGCCATCTTCATCCTCCTTCTGAAGCCACGGTGTATGATGCGTCTACGTCATACACACTCGCCGGTCCTGCACAGGCACCCTACAATACTTTGATCTGTTTTGCTCAGGGAAAATCAAAGTGCGCCTGCTCAGGACCTGAATGCCGGCGAGTGTGTATGATGTCTGATGCGTCATGTACCACGGCTTCAGAAGGACGACAGAGGCGGCGACAAAGATGGCCGAAAGTGGCGGCGCCGGCATTAGAGGTTGAAGACACCCATCCGAGCCACATCCACCGCAGCGACCGGTTTAGGTGAATATTATAAAGTGTTTTTTATGTTGTACCTACGGCCTGGGCTCTTATATACAGCATGTTAGAATGCTGTATATAAGAGCCCGGTGGTGGTGGACGCAGCTTATAGGGTAAAAAAGTGGTGACAGGTTCCCTTTAATGACAGGAGAAGATTCCTAAATGCTGTTTATAGTTAACATTGCATGACTAAAACAGACTGCATTCAAAAGCCTTGCCTACTGATAAAAAGAGCAGACTGTATAGTAGTGTGATCCCTATATTTATTTACAAGGTGTAAAAACTAATGTGGTGTCTTTTAAATTTACTTGTGTGAACAGCGTCAACACCTGAACACTCCATACAGACTTACACATCATGGAGCCCGCTAGGCATGTTACATAGTTGGTATCTGTCTCTAGCAGGAGCAATCAGAGCTGGGCTCTGATCGCAGTTAACTCCTTAAATGCCACTGTCAATTTCTGACAGTTGCATGAAAGTGCCATTCCATATTGAAAGAAAAGAGTACTTATCCACTACTCCACTTCATATCCAAATCCTGGCAGGAGGTGAGAGATGCTCGGAAAAAATAACCAGCTGGTCCATGTGGACTATGCCATTCCATATGCCTATCCCACCCTCCATCATGCCATCTCAGTGTGCATATGCAGTGCTACGACAGCCGGGTGCTTGCAGAAGGCCTCCATTGCTGCCATGTTGGTTCTACTGGGAAGCCCAGACAAAGGCTCGGCTGCATAGGGAACCATGATTTTTTTTAATAAGACGCACTAAATTAGAAAAAACAAAACACAAATTATATCAAATACTGGTCTTAAATAAGCTCCCGCAGAAATGGACATTCATATCATTATGGGAAAAAGATCTAGGCAGGAATTTTGCAGAAGGAGATTTGATCCAAATATATAAGAGATCCTTTGGCCCATCACAGTGCGTGAAGGTACAGGAAAACTCATACAAATTAGTTACCAGATGGTATGTATCACCTTCTCAAACTAGCACATGGTTCCCTTCCTCTTCAGAGTCATGTTGGAGGAGCAATAGAGAACGAGGTACATACTTCCACATTTGGTGGCAGTGCGACCAGTTGCAGCCCTTCTGGGAAAATGTGATTACCTACACCAAGCGGATCTGTAAACTGTCCTCTAACCCCCAACCCAGCCTAATCTTCCTGAACTTGGTCAGCAACCCACAAAACACTCCGAACAAAACTCTCCTCCTATTCCTACTAGCGGCGGCCAAACTGCTCATCCCTCCCCCCTTTGGCACTCGACAAGTATACCTACTATCCAAACTTGGATGCTCAAAATCGACCAATTATATTATATTGAAGAGCTGGCAGCTTTAGCTTATCACTCTCAAGATAAATTTAGACTCATCTGGGCCCCCTGGTTGAATTTCCGAGAATCCTCCGAGTACTTTGAATTGGTGGCGTCTTGACCTGCTCCCACCCCCCCCTCCCCTGAACCAGCCATGATATATTTCTTATCTAGATTAAACCCCACTCACACCTCCTGTCTCTCACTATCTTCTTGAAACCATCCTTACCTTTCTTTGTCGCTCCATTGGGAGACCCAGACAATTGGGGTGTATAGCTTCTGCCTCCGGAGGCCACACAAAGTATTACACTTTAAAAAGTGTAACCCCTCCCCTCTGCCTATACACCCTCCCGTGGATCACGGGCTCCTCAGTTTTATGCTTTGTGTGGAAGGAGGCACACATCCACTCATGCATTCTCAACTTAGTTATGTCGGTTGGAAGAAAAGAGGGCCCCCACGGGGCCCCCGGCATGTTCCCTTCTCACCCCACTACGTCGGCGGTGTTGTTAAGGTTGAGGTACCCATTGCGGGTACAAAGGCCGGAGCCTCATGCCGTCTCCTTCACCATCCCTTAGCGGCTCTGGGAGAAGTGGGATCCTGAGCGGTCATCCATTTACTGGGACCGTGCTCCCTCCGCAGCCCCTGTGGGAATCTGCCGGACCGGAGTCTATTCAACCTCAGGGACCGGGCCTTGCAACTATAAGGTACTCTGTGTCCCCATCGGGGACTGTGCAGGGAGCGCACCTTCTACCCGGACGCTGCGGCAGCTGCTGAATTGAGAAGGCCGGCGGACTTCCACGCCGACCGTGCCTGCTTGTCGGGCGCGGTCTCAAGTTTAGTCCCCGGCTTCATCGCGGCCTAGTCGCAAAAATCCCGCCCCCGGGCCTGCCTGTCAGGGGTAAGGGCGGGATTACCGACCTGACGTCGGATGTGAGGGCTGGAGCATCCTGCATGTTTCCTCCCCCCTCACTGATCACTGTGGGGACCCCAGATTCCCGCACTTTTCTGGCGCCGCCCACGGCTCCACTCCTCCCCTGAGAGCTCCGGCAGCCATTTTTTCGGCATTCTGCCGGTGGAGGATTCTCAGGAACAGCTCTGCAGCTCCGGGGGACCTAAGGCAGGGAATCTGGAGGACACACACACGCCGCTTGTTAGCGGTCGGTAAGCCACACCGGTCACCCGGTGCTGGTCCCCCCTAGGGTGCCGGAATAGATACATATTTATATATATATATTTCTGTTCGGTCGGGCTGTATACCCTTTTTTGCCCATATACCCTCAGTGATCATTCTCCTAGGAGACAACAGCATGTCGTCCACAAGGAGCAAAGCTGCTAAGGCACAGGGTTTTTTTGCGGCCTGTACCTCTTGTGGGGCTATGTTACCTACGGGTTCCACCTACCCTCACTGTGAGCAATGCTCGACCCCTGTTTCGCTTGCTCAGCCGGAGCCTCAGTCACTAGTGGGCCCCTCGGCTCATGTAGACCCCCCTGCTCCCCCTGTCCAAGCGGCAGGGACAGAGTTCGCCTCTTTTGCTGAGAAACTCTCTGAGTCACTTTCACAATCCATGGCTCAGTCTATGGACAAATGGTCTGCCAAGCTGCTAGAAGCTTTGCAGTCCAGACCGGTCCTTACACAGGCCCCGGCCCCTGTCGGATCGTCGCCTCCAGGCCCCTCTCGGTCCGCGCCGCAGCGCGCTCCCAGGTTGGGCCCTAGGTCCCACGTGGAGGACTCCGGCCCGGACCACAGTCCTAGACCGGCTAAGCGGGCTCGCTGGGAATCTTCCCCGACTTCTTCACGCTGCTCGGGTTCCCAGCTTGAGGACTCTCTGGAGGACGAGGCGGACGTCGCAGCTCAGGGCTCTGACCCTGACGTCGCCCTTAACCTTGATACACCTGAAGGGGATGCCTTAGTGAATGATCTTATCTCATCCATCAACCAGGTGTTGGATCTCTCTCCCCCGCCTCCTCCTGTAGAGGAGTCGGCGTCTCAGCAGGAGAAACACCAGTTTCAGTTCCCCAAACGTACACGTAGTGCGTTTTTCGACCACTCTAACTTTAGAGACGCTGTCCAGAAGCCCAGAGCGGTTCCGGACAAGCGCTTTACTAAGCGCCTCACTGACACGCGTTACCCCTTCCCCTCTGAAGTCGTTAAGGGCTGGGCTCAATGTCCCAAGGTGGATCCTCCAGTCTCTAGATTGGCTGCTAGATCTGTGGTATCTGTTGCAGATGGCTCATCGCTAAAGGATGCCACTGACAGGCAGATAGAGCTCCTGGTGAAGTCCATCTATGAGGCCACGGGCGCGTCTTTTGCCCCGGCCTTTGCAGCCGTGTGGGCACTCCAAGCTATCTCAGCTTGTCTGGCTGAGATTAATGCTGTCACACGTAATTCTGATCCGCAAGTTGCGTCTTTGACTTCTCAAGCGTCAGCTTTTTCTTCCTACGCCATGAATGCAGTCCTAGACTCTGCTAGCCGTACAGCTGTGGCATCCGCTAACTCTGTGGCAGTCCGCAGGGCCATGTGGCTGCGCGAATGGAAGGCAGACTCGGCCTCCAAGAGGTTCTTAACCGGTTTGCCGTTTTCTGGCGAACGCTTGTTTGGCGAACGATTGGATGAGATTATTAAGGAATCCAAGGGAAAGGACTCCTCCTTACCCCAGTCCAAACCTAAGAGACCTCAGCAACGAAAAATACAATCGAGGTTTCGGTCCTTTCGTCCCTCCGCCAAGCCCCAATCCTCTGAGAAAGGTCAGATGAACTCCTATGCGTGGCGGTCCAAGTCTCGCCCCCAAAAGGCCGCAGGAGGCACTGCCTCCAAGGCGGCCTCCTCATAACTCTCGGCCTCCCCTGATCGCATCCTCGGTCGGTGGCAGGCTCTCCCGCTTTGGCGACGCCTGGTGGCCACATGTTCAAGACCGATGGGTGAGAGACATTCTGTCTCACGGTTACAGGATAGAGTTCAGCTCTCGTCCTGCGGCTCGTTTCTTCAGAACCTCTCCGCCCCCCGCTCAGGCCGACGCACTTTTTCAGGCAGTGGACGCTCTGAAGACAGAAGGAGTTGTGACCCCCGTTCCCCTTCAGGAACGTGGTCACGGCTTTTACTCCAACTTGTTCGTGGTGCCAAAAAAGGACGGATCATTCCGTCCCGTTCTGGACCTCAAGCTGCTCAACAGACATGTGAGAACCAGACGGTTTCGGATGGAATCCCTACGCTCGGTCATCGCCTCGATGTCACAAGGAGACTTCCTAGCATCGATCGTCATCAAGGATGCTTATCTCCACGTGCCAATCGCACCCGAACATCAACGCTTCTTGCGTTTCGCCATCAGGGACGAACACCTCCAGTTCGTGGCATTGCCTTTCGGCCTGGCGACAGCCCCACGGGTTTTCACCAAAGTCATGGCATCCGTCGTGGCGGTCCTGCACTCTCGGGGCCACTCGGTGATCCCCTACTTAGACGATCTCCTAGTCAGGGCCCCTTCTCGGGTGGCGTGTCAACACAGCCTTACCGTTGCTCTGACGACTCTCCAGCAGTTCAGGTGGATCATCAACTTCCCGAAATCCAAGTTGACACCGACCCAATCACTGACTTACCTCGGGATGGAGTTTCATATACAGTCAGCGGTAGTCAAGCTACCGCGGGACAAACAGCTTTCTCTGCAGGCGGGGGTGCAATCACTTCTTCGGAGTCAGTCACACCCCTTGAGGCGCCTCATGCACTTCCTGGGGAAGATGGTGGCAGCGATGGAGGCAGTGCCGTTCGCACAATTCCATCTACGGCCACTCCAATGGGACATTCTCCGCAAATGGGACAGGAGGTCGGCTTCCCTCGACAGGAACGTCTCTCTTTCCCTTGCAACCAAGACGTCACTTCAGTGGTGGCTCCTTCCCAATTCTCTATCACAGGGAAAATCCTTCCTACCCCCAACCTGGGCTGTGGTCACCACGGACGCGAGCCTGTCAGGGTGGGGAGCGGTTTTTCTCCACCACAGGGCTCAGGGAACCTGGACTCTGATAGAGTCTTCCCTTCAGATCAATGTTCTGGAGATAAGGGCAGTGTATCTAGCCCTATTGGCTTTTCAGCGGTGGCTGGAGGGCAGGCAGATCCGTATCCAGTCGGACAACGCCACTGCCGTCGCATACATCAACCACCAAGGCGGCACTCGCAGTCGTCAAGCCTTCCAGGAAGTCCGGCGGATTCTGCAGTGGGTGGAAACCACAGCTTCCTCCATCTCCGCAGTTCACATCCCGGGCGTAGAAAACTGGGAAGCAGATTTTCTCAGTCGTCAGGGCATGGATGCGGGGGAATGGTCTCTGCACCCAGAAGTGTTTCGAGAGATCTGTCGCCGCTGGGAAAACGCCGGACGTCGATCTCATGGCGTCACGGCACAACAACAAAGTCCCGGCATTCATGGCACGGTCTCAGGATCACAGAGCTCTGGCGGCGGACGCGTTAGTTCAGGATTGGTCGCAGTTTCGACTGCCTTATGTGTTTCCTCCTCTGGCGATGCTGCCCAGAGTGTTACGCAAGATCAGGTCCGACTGCCGTCGCGCCATTCTCGTCGCTCCAGACTGGCCGAGGCGGTCGTGGTACCCGGATCTGTGGCATCTCACGGTGGGTCAGCCGTGGGCGCTTCCAGACCGCCCAGACTTGCTGTCACAAGGCCCATTTTTCCATCTGAATTCTGTGGCCCTCAACCTGACTGTGTGGCCATTGAGTCCTGGCTCCTAGCGTCTTCAGGGTTATCTCAGGATGTCATTGCCACCATGAGACAGGCCAGGAAGCCAACGTCCGCCAAGATCTATTACAGGTCTTGGCAAATCTTCTTATCCTGGTGCTCTGATAACGGTTTTCCTCCATGGCCGTTTGCCTTACCCACTTTTCTTTCATTCCTTCAATCCGGAATGGACAAGGGTTTGTCACTCTGCTCTCTCAAAGGCCAAGTATCGGCGCTCTCCGTATTTTTTCAAAAGCGCCTAGCCAGGCTTCCGCAGGTCCGCACGTTCCTGCAGGGAGTTTGCCACATAGTCCCACCTTACAAGCGTCCGCTAGAACCCTGGGATCTTAACAGGGTGCTAACGGCTCTTCAGAAACCACCTTTCGAGCCGCTGCGGGATGTCTCTTTATCACGTCTTTCGCAGAAGGTGGCCTTTCTAGTGGCAGTTACATCACTCCGGAGAGTGTCTGAGCTTGCAGCGCTGTCATGCAAAGCCCCCTTCCTGGTGTTTCACCAGGATAAGGTGGTGCTGCGTCCGGTCCCGGAATTTCTCCCTAAGGTGGTATCTCCTTTTCATCTCAATCAGGATATCTCCTTGCCTTCATTTTGCCCTAATCCAATTCACCACTGTGAAAAGGATTTTCACTCGTTGGATCTGGTGAGAGCACTCCGGCTCTACGTGTCTCGCACGGCGCCCCTGCGTCGTTCAGATGCGCTCTTTGTCCTTGTCGCTGGCCAGCGTAAGGGTTCGCAGGCTTCCAAGTCAACCTTGGCCCGGTGGATCAAGGAACCGATTCTCGAAGCCTACCGTTCTTCTGGGCTTCCGCTTCCTTCAGGGCTGAAAGCCCATTCTACCAGAGCCGTGGGTGCGTCCTGGGCATTGCGGCACCGGGCTACGGCTCAGCAGGTGTGTCAGGCAGCTACGTGGTCTAGTCTGCACACTTTCACGAAACACTATCAAGTGCATACCTATGCTTCGGCAGACGCCAGTCTTGGTAGGCGAGTCCTTCAGGCGGCGGTTGCCCACCTGTAAGAGGGGGCCGTTTCGGCTCTTTTTATTGAGGTATTCTTTTACCCACCCAGGGACTGCTCTTGGACGTCCCAATTGTCTGGGTCTCCCAATGGAGCGACAAAGAAGAAGGGAATTTTGTTTACTTACCGTAAATTCCTTTTCTTTTTCGCTCTATTGGGAGACCCAGACAATTGGGTGTATAGGCTATGCCTCCGGAGGCCGCACAAAGTACTACACTTAAAAGTGTTAGGCCCCTCCCCTTCTGCCTATACACCCCCCGTGCTCCCACGGGCTCCTCAGTTTTTTGCTTTGTGCGAAGGGCCATTCCTGTCAGCTCCACCGACGCTGCAGAAGAGGGACAAGTCCTGGGAGACCCAGACACGGTCTCTGGTGGCCTCACAACCGCTTTAGGCGGCTGGTAAGCAGCACCTGTTGGTGCTAGCCCCATGGTGCTGTAGTGTATTGGTACATTATTTGTGTATCATATATACTTTACACTGTATGAGCACAGTGCATTCTGGCTATATACCCTTTTGTGTAACTCAAGGAAAACTATAGCATGGCGCCCACAAAAGGCAGGGGTGCCAAAACACAGGCTTATTATGCTGCCTGCGCCGCTTGTAAGACCCCACTACCGGCAGGTTCCACTGACCCTCATTGTGTGCAGTGTTCGACCCCTGTGCCACTTCTTCAGCCGGAGCCTATGCTAAGAGGGGCCCAGGGGGAGACACCTGTTGACACTGTCCAGGTGACGGGGACTGAGTTTGCTAAACTCTCTGAGACTATGGCTAAGATACTAGAAGCCTTGCAGTCCAGGCCGGTATCTCAGCAACGGGACCCTGTTGAATCGTTGTTCCCGGGCCCCCCTCAGTTGGACCAACAATGTCCTCCCGGGGTATCTCCTACATCCCAGTCTGAGGGTTCTGACTTAGACCCCAGCCCCAGATTGACTAAGCGGGCTCGCTTAGAATTTCCCTCGACATCATATTGTTTAGGGTCTCAGCGGGGGGAATCTTTGGTTGATGATGCGGAGACAGCTGATCAGGATTCTGATCCTGAGAGCGCTCTCAATCTTAATACTCCAGACGGGGACGCCATAGTGAACGATCTTATTGCGTCCATCCATCAGTTGCTGGATATTTCTCCCTCAGCCCCTCCGGCGGAGGAGTCAGCTTCTCAGCAGGAGAAATTTCGTTTCAGGTTTCCCAAGCGGACACAGAGTATGTTTCTAGACCACTCTGATTTCAGAGAGGCAATCCAGAATCACCATGCTTGTCCAGATAAGCGTTTTTCTAAGCGCCTTAAGGATACACGTTATCCTTTCCCCCCGGACGTGGTTAAAGGTTGGACTCAATGTCCCAAAGTGGATCCTCCAATCTCCAGACTGGCGGCTAGATCCATACTTGCAGTGGAAGATGGGGCCTCGCTCAAAGATGCCACTGACAGGCAGATGGAGCTCTGGTTGAAATCCATCTATGAAGCTATCGGAGCTTCTTTTGCCCCAGCATTCGCAGCCGTATGGGCGCTGCAAGCTATCTCAGCAGGTCAAGCGCAAATTGAAGCAGCCACTTGCACGGCCGCGCCACAAGTGGAATCCATTACCACCCAGACCTCGGCAATTGCGTCTTACGCTATTAATGCTGTCCTGGACTCTGTGAGCCGTACGGCGGTGGCGACCGCCAATTCGGTGGTACTCCGCAGGGCCTTGTGGCTACGGGAATGGAAGACAGATTCTGCTTCCAAAAAGCGCTTAACCAGTTTGCCAATTTCTGGCGACAGGCTGTTTGGCGAGCGTCTGGATGAAATCATCAAACAATCCAAGGGAAAGGATACATCCTTACCCCAGCCCAAACAGAACATTCCCCAACAGAGGAGAGGGCAGGCGAGGTTTCGGTCCTTTCGGGGCGCGGGCAGGTCCCAATTCTCCTCGTCCAAAAGGTCTCAGAAAGAACAAAGGAACTCTGATGCATGGCGGTCTAAGTCACGTCCTAAAAAGAACATTGGAGGCACCGCTAACAAGGCGGCTTCCTCATGACTTTCGACCTCCTCTAGTAGCATCCTCGGTCGGTGGCAGGCTCTCCCGCTTTTGTGACGCTTGGCTGCCACAAATAAAAGACCGCTGGGTGAGAGACATTCTGTCTCACGGTTACAAAATAGAGTTCATCTCTCGTCCCCCGACTCGATTCTTCAGGTCTTCTCCGCCTCCCGAGAGAGCCGAGGCTCTTCTGCAGGCGCTGGGCACTCTGAAGGCAGAAGGAGTGGTGGTCCCTGTTCCTCTTCATCAACAGGGCCACGGTTTTTACTCCAACTTGTTTGTGGTCCCAAAGAAGGACGGGTCTTTCCGTCCTGTCCTAGACCTGAAACTTCTCAACAAACACGTAAAGACCAGGCGGTTCCGGATGGAATCCCTTCGCTCCGTCATCGCCTCAATGTCCCAAGGAGATTTCCTTGCATCGATCGATATCAAAGATGCTTATCTCCACGTTCCGATTGCCCCAGAGCACCAGCGCTTCTTGCGCTTCGCCATAGGAAACGAACACCTGCAGTTCGTGGCACTGCCATTCGGCCTGGCAACAGCCCCACGGGTTTTCACCAAGGTTATGGCTACTGTAGTAGCGGTCCTCCATTCTCAGGGTCACTCGGTGATCCCGTACTTGGACGATCTGTTGATCAAGGCACCCTCTCAAGAGGCATGCCAACACAGCCTCGACGCTACCCTGGAGACTCTCCAGAGTTTCGGGTGGATCATCAATTTTCCAAAGTCAAATCTGACACCGGCCCAATCGCTCACATACCTTGGCATGGAGTTTCATACCCTCTCAGCGATAGTGAAGCTTCCGCTGATCAAGCAGCGGTCACTACAGACAGGGGTACAATCTCTCCTTCAAGGCCAGTCACACCCCTTGAGGCGCCTCATGCACTTCCTGGGGAAGATGGTGGCAGCAATGGAAGCAGTCCCTTTCGCGCAGTTTCACCTGCGTCCTCTTCAATGGGACATCCTACGCAAATGGGACAGGAAGCCGACGTCCCTCGACAGGACCGTCTCCCTCTCTCAGGCGACCAAAGCTTCCCTTCGGTGGTGGCTTCTTCCCACTTCATTATCGAAGGGGAAATCCTTCCTACCCCCATCCTGGGAAGTAGTCACGACGGACGCAAGTCTGTCAGGGTGGGGAGCGGTTTTTCTCCACCACAGGACTCAGGGTACGTGGTCCCGGCAAGAGTCCTCGCTTCAGATCAATGTTCTGGAAATTCGGGCAGTGTATCTTGCCCTGAAAGCATTCCAGCAGTGGCTGGAAGGCAAGCAGATCCGAATTCAGTCGGACAATTCCACAGCGGTGGCATACATCAACCACCAAGGCGGCACACGCAGTCGACAAGCCTTCCAGGAAGTCCGGCGGATTTTGATGTGGGTGGAAGCCACGGCCTCCACCATATCCGCAGTTCACATCCCAGGCGTGGAAAACTGGGAAGCAGATTATCTCAGTCGCCAGGGCATGGACGCAGGGGAATGGTCCCTTCACCCGGACGTGTTTCAGGAGATCTGTTGCCGCTGGGGGGTGCCGGACGTCGACCTCATGGCGTCCTGGCACAACAACAAGGTACCAACGTTCATGGCACGGTCTCAAGATCCCAGAGCTCTGGCGGCAGACGCCTTAGTTCAGGATTGGTCGCAGTTTCAGCTCCCTTATGTGTTTCCTCCGCTGGCACTGTTGCCCAGAGTGTTACGCAAGATCAGGGCCGACTGCCGCCGCGCTATCCTCGTCGCTCCAGACTGGCCGAGGAGGTCGTGGTACCCGGATCTGTGGCATCTCACGGTCGGCCAACCGTGGGCACTACCAGACCGACCAGACTTGCTGTCTCAAGGGCCGTTTTTTCCATCTGAATTCTGCGGCCCTCAACCTGACTGTGTGGCCATTGAGTCCTGGATCCTAGCGTCTTCAGGGTTATCTCAAGAAGTCATTGCCACTATGAGACAGGCTAGGAAACCAACGTCCGCCAAGATTTATCACAGGACGTGGAAAATTTTCCTGTCGTGGTGCTCTGCTCAGGGTTTTTCTCCCTGGCCATTTGCATTACCTACTTTTCTGTCCTTCCTTCAATCTGGACTGGAAAAGGGTTTGTCGCTCGGTTCCCTTAAGGGACAAGTTTCAGCGCTCTCTGTGTTTTTCCAGAAGCGCCTAGCTAGACTTCCACAGGTACGCACGTTCCTGCAGGGAGTTTGTCACATCGTTCCACCTTACAAGCGGCCGTTAGAACCCTGGGATCTAAACAGGGTGCTGATGGTTCTTCAGAAACCACCATTCGAGCCAATGAGAGATATCTCCCTCTCACGACTTTCGCAGAAAGTGGTTTTTCTAGTAGCAGTCACTTCTCTTCGGAGAGTGTCTGAGCTAGCAGCGTTGTCGTGCAAAGCCCCTTTTTCTGGTTTTTCACCAGGACAAGGTGGTTCTACGTCCGGTTCCGGAATTTCTCCCTAAGGTGGTATCCCCCTTTTCATCTCAATCAGGATATTTCCTTACCCTCTTTTTATCCTCATCCAGTTCACCAATGTGAAAAGGATTTGCACTTGTTAGATCTGGTGAGAGCACTCAGACTCTACATTTCTCGTACGGCGCCCCTGCGCCGCTCGGATGCACTCTTTGTCCTTGTCGCTGGCCAGCGTAAAGGGTCACAGGCTTCCAAATCAACCCTGGCTCGGTGGATCAAGGAGCCAATTATCGAAGCTTACCGTTCGGCTGGGCTTCCGGTTCCCTCAGGGCTGAAGGCCCATTCTACCAGAGCCGTGGGAGCGTCCTGGGCTTTGAGGCACCAGGCTACGGCTCAACAGGTGTGTCGGGCGGCTACCTGGTCGAGCCTGCACACTTTCACGAAGCACTATCAGGTGCATACCTATGCTGCGGCGGATGCCAGCCTAGGTAGACGAGTCCTTCAGGCGGCGGTTGCCCACCTGTAGGAAAGGGCCGTTTTACGGCTCTCTTACGAGGTATTATTTTACCCACCCAGGGACTGCTTTTGGACGTCCCAATTGTCTGGGTCTCCCAATAGAGCGAAAAAGAAGAAGGGAATTTTGTTTACTTACCGTAAATTCCTTTTCTTCTAGCTCTAATTGGGAGACCCAGCACCCGCCCCTGTTTTTTTGTGTACACATGTTGTTCATGTTGAATGGTTTCAGTTCTCCGAGTTTCCTTCGGATTGAAGTTACTTTAAACCAGTTTATAATTATTTTTCCTCCTTCTTGCTTTTGCACCAAAACTGAGGAGCCCGTGGGAGCACGGGGGG
The DNA here is from genome assembly GCF_048569485.1 of Anomaloglossus baeobatrachus. Lineage (NCBI taxonomy): Eukaryota > Metazoa > Chordata > Amphibia > Anura > Aromobatidae > Anomaloglossus > Anomaloglossus baeobatrachus. Next base: position 675,807,912 of record NC_134354.1, read on the forward strand.
TGTATAGGCAGAAGGGGAGGGGCCTAACACTTTTAAGTGTAGTACTTTGTGCGGCCTCCGGAGGCATAGCCTATACACCCAATTGTCTGGGTCTCCCAATTAGAGCTAGAAGAAAAGGAATTTACGGTAAGTAAACAAAATTCCCTTCTTCTTCTAGCTCCTATTGGGAGACCCAGCACCCGCCCCTGTTCCCTTCGGGCTGGTTGTTCTTTTGTGTACACATCTTGTTCATGTTGAATTGTTCTTTTCTTTGTCGCTCCATTGGGAGACCCAGACAGTTGGGGTGTATAGCTTCTGCCTCCGGAGGCCACACAAAGTATTACACTTTAAAAAATGTAACCCCCTCCCCTCTGCCTATACACCCTCCCGTGCATCACGGGCTCCTCAGTTTTTATGCTTTGTGTGGAAGGAGGCACACATCCACTCATGAATTCTCAGATTAGTTATATCGGTTGGAAGAAAAGTGGGCCCCCACGGGGCCCCCGGCATGTTCCCATCTCACCCCACTAAGTCGGCGGTGCTGTTAAGGTTGAGGTACCCATTGCGGGTACAAAGGCCGGAGCCTTATGCCGTCTCCTTCACCATCCCTTAGCGGCTCTGGGAGAAGTGGGATCCTGAGCGGTCATCCATCCACTGGGACCGTGCTCCCTCCGCAGCCCCTGTGGGAATCTGTCGGACAGGAGTTTATTTATCCTCAGGGACCGGGCCCTGCATCACTAAGGTACTCTGTATCCCCATGGGGGATGTGCATGGAGCGCCTTCATCCCGGACGCTGCAGCAGCTGCTTATTTGTGACGGCCGGCGGACTTCCGCGCCGGCCGCGCCTGTTTGTCGGCCGCGGTCTTAAATTTGGTCCCCGGCTTCAATTGCGGCCTAGTAGCAAAACTCCCGCCCCCGGGCCTGTCTATCAGGGGTAAGGGCGGGACGGCCGACCTGACGTCGGCTGTGAGGGCCGGAGCATCCTGTATGTTTCCTCCCCCCTCACTGATCACTGTGGGGACTCTAGATTCCCGCACTTTTTCTAACGCCGCCCACGGCTCCACTCCTCCCCTGAGAGCTCCGGCAGCCATTTCTTTGGCATTCTGCCTGTGGAGGATTTCCTGGAAAGAGCTCTGCAATGCTGGGAGACCTAAGGCAGGGAATCTGGAGGACACACACTCCGCTTTTTAGCGGTCGGTAAGCCACACCGGTCACCCGGTGCTGGTCCCCTTAGGGTGCCGGAATAGATACTATATATATATTTATATATTTCTGTTCGGTCGGGCTGTTTACCCTTCCCATATACCCTCAGTGATCACTCTCCTAGGAGACAACAGCATGTCGTCCACAAGGAGCAAGGGTGCCAAGTCACAGGGTTATTTTGCGACCTGTACCTCTTGTGCGGCTAAGTTACCTGCGGGTTCCACCTACCCTCACTGTGAGCAATGCTCAACCCCTGTTTTGCTTCCTCAACCCGAGCCTCGGTCACTAGTGGGCCTCTCGGCTCAGGTAGAACCCCTTGCTCCCCCTGTCCAGGCGGCAGGGACAGAGTTTGCAGTTTTTGCTGAAAAACTCTCTGAGTCACTCTCGCAATCCATGGCTCAGTCTATGGACAAATGGTCTGCCAAGCTGCTTGAAGCTTTGCAGTCCAGACCGGTCCTTACACAAGCCCCGGACCCTGTTGGACCTGCACCTCCAGGCCCCTCTCTGTCCGCGCCGCAGCACGTTCCCAGGGGGGGCCCTAGGTCTCACGTGGAGGACTCCGGCCCGGACCACAGTCCCAGACCGGCTAAGCGGGCCCGCTGGGAATCTTCCCCGACTTCTTCACGCTGCTCGGGTTCCCAGCGTGAGGACTCTCTGGAGGACGAGGCGGACGTCGCAGCTCAGGGCTCTGACACTGACGTTGCTCTCAATCTTGATACACCTGAAGGGGACGCCATAGTAAATGACCTTATCTCGTCCATCAACCAGGTGTTAGATATCTCTCCCCCGCCGCCACCGGTAGAGGAGTCGACTTCTCAGCAGGAGAAACACCAGTTTCGGTTCCCGAAACGTACACGGAGTGCGTTTTTCGATCACTCTAACTTCAGAGATGCTGTCCAGAAGCCCAGAGCGGTTCCGGACAAGCGCTTTACTAAGCGCCTTACTGACACACGTTACCCCTTCACCTCTGACGTGGTTAAGGGTTGGGCTCAATGTCCCAAGGTGGATCCCCCAGTCTCTAGATTGGCGGCTAGATCGGTGGTATCGGTTGCAGATGGATCATCGCTAAAGGATGCCACTGACAGGCAGATAGAGCTCCTGGTAAAATCCATCTATGAAGCCACGGGCGCGTCTTTTGCCCCAGCCTTTGCAGCCGTGTGGGCACTACAAGCTATCTCAGCTTGTCTGGCTGAGATTAATGCGGTCACACGTAATTCTGCTCCGCAGGTTGCGTCTTTGACTTCTCAGGCGTCAGCTTTTTCTTCCTACGCCATGAACGCAGTTTTAGACTCTGCTAGCCGTACAGCGGTGGCAATCCTCTTCGTCCAGCAGGCCGGAGAAAGGCCAGAGGAACTCCTATGCGTGGCGGTCCAAGTCACGCCCCCAAAAGGCCGCAGGAGGCACTGCTTCCAAGGCGGCCTCCTCATGACTCTCGGCATCCCCGAACCGCATCCTCGGTCGGTGGCAGGCTCTCCCGCTTTTGCGACGCCTGGTGGCCACATGTTCAAGACCGATGGGTGAGAGACATTCTGTCTCACGGTTACAGGATAGAGTTCAGCTCTCGTCCCCCGACTCGTTTCTTCAGAACATCTCCGCCCCCCGAGCGAGCCGATGCGCTTTTTCAGGCGGTGAACGCTCTGAAGACAGAAGGAGTTGTGATCCCTGTTCCCCTCCAGGAACATGGTCGCGGCTTTTACTCCAACTTGTTTGTGGTGCCAAAGAAGGACGGCTCGTTCCGTCCCGTTCTGGACCTCAAACTGCTCAACAGACATGTGAGCACCAGACGGTTTCGGATGGAGTCTCTCCGCTCTGTCATCGCTTCGATGTCACAAGGAGACTTCCTAGCATCAATCGATGCCTTTCGGCCTGGCGACAGCCCCACGGGTGTTCACCAAGGTCATGGCATCTGTTGTGGCGGTCCTACATCTCAGGGCCACTCGGTGATTCCCTACTTAGACATCTTCTGGTCAGGGCACCCTCTCAGAGGGCGTGTCAAAACAGCCTTTCCGTCGCTCTGGCGACTCTCCAGCAGTTCGGGTGGATCATCAACTTCCCAAAATCCAAGTTGACACCGACCCAATCACTGACGTACCTTGGGATGGAGTTTCATACTCAGTCAGCAGTAGTCATGCTACCGCTGGACAAGCAGCTTTCGCTGCAGGCAGGGGTGCAATCTCTTCTTCGGGGTCAGTCACACCCCTTGAGGCGTCTCATGCACTTCCTGGGGAAGATGTTGGCAGCGATGGAGGCAGTGCCCTTCGCGCAATTCCATCTGCGGCCACTCCAATGGGACATTCTCCGCAAATGGGACAGGAGGTCGACTTCACTCGACAGGAACGTCTCTCTTTCCCTTGCAACCAAGACGTCACTTCAGTGGTGGCTCCTTCCCAACTCTCTATCGCAGGGAAAATCCTTCCTACCCCCCACCTGGGCTGTGGTCACGACGGACGCGAGCCTGTCAGGGTGGGGGGCGGTTTTTCTCCACCACATGGCTCAGGGAACCTGGACTCCGATAGAGTCATCCCTTCAGATCAATATTCTGGAGATAAGGGCAGTGTATCTAGCCCTATTGGCCTTTCATCGGTGGCTGGAGGGCAGGCAGATCCGGATCCAGTCGGACAACGCCACTGCCGTCGCATACATCAACCACCAAGGCGGCACTCGCAGTCGTCAAGCCTTCCAGGAAGTCCGACGAATTCTGCAGTGGGTGGAAGCCACAGCTTCCACCATCTCCGCAGTTCACATCCCGGGCGTAGAAAACTGGGAAGTAGATTTTCTGAGCCGACAGGGCATGGACGCGGGGGAATGGTCTCTTCACCCAGACGTGTTTCGAGAGATCTGTCGCCGCTGGGGAACGCCGGACGTCGATCTCATGGCGTCACGGCACAACAACAAAGTCCCGGCACTCATGGCCCGGTCTCAAGATCACAGAGCTCTGGCGGCGGACGCATTAGTTCAGGATTGGTCGCAGTTTCGACTGCCCTATGTATTTCCTCCTCTGGCGATGCTGCCCAGAGTGCTGCGCAAGATCAGGTCCGACTGTCGTCGCGCCATTCTCGTCGCCCCAGATTGGCCGAGGCGGTCGTGGTACCCGGATCAGTGGCATCTCACGGTGGGTCAACCGTGGGCGCTCCCAGACCGCCCAGACTTGCTGTCTCAAGGGCCGTTTTTCCATCTGAATTCTGTGGCCCTCAACCTGACTGTGTGGCCATTGAGTCCTGGCTCCTAGCGTTCTCAGGGTTATCTCAAGATGTCATTGCCACTATGAGACAGGCCAGGAAACCATCGTCCGCCAAGATCTATCACAGGTCTTGGAGGATCTTCTTATCCTGGTGCTCTGATAAGGGTTTTTCTCCCTGGCCCTTTGCCTTACCCACTTTTCTTTCATTCCTTCAATCCGGAATGGACAAGGGTTTGTCTCTCGGCTCTCTCAAGGGACAAGTATCGGCGCTATCCGTATTTTTTCAAAAGCGTCTAGCCAGGCTTCCGCAGCTCCGCACGTTCCTGCAGGGAATTTGCCACATAGTCCCACCTTACAAGTGTCCGCTGGAACCCTGGGATCTTAACAGGGTGCTAATGGCTCTTCAGAAACCACCTTTCGAGCCGCTGCGGGATGTCTCTTTATCACGTCTTTCGCAGAAGGTGGCATTTCTAGTGGCAGTTACATCGCTCCGTAGAGTGTCGGAGCTTGCAGCGCTGTCATGCAAAGCCCCCTTCCTGGTTTTTCACCAGGATAAGGTGGTTCTACGTCCGGTCCCGGACTTTCTCCCTAAGGTGGTATCCCCTTTTCATCTCAATCAGGATATCTCCTTACCTTCATTTTGCCCTCATCCAGTTCACCAATGTGAAAAGGATTTGCACTCGTTAGATCTGGTGAGAGCTCTCCGGCTCTACGTGTCTCGCACGGCGCCCCTGCGCCGTTCAGATGCGCTCTTTGTCCTTGTCGCTGGCCAGCGTAAGGGTTCGCAGGCTTCCAAGTCAACCTTGGCTCGGTGGATCAAGGAACCGATTCTTGAAGCCTACCGTTCTTCTGGGCTTCCGCTTCCTTTGGGGCTGAAAGCCCATTCTACCAGAGCCGTGGGTGCGTCCTGGGCATTGCGGCACCGGGCTACGGCTCAGCAGGTGTGTCAGGCAGCTACCTGGTCTAGTCTGCACACTTTCACGAAACACTATCAGGTGCATACCTATGCTTCGGCAGACGCCAGTCTAGGTAGGCGAGTCCTTCAGGCGGCGGTTGCCCACCTGTAAGAGGGGGTCGCTTTCGGCTCTTTTTATCGAGGTATTCTTTTACCCACCCAGGGACTGCTTTTGGACGTCCCAATTGTCTGGGTCTCCCAATGGAGCGACAAAGAAGAAGGGAATTTTGTTTACTTACCGTAAATTCCTTTTCTTCTAGCTCCTATTGGGAGACCCAGCACCCGCCCCTGTTCCCTTTGGGCTGTTTGTTCTTTTGTGTACACATGTTGTTCATGTTGAATTGTTCTTTTGGTTCATGGTTTTCAGTTCTCCGAACATCCTTCGGATTGAATTTACCTTAGACCAATTTATAAGTTTCCTCCTTCCTGCTTTTGCACCAAAACTGAGGAGCCCGTGATGCACGGGAAGGTGTATAGGCAGAGGGGAGGGGTTACACTTTTTAAAGTGTAATACTTTGTGTGGCCTCCGGAGGCAGAAGCTATACACCCCAATTGTCTGGGTCTCCCAATAGGAGCTAGAAGAAAAGGAATTTACGGTAAGTAAACAAAATTCCCTTCTTTTGCCTCTCTGTTGTGGAGATATCAGTGCTCAAAATGTTTGGCACCGAATTGGTTAACGTTAATTAAGTCCAAGTGTGTGTTATCACATAGCAACTCATACAGGGAGAAGTGCACACGCCCAGTCGAAACACCCACTTGGAATTCAAGGGGTTTTCCACGAACAAAGTTTAATATGAAAGGTGTATTTAAAGAAAAAAAAACATCCTGTGCTGAGGATTTTACAAATGTGTCCCTGCTGTGTACTGTGTAATGGCTGTTTCTGACCGTACAGGGACATGGTCTGATCATACCACATCTCCTGGGCCAGGGAGGAAGCAAAAGACAACACTGCATTAGATCACAACTGATTCTTTTTAGGGGTAAAACCTATCACTATACCTGGCAGAGACCAGTGACGTCACCTGCAGGGTGACACAGTAGCTGTTAGTATAGTTTGGGAATGGTAGGGATTTTTTAAAATCAGTATATTTGAAAAGGCTTAGATCATGAGACTAAATAGATTAGAAATTCGGGAAAAATGCTTTGCCTTTAGACCAATCCTTTAACATCACAAGTTGCAAAATTTGGCTAAAATACCTTAAATGAAACGGTGCCACAATATTCAAGATCTATCTATAGACATCAGTGGTGGTCTGACTCCAGCCTATTCGATTTGTGAAGGGATGTGGCACTGTCGTTATACCCGGTACTTCAGCTAAATGGCACTGAGCTGTAATACCAGGCACACCGGATGCCACAAGTCTCGTGCTGTGTCTGGTACACAAAGAAGGAGTCATTGGTAGTGATGGGCGATCCCCCCGATGGTCAGGATTGGGGAGACCCGTCCGATCATTTTGTAAAGATCGAGATAACATGATCTTGCGTCACTGATCTTGGACTTTACAGTTATGTGATGGGGCAGGGGGCTGTAAAATAAAGAATACAGTTAATAAACATTGTCATTATACTTACAGGTCCCGGGACGCGTCCTGCAGACTCTGTCTCCCGCCGCTTCTGCTTCCAGGTCCCATAATAGCTGTGCCCTCCCAGTAACCATTGCTGACGATAGGACCTTCCGTGATGTCATAGCCATGTGATCAGTCATGTGGGAATGTTGTATTATCTCATTGGCTACAGACCGGTCACATGGCTATGACGTCATGCAAGGTCCTGTAGTGTTAGCATGCTTGCCGATACTTGTACTCGCCCAAGCATCTCAGTACTCTCTGTATACTCGGCAAGTGCTGTGTACCGGCGATATGCTCGGGCACATGCTCGGCTCCCCCTCCCTGTATGTTGGCGCTCTTTACAAAGTCAGCCCGCATGCAGGGATTGGCTGCCATACACTGCAATGCCACAGCCAGGGAATAATGGCACTGGGAATCAGGTGATCGGAGATAACCGTTGCTATAGTACCGCTCGTTAGGTTACTATACCAACGGTGGCAGCGGTGACGTCACTGCTTACCAACCCGCAGCCTCTGCTCACTCATTGAGTGATTAGACTGCACAGGGAGCAGAAGCGTTTTTCCTCCCCCTGTGCATTCTGATATAGCAGAGCTGCATCGGTTGAAGAAGACAGAAGACCAGGATCGTGGAGGGGTAAGAGGGAGTAATAAAGATGGAGTCCCTAAGTGTGTCTGTTTATTTCTAATAAAGTATTTTTTCTTTGTGTGGTGTCTTTTTTTTTTTTTTAAACCCTTTATTGGAGATTCTTAATGGCCAGGTCAAACTTGGCCTGATATTAAGAATCTCGGGCTTAATACCAGCTGGTAAACCAAAGCTGGTATTAACCCCTTATTACCTAGCGTGACACCCGCCACCAGGGCCGCTGGAAGAGTTGGATATAGCGCCAGATGATGGCGCCTCTATAGAAGCGCCATTTTCTGGGCCGGCTGCGGACTGCGATTCGTAAAGGGAGGGCCCAGAAAGCTTGGGCCACCCTGCGCTGTGGATTCCAATCCCCAGCTGCCTAGTTGTACCTGGCTGGACACAAAAATTGAGCAAAACTCACATTGTTGTTTTCTTGATTATTTCATGAAATAATTAAAAAAAGGGCTTCCCTATATTTTTGGTTCCCAGACGGGCAAAAATAGGCAGCTGGGGGTTGGGGGCAGCCCGTACCTGGCTGCTGTACCTGGCTAGCATACAAAAACATGGCGAAGCCCACGTCGTTATTTATTTTTTTTTTTATTGTTGGCAAAAAATACTTTAAAAAAAAAAAAAAAGGGCGTCCCTGGATTTTCCATTGCCAGTGAAGGTAACACCAAGGAGTGTGAGTTAGCAGCCAGTAGCTGCTTGGATTACTCTTAGCTAGCAATTGAAATTCCAGCGGGAGCCCACAGATTTTTTTTTTTTTCTCTTTTCTTTTTTTTTTTTTTTTAATAATAGATTGTAAGCTTTTGAGCAGGGCCCTCATCCCTACTGTAGCTGTTGAATTATGTACTATTTTGTTTTGGTTTTGTCTAGACAAGCCCCCACCTGATTGTAAAGTGCTGCAGAATATGTTGGCGCTATATAAATAAACGTTATTATTATTGTTATTATTATTTTTATTCCCTCTATTTTGATTGCCAGCCAAGGTAAAGCCAGGTAGGTGGGGGTGGCAGCCCGTAGCCATCTGCTTTATGTGCACTGAGAATCAAAAATATCACTGAGTGCTACGTCATTTTTAAAATTAATTATTTATTTTTATGCAACTATATATTGTGTGCATCATATATATATATATATATATATATATATATATATATATATATATATATTTATATATAAAATGTATATGTTGTACAATGCATATAACAGGGAGTGGTGCTCTGTTTGCTGGATTTGCACCCTAGCTCCTGGCTGCTTCATTAGCCTCCTCTTTGTTCACCAGCTGATCTTGTAGGTTTTTAAAACCCAGAGAAGTTGCAGTGTAGTGTAGCACCCAGCAAAGGAGGTTGGCGTGAAGGGGCGCTGGGCTAGTATTGCAATGGCCATTATAATATTCTAAATACCTCCATTTATGTCATAAGGTAGAATTTATTTTGGTTTTTCACAGTGTGCGGCTGGAATTTTTTCTCATATATATAAATATATATATATATATATATATATATATATACCGTGTTTCCCCGAAAGTAGGACCCCCCCGAAAGTAAGACAGGGTGGGGGTTACGGGGGGGTCCTTCAATGTAAGGCCTCCCCCGAATGTAAGGCAGGGTTGGGGGGCCGCTGTGAAATGTAAGGCCCTTACCTTTGGGCCGCCGCTGTCCCCCATTGGGTCCTCAGGCTCCAGAGGTGTCCTCAGGTGCAGCTGGGCGGGTCCAGCGCTCATGTGGTTAACTCGCCGTGTTAACCCCGCAATCCGCCCAGCTCAACAGCTCATTGGCCACCCCTGCTCCCCACATCACCGCCGGCCCCCGGCTCCACCGCTGATTGGCCCAGCAGCTCGGGCTGTAATTGGCCGCCCCTGCTCCACACGTCACCGCCGGCCCCCGCCTCCACCGCTGATTGGCCCAGCAGCTCGAGCTGTAATTGGCCGCCCCTGCTCCACACGTCACCGCCGGCCCCCGGCTCCAGCGCTGATTGGCCCAGCAGCTCGGGCTGTAATTGGCCGCCCCTGCTCCCCACGTCACCGCCGGCCCCCGGCTCCACCGCTGATTGGCCCAGCAGCTCGGGCTGTAATTGGCCGCCCCTGCTCCACACGTCACCGCCGGCCCCCGGCTCCACCGCTGATTGGCCCAGCAGCTCGGGCTGTAATTGGCCGCCCCTGCTCCACACGTCACCGCCGGCCCCCGGCTCCACCGCTGATTGGCCCAGCAGCTCGGGCTGTAATTGGCCGCCCCTGCTCCACACGTCACCGCCGGCCCCCGGCTCCACCGCTGATTGGCCCAGCAGCTCGGGCTGTAATTGGCCGCCCCTGCTCCACACGTCACCGCCGGCCCCCGGCTCCACCGCTGATTGGCCCAGCAGCTCGGGCTGTAATTGGCCGCCCCTGCTCCCCACGTCACCGCCGGCCCAGCTAATGTAAGACCTCCCCCGAAAGTAAGACCGGGTGGGACTTTTTGGGGTAAAATTAATGTAAGACAGGGTCTTACTTTCGGGGAAACACGGTATATATATATATATATATATATATATATATATATTATTAGAAACCATTCCAGCCGCACCCCCATTCTGCCTGGCTTTACCTGACTGGCAATCAAAATACAGAGAAGCCCATTATTTTCTATTTTTGTAATTATTTAAAAAAATAATTTAAAAAAAAATGCGTTGTCTCCCGCCGTATTTTGATCGCCAGTCAAGTATGGCTAGGCAGCTGGGGGCTGGGATTCTCGGCAGCCCGTAGCTACCCTTGTAAATGGCGCATTGTTTCTTAGCGCCATTTCCAGGTGCTTTACCCGGCTTGTCCAGCGGCCCTGATGGCGGTGGCACGCTGGGTAATGCCATACCATACTAGGGGTTAATTGTTTTATTAGAAATATAACAAAAAAATATTTAGAGACTCCATCTTTATTATAAAAGAAATTTTTAGCCCGACGTAATCAACAGGTAGAGCATTGTCAGCTTCATCACCTTGTACAGACAGCGTCTATTTCACTTGTAAAGCGCCATGGAATAAATGGCGCTATAATAATAATAAATAATAATAATAATAATAATACACGGTGAGAAGCACAGAGAGCCAATTCAGCTCTGCTGCATCGCTCTCTTTAGAGCAAGAAGCAGGCTGACCATGAGGGGATGATTGCCCATGCGAGACGCAAGTGCATCACCCTGCACGGACTGATCCCAGGACAGGAGCGCTTCAGCTACATGGAAACACATGCAGCCGACCCGCTGCTGCCAGGAGATTGTGCGCCGTGATGGGATACTCACACAGTGACAGTCAAAGTTGAATCGAGTCCATAAGCCATGGACTCGGGTGAACCCTGACGTCACCGCGAACATGGCCGAAAACAGCCGATGACTGCCGAGTGATGAGCAGTGCAGTGAATACCCCCGGAAGTTAAGAGGACCTTTGATAACATCCTAGTCATGTGATCAGTCTGTAAGCCAATGTCTGTACAACATTCACACCAGACTGGTCACGTGGCTATGACGTCATTGAAGGTCCTGTAAGTCCAAAGTTGGCTAACGGGCGGCACAGCAGTGATTGATCGTGGAGGCAGAAGCGGCCGGGAGACAGTCTGCAGGACGTGTTGCGGGACCTGTAAGTATGATCATAATGTTCTTTAATAATGTGCTTTCTTTTTACAGCCCCTGGACCCGATCTGTAACACGAGCTTTCCAGGAAAGCTCGGGATCGTGCACACGATCAGTATGTGATCAGCATGTTCCCGATCTTTACAGATCGGGATCGCCCATCCCTAGTCATTGTTATTATTATCCTTGTATAAAAAAACACAGAAAACCCAATGAAGTGTAGAGTAGCAGAAGTGTGAACAGAGCTCAGTAGTGTCTCTTACATTATGCTTTTTGTGTCTTTTAGGTGTACTGTACAATCAGTTCCTCTCACTGGTAGACTTTGAAATACTGAGAAATTATGCCCGTGATCTCGGAGTCCTCGTGTTTGAAAACCCAGCGAGACGTGTAATGGTGGTGACTCCAGCAGGCCATTCAGATGTTAAACGTTTCTGGAAGAGACAAAAGAGCACCTAGTGTGATGGCCATCGATATTGGAATACGTCATGAGAGATATCGCCCTTCTGTCTGGACCCATGTTTGCGATTGACTTGCAAGCTATGCATATTTTTGTACTACCTTTGTTTACTGGGCACTTACATACCTACTGGCGTTCACAGGCGTTCACAGGCCTTCCGGCCTTTAAAGAATTTTACTTCTATTTTTGGGTCCCATTTTTGGGATGTTCTTTGGAATTTTTTTACGAGTTAAGGTGAAATGAAACCTCTTCCTCCTACCTGGATGTAATAGTATTATCTAGAGAGCATTTACTATTTATTGTATATCAGAGCTATAACAATGTAGACTGGATCTCTGAGGATCAGAACAGTTTTAGCTGAATTTGCTGACTTTTACTGTTGGGTCATCATTAAAGCATTCAGGAGATGCCTTGCACTTTTGCTTTCTCATAGAAGATTAAAAAAAAAAATAGGCATTTATTTTCACTGTCGTTAGAAAGGTTACAATTTTTTGTTCTCTCATATTGCAGGCATCCAGTACATAAAGATGTGCACAATATCTAGAGAAGGGGCGCACAACCTCTATGAGTCCACATACAAGGGCTGGAATTTTACTATACTATTATTGCCTTTTGAAAATATGTGCCCTAAATATGTAAAAGGTACTGGTTCCATTTTTAGTGCTCACAGTTCTCAGGAAGGTAGAGGTACCCTTCCCAATCCCTTCTCAATGGTATGCAGATTTCTCCATTGCGTAGTATATGCCAGATGCTGAAACAGAATTGGAGCTCTGTACCCTTTTTTAACTTTAGAGAGGGCCATAAACTTGATCATATCTCAAACAACATAACAAAAAGTCATAAGGCCTAAAATATTATTTTTTTTCTAATTATTATTATTATAGCGCCATTTATTCCATGGCACTTTACATGTGAAAGAGGTATACATAATAGGGACAAGTACAATAATCATAAACAATACAAGGCACAGACTGGTTCAGGAGGAGAGAGGTCCCTGCCTCCGAGGGCTCACAGTCTACAAGGGACAGGTGAGGATACAGTAGGTGAGGGTAGAGCTGATTGTGCGGCGCTATATTAGACTGAGGGTTACGGCAGGTTGTAGGCTTGTCGGAAGAGGTGCGTCTTCAGGTTCCTTTTGAAGCTTGTCAAGGTATTATCAACTGTGTATTTTAATGAGAGATGACAATATTAAATATGCTGCTCCAGGTATAGGGAACGGACAGAGACAAATAGAATCAGTAAATGTTACTTGAATCTAAACTCGCAATATGAGAGGAAGCTCCACATCAGGAATATACCGTAAGTAATCTAAGATCAAAGAACAAGCTAAGTATACTGTTTTAAAGTGTCTATGTGCTCAGTGCAGATTTTTGCATATTGTAATGTGTTTGTGCATAGATCACAGTATGTAGTGAAAAAATGCCCATTTAGTATATTGCAGATGCGCAGGAGGGTAAATATAAAATGAACACTGTGTTAGGGGACACTAAAGGCCCCGTCACACACAGAGATAAATCTTTGGCAGATCTGTGGTTGCAGTGAATTTATGGACATATTGTTCCATTTGTACACAGCCACAAACCTGGCACTGATTGTCCACAATTTCACTACAACCACAGATCTGCCGCAGATTTATCTCTGTGTGTGACAGCGCCTTAAGGTGCATGTAACATTCAATCACTGGAATGAGAGATGACTATGCAGGATAGAATAGCTGTGTTGCCCAGCGTGATGCAAACAGTTACTTGTGATGATGAATGATGAAGCTCCATGCGATCTCACTGCTCCAACGCACATTTCGCGATCAACTTCCTCAGGAGGCCTGAGGCATTAGGGAACTAGACCTGAGCGCTATGGATGTGCACGCCACTACTCTGCATGAGGCTGTACTCTTTCCTAGAAGCAGTGTATATAAGTCATGTGATAGGGTTTGTTTCACTTTGTTGGAAACTGTACAGAACACCCACAAGGTGGTGCAGTGCCTGGCCTTTCACATTACCATGACTAACTATGTCAGAACAAAGTGTGTCCTTTGGCATAAGGTTAGCAGGTTAAAGCTGTATTAACACCTCTGTGTGTTGCAGTCTAAGCACAGATCACAATATGCAGACCGGGCATAGGTCTCCGATCTCAAACTCTGCCGCTTCATTTATGTTTATGAGGCAATCTAGTTTGGGTTAAGAGACCTGTGTCTAATCCATTCCTTCCCTATGGTCTGATATGGTATGGTATGGTATGATTACGTCACTGAAGAACCACTTTAAGGAGTCTTATGCACATTCTGCAAAAAATATTCCCAGCGCTGCATATCAGTTTATTCTGTGGATGCCTGTGCGTATCTGCATCGTTATTTGCAGTGGAAATGCAACTCGGTAACATGATAGGTATCATTGATACCTTCAGGCTGTTGCTTGGTTCTCCTCATATTAATGCCATCATGAACCTAATCATCAATAGTGCATCAGACTCAAGAGCCACCTGCATTAAATCAAGTACAGAGCTGACACCTAATTTAAATGTTTACTATAGTACGCACTTGTCATATCCAGAACTGTTACATGATGTCCTCCATCAGCGAAGCATTTTTCATGGAATATAGACCATTGGCTCCACCTGGTGATACATTTATATTATAACACCGTCTCTTACGGCAGAGGCAGATCTAGGTTTTCTAGCACTTGGCAACAATTAAGTTTGGCGCCCCCTTCCCCTTCCCTTCCAGCTCAAGCAATTTGAGTACTTGTCATGTGACCGCTCATATGTGATTTGCACACTTACAGTCTCGTGGTGACAAGCTGCTCTTCATAATTCAATGTTCAATGTCGCACAGCTCCTGCTTCATTTAGAGAAGCAAGAAGAGAAGCTAGTTGTCACATGACCGTAAGTATGTAAATCGGATGTGAGTGACCATGTGGTGATTGCTGGAACCAGATGACTGCAAAGTTCTGAATTTTCATAGCACACGCACTGCTAACTTTCAGTATTCTCTTGTGCTGGCTACACAGAGGAGCACAAGTATGCAATTTGCGTATTTCCAGCCATATTGCGACTAGATGTGTCTGGCCTCGCTGAATTCGCTTGCATTGAATGCGGGCACGTATGTCTAGTTGGCACTTGCTTGCATACTTGCAATTTCATCACCTCCTGCTTTCATCACCAGTACCGGAGAATTTGACAGCAGGCAGAGTGCAGAAATTTTTCATTGGCATCAGTGATTTGGTATGCCTGTTAATGCATAACTAATATCCACCCCTCTGTGCTGGTGTCAGTGATTGGGTGCAATCAGACTGCTCTATTACTTGCCCGAGGATCACAATGTAATCTTCACACTGGCCGGCGGCTCTCCTGACCTGAGCGTGACAGCTTGTATTTCTCTGCAGCTGTCCCGCTCAGGTCAGGAGAGCAGACTGCCAATCCGAGGATTGCCATGCAATCCTCAGACGAGTATTACAATATATGCATTTCTATGTTAAAATTACTTGCTGTTCATATGTTCAGACTTTGAGGGAATCTGTCACCAGGTTTTTGCTCCCCCATCTGAGAACAGCATAATGTAGAGACATAGACCCTGATTTCAGTGGTGTGTAATTTATTGAGATGCTTCTGTCATTTTGATAAAATCTGCTTTTCCCACAGCAGATCTACCAGCTCTCTAAATACTGAGCTCTGAGCAATCCTGCCCTACCACTGATTTGCAGCTTTCTGACTATGTATGTACATTGTACAACAGAAACTAGAACAAAAGTATAGCGCCAAAAATCAACTTTTACTTAAAAAAGTTGTCCAGTTACCAAAACTGATTTTTTTTTTCTGATAAATCTTGCTAATATGTGCCCCTCAACACATCTATTATGTTTTTTCAGCAAAATTACCTTTTATTGTGCACTAGCAGCACATGCTCATTGCTGGCTCCAGCTCTGATGGGGTTAATCTCTCCTCTGACTTCCTGTGTTCAGTTCCTACAAGTCCCAGAATTCTTTGTGGCTCTAGGGTGGTGTCTAGCTTATCTAACACACCCACTGTGTGTAACACCCCCCTCAGCTCTCCACCCAAAGCCTCCTCCCTTCCTCTTCCCTGTGTGGATGCACTGAGGGAAATCACACAGAGACAGCAGCAGCTCCCAGCTCTGCACACAACCAGGGGAAGAAAGTGTGTGTGTGTGTACAGAAATTATGATTATTAGCCGGCGCAACATGTGAAAAAAATAATTGGGGAAAAAAAAGTGACGGGGTGATGAGATTGCTTTTTTCCCTCTTGCCTAGTCTGTGTGTCGTCCGTATCATCCGCAAACCGCATATGACCGGATCCTGTGGATTAAATGTGCAGCGCATGCAACCGTTATTTTACCGTATCCTTCTGCAGCGGGACACAGAATTTATCGGCCGGCGCTGGAGTCAGCTGACTCCTGATCTCACAGCCCGCACACGCTGCAATGGCTGCAGGTGGGCTCATTCACATGACCGTTCCGTTTGTCCTGGTCAGTTCCTGTTTTTTTGCGGCCCCACAGACAGGAGCATCTTTTCAATGTCTTTTGTGTATTATCGGATGGTACACGGTAGCACTTCCATGTGCATCCGATCCTACAAAAAAAAACACATCGGATGCCGTATGTCCGCTCCGTTATTATGGAACATGTCCTATTCTGTTCTGTAATAACGAACCGTGACTCGATACAAGTCAATGGGTCCGCAAAATTCCCGGAAGCAACACGGAAGCACTTCCATGTGACTTCCGTTGGGTGCCCGTGCAGTCAGTGTCCCGCTCCAGCCCCACCCCCGCGGCTGCCCGCTCAGCAGTGTCCACAGCGGCCCGCACTGCAGTGTCAGCAGCCGCGGGGATGACAAGCACTACCGTCAGGAGGTTAGTAAGTTCATTACATACGGTGATGAAGTCCTACCCTCCTGACGTCAGCGGTCGTCACTGCCTTCTATGCCCACCGCTTGTCACATCACCTCTCGCTGTCGACCTGAGACTGACTAGTGGTGACGTCACGGGCCGCTCGCGATACTTTGTGAAGGCGGCGGTCATTGAACTCGGTGACAGCGCTGCTGTCAGGAGTTCAGCGATCACCGCAGGTAATATACCTCGCTAACCTCCTGATAGCAGCACTCGTCATGCCCTGCAGTGACCTGGGCTGACCTATTGATGTTAGCTCAGGTCACTGCACGGCTCTCCCAGCAAATAGGGAACATTCTGTTCTTCATTGACTGGGACATTGACTATGGTATGGATCATCGTGGGACCCCCTTGTATTACACCAGACCTGGATTTGTTTTTCTTTCTAATAAATTGGTGAAAGAGGGAATGTGTTGGGGAGTGTTTTTTCAAATAAAAATGTGTTTGTTGTCTATTTATTTTTTTTTTTATTACTGCCTGGGTTGGTGATGTTGGGTATCTGAAACACGCCTGACATCACGAACTCCAGGGCTTGATGCCAGGTGACATTACACATCTGGTATTAACCCCATATATTACCCCGTTTGCCACTGCACCAGGGCAACGGGATGAGCTGGCGCAAAGCACCAGGACTGGCACATCTAATGGATGCGCTACTTCTGGGACGGCTGCAGCCTGCTATTTTTAGGCTGGGGAGTGTCCAATAACTGTGAACCTCCCTAGTCTGAGAATACCAGACCACAGCTGTCCGCTTTACCTTGGCTGGTGATCCAATTTCGGGGGACCCCGTGTTTTTTGTTTTAAATTATTTAGTTAATTTAAAATAACAGTGTGGGGGGGGGCTCTGTTTTGGATTACCAGCCAAGGTGAAGATGCCAGCTGTGGTTTGCAGGCTGCAGCTGTTTGCTTTACCCTAGCTGGCTACAAAAGATAGGGGGACCGCATGTCATTTTTTTTTTATTTATTTTTTGGCTAAATACAAGACTAAGCACCTTAGTGCCACATGACAGTCACAAAAGGGTGCCAGCTTAGAATATGCAGGGGGGTAGGACATTATATATGTCTTTCTTATCTATCTATCTATCCAGCCCTCTATTCATTCATTCATTCATCCCTCTATCCCTCTGTCTCTATGTCTATCTATCCATCTCTATATCTACTCATCTATTTATCTTTCTTGCTGCTTCCGTTTTTTGCGGTCCGCAAAAAAAACGGAAGGCACACAGATGTCACACGGATGTCACTAGGATGCATCCGTGAAAAAAAAGGACCGTTTTTTGTGGCCCGCAAAAACGGAACGGTCATGTGAATGTAGCCTTAACAGCAGTCGCTGCCTGCTGCCGATCACATGTGACCGTGTGCGGGCTGTGTGTACAGGAGTTCAGCTGAGTTCAGATCAGCTGACTCAAGTGTCGGCCGTTCAGGCTGGGGCCACACGGGGATTACTGCGATCCCCTCGCATTACACTCGGCTCACGCTCAGTACAGCAGAGCTGAGTGTCATGAGTGTGTCCCTGCGACTGAGGTCCGACTGCGAGCAGACCTCAGCTGTGGGGGGCGGTCCGCCACTCGAGGGGTGGGCCAGCACTGAGGAGTGGTGGGAGGGATTTCTCTCCATCTCTCCTCCGTAGTCCACCGATGTACCGCAAGTGCAGTGCGATTTTTCTCTCACCACATACACTTGAATGGGTAAAAGAGAGAGTCTTGCATTACAGTTGTAGCATGCTGCGATTGTTTTCTCGGTCCAATTAGGAGTGCTGACACACAGGCTAATATTGGTCCGAGTGGAATGCGATGTTTTATCGCACTCCACTCGCACTGTGTTTCTCGCCGTGTGGCTTAGACCTTACTTGTTCTATGTCCCCCTGCATCCATCGCAGCGTGTGCAGGCTGGAGTTCAGCTGAGTTCAGATCAGCTGACTCCAGTGCTGGACTGAACTCCGCTGACCTCACAGCCCGTACACGCTGCAATGGATGCAGGGGGACACAGAACAAGTAATCGGCCGACACTGGAGTCATCTGATTACTTGGGATGAATTGAGCAGTAAAATGCTCTGGTGCTCGATGGGCGAAGCCCATGTCAATTTTTTTTAAAAAAATTCATTAAAAAAAAACAAAAAATCACATTGTTTGTGGGCTCCCGCTGCATTTTCTATTGCTAAGGGTAACCCAAGCAGCTACTGGCTGCTAACCCCCGCTGCTTGGTGTTACTTTCACTTGCAATAGAAATCCAGGGAAGCATTTTTTTTTTATTATTATTATAAAGGTTTTTGCCTGAAAACATTTTTAAAAAAATGACGTGGGGTTCGCCATATTTTTGTATGCTAGCCAGGTACAGCAGACAGCTACGGGCTGCCCCCAACCCCCAGCTGCCTAATTGTACCCAGCTGGGAACCAAAAATATAGAGAAGCCCTTTTTTTTTTTTTATTTCATGAATTTCATGAAATAATTAAAAAAAAAAGACGTGGGCTTCGCCGAATTTTTGAGTCCAGCCAGGTACAACTAGGCAGCTGGGAATTGGAATCCGCAGTGCAGGGTGCCCAAACTTTCTGGGCCCCCCTCTGCGAATTGCAGTCCGCAGCCACGCCAGAAAATGGTGCTTTCATAGAAGCGCCATCTTCTGGCGCTGTATCCAACTCTTCCACCTGCCCTGGTGATGGGTGGCTCGCTGAGTAATAATGGGGTTAGGGCTAGCTGTAAATTATAAGCTGGCCCTAAGCCCAAAATTCATGGGGTCACGCCAATATTAGACATGGCCACCATGAATTTCTAGTAAAGATTAAAAAAACAGAACACACAGAAAAATATTTTTATTAGAAATAAAACACAACACAATTAGTGACTCCATCTTTATTGAAATAAAGAACCCCCCTCCGCAGTAATCCTGGGTCAAGGGTCCCGCGCCGTCCAATCCGGATCCAATATCATCTGATCGGTTTGCTGGAAGGCAAAGCGATCAGATGATGTTAGGTTAAAGGACATGAATCACACGACACAGCAGCTGATTGTATAAAAGCCGGTTATACAATCAGCTGATGCATCAGTGAAAAAAAAAAAAATACTTATGTGCTGATTACCGACAGCTCCTGGATCGATCGGACGGGAGTCTGATCCCGTCAGATCGCTGCCGGTAATCAGCTGATGAAGTCTCCTGACGGCATCAGCTGATAGCCAGCCGGGCGCTAAAAAGATGGCGTCACCGCGAGACTACGATCAGCTGATGCGTCAGGTGACCGCATCAGGTGATCAGCGCCAGGTCCTGCAGGCATCGGACATGCCCGGAGAGTCTGCACACAGCCGGAGCGGCGGTCCTGGGAGAGGAGCTGGGAGCGGACATGGTACCGGGAGCCTGCAGACAGGTGAGTATGACTTTTTTTTTCTATTGTTCATTTTTGATTTAGCAGCTGCCTCCATCTCCCGCCCATACATTGCGCCGCACGGGAGCTGACATGGCACCGGACGGGAGATGGAAGCGGTGGTGACGGTACCGGGAGGATTCACGCTTCTGTGTTTAATGACAGAAGGAATCCTCTTCCTGTACACGTCACTTTACTACCCACCCCTCGCGTTTATAGCTGCGTTTTTAGTCATAGAAACGCACTAAAACGCAGCTATATTTGCAAATTGTGTTTTTCATTGCGTTTTTGAACATCTCATTCAATTCAATGGGTGTAAAACGCAGTGAAAAAGCACAAAAATAATTGACATGCTGCGTTTTTGTGGGCACCACAAAAACGCAGCTGAAAAAAATGCTGTGTGCAGACAGCAAAAATGAAAACTCATAGACTTTGCTGGGGAAGCAAAGTCATGCAGTTTTCTGAGCAAAAACGCAGCGAAAAACGCACTGTGTGAACTTACCCTTAGTTGGTGACATGCAGCACCGCAGGTGACAGAGCAGAGCAAGTTGGTGACATGCTCTGCTCTGACACATAGTGTGCTGCATGTCACTAACTGTATCCACTCTGGGACTTGTTGTGCAGGTCACCGGATGATACATGTCACTAACTTGCTCCACTCTGTGACTTCTGCTGCATTGTACCAACTGTATACACTCTCACCTGAACAAGTCTCAGAGTGGGGCAGTTAGTGACATGTAGCATCCGGTCACCTGAACAGCAAGTCCCAGAGTGGAGACAGATAGTGACATATAGCACACTATGTGTCAGAGCAGAACATGTCACTGTCTCCACTCTGGGACTTGTTGTGCAGGTGACCGGATGCTACATGTCACTAACTGCCCCACTCTGAGACTTGTTCAGGTGAGAGTGTATACAGTTGGTACAATGCAGCAGAAGTCACAGAGTGGAGCAAGTTAGTGACATGTATCATCCGGTCACCTGCACAACAAGTCCCAGAGTGGAGACAGTGTCATGCTCTGCTCTGACACATAGTGTGCTATATATCACTATCTGTATCCACTCTGGGACTTGTTGTGCAGGTGACCGGATGATACATGTCACTAACTTGCTCCACTCTGTGACTTCTGCTGCATAGTAACAACTGTATATACTCTCACCTGCACAACAAGTCCCAGAGTGGAGACAGTTAGTGACATGTAGCATCCGGTCACCTGCACAACAAGTCCCAGAGTGGAGACAGTGACATGCTCTGCTCTGACACATAGTGTGCTATATGTCACTATCTGTCTCCACTCTGGGACTTGTTG
The DNA here is from genome assembly GCF_048569485.1 of Anomaloglossus baeobatrachus. Lineage (NCBI taxonomy): Eukaryota > Metazoa > Chordata > Amphibia > Anura > Aromobatidae > Anomaloglossus > Anomaloglossus baeobatrachus. Next base: position 675,829,041 of record NC_134354.1, read on the forward strand.
TGCAGGTGACGGAGTGGAGCAGATTGGTCCCATGCAGCGTCCGGTCACCTGTGCTGCTGGTAGGAGCACATGATCACACTGCCGACACCGCCCGCTCTCCTGACAGCTGAGCACAGCGGGCGGGTGGACAGTGTGATCACATACTTGCGTGACAGGGGGGATTTCAGTTGAGGAAACCCCCCCTGTACTCCACACTGGAGCCCGTATCTCCCACAGCTGACCGATGGTAAGCGGCGCGCTCTGCCTTCACCGCTCCACACTGGCGTCCTCCGGATCCTCCCCTCGATGCTGGGCTGTGACGTGCGGTAGTCACCGCCCACAGCCCAGTCAGTGTGAGTGGCGCCGGCATCCTCTGACATAAGCGTCAAGTTTGAGAGCCCGAAAATGCTGGGACGTCAGAGGATGCTGGCGGCCACAGGTCCAGGGGGTCATGTGACAGGCACTGAGCGTGCAGGATAGCGCCGCTCAGTGCCAGAACTGGAAATACAAGCCAATAGAGAAGATGCATACAATGGTAAGTGACACTCATTGGGAAAATAAAAAAAATGGGTGAACCACCCCTTTAAATTATAATGAAATAAAATTAATAAAATAGAAAAAATAAGGCAGGACATTTTTAGCGTACCATACGGTCAAGCTGCTCCCACAACAGCTCAATAGGGTTGAGATCTGGTGACTGGGCTGGCCACTCCATTAGGCTGGGGCCTCACGGGGGGAGAATTTGGTGAAATGACCCCCATAACAGTGTCAGCAGCAGATCCTCGCCCCATAACAGTGTGTCATGACCACATTTTTTGCTTAAAATTTTATTTTACTATTTTCCTCCTCTAAAACCAGGGTGCGTCTTATGGTTCGGTGCGTCTTATAGTCCGAAAAATACGGTATGTTTTTTTGCTGCAGCGTTTCAGAATCAAATATATCTGGCTGAGATCATACAGCCAATGCCTGATACATACTGTTTGTGGATCGAGCAGCATGCATCACTTTTATTATAACTGACCTCAGTACCATATTCACTATAATACACTACAAGTAGATAGTAAACTGTTATCTTCTTTTTCATTATCTTCAATAATACCAAAGTCTAAGGAGTTATATTCTAGATCAATTTAGCACATCATAATAATGTAACATATTTAAAAAATAATTCTTTTAGGAATAAATGTTTTACTACATTCACATCAAACTTCCTGTCCAAAAACAGAGTTTAATGGAACCAACAATTGTACTGCACCAGATTCTCAACTAGCTCAAAGGAAGGTCAGGTTTATAGTTTCTCAAATCAGCAAAACTGTTTTCAGCTGTGCTAACATACTTGCACAAGGGTTTTCAAGGGATTTCTAAACATCCATTGGCCTTCTAACACAGTTATCAAACACAATGTACCATTAGAATACTGGAGTGGTGGTTGTTGGAAATGAGGCTCTATACACCTATGTAGATATTGCATTAAAACCCAGATGTTTGCAGCTAGAATAGTGATTTACCACATTAACAATGTATAGAGTGTATTTCTGTTTAATTAATGTTAGCTTCATCTAATATATAAAGCTGAATGTGTATGTATGTATGTATGTGTGTATGTATGTATGTCCGGGATTGGCATCTGCACCGTCGCAGCTACAGCCACAAAATTTTGCACACTCACACGTCTGGACCCCCGAGAGCGTCATAGGCTATGTTGTGAGGCGAAATTTTAACCCCGCCCGTTCCAATTTACCAATCAATTTTGCCCCTATCTACATAATGGGGAAAAAGTGAAACGAAAAGTGTATCCACACCGTCGCATTTACAATCATGAAATTTTGCAGACACCTCATGTGACCCAGGGAACGTCGTAGACTATGTTTACAGGAAAATTTAACCCCGCGCTTTACAGTTACTCTCCAAAAATCATGCCTCCATTAAAGTAAATGGAGCCTGGAACTACAGGTTATTAGTAGTAGCTGTGATTGGTTGCTATAGGATCAAAAGACATTCATAGTATAAGAAGCTTATATGTGAGGTAATAAGATGTCGGTGGGGAGACGGATAGAGAGAGAGACAGACAGAGACAGAGAGATAGAGACAGACCTGGAAAGAAACAGACTTGGAAAGAGACAGACCTGGAAAGAGACAGATGGGGAAAGAAACAGACAGACATGCAGACAGGGACAGAGACAGGCAGACAGGGAAGGAGGAGACAGCCAGAGAGACAGACAAAGATAGATGTGGAAAGACCCAGACCTTGATATAGACAGACGGGGAAAGAGACAGAGAAATAGAGTCAGACAGAGACAAGCAGACAGGGAAAGAGACAGACAGGGGAAAACACAGACAAAGAGATGGGGAGACAGACGGGGAAAGAGACAGACCTGGGAAAGAGACAGACCTGGAAAGAGACAGATGGGGAAAGAAACAGAGAGATAGAGACATACAAAGAAAGAGACAGGCAGATGGGGAAAGAGACAGACCTGGGAAAGAGACAGACCTGGGAAAGAGACAGACCTGGAAAGAGACAGACCTGGAAAGAGGCAGACCTGGAAAGAGACACCTGAAAAGAGACAGACGGGGAAAGAGACAGACCTGGAAAGAGACAGACGGAGCACATTACTTGGCCAATTTAGTTAAATCTGTGTGGAATATCTGTGGTGTTGAAATATATGTTGTGAAATGCTTCTATTAGCTTAGTTTTTGTCTTTTAATAATTACATTTCTATCTATTTGTTTTGTGGTTTTTGTGTGCAGAATACATTTTTGTTAATACATTCTATTTTGTTAACAGCAGTTATTAACCCGGGCGAAGCCGGGTAGTACAGCTAGTTGAAAAATAAATGTGCTTTTCTTTCAAAAATAAGGAAATATCTAAGTGACCCTAAACTTTTGAAATGCAGTGAAAGTGTATGTGTGTAGTAGCTGTAGTACCCGGCATTGCCCGGTAACATTGCGGGTGGGCATGCGGCAAAGCATTGTGTGCGGCAGAGCATTGCGAGCGGGCATGCGTGTGGTAGAGCATTGCATGTGTGCGTGCAGCAGAGTATTGTGGTCGGGTGTGCATGTGGCAGAGCATTGCGGGTGGGCATGCGGCAGAGCATTGCAGGCGGGCATGCGGCAGAGCATTGCAGGCGGACGTGCAGCAGAGCATTGCAGACGGGGGTGCGACACAGCATGGCAGGCGGCGGGTGTGCGGCGGAGCATTGCGGATGTGTTGCAGAGCATTGCAGATGGGCGTGCATGCAGCAGAGCATTGCTGGGAGTACAGAGCGCTATGTGCGGAGCACTATGCAGTTGTCCTTGATGACACTTTAGACATATTAGGATCACTTTGCGGTCACAAAAACAAAATGGCTCTACACTGTGATCATAAATTTCATCTTCCCTTATCTTTTTGGAAACACAGATTGGGAGGTGGAGGTGTGACATCACACACAGGAGAGCAGATTCCACCCACTTTACTGCAGTTGTAATGTGACTTAAGCTGTCTCTCTCTCTTTCCCCCTCTTTCCCTGTCTTTCTCTTTCCCTGTCAGTCTGTCTCTTTGTCTGTGTCTGTCTTTGTGTCTGTCTCTTACCCTGTCAATGTCTGTTTCTTAGCCTGTTTGTGTCTGCCTCTTTCCCTGTCTGTGTCTGTCTCTTTCCCTGGCTGCATTGTGACACGTCAACATTCCATATAAGGGCGTGGCTGCGCATTCTTCTGAAGTTCTGGCTGCACTGTGGCTCCCAGCTCCATTCGCTTTAATGGAGGCAGTTTTTTTGGTGAATAACTGTAAAGCGCGGGGTTAAAATTTCCCCTCAAAACATAGCCTATGACGCTCTCGGGGTCCAGAAGTGTGTGTGCAAATTTTGTGGCTGTAGCTGCGAAGGTGCAGATGCCAATCCCGGACATACACAAACACACACACACACACATTCAGCTTTATATATTAGATGTCTGGGGAAACAAGTGGAATTTGAAGGGGTTGTTCATTGCTTCCGGCACAAAATATGCCCCACACACTGCTCCTCTCCAAAATAGCTCCACAAAGTGCCCCTTTCCAAAATGCCCCCCAAAAATGTGCCCTTTCTATAATCTCACCCATACTAAATCCCTGTATAAATCCCCCCCCACTCCTCATTATACTATGCTGCCTTCCACAATCCTTGATGCCTCATAATGTCCCCCATTGCCCTATAATGTCCCAATTTCTTTCATAATGTCCCCCACTGACTTATAATGCCCCAATTTGCTTCATAATGTCCCCCATTACCCTATAATGTCCAATCACTGCCTTATAATGTCCCCCACTGCCCTATAATGTCCCCCATTGCCTTATAATGTCCCCACTGCCTTGCAATGTCCCCCACTGCCTTGCAATGTCCCCCACTGCCTTATAATGTCTCCCATTGCCTTATAATGTCCCAACTGCCTTATAATGTCTTCCACTGCCCTGCAATGTCCCCCACTGCCTTATAATGTCCCCACTGCCTTTTAATGTCCCCAACTGCCTTTTAATGTCTCCCACCGCCTTTTAATGTCCCCCACTGCCTTATGTCTTTCACTGCCTTATAATGTCCCTACTGCCTTATAATGTCCCCCACTGCCCTATAATGTCTCCCACTGCCCTATAATGTCTCCCACTGCCCTATAATGTCTCCCACTGCCCTATAATGTCCCCCACTGCATTATGTCTTCCACTGTTTTATAATGTCTGCACTGCCTTATAATGTCCCCCACTGCTTTATAATGTCCCTCATTAACCTATAATGTCCCCCACTGCCTTATAATGTCCCCCACTGCCCTATAATGTCCCCCACTGCCTTTTAATGTCCCACACTGCCTTTTAATGTCCCCACTGCCCTATAATGTTCCCCACTGCCTTATGTCTTCCACTGCCCTATAATGTCCCCCACTGACCTGTAATGTCCCCCACTGACCTATAATGTCCTCCACTGCCTTATAATGTCCCCTACTGCCCTATTATGGTCCCCTACTGCCCTATTATGTTCCCCACTGCCCTATAATGTAATGTCCCCACTGCCTTATAATGTCCCCCACTGCTTTATAATGTCGTCCACTGCCCTATAATGTCCCCCACTGACCCATAATATGCTCCATAAATTCCCCCACTGCTTCTTAATGCCCCTTGTAAAATAACACTGCTCCTCCCCCACCACAGCCCATGTAAAATTACGTCCTCTTCGGCTCCTCAGGAGCGCTTACCTGTGCCTGCGCGTGCTCCTCTTCATCCCTGCAGCTGCGGTCCCGGTGATGATGGCATATCGGTGCAGGACTGAGGCGCGCTCCTCTGCCTCAGTCCTGTCGCATCCTCCTCCTCTGCAGTTCTGGCCCCGGTATGTCCGGTGCGGGGCTGAGCAGCGCTGCTCTGCCTCCTGTGTCTCCGGCTGCACTGTACAAATGTATGCGCTTGAAAGACGCGCATACATTTGAATACCGGCACGGTCTCCAAGTCCTGCACACCTCATTGGTGTAGGCCTGGGGACTCCCACAGTGCACCGCTAGGACCTTCGGGGAGTCACATGACACATGTGATGTCACTAAAGGTCCTGCAACTGTGGAAACTTCAGTGATCGTACAGAACTTGTACGATCACTGAAGTTTATGATTGAAATGCTGGGGGCCGCTCAGAGCGTGGGGGCCCTGGATGAGCTGCTCAGTCTGCCCACCAATAAACACCGTCCCTGAGACACAGGCGGCCTCGCGGCCCTATACAGCTGCCCCGCACTATATAAGGCACGGGGGCCCACTGAGTGCACGGGGCCCATCGTGGGATTCCACGCTACCCCGGTGGGCCAGACCAACCCTGGGTGTTAAGAAGGTAGGTGATGCTTGTGGCGGTGTTGCTGACACATCATGTGTTTGCAGGATGGCAGGTGGCCATAGTGATTGTGAGCTAGAGGAAGAGGCCCTCACTGCACCAAAATAAGGGAGCAGGAATAGCCTCAGTTCTTTCCTGATTTTTCGTGCTTGGAAGTCAGATGACGCATGATGCAAGTGGTGCGCAGGTTCAGAGAGCTCTGAAGGTACTGCTTGCAAAGCAACCTTTTCTTATCATCCGCGCATTCCCTGAAGAAGTGCCACACCAGGGAGCTCTTCTAAGCTCACTTTGTGTAAACTTTTCCATCACGCGGTGGGTGAAAACACTTGACATACTGGCTATGGGCCGACTGCTGGGCTTTTGCCCTGTTCTCCCTTTTTTGCTGTGGTGCTGTTTGTTCTGCTTGAGCATCTCCTCTTTCTAAGTAGCATGTGTGTTGCGCCCCTGAGGCTTCAGGCGCCACAGGGTACTGCACCTCCTTTAGGGTGTAATACTTATCCCGGGTGCAAGGAAGGTCGGCACCGGTTCCACCAACATACACATACATAAACAGTGGGTTGCCCTCCCCAATGGGGACCGGGCCAGGATCGGGTCACAGAAGGGGGTCACCACAGCGGTTGGGTTTACAGGACACCAACGCACTAGGGGCTCCCGATCCACTGGAACCGGGACTCCAGGTCAGGGAGAAACAAACACCAGGACTAGTTAGAGCACACAGTGGGAAAAGCAGGTTGACCTAGTAAGAGTAGTGAACTAGCCGATGGCAGCGTCTGGGGGGAACACACAACTACAAGAGGAGAACAGCTACAGATGCCAAGCAGAGCGGACGTGCCACGAGGCAGCTCTGTGGGCCAAGGCGTTTCAACACGGTCGCTGGGGAGAAGCAGGCGGCTGCTTCCACAGGACCGGCGCTGTCTGGGTACAGAACCCTAGGGCAGGCATACTTCAAGTGGTCTACCAACTCTGCAAGGGTCGCGGGAACAGGCTAGAAAAGTCACCGGACCTGTCCCACTATTCCTGGAGCCAAATAGCATATAGGATTCAGAGCTGAGGTCTTCAACCAGCCCCACAGCGGAACTGCGCTATCAGCATACAGGACGGGACACTTTACTTACACTGGGATCCCCAAGTGCTTCATGCCATGGGGATCCGATACTTAGCACATCAAAGGAGGAAGGGTCCATAGGCTGACACACACCGGACCTGACCTTCCACGGATTCGGGATTGGCTGGAGCCCATTGTGGTGGAGACCAGTACTCCGGGGCAGCGCCTGAAGTACCAGTGAGTAAAAGACCTGGAACCGCAGCCCCTGTCTCTGCCTCACCTTTGTCAACTCCGTCGCCCAGCGCTTCGGCACCAACGGGAACTACCACCACCCCTGTCTGTCCTCCGTCATCCTCCCTGAGTTAACCCCGCTCTGCCTGTTGGTAGTGACACCATCCCGGCTGCGACCTTCACCATCAGCCCCGGGGAGCAGCACCCGCAGCGGCAGCCCATCTCTGGCCGCGGAACACAGATCGCGCCATGATCTTAAAAGACTTTCCTTACCTTCACTACTACCCTCATTCTCCATCCTTCCTTCCATCCACCGCCTTCCCTCATTCCTATATGCCTTGGGGTCACGAAATCGGGTCAGGCTAGCTCGTGACGATGCAGAGGATCTGCAACCTCCGGCCCGGCGACGAGTCGGGTAAAAACCCAATGACCCCAGGGTGTTACACATGGCCTTTGCTATAAGTGGGATCTAGCACCTTGTCATCCATCGCCTCATTTTCCCTCACTCCTCAACCTTGCCCTTCTTGCCGGTCTGCACACTACAGAAAGCTGCAGCAGTTGACACTTGTATTTCATCATCCTTAGAGATGTACTGTGGTGGTCCGCTAATCATGTGCACTAGCCCTCCTAAGAATTTTTCATCCAACAAAATAAGTGGTTGTGCGTCAGTGGACTCGGTCTCTTCCACCTCTGGGGCAGGGCCAGGTGGATGGCCATGGGACATCAGCCAACAGAGTCCTCACAAAGCAAAAGTGAGTGCTGCATCACTTGTGGCTCACACTGTTTTCCTGATTTTGAAGGGCATGAGATGGAAAAAAGATGACCATAGACCTCAGGTACTAACTCGGCGCTTTCAGGGGCACTGTTAGCCATAAAATATAAATCCACCTCAATGTCTTCTGGCCTCCATATTCATGCATTGGTGTTTGTGACTATGAAATGATGATGATTGGCCAATGGCCTGCATGCACCAGAGGAAGGTGTTGCATTTTGGGGTAAATAGCTGGATCCAAGAGGAGCAAAAAATGGTCTGAACACACTAGAGACCTAAAACATAACTTTTAATGGATTGCTGATAAAAGAGCCAAAGCTCAAAAAAGTGAGTAAGTGATAAAAGAAGACACACTCCCCCTAGCAACCCTCATACAGGGGCCAAAAAAGGGGGATATGATGTGTACTGAATATGCTGGCTTACCCAATCTTGTAGAAGTATAGAGGGCGACTAGAAGTACATCACGGCTTCTGGGGGAGCTGTCCACCAGCTCTTCAAATCCCTCAGGAATGCCACAGAGGAATCACCTCCATACAGTGTAGAAACACTCACTCCCAACGCGTTTCATGGGGAACAAGCATCAGGGGAGTTCAGGTGAAGGTTACTGGGTACTGTCCATTTATCTCCTATCTTGCAGTATTGTCATGCCCAGTGACACGCATATATCCGCATGTCAAAGTACAAATTCAAAAGTGCCGGCACTTTGTACACTGTATGGAGGTGATTCCTCTGTGGCATTCCTGAGGGATTTGAAGAGCTGGTGGACAGCTCCCCCAGAAGCCGTGATGTACTTCTAGTCGCCCTCCTATATTTCTACAAGATTGGGTAAGATTGTTCCCTTAGGGGATCTTACTACGCTAAGGATACCCTGATCTGTTGTATATGGTCAGTATATTGTTCCCTCTCTTAGGGGATTTAATTTTGTCACGATATTCTGACCTTTATTGCCAGCATATTCAGTACACATCATATCCCCCTTTTCTGGCCCCTGCATGAGGGTTGCTAGGGGGAGTGTGTCTTCTTTTATCACCATCTGAGTACTATACTGGGTGGTCTCTCGATTTTTTGTTTTGAGGATACCACTGCTATACTGAACTGTGAATGGTGGTTTGACTTGGGCCATGATATATGCCCCTTGTATAGCATAATTATCATTGCTATTGTTTTTACTCACTTTTTTGAGCTTTGGCTCTTTTATCAGCAATCCATTAAAAGTTATGTTTTTGGTCTCTAGTGTGTTCAGACCATTTTTTGCTCCTCTTGGATCCAGCTATTTACCTCGGTTGATACTGTGGGTCCCCCCAGTATATTGCTAATTGAGTGTTGCATTTTGGCACATAGCAGGCACAGATCTACTACGTTCTCGCCATGCAGCTGCTGTATATTGAGTGCCCCCAAAGACAATTTTCGAAGAGTACTTACACAGACCCTTTTTTCTGGGTACCAACACAGAGCCTGGTGCAATGGAGTAACAGAGCTTTTTTTGGAGATTCAGCCCACAGAAACTGGTGCACAGTGGCCTAATAGAGCTTGTTATAGATTGGCACACAGGACCTGGTGCCGTACAATAAAAGCTTTTTTAGAGAGATTAAGCCCACAAAAAATGGTGCACAGTGTCAACACAGTTTTGTTGGAAATTCAGCCCACATAAACTGGTGCACAGTTGCCACACAGACCCTTTTGTAACAGTATGCCTCACTAGAACCTGTCATTGTCCCTCACTCCAAAAGCATCCTATCCCTGTGCTATTCACTGTCAAGTGGCTGAGCAGCTTGTGATTTCGTCTTTAATCAGGCTAGGTCATATGGTGTGCCAGTCAATCAAAGCCTTGCCACTACTTGACATGGCTGCGATGGCTCTGGAAGGGCCTACAGCCGAAAAGCTTGCTGATTGGCTGCACTGTAGCCTTTCAATATACTTTATTCGGATGCAAAACATAAACAGGAAGATGGACTTACAGTTAAGTCTGTGTGCGGGTCCTTGACCTGGACACCCAGTGTTCAGTATGAACCCTGAACTTTACAGTTCAGGTTCTCTCCCTATGTGTTGAGTTATTTAGATAGCACAACAAATTTACACTGTTATACAAGCTGTACACTAACTACTTTACAATTATATCAAAGTGTCATATCTTCAGTGTTGTCCATGAAAGTATATAATAAAATATTTACAAAAATGTGAGGGGTGTCCTCACTTTTGTGATATACTGTAGCTGTGTAACTGAGTAGTTCCGAAGGGCGGCACCAGGAACAACTAATTGGTGGGGGTGCCAGGTGTTGCACCCTCACTGATCAGACATTGCTGACCTATCATAATGATAGGTCATCAATGATAAAGTCCCTGACAAACCCTTTTAGGGTACCATCATTTTTTTCCTGGCCATTTTTATTAGTTCATGGGGGTTTTTTTGTATTGAACTATAATTCAAAATCAATGAATAATTTTGAAAAATATTTCAAATTATTCAGTGACCATTGTCGTCTTTTCTTACTTTACCAGAAAGGCACCAATAATTTTGTCAATGTCTGTACGCACAATTCTACTTGTACATTTGGTTCAGTGTCCATAATAGTTTTGGCCAAACTGTGAAATTGAAGAAATAAAGGAATGTTGGTAAGGTGTACTTTAGAAGATTTCACACTAATTGTATCCCCTTGGAGCACTGTCTTTTGGGCTTAAAAAGAAACCTTGGAATGATGTTATAAGAAGCTTTAATTAAATATTACTATGTAAACAGAGAAAAAAGTCTGAACTTCACTATAAAGTAGTTATTTTTCTTCATCGTAAGGGTTAGTGTAGATTCAAGGTCTAAGAACAATGCTGCCTTTAACTTATAAGATTTCTGTCAACCGGAATTAATAGATGGGGGAAGTGTAAAAGGTTGAGAATTTAGAAGGCATGGGCCTCATAAGTTTTTGTGTGGAGCAGGCAGACTCATGTTGACGAAGTTAACAAATTGAAAGTTTTTCTGGTAGAAATCACATTGTGCGTATCTGGGATGACCTGCAGCAGCTATGTGAGTAATGTCAAGTGACTAATACGATAGTAGCTTATTTACAAGGTACGGTATGTCTCAAGTGGATATTTTTAATGTCTGTCAGAGGTCATCATGCTTTTGCTACACTTCAGATATAACACACTAGAAATCTATTACATAGTTCTGTTCTATTTGTTGAATGCATTTCCAACCTAAAATTATGTCTCCATGGAAAACTCATGATACATTTTTCTGGATATAGACTAAGCTTTAACCCTCAAAATGTATTTGAGAATAGGAAACTCATAGATCATCCCCCCCCTTGTTCATGCCATCATTCGAGCCTACGTAGGTTGTTGTTCAAAAATCATCAGGCCATCTGGGTAAGAGTACATTACCTATTTCTATGGAATAATAGGGCATATTTATCATGCTAAAAGCTACAGAAATTTGGGGTAATTTGCTTAAAAAATATTATGTTTTTAAAACCCTTTTAACGAGTTATCAGACAAGGGGCATGGCCTTGCAGGAATTGGGCATGTTTTGTTGTAAGGTGACTTGGTCTAGCTTTCTATACCATGTCCCCGATTCATCAAGATCAGCATTTTTGATGATGGTCTTGATGAGGGGGCAGGGTGAAGTGCAAGGTGCCTGATTATTTTGTGCACCTCACCACAAATCTTACTCAGTCCTGGAGTAATATTTTTGGCCTAAAGTACACCACAGTTCATCATGAACTTTGATGAACATGGGTTGCCACGACCTGTCCTGCCCTAGTTCTGCACATTTTGCCATACCTAACTTAAATGTCACGTGATATGTACAGATGGAGCAGGTGTTCCTAAGCAGACCCTAAGGCTGGGTCCCCTGCGCTGTCCCTTATCTCAAAGGTAGACTTAATGGTAGCCAGATTTGAGCCCCTATTGTGACCCTGTCTCCTGTCTGAGCTCTGATACTACTCTTCCTCAACCTGGGAGCGGGCCGGAAACCCAGTACAAAAACCCCACATATAGGCACAGACAAGGGTAGACGAAAGCTCGCACACACTGCACTTAAACATGAAGTGGGACAGTATGTGAACAGCAGAGTAAAGCAAAAGGGGTAGGGTATTAACACAGAGCTGAAGGACTCACACACCACGCAAAACTGCAATTTGTAGATCACCATATCACAGGACACCCACAGGAACCATAGCTATATCCGGCAAACAACCATAGAATCCAGAACCATATGAAGGCTGGAGATGGTGATCAGCAGCCTGAGCTCCAAGCAAATGATCACAGGCCAGCAGAAATTAACTCCCGCTGTACTGAAGAGCAGTTAAGCCAGAAAAAGCTGATGCCCATGACATGCTGTGCAACTAAAGAATCCCTGGCTGTTTTTCAGACTCAGCAGTGTGAACAGAGTCCAATGCCGCTATGACACCCAGCGAGTGCAACATAGAACACCGCATGATACTAAAATGATGTGAAAAAAACAAAAGTCACTTTGAGTAGCCTCACATTACATAAACAATGTTGTTATGGTTTAAAGCTTTTTATGCCAGTTTTCAGTACCAAAAAAATCAACCAAAATTCCGCTACATATTTCTGCAACAGAGTAGGACAGCTAAAAGGTGGTGTAAACTTAGGCTAGAGAATCCTAACATTAAAAACATTTATAAACCAGCATGTGATTAATTTGGCACTTTTTAAGACTGTCCAAGTTTGCAATGTCTAAGAATTAGACATTTTAATAAATATGCTCAAGTGTTTTTCCTTTTGAAGGCAGCTGGCATTGGGAGTCCTATAGGTAGAGCATTGCTCAGTGGGGAAAAAAGTATGAAACTTAGGACTTCAGATGTTAGAAAGCCGTCTCTACAATGCCAAGATTTGGAAATATCTACATTGTATGTCAACTTCAGACTTTTCACTTCAACAAACCTTGCATCATGACTAAGGCCAAAATAATGGCTCCTCCACAAGAATGAGGAGAGCTGTTTCTTTGGTTCTTGTCCCTCACCAGTGCTGAGTACGGTACTGACATACATTATGGGAATCTTGTGGAGAATGCCGGCAGTTAGTATAATCTAAAATGTGCAAGGATAGTATTTCTAGTGTATAAGTAATATTTTAAAATCTTCCCCTAAATATTGCACAATTCCTAAAAAAAATTCTTAGGTTTATGAAAAATGTCAAGATAATAGAAACATTCCTGCTTAAATGTAGAAAATGAGAAGTTGTCCTGGTCTCGCCCACCTGAACAAGTGCCTGTAAGGCCCCATTCACACGTCCGTGTTTCAGGTACATGTGATATCCGATTTTAACACAGATGCCACATGTACCCATGTTATTCTATGGTTTTACTCACAAGTGCATGTTTTCACACGGACTGTGTGGCCCAGCGTTGCCCCGCATGCATACACGCAGACATGTCCATTTTTTCTCCGGCAGCATGGGTGTCACACGTCCCACACATCCATGTGATCCATGTGACACCAGTGTGACATATACCGGAGAAAACACATGTCTTTGAAATAAAATTATTTTCTATACTCACCTGTCTCCAGCCTTGCTGTCTTCGGCGCTGCTATCACTTGCTTCCGACCCCTGCTCATTTTACTCATTGCATATGCACTGTACCAAGGACCTGTAAAACAGCTAACCAAGCTAGCTATCTCTATATCTATTGAGCTATTCTATCTCTTCTTTCTGTCTATTTTATGTTCTTTCTTATTTTCTGTCTGTCTGTCTATCTATCTATCTATCTAGCTACCTAATTTATCTGATCTATCTATTTATCTTTCTATATCCATCTATAATTTTTCAGGCTTTGCCCATCTTTTACACATAAAAAAACATTTATTTCAGTATCATGCATTTTTTACTGGTACCAGTCACATGGTCGACACACTTATGACACATGGATGACCATACCGGTATGTCTGGCTTCCACCTGTTTAAACACGGACGTCTGAAAGGGGCCTAACAGTATCTAAGATGTGTCTGGTAATGAGTTGTTTTGGGTATGAAAAACAGTTATTTTATGTGTTTTGTTTTTTGGGTTTTTTTTGCACAAAGTATGACAGAATTCTGGCACAATTAGCTTCATGAATCTCTCCCCATTACGTAGGATAATAGAAGACTACTTACAAAAGAATTTGACCACCGTAATCCGTTGGTAAACCAGTAAAATGCCCCTATTCCACCACCATACATAAGTAGTGTGGCACCGCAGCTGGGCACCGGGTGGAGCTGCAGTTCCTTTGGTTATCTTTTTTTATAATTTTCAAGTAGCCGTCGTAAATTGGCATATGTGAAATGTTTGTCAGATAAATCTTTGTGAATCCAGCGGGTCATATTTTATGTTTTATTCTGCAAAATATTTGGTTCCTGGAGTTGTAATTTGGGCTGGTGTACATCATACCTGTGTGTGTATGGCACCATATGTTTATGGCCTTATGCACATGACTAACCCATGTTAACAGAGCTATTAAATGGCACTTGGTGACTCCTTGAATCCACATGTTTGAGCTGTATGCACAAGTTGTACCAAAATAAGCCTTTATGTTGTGCAGGAGAGATGCCAATCTCAGTCTTTACACCAATGTAAAGATTTATGGTTGTTTCTAAGGTCAATGGGAAGTTATTTTTATGTCCTGCAGGCAAAACAATGGCTTCAATGAGTGTATCTATGGAACTGTGCTTTAGGCCTCATTCACACGTCAGTGATTTTGGTATGTATGTTGCAGTTTTTATACGTACCAGAATCACGATCATACACAGACACATTAAAATTAGTGGGTCTGTGGACACATCAGTGATTTTTCACTGACCGTGTTTCTGTGCGGTGTACAGAGACATACCGTTTTTTCCTGGCATCACTGATGTTCTACGGAACACACTATGGTGTGATCCATGGGACACGTACCAGAGAAAACACGGACATTTAAAATAAAAAGCTTTTTATACTCACCTTCTCCAATGATGGTCTCTCAAGCCTCTCCTTCCAGTCCGGCTATTTATTCTCATGCATATTCATTTAATGCACGGAGCAGCCGACCCGGAACTAGCTGCAGCGGGGACAAAAACACAGCAGAGTCAGAGAGTTCAGCACCACGGACAGCAGCAGTGGGGACAGGTGAGTGTAATTCCATGTGCTATCACTGATCACGGATAGCATATGGCAACCCACGTGTGCCGTGAATCACGTCACGTGGAAGGACACAGATGTTTTTTACTGACTTGTGAAACAGGCCTTACCCTGCTCTAGACATAACTAGATACTGCCCAGGTCTCCAGAGGTTAGCAATGAACAAATACAGAGAACTTTAACTTCTTGAAAGTTTTTATCTCACCAATATGTTTTGTGATAAATGTCTGACCATTGAGAACCCCATCGAACACCATTGTCCCCTGTTCCCCGTGTGAGCGGATTGGTAGGCTGCATGCTTGATCAACTATTTACGGTCACACACGTGAACCACAGTTGCTAAAAACTCAAAGAAATAAATGTAGGGATGGTTACGTGGGGGACAAGTGAACCATAGTCTCATAATCTGTGGTTGCTCCATGGTTAGACTCCAGCCATTCATAATTTGACATATCCTGTGAATAAGTGATAAACATTATTACATTATTGTTAGGATAAAACCTTTATTAAGTTAAATTTTATGAAAGTATTAGTTGACTTTATTAACCCCCCTCCCCCCGCTATCATGTCTGATTTATATCAAAGGTGTCTTACTTTGTGGCCTCAATGAAACTGCTACCTGTGTACCCCCTATTGTTATGCTGTATAAATGGGAATTTTGTGTATAAAGGGATATTTTGTGTCATGCATGCTCATTATATGATCACTATTAAAGTCCGCCTCCTCTTATTGCTTCAGTATCTCTTATTTAATATTTTTTATCAATAATGGTTTATTTTTTTACAGTTTTTAATTATTCTGTTCACTGTTGTAGAAATCATCCCATTACACACCAACTTTTGGGTGAGCTTGTGCTTCTATTGACCTAAAAAGCAAAGCTGCAGATTAAAGCATAAATGATGAACAAAGCAGCAACATAAGGGTTTGGTTTAAAGCTGGGTTCACACTAAACGACAGCGACAACGACGTCGCTGTTACGTCACCATTTTCGGTGACGTAACAGCGACCTTGTAAGTCGCTGTTATGATCGCTGCTTAGCTGTCAAACACAGCAGAAGCAGCGATCATAACGTCGCTGTGCTACATGTTCAGAGAGCAGGGAGCCGCGCTTAGCGCTGGCTCCTTGCTCTCCTGCAGCACACATCGGGTTAATTAACCCGATGTATGCTGCAGCTACATGTCACAGTTCAGAGAGCAGGGAGCCGCGCGCACTGCTTAGTGCTGGCTCCTTGCTCTCTTTGCTACAGTATACATCGGGTTAATTACCCGATGCATACTGCAGCCACATGTCACAGTGCAGGAGCCGGCACTGGCAGCAAGAGCGGCGGAGGCTGGTAACCAGCGTAAACATCGGGTAACCAGGGAAAGGTCTTCCCTTGGTTACCCGATGTTTACGCTGGTTACAGCTTACCGCAGCTGCCAGTGCTGGCTCCTGCTCGCTTCATTTCGTCGCTCTCTCGCTGTCACACACAGCGATGTGTGTGTCACAGCGGGAGAGTGACGACCAAAAAATGAAGCTGGACATTCAGCAACGACCGGCGACCTCACAGCAGGGGCCAGGTCGTTGCTGAATGTCACACACAGCAACAGCGACGGGACGTCGCTGCAACGTCACAGAAAATGGTGACGTAGCAGCGACGTCGTTGTCGTTGTCGCTGTGTGTGACACCAGCTTAACAGAGGTTTAACTTCAGACCCCTGTTAAATATGCAAATTGCTTCTTCACAGAGCAAGAGGACTTGATCAGTCATCTACTGGAAGTGGCAATTCTAAAAGTCAATATTGACCCCTTAATGAGCCTTTCCCACATGAATTAGGATAAAAGCCAAACTAGAATGTTAATTTGCAGACACATGTTTCAGAGTGTTGCCCCTCATCAGTGCAAAGCAAGATAACTGATTTGGCTGTATAAGAGGCCTCTGACTGGGGTCTAAAGGCTAACATGTTTCATTGTGGAGAGTGACATGCTACTTTCTACTCCCAGTAGGTGGCACTAGCGTTCTCTTCCTCTCTGAAGAGGCAATTCATTTTCTTGAGGAGCATTGCATGGCCTACAAGTCTCCTTACGTTGGCATGTCAGACATATCACCCTCCACAAAAAGAGACATTATCTCTTAGATAGACCCCTGTTAGAAAATTATACTAAGCAATTGTGCTCCAATGGCGCAAAACAAGAAAACACTGAGCAAAATATGATCATGAATACAGAAAAATAATAAGTCATGATAAAAGGATATAAATAAATAATAACCGCTGCGGCCAATAAATCCTCTGGATTGACATTCTACTGCAAATGACCTTAAGCTGATGAATTCCTTCAAAACTGAATTGACTTTTTGTGGGGTGAAGTGTAAATTTGTAGTACGAGGGGCTTGGCTGATCTTGCATAAACTGGCTCTGGTTGCACAGAGGTGAGTATTGTGTGAGATGTTGGACATACCTTTTAATTTTTTTTTTAGAATTTATACACTGGGGATTTTAAATAAGCTGCCGAAGTGAATATCTGAAATTTCACAAGCCACGTTGGGAAAACCTTCTAGTTGAAAGAGTAGAGAACTTTAGTCATATTGTGGGAGTGGAAAAAGTGTGGCGTATAGTTGTGTTTAACTTAATGTCTATGAAGAGAAAGGTTGTTAGGGGTCAGCTCACTGGAACAGTGCCACAGGAAGCCGTGCTCAAAGCTGATGCAGGAGAGGGTCATAGGATCGTACATACATATATACCAGGTTGGGAATATCTGAAATACTTTCACAAAACTCACTCAGGTTATCTTTGGGTGGCCTGAATACATTGGATTAAAATTGAAGTGGGATAATACCCCAAAACACCATGTCTGCAAATTGAAATTCTGGTTTGGCTGATATCGTAAGTCATATAGCAAAGTTCATTAAATGGTCGATATTGACTTTTAGGATTGATACTTCCAATAGGTGGCACAAGAATTCAAGTCCTCTTTCTGAAGCAACAATTTGCACATCCAGGATTCTAAACAAAAACCCCAAAAGTGCCAGTAAAATTCTTTTTTCTGTACATCTCAGTATTAAAGTACAATAGTCACAATTTATTTATAATGCTTGCCTATATAGCACCACCATATTGTACAAACTTTATCATCACTGTCCCTGTTGGGCTCAGAATTAGAGTTGAGTGAACCCGATTCAGTGTTTGTACAAAGATTTTAAAGTGCTTTATGTGGCGCCCCTGGACTATTCAGGTTGTCACAGGGCACTGCACGCTCTTTCTCCCTAGTGCATTATTCAAATCCCTCATGGTTCTGTGTCCCCATCTTACAGTGCTGCCTCCAACAGCAAATCAAATCCTAGAGACACCCTGCACCACACCCACCAGACACACCAGTGGGCGGCTTAAGCGGAATAGGGTCGCCCACCTAGGGGTCATGGAAGGAAGGTGAGGAGTCAAGAGGAGTAGAGTGAAGGGAGAGTGAAGTGGAGGAGGTTGGGAGTAGTGGCTTCCAGGAGAAGCTACCTAGGTTGCGGACGGTGGTCTGGACCTAGAGGAGTCGGACCCCCGTCGCAGGGGATTGAGGCAAGGTGCCTGGACCCGTTAAAGAGAACGGTCAGCAGCCTGGTCCTATCACCGGTCCGGGACCGAAGGCACGGCGGGGTACACAGACCCTAGGTCGGGGAGAAGCTTCAGGCAACTCGGCAATTAACCTGCGGAGAACTGAGCCTTCATGGACTGTTCCCACTAGCTCCAGAATCGGGGCACTAGCGCAACGAGGGGGATAGGGCCTTCCATATAAGCAGCCCACTAAAATCCCAATTGTGAGCCCTGAGAGCAGGCTCCCACACTTAGCCATAGTGGGGAACACGGCCCGGCAAGTTCCAGACTACCAGGCCACTACGGTGAATTTAAACTTTGTGCCAGGAGGCAGTTGACGGACCATCAGGCAGCACTGCAGGGGACGGGACCCGGAAGAGCTCCTCTTGAACGGCAGCGGCACCAGAGACTTGGTTTACCCAGTTGTCAGCGTCTTCTTATTGGCCGAGTGAGTACATGAGTGACTTTTCCCCCTTCACGGCACCGACTATCACCATCCAGAGTCCCGGGGCATACCCCTAGCCATGGAAGGTAACGACACCTTGCTGCCCCATTTCATCACCCCGGGTACTCCCAATGGCAGCGGCGGTACTCCCAGTTACCGAACACCACGGGTGGCGTCACGAACTATACCGTAACTCCCCTGTAAATATCCTCCTTTTACTTTAGAGTGTGGCCCCTAAGCCCCCGGGTCCGGAGCCACGAACTGACACTATCCCGGATCCGAGCGGTTCGATCCGCTTCTGGGGCGGCACACTTTACTTTTGCTGACCACATGAGCGAGCATTACTGTGCTCAGGTACACTCGATGCTCAGTCCAATGCAAGGCACTCGCAGTGTCTGAATGGCTCTCACTTGGGGGTAACAGTAGAGTGATCTAATGTAGTATGTAGAAAAAAAAATGGAAAAACCTTACCTACCCTCGCTTGGCAGTGATCTGCTTATGGCTGTCTGCTTGTGGTTGGAGACCCGAACTGCCCAATCAGTGACTTCCAATGACGTCCAGATCAAGTCCGGGTTCCAAACTGAACTTTATCTAAAGTCTGGCTGAACTCGCCAAACCGAACTTCCACAGGTTTGCTTATCTCTACTCACAATCTAAATTCCCTATCACTCTGTCTTTAGAGTGTGGGAGGAAACTGGAGAACAAGGAGGAAACCCCCACAAGCATGGGGAGAACACACAAACTTCTTGCAGATGTTCCAGGTGGAATATAAACCGGGATCCTCAGCGCTGCAAGGCAACCTTGTTAATCACTGAGCCACCATGCTGCAAATTTCTATTGTGTAATATACATTTCTGCAACATAGAACTACTACACCCACAGGTTGGTTATATTTATGATATGTCTGATTATGAAGTGATACTGGAAATATCTTGGCCTGTTGTAGATATTTAGCAAACCCTGTAATTTTTGTTTGAATTCCCGCCATGGATGTCATGGTCCATCCCAAAGAGAACCATATCTCAAATACCTACTATGGCACACAAAGATTTGGCACTGCAGGAAATAGTACAATCCCTGCATTTTTACCAGCGGGTATACAAAAACCTGTTAACTAAATAGTTTTAAATATTGAACTAATTTTCTTCTAGCAGTTGTTTCCCAGGATTAAAACTCGGGACCCTTAATTTGATCTCATTTGTATTCTTCTTCACAGGCATAATGTGCTGGTACATAACAACACATCACTATACAACAGTGCATTGTAAGTAGTGTTGAGCCACCCCCATAGTGTTCGAGTTTGGTTCGGTTCATCGAACAACGGCTTGGTTCGGCGAACGTTCGACGAACACCTTCAAACCAATTCAAAAACAATGGCAAGCAAACACAAACACATACAAACACATTATACATGTACACATACAGTTAATAAACATTGCCATTATACTTACAGGTCCCCGCGACGCGTCCTGCACTCTGTCTCCCGCTGCTTTTCCTTCCGATCATTGCTGTGTCCTCCCGGTAACCAACACTGATGATAGTACCTTCCGTGACGTTGTCATAGCATGTGACCAGTCACGTGTCTATTATCTCATTGGCTACAGACTGGTTACATGGCTAAACGTCATGCTAGGTCCTGTCAGTGCATCTCTCCGGTACGCGGTGCTTGTTTGAGCATTTCCGTGTACCGGCGAGATGCTTGGGCACATGCTTGGCATCTCATTCCTGCATGTCGGCGCTCTTTACAGAGTCAGCCCACATGCAAGGACTGGATGCCACAGCTGGTGAATAATGGAGATCACCGTTGCTATAGTAACCCGCCTGTCAGATTACTATTTCAACGGTGGCAACGGTGACGTCACCGCTTACAACCCGAAGCCTCTGCTCAGTCACTGAGTGATTAGACTGCACGGGAGCAGCAGCGTTTTCCTCCCATGCAGTGCTGTCTGATGAAGCAGAGCTGCATGGGTTGAAGGAGAAAGAAGACAGAAGACCAGGATCGTGGAGGGGTGAGAGGGAGTAATAAACATGGAGTCTCTAAGTGTGTCTGTGTATTTATTTCTATTAAAGTATTTTTTCTCTGTGTGGTGTCTTTTTTTAACCCTTTATTGGAGATTCTTAATGGCCGGGTCAAACTTGCCTGACATTAAGAATCTCTGGCTTAATACTAGCTAGTAAAACAAAGCTAGTATTAACTCATTATTACCCAGCGAGCCACCCGTCACCAGGGCAGCTGAAAGAGTTGGATACAGCGACAGATGATGGCGCTTCTATGAAAGCACCATTTTCTGGGGCGGCTGTGGACTGCAATTCGCAGCAGAGGAGCCCAGAAAGCTCGGGCCAACCTGTGCTGCGGATTCCAATCCCCAGCTGCCTAGTTGTACCTGGTTGGACACAAAAATGGGGCGAAGCCCATGTCGTTTTCTTTTTAATTATTTCTTGAAATAGTTAAAAAAAGGGCTTCCCTATATTTTTATTTCCCAGCCGGGTACAAATAGGCAGCTGGGAGTTGGGGGCAGCCGTACCTGCCTGCTGTACCTGGCTAGCATACAAAAATATGGCGAAGCCCATGTCATTTTTTTGTTGGGCAAAAAACTCCTGCATACAGTCCTGGATGGAGTATGCTGAGCCTTGTAGTTCTGCAACTGCTGTCTGCTCTCCTGCATACACTAGTGAATGGAGCATGCTGAGCCTTGTAGTTCTGTAGCTGCTGTCTGCTCTCCTGCATACACTAGTGAATGGAGCATGCTGAGCCTTGTAGTCCTGCTCCCCCTGTCTCTCCCTCCAGCATAAAGTCCTGGATGCCGCATGCTGAGCCTTATAGTTCTGCAGCTGCAGTCTGCTCTCCTGCATACACTAGTGGATGAAGTATGCTGAGCCTTGCAGTTCTGCTCCCCCTGCCTCTCCCTTCAGCATACAGTCCTGTATGGAGGATGCTGAGCCTTGTAGTTCTGCAGCTGCTGTCTGCTCTCCTCCATACAGACAGACAGCAGCTGCAGAACTACAAGGCTCAGCATACTCCATCCAGGACTGTATGCAGGAGTTTTTTGCCCCCAAAAATAATTACATGGGCTTTGCCATGTTTTTGTATGCTAGCCAGGTACAGCAGGCAGCTATGGGCTGCCCCGAACCCTCAGCTGCCTATTTGTACCCGGCTGGGAACCAAAAATATAGGGAAGCCCTTTTTTTTTTAATTATTTCATGAATTTCATGAAATAATTAATAAAAAAAAAATGACGTGGGCTTCGCCGCATTTTTGTGTTCAGCCAGGTACAACTAATCAGCTGGGTATTGGAATCCGCAGCGCAGGGTGCCCAAACTTTCTGGGCACCCCTGCTGTGAATTGCAGTCTGCAGCTGCCCCAGAAAATGGCGCTTTCATAGAAGCGCCATCTTCTGGCGCTGTATCCAGCTCTTCCACCTGCCCTGGTGATGGGTGGCTCACTGGGTAATAATGGGGTTAGGGCTAGCTGTATATTATCAACTGGCCCTAAGCCCGAAATTCATGGTGTCACGCCAATATTAGACATGGCCACCATGAATTTCTAGTACAGATAAAAAAAAAAAACACAACACGCATAAAAATATTTTTATTAGAAATAAAACACAACACAATTAGTGACTCCATCTTTATTGAAATAAAGAACTCCCCCTCCGCAGTAATCCTGGGTCAAGGGTCCCACGCCATCCAATCTGGATTCAATATCATCTGATCAGTTTGCTGGAAGGCAAAGCGATCAGATGATGTGTCGGGTTCAAGGGCCTGAATCACATGACACAGCAGCTGATTATATAAATGGCTTTTATACAATCAGCTGATGCATCAGTGCAAAAAAACCAAAAAAACAAACTACACACTTCTGTGCAGACTCCTGTCCGACAGCAGCAGCTGATAGTTTAGCCGGCCGGGCGGTAAAAAACCGGCCTCACCGCTCGACTTATAGTGTCAGCTGAGTAAGGTGACCGCATCAGCTGATCATCGCCAGGTCTGAGAGAGAGAAAAAAGAGAGAAAAGAGGGAGAAAAGAGAGAGAGAAAAGAGAGAGAAAATAGAGTGAGAGAAAGAGAGAAGAGAGAGAGAAGAGAGGAGAGAAGAGAGAGAAGAGAGAGAGGAGAGACATAGAGAAGAGAGAGAAGAGGAGAGAGAGAAGAGAGAGGGGGAGAGAAAGAAGAGAGAGAAGCAAGAGAGAGAAGAGAGAAGAGAGAGAGAAGACAGAGAGAAGAGGTGAGAAGAGGTCAGAAGAGAGAGAGAGAAGAGAGAGAGGAGAGAGAAAGGAGAGAGAGAGAGAGGAGAGAGCAATGCAGCCTCATTCCGTGAACTGCTCCGATTTTAGAGGTGTGTCCCGCGGCTCACAGCTGATATCCGGCTCCTCCCCTCAGTGCATAATTAAATTAAATTAGAATGATAAATAAATAATAATTATAATTAAAAATAAATTAAATTCTTTAGCAGGACGGCCAGGACTCAAACTCATAAACTTGCTTTCCTTAGGCAGTAGTTCTACCCATTGAGCCACTGCCTCTAATGAAAAGCATAGGAAGATTTGGTAATTTTGACCTCTGTATTGCAGTAGAAAATCCAGAAGTGGATTATTCAGCTACAAAGAGGAGAGAGAAAGGGAAAAAAGAGAGAAAAAGAGAGAGAAATAGAGAGAGAGAGAAAAAGAGAGAGAGAGAGAGGGAAAAAGAGAAAAAGAGAGAAAAAGAGAGGGAAAAAGAGAGAGAGAGAGAAAAAAAGAGAACAAGAGAGAGATAAAAAGAGAGTAAAAGAGAGAAAAAGAGAGAAAAAGAGAGAAAAAGAGAGAAAAAGGGAGAGAGAGAGAAAAAGAGAGAAAAAGAGAAAAAAAGAGAGAGAAAGAGAGAGAAAAAGGGAAAGAGAGAAAAAGAGAGAAAAAGAGAGAGAAAAAAAGAGAGAAAAAGAGAGAGAGAAAAAGAGAGAAAAAGAGAGAGAGAGAAAAAGAGAGAACAAGAGAGAGAGAAAAAAAGAGAAAAAAAGAGAGGGAAAGAAAGAAAAAGAGAAAAAGGGAGAGAAAGAGAGAAAAAGAGAGAAAAAGAGAGAGAAAGAGAGAAAGAGAGAAAGAGAAAAAGAGAGAGAAAGAGAGAGAGAAAGAGAGAGAGAGGGAGAAAGAGAAAAAGAGAGAGAGAGAAAAAGAGACAAAGAGAGAAAAAGAGAAAAAAAGAGAGGGAAAAGAGAGAAAGAGGGAAGGAGGGCAAAAGAGAGAAAAAGAGAGAGAAAAAGAGAGAGAAAGAAAGAGAAAGAAAGAGAGAAAGCGAGAAAAAGAGAGAGAGAAAAAAAGAGAGAAAGAGAGAGAAAAAAAGAGAGAAAAAGACAAAAAGAGAGAACAAGAGAGAGAGAGGGAGGAGAGAGAGAAGAGAGAGAGAAGAGAGAAAAAGAGAGAGAGAGAAGAGAGAGGAGAGAGAGAAGAGAGAGAGAAGAGAGAGGAGAGAGCAATGCAGCCTCATTCCGTGAACTGCTCCAATTTTAGAGGTGTGTCCCACGGCTCGCAGCTGATGTCCGGCTCCTCCCCTCATTGCATAATTAAATTAAATTCTAATTCTAAATAAATAATAATTATAATTTAAAATAAATTAAATTCTTTACCGGGATGGCCAGGACTCGAACTCGTGAACTAGTTTTCCTTAGGCAATAGCTCTACTCATTGAGCCACTGCCTCTAATGAAAAGCATAGGAAGATTTGGTAATCTTGACCTCAGTTGCCGTGTGGACCTTAGGCCCGTTTCACACGTCAGTGAAAAACACAGACGTTTTTCACTGGCGTGTGCGTGTGCCGAAAATCACGGCACACGTGGGTTGTCTAAGTGCAATCCGGGCTCAGTTCTCCGTGGCCCGTGATTGCACTTAGAGATTCACTCACCTGCGCCCGCTCCCGCTGTCCGTGGTGCTGAATCCTCCCGCGACGCAGCATCCGGCCGGCGGTGACCCCTGCAGGAGCTGCTTCCGGGTCGGCTGTGTCGCGCATAATGAATATGCGCGACAGTAATCAGCCGGCACAGAAGGAGCAGGGAGAACGGGCTGCAGAGGACATCGCTGGATGCCGGGTGAGTTAAAATGTTTATTATTTTAAAAGCACGTTTTTTTCTGGCACGTGTTTCACGGACCACACCACTGCGTGGTCCGTGGAACATCAGTGATGCCAGAAAAAAATGGACATATCTCCGTGCAGCAATCACGCACACGCGGGTACGCTGCACGGAGACACGTGCTGTGACAAATCACTGACGTGTGAGCAGACCCATTCATTAGAATGGGTCTGCCTATGTCAGTGATTCTGGTACGTTTAAAAAAAAGCACAAACGTACCAGAATCACTGACGTGTGAAAGGGGCCTTACACAGAGAGATCTTGTTCTACGGCACTCCCTGTTAGCTTCACGTAGCAGAGCTGAAAGCGTCGTGTGGATTACTTCAGACCTGGATTGTTGTTTGGGATTAATAAATAGTTAAATGAGGGAGTTTTTGTCTTTTATTCCAAATAAAGGTTTTCTCGTTGTGTGTGTTTATTTACTTTCACTTACAGATTAATCATAATAATAATAATAATCATGGAAGGTATCTCGGCGAGACGCCTGTCATGATTAACCCCTTATTACCCCGATTGCCACCACAGCAGGGTGTTATGATCCGGAACCATGGAAGATCACCACACATCATTGGCAAAAAGGTGACAAGAGCCTTGGCAACTAATCTGGCCGCCATCCCCTTACTAACCAACGCAACTAGAAGTAGCCGAGGGGTGAACTAACATCCTGTGCATCGCGAACCCAGCCGGAGAACTAACTATCCTAAAGGTAGGAAAGATGAATAACTCTCTGCCTCAGAAAATAGACAAGAATAGCAAGCCCCCCACATTCAAAGACTGCGGTGATATAGGAAAAACACAATACACAGGTAGATGACAGGATTAGCAAAAGGTGAGGCCCCCGCTGACTAAAATAGGAAAGGACAGGAAAGGGACTGATGGTAGCCAGAGAAAAACCCTACAAAATACCAACTTCCTGATAGTACAAAAAGGCCCTCAGATCGCTCGATCTGAACTCCGTCCTATACCAGGTGCCCTTGTCATACCAATGAACAGAAAACAAGAATTATAACAAATTCAACAAGCCATAAACACATGGACCCAAAGGAGCTATACTCCACACAGAACTGCAGGGAGTTCCTCAACAATCCACTGAGGGGGAAAATCCCTGGAAGGAAATAAACTGAAACCAACCACAACAAATGACAAACCCAGATAAACAAAAGAACCAGACAATAAATAAAGAGCAAGCACTTATCTGGGGAAGATGTGGTGTAGAGCAGGATAAGCAGGCTGAAAATACAAAGTACAACTGACATCCGGCAACAGCCTGCAATCAGACCAGGACTTAAATAAGCAGAGAATTAGGAAAGGAAACACCCACTGCACAACCCACCTGGTCTCTGTCCAAACCCTTCCTGGCCACCAGAGGGAGCCTCCCATCAGCCAAGACATAACTAACATTCACAACACTAGGGCAATTCGGGATAAGCCGGGTAGAGTCCCGGGACTGTCGCATCTAATGGATGCGGCAATTCCCGGCGGCTGCTGGCTGATATTGTTAGGGTGGTGGGCAGCCCATAACGTGGAGCTCACCATCCTGACAATACCAGCCTTCAGCCGTGTGGCTTTATCTTGGCTGGTATCAAAATTGGGGGGGGGCGCAGGTTTTTTTTTTTTTAATTATTTATTTATTTTACTGCACGATATAGACCCGCCCGCCGGCGGCTGTGATTGGTTGCAGTGAGACAGCTGTCACTCATCGTGGGGGCGTGTCTGACTGCAACCAATCATGGGCGCCGGTGGGCGGGGAAAGCAGGGAATACCAATAAATAGCAAGGACATATTTGGTACAATACATTTACATTTTTTTTTTTTGCCTCAATTACAGTAAAACTAAAACAGTTTTACAGCAATTTTCAAACACTTTGTCAATTTGTACATCCAGTTTTACAGATTCTTCAGTGTTTCCTGGCCTTTTTTTGCCTATCTATATGATTAAACTGTGATTTGTGATGTCCTCTCAGTATCCAGATTATTCACTGGCTGCTACATTTCTAAAGCTGGCTTTACACGCTACAACAAATCTAACGATGTGTCGGTGGGGTCACGTCGTGAGGCACATCTGGCATCGTTAGTGTTGTTGTAGCGTGTGACAGCTACGTGCGATTGCGATTGAACGTAAAACCGTTCATCGCATACACATCGTTCATTTCCTTAAAATTGCACGTTGGGTTGTTCAATGTTCCCGAGGCAGCACACATCGCAGTGTGTGACACCCCGGGAACGATGAACAGATCTTACCTGCGTCCTGCGGCTCCCGCCGGGAATGCGGAAGGAAGGAGGTGGGCAGGATGTTTACGTCCCGATCATCTCCGCCCCTCTGCTTCTATTGGACAGCTGCCGAATGACGTTGCTGTGAAGCCAAACGTCCCTCCCACTCCAGGAAGTGGATGTTCGCCGCCCACATCGAGGTCGTATGGAAGGGTAAGTACGTGTGACGGGAAATAATCGTTTGTGCGACACGGTCAACAAATTGAACATGCTGCACATACGATGGGGGCGGGTTCGATCGCATATGATATCGTATGTGATATCGTAAGGTGTAAAGCAGGCTTTACTTCTGCTTTTGTACAGTCTATGATACTTCCTCCTGAATAGCTGTACTATAAAATGTGATATAATAGCTATAAATTATTGGAAGTCCGCCCTAAATCATCTGATTTAGCTCTACTATATTTTGTTTTAGGCCGGAGTCATACTTGCGAGTGACTCGCCGAGTCTCGCATCGCATCACTCCGGCATGGCCGCACACTCTCCTGACAGGAGCGGGTTAGCTGCATGTATTTCTATGTAACTGAGACGCTCCTTTCTGGAGAGCAGCAGGCCGTGCCGGGTGATGCCGATGCGAGACTCGCATGAGTTACTCAACTTACTCGCAAATGTGACTCCGGCTTTAAATAGAGGCTGCAAACTGTAAATTGTTTGAATTTGCTGAGTTCAATTAATTCCTACAAAATTCCTACAATTCTATGTGTATTGAATGAATTCACTCATCTTTACCATAAACCCATGCATTGTGTTGATACTCAATGAGCAACAACAAAATTTAAGGTGAAGACAAATAGTTTTCTGAAGATGGGCACAAGATATACACTACAAAACTAATATTGGTGTTAGTAGAGTGAAATATGATCTCTCATCTCCCATTAATGAAAAGGGAAATAAGAATAACTGATTAATTGAAAAAATAGTAAATCAAGGATATTTATGTGACTACTGTCAATTAAAGGGGTTGTCCACTACTTTTACATTGATGGCCTATCCGGTAGGAGTCCGGCACCCTGCACCCCCGCTGATCAGCTATTCTCTGTCCCAGCGACAGCAGAAGCAGGCTCAGTTCTGGAGCTGGTCCGTCTTTTGACAGTGGCCGCAGCCACATGTTAATCAATAGGAGGCAGATGTGCAGTACCCAGTCACGGCCACTATTAGAAGACAGAGCAGCTCCGGAACTGAGCATTTCCAGCCGCCTGCTGCTGCAGTCGGGACTAAGAGCAGCTGATCGGCGGGGGTGAGCGGTGTCGGACCCCGGCCAATCAGACATTGATGACCTATCTTAAGTATAGGCCATCAATGTAAAAGTAGTAGACAGCCCTTTTAACTTTTAACTTCTATTGAAAGGATTGAGGAACAGTTTAAGAAACAGTTAAGGCAAATCATACATACCCTGATCATGAGTAATTGATGTACAGTGTACCAATAAAGGCTTCCTGTGTCATGTACATTGTCAGTTCCTGCACTAGGCATAACACAGTGCGTAGATACAAAGATACAATCCAATACTATGATATTTTTTACTTGGGTCAAAAATTGTCAGGTTGCAGAACTACTTGTAATCTTTGTAAACTAACAGCTTGCCCTGCTATCAAATACAGTTTGTAGAAGCTAAAATAATATATGTTTAGTTAATACATGCAAAAAATATTTTATACATAGAAACATAATTTAGCTTCATTTACCTGGTTGGGACTAATAAACAACAGAACTATCAGAATATTTTTGTAGGAACTTGTATTTGGCTGAATTTGTCACTGTGGAGAATTAACCATATCATGACCAGAGAAAATGTAAGCCTTTTCATCTTCAGGAACTGTGGGAGGTCTGTATGTAGTGACTTTATGTGTGTCATTTGGCCCAACTTACTATAATTTCCCTCGGGATCAATAAAGTCTATCTTATCGTATCTTAACTCAACTTATCTGACTCTCAAGAAGGAGTCCAATGGTGCAAGATAAGGTCTTCCAAATAAGCCCTAAAGGATTTTTTTTTTCAGATTATTTTATGGCATATCATCTAGTTTAGCTTTGCTTAGTCCCATTCACAGAGAAGTAATTCCATAATAAATGTGAGCTATGAAACATCCTCGCTCACTTGACTGTATGTTTTACCGATTCGATAGTGATTGAATGTGAACTACTTTTTTAAACCGATTCTATCAGGACTTTTTTTGCTATGTAATTTAAAGCCAGCATGCTGTAAGAGTTAAATACATGCAGTTTACAGACAGCCATCTCTTATCTCAAAGTGTGTTTTTGTTTACCTGCAATGTTAGTTTAAGCCTCTTATCAATATCATTGGTGGGTCTGAGATGTCCGCCCCCTTTGTGTTAGCAGCTTTTGTCTATGGAGATGTACATAAAAAGCCTGGTGTGGATAGGGGCAGCTCCCAGAGCTCTGCTAAATGTTAAAAATAATATAGTTCATTGTGTCAGAGCGGCTGCAGCCAGTAATACAAGCGATACATTGCTAGATTCAGAATCTCTTTGCCTACATCATGCTGATCTGAAATGAGGTAGCAAAAACCTGCTGACAGATTCTCTTTCATGTTTGGAATCTGTTGGAAGACTTGTAACTTTTTATTGGTAAACTTTAAAACCTTTAAATTTGTAAACATGTAGATGCCTTATGACTCGGATCCCGGGCGGTGTATTACTGGGATGTGTCACTGGGTGGCCGTTGCCCGGTTCCGTGACCCTAGGGGTCACTTTTAAAGGAGGTATTTACAGGGGAGAAATAATAACGTTTTTGTCGTGACGCCACTTGGAGGTTGCG
Organism: Anomaloglossus baeobatrachus; assembly: GCF_048569485.1. NCBI lineage: Eukaryota > Metazoa > Chordata > Amphibia > Anura > Aromobatidae > Anomaloglossus > Anomaloglossus baeobatrachus. Next base: position 675,859,143 of record NC_134354.1, read on the forward strand.
GCTAGGTAGATGGAGCCGCCGCTGCACAGTCTCTCACCGCTGGGGCTGATGTTAATGGCAGCCTGGATGTTGGGCCCTCCAGGGGGTAGGTGATGGAGTTAGGCACGGAAAGAAGGTAGGCCACACAAGTGATTGCAGTGTAACTGGGTTCTTTACTCACAGCGGTTTGATGGCTGGTACCCGGAGGAAGGCTGGTCCTCACCACTGTTTCCCTTAGTCCCAGTGCCAGTTTGGTGACTTGGTGGCTTCTTTCCCCTGCACCTGTCTCTAGTTGATGGCTCCCCGTGGCTTGGAGCGTCTGGGGGTCCCCTCCTGGTAGTCTCTAAGTCTTTAGTCCGTACGGCGGGTAATTTGAACCCTGTAGGTTCGGAGTTCTGTTCTGGTCTTTGGCTTTCCCGTCACTGCTGGTGCCCCCGGACTTTACCCTTAGTGAGGTCCTGGATGGTCCCCTCACTGTGCAGATTTTATCAGGTCTGCCTGGAGCGTTTGCCTTACCTAGGGCTCTGTACCCCGTCGGTGCTATGGTTCTGAGAGTACTCTAGCGTACTCCTTCGGCATCCACACGCCTGCGCTTGACATGTAATTGTTACACACTCCCATCAGTACGGTTACGTCAGTCTCCTCTCACTTCCACTTACTGACTGCCTGACCCCTCCTCCCTGGTTATCGTCTAGCGGACTGAATTGGCTCCACCCCTAGGTAAAAAAACAGGGAAAAACAGGGATTATATATGTGTTTTAGTGTTATCGGCACTGGTCTCCAGGTCCCTGGGGGTAGGCCCTGCATCTTTGACAGGCTCCTTATGGCTTCAGGGGCACTACACTTACAATTCCTACATAGATACTGGACATACACTAACTAGCAAAAGAGTAACAATGTTTTGAAAGTTTGACTTTCAGGATCCATATCTCACCATCCACTACAGCTCCAAATGTGAGACTACCTTCATTTTATAGACAATCATCTTGGCTATCTCATACATAAATTTGACTTGCAACTATTTTGCATTGTTAGACTAAGGAAGGATTCAAAAGGGTTGTCCACTACTAAGACAATCCCTTCTGATTCCACTTGTTTTCTCCAACTAAAGCAAAAGACTCTGTACACGCCTCTCATTCTGTTGCCATTACAGCACTGTCAGTAATTGGGGTTCAGGGCTCATGCAAAATTGTGATGTCATGCAAGCCCCATGTCCAATCACTGCCGCTTCTGTCTACCCACTTTCAACCCAAATGAGCAATCAACAGGAAGTGAATGGCAGCTGTAGCTTTACTTCCTGTTAATTAACTCCTTTGGCCTGAAGGCGGGGAGAGTGAGGCAAATGGCGGATGTGTGGCTTGAGTGATGTCACAATGCCATGTGAGCCCAAACCGCGATTACCAACAGGGCTGGAACAAAATGGTAGATGAGTATACGATCTTTTATTTTAACTAGGGAAAACAAGTGAAATCAGAAGGGATTGTTCTAGTAGATGACATTCCCTTTACTATCTTCAGGCCTGCCAAAATGTTTTTAGAGTGTAGGATTTCATGTTTGAAACAAAGAAATGTTGAGCGGACATGACTAAGCTGCATGGATGCAGGGAGTGTCAGGACTTATTATGCAGTTATGTATCCTTCTATTTGCTATCATGTAATAAATGCCTACATTTATGCATGGTATGCCCATATTTCTTAAGGGTTTAAAAAAAACCTTATCTTCATTAATTGGATTTGGAGAGCGTTATAAATGACATGCCTGTGTATTTCTTTAATTCTCATGGGTGGCATAGAATGAATTCCAGAAACTTTTAATTGGAGTAAAAACTGCTCCAAAAGCATATCATTAGTTATGCAGATTCTTGTCATGTCACTGCATTGTTACTGTTTTGCTCCAGGTGGTGGAAAAATCTTTTTCTTCCTGTATAGTACAATTTAGAGCCTATTCTCACAAATAGCTAAGTGTGTTATTAGGTTGATTCCCAAGATGAGTGTAGTGACCTTGCAGCAGGAACTAACCTGTCTATTAGTGACTTTAGGTTATTGGGGTAAAGGACAGGTAGCAAATGGAAAGCGTTGTGTTAGGATATGATCTAGTGAGATTGCAATGGAAAGACACAGTGAAATAAATGTAGAGATGTAACTACCATATTTTTCAGTTTATAAGACGCCCCAGATTATAAGACACACCCCTAATTTAGAGGAGGAAAGTGGATGATCGGTGTTACTGCAGCCACAGGGGTGTCACGGCAGTGGGCGCCATTGATCTGCCGGCGTGCTCGGGGTGTCACGGCAGAGGAGGGTCACAGGACAGGGTGTCCTTGTGGCGGCTGGCACCTGATCTGACTGTGAGTTTCATTGAATCTCCCACTATTGACATGATGGACTTCAAGAAAATGGCTGCGGAGGTGGCGCATGCGCAGAAAGGCCTCCAGTGCCATTTTTTTGCAGTCCACCACACAAACCGTGGGCGATTCAATAGAGCCTACAGTCATATCAGGCACCTGCGCCACCACAACATTGCAGTGACACCCTTAGTATCGCCGACCTTGCCTACTATGACTCTGCTCCACCACCGCTGCCCCGGTAAGCCCCGCGCCGGTAAGCACAATCTGCATTGTAAGATGCACCAACATTTTACCCCAGTTTTGGAGGGAAAAAAGGGCATCTTACAATCTGGAAAATTACGTAAGTAATTATTTTTTTGAGTATTAGTACACATCTTTATGAAGGAAATGATTATATGTTTAACTTTCTATGGAACCAGATCATTGTAGAGTCAATACAAATTCTTCTAGAATTCTTCATTATATCACTGATTATGATGGGGTGTTGAAGTAGGCCTAGAATTGAGAACTGGAAATGAAAAAAAAAAATACGGAGAAAGAGACCTCTTTTACGAAACCATATTCTGTCCTCAGTGGAATGTACATTTTTTCTTCCTCGTCTGAGTTATGTCACATATGGTACAGACTGCCAGCAGCTCAGGTTAAAGACTGGCCTCACTTTTTTTTCTTTGATAGACTAGAAGCCAGCATGTGAATGGGTGCCTTTGTTCAGTTACCTTCCTAAAGACTTGCCTTTTCATACCCCCACCTCCCAAGGGGGAGCCCGAAATACCCAGACCGAGAACGAAGAAAAAGAAAACATATTGGTATATACACTCACAGCTACTGCAGCACAGTAGGAACATAAACATGCTCTCTACTTGGGAGCACACTTTTATCATTGCACTTATTAAGTTATTGTATTTATACATAAGGACAACTTGTTTATAAAGTTGCTTAATTTTTAAGATTTCTAGTAAAAAAATAATAATTGGTTCCTGTATATATCACCTCTAATTGGTTTGTATGAGAAATATGTCCATACATTTCACGACTGCACTAAATTGGCTAAATTTGCAGACTGACTTATGTGGTGACCATAATTCTATATTCACCTGTAACACAATTTTAGTTGCAATAGTAGAAGATCTGAATGCTGAGTCCCGCCGGTAAAAGTACTACAGATGGCAGCGGTAGATCCAGCCACTGATTAGAGACTATATACTGACATGATTAACAAAGGACCATTTTGTAACTGGAAAAAATTGGCCAGCCAGGAATTTTAGCACATTCAGGAAATACCAATATAATTTAACGGAGTTTCTCAAATATTTGAGTCTAGTATTTACTGTCTTGGTGCAATAAAATGCAGAACGAGTCATCTGTAGCTCTTATTTTTCCAACTGGATCCAAAGGAAATGAACGTATTTAGTGCAAACAAATCTGACTTAATCAAAAAATGTATGGAAGTATTAATTTTAATGTTTATTTATATAAAATAATATAATCATTGGTGCTGTTCTTAAGGTATAATGTTGAATATACACCTTCCAAGCTTTGGACTTCTGAACTCAGCGTAGGACTGATATATAGGACTATAATTCATCTGCAGGTGCTTGGGTGTCATTAGAGGGCGCTGTCTACTTTTTGAGATGGTAGAAGGCGTCTCATGGCTTCTAGACGTTTGAAGAATACTCATGGGGTTATATAGCAGAAGGCACAAATTGTACAACTGAGTTCAAGGTTAAAGATGCTTCTTTGATTATGATGGTATGAGATGTTCAAAACGTTCACAATATGGCCAAAAGAAAAGACATTAATTCCGCAAAATCTATAGATGCCTTCATTCCAGACGGTAAATCATTTGGTTACCACTTGATAAGAGTATTTTCTTGCAATCATGACTTTTCGGAAATGTCCTCAACAGTCCTGTAACGACACCCATATGCAGCCTTGCAGTGTTTGCATGTAAACATATGGGAGCCTGTATGAATACCCAGAAGTGTTTTATATGGGCTTGATGATAAGATAATTTAAAAATGCTATAAACAAAGCCATTAAAAAAGTACAATATTTTGATAATATATATTACCACTTTGCTTTATATTTTTGCATTGGTTTTGAAAACAAAATTTTAAGAAGAGTGTAAACTCCCAGCTTTGAGGAATAGCAACAATTCTGATTTGCTAAATCACCAGTTTCAACAAGTTCCTTATTTGTCTTTATCAAAGAATATGATGTTAGAATCGATGATGGTCCTGAAAACAACATGAGCTGGTTACAAACTTGGCAAAATCACTTCAAAATCGCTATATGTTAAGAACCCATAACTCTGCCCTTCACCTCGCCAAATAGACTTACTTCACCACCCTGATCTCCTCACTATCAAACAACCCCCAAAAACTCTTCAACACCTTTCACTCCCTCCTCAGTCCTGAAGTGCAGGCCCCCATCACAGACTTTGTGTTGATTATCTGATCTCCTACTTTACAAAGAAAATAGAAAATATCCATCAGGAAATACGCTCCCAGCCACCAAGCGCTGTTATTCCCATTCCTCCCCACATCTCGTCTGTCTCACTCTCCACATTTGACCCAGTCACTGAAGAAGTCTCCAGGTTTCTATCTTCTCGTCCTACTGCATGCATTACTGACCCCTTTCCCTTATACCTACTCCAGTCTCTCTGATCGTCACTACTCACCTAACTAAAATCTGCAATCTCTCCCTCTCTTCTGGTTTCTTCCTCTCCTCCTTCAAACACTCTATTATTACTCCATTATTAAAAAACCTTCTCTTGACCCATCCTGCACAAATAACTACTGACCAGTCCTCAATCTCCTCTTCATCTCTAAACTCTTGGAGGGCCTGGTCTGCTCCCGCCTTACCCGCTACCTTTCTACTCACGCTTTTCTAGATCCATTACAGTCTGGCTTCCACCTCCTACATTTTACAAAAACTGCCTTCATTAACGGGACCAATGACCTTTTGACAGCAAAATATAATGGTGACTACTCTCTCCTAAAGGCTGCTTTACACGGTGCGATTTCGCTCGCTAGCAAATCGCTGCCCGTGGCGCACAAAACCGCTCGTACTCGTCACACATACTTACCCGCCTAGTGACGTCGCTGTGACTGGCGAACCGCCTCCTTTCTAATGGGGCGGGTCGTAAAGCGTCACTGCAACATCACTAAGCGGCCACCCAATCGAAGCGGAGGGGTGGAGATGAGCAGGACGTAACATCCCGCCCACCTTCTTCCTTCCTCATTGCCGGTGGCCGCAGGTAAGGTGAGGATCCTCGTTCCTGCGGTATCACACATAGCGATGTGTGCTGCCGCAGGAAACATGAACAACATCGTACCTGCAGCAGCAACGATTTTTGGGAATAGGGGAGCATGTCAACGATTAACGATTTTGTGACCATTTTCGATCGCACGTAGATGTCACACGCAACAACATCGCTAACGCGGTCAGATGTGCGTCACGAATCCCGTGACCCCAACGACATCGCTTTAGCGATGTCGCTGCGTGTAAAGCGGCCTTTATTCTTCTTGACATCTCTGCAGCTTTCAACACTGTTGAGCACCATCTTCTACTCTCTATGCTCCACTCAATAGGCTGAAAGGACACCTCTCTCTCCTGGTTCTCTTGCTATATTTCTGACAGCTCTTTCAATTTATCATTTGCTGGCTCTACTTCTTCTCATCCTCTCACTATTGGGGTCCCTCAGGATTCAGTACTTGGCCCTCGTCTCTTCTCTCTCTTCACGGCCCCATTTGGACTGAACATCAGAAAATCTGCCTCTAACATTATGTCCTTTCTCAATCTGCAACTCCACCTTTTCAAAACTGAACTTCTTCTGCTCCCGCCGTGTACTAGCCTCCCTAAATCTGATATCTCCATCTCAGTAGTAGGCACTATGATAAGTCTTAAGGTACCTTCACACATAACGACTTACCTGCGATCCCGAAAACGATGCGACCTGATAGGGATCGCAGGTAAGTCGCTGGGAGGTCGCAGGTGAGATGTCACACAGTGAGATCTTACCAGCGATGCACAACAATACAGATCGCAGTAGCGATCTGTATAACGATCTCAGCAGTCACTGTGACCCTGTCACACAGTGTCAAACACAGCGATGTGTACTGCCCAGCAGGACATCGCCTTTGAAGAAAATGGCCTGGACCATTCTGCAACGACCGGCGACCTCACAGCAGGGGCCTGATCGCTGGTAGGTGTCACACATAACGAGATCGCTAACGGGATCGCTACTGCGTCACCAAACGGTGACTCAGCTGCGATCTCGCTAGCGATCTCGTTATGTGTGACGGTACCTTTAGGCAGCAGGCTCACTATCTGGGTGTTATGTTTGACACCAACCTTTCCTTCACCTCCTACATACAATCTCTTGCCCACTCTTGTCGCTTGCACCTAAACAACATTTCCAGAATCCGCCCCTTTCTCACCATGGAAACATTAAAAACCCTCACTGTGGCCCTGATCCACTCCCACCTTGATTACTGTGATTCTCTATTAATTAGCCTTCCCCTCACTAGACTCTCTCCTCTACATACCATACTTAATGCTGCAGCCAGGGGCACCTATCTGGCTAATCGTTACTCCGACGCTTCAACTCTGTGCCAGTAATTGCACTGGCTGCTTTTACAATATAGGGTCCAATTTAAATTACTTGTTTTCAACGCCATTTTGGCCAACACCTACTTCCTCTTTTAGCGGCCATTTTAACTCAGATACTACATAGTTCCTCTTTTAACACCATTTTAGTGTGGCCTGTGATGCCCTGGCCTATCAGGTCGTCACAGGGTATTGTGCAATCTGTCCTTCTGCACAGTATCCACTCCTCCTTGGTTACGGATCCTGGTCCTTTGGTGTTGCTAACAGCTTAGCCAGTGAAAATCCTAGGAACACTTTACACCGAACCCACCAGACAGACCATTGGGGGTCCTGAAGGGAATAGGGCCGCCCATATGGGGGGTTGCTAGGGGAAAGTGGAAAAAGTGAAAGAGAAGTGAAATAGGAGTGAAAGGAGTAAGAGGTGAAAGTGACTCCAAGAGGGAGAGTTCACGGGTCCGGAGCAGGGCTCCTGGAGTTACTAGGTGGCAGACGTTGGTCTGGGACTGGTAGGAGCTGGAACCCCGGTAACAGGGGATTGCGTCTAGGGGCACGGACTGCCAAGCAGGGCAACCGGCATCCTTGAGCCATGACTGGGCAGGGGCCAGGTCACGACAGGGTACATGGACCCCAGGCCGGGAAGTAGCTTCACGCGTACCGGTAATTTACCCGACGGGGGTGAAGACTTCAAGATTCATCCCCAACCCGCTCCAAAATCGCGGTACTAGCGCACCGATGTGATAGAACTTTCCCAAATACAGTCCAAAGAAATCCTACGTGTGAACCCTGAGAGCAAGCTCCCTCCGTTAGCCATACGGGTGAGCGGGACCCAAAAAGTTTCATGCTTGAGGGTCCAACTAGTGAGAAGGTGCCACGGAAAAGGCCACAGGGTAACAGCAACACCAAGGGCACGGATCCCAGCGTGCTCCCTCCAAGCTGCAGTGGTGCTCAGAATTCTGGTTTACAAGCTGTCGGTGTCTTTATTCCTGGACTGACTGAGTACACTGAAAAGCCCCTTTTCCACTGCCCAGTAGCACCCCAAATGCCATCACCGCGCGACCCCCAGGTCCGGAGAGCCCTCGAGCTACCACGGATCCGGATCCGAGCAGCCCGGCTGCTGGCACGGGGACGGCACAGCCGACACCCAGTTCTTTTTTTTCAGCCGCCATCTTAGGGCCCAATGCTCTGTTTATTGCTGATGCAGCAGAGGCTGCAGAGAAGGGACCTAAAATCCACACTACGTTTTTGGTCATATATGCATTTGTGCCCCATTGTGTTCCCACTAATGAACCCTAACAAAAGGACATTGCTGATAGTGCTGTGGAAATTGTTCCTTCACTTTTGCATATTTGTTTTTGTTGTACCTAGTATATAGTTTATTAGACCATATCAAGAGACTGATCACTATTAGTCCTGGTAGAGAGTGAATATTTTTCTGCCTATGGCAGTTGCTACTCAGCCTAGTTTTGAGATAATCTCACTTGTATATTATCCTGACTAGTATCTTGCACAAGAGTTCCTTGATGTAGGGAGGGGGGGGGGATCGTGTGGTCCTTAGGGGATTTTTATCATCAGGAATTGGCATATATTAGGGTTTTTGCTGGCAGCACCCATTGATCTATCCTATCCTTTTGTATCTTAGTTAGCAGGGTCTCTCTTTGCTTAAGTCTATCCATAACCTTCTGTATATTGTTTACTTCTTATATCCGTGTCCTTATATGAAGGGAGCGTCCTTATATGTTGGGGGCTTTAACTATCTCTTTGGGGCTGCTCCGAGGCAAGTTAGGATTTCTTTCATCTTCTTTGAGGTTAGCTAGTTTCTTAGGTGCTGACGAGGCATCCAGGTAGAGTAGGCATGCTCCACCACTACTTCTAGTTCTGTATATATAGTCAGGGGGTGCTGCTTGCTAGTTTCCAAACACTCTTGTGCTCTTTTTTTCCCTGGGGTTTTAGGGGATCTTAGTTTTCAGAATGTCAGTGTTCTCCTGACCCTAATTTACACCCGATGCTCTTTCTTACAACCCTGAGTATAGTCCTTTGTATCAGGTATCCGAGAGCCCATATGCAAACTGCAGGTGGAGCTGATTACAGAGTGAAGGACCAAAACACTCTCTTTCAAGTGGCAAGAGGTGTGGAGATGAATCAAGCCGCTTCCAAGACCACCTCACGTACAAATGTGCTGCATTCACAGTCATCCTGAAGAGTATTATCTCATTATTTCCAGTCCTGGACCTGCCTGACTACCAGACGTCATTGCTTGCCATGGAGGAGGACAGAAGCCCTTTGAATATTACTCAGTCAGATTGAACACCAGCCTAAAGCACCAGTTGAAGATCACTGTCTGTATGTCATCTCTGCTCCCTGACAATGTCACCATCTCCCAGTGTATGGTCATTAACCCTGCTACACTTCTCCCTCTTCCAAGACGATAGTATACCACCTCTGACACCTTAGGAGAAGAGGTAGTCGACTCTGGCATAGCTCTACATGATTGCCTTGCTCACCTGAGGCAGGAAAGCTCTGGATTCGATACAGTGATGGATACACCCTTGGAAGACCCTGACTTAACCCCTTTGTGGATGGATCAAGGTATGCAGATCAAGAAAGACATTTCCACACGGCTATGATGGTGGTAGAAGAAGACGCTGTGCTGATAAAGCAGTCACTACCCCCATCCCTGTCTGCAAAAGAAGCAGAGGTATGTGCGCTCACTGAAGCCGGCAAGATGGCAGCCAACATCTACTCTGTATGGAAGACGAGACACTTGATCACCGCCAATGGAACTGTACGTCACCATGAGGCCATAGAAGAACTGATGGAAGCTTTGCTATTGCCAGACAGAGTCGCGGTGAGCAGGGTTGAGGCCTACATTGGAGGAATCAAGGGAAGCAGTAAGAAATGCCCTAGCTGACAGAACAGTGAAAGAAGCAGCAATGGGACCACTTACTACAGAAATAGTCAGCCAATCTGTGCTCCTTAAGTGACCCCGATGTGAAGAGGAAAGATGGGAAGTCTTGAGAAAACATTGTCCTGACCCTACAAAAGCAAGTCTCAGAAGAAGAGGACTGAGATAGGGTGAGATAGGGTGTGGCCGTGGGCTCCTGGAGACCATAGAAAGTGGCTAGTGACCTGCTTTTACTACCAGGTAAAGAGAAATGGTAGGTCTTGGACACAGAACTGATCCTACACACCCCATACCAGCCACAGAATAAGGCCTAAGCCACACGGCGCGAAAATCGGTGCGAGTGGAGTGCGATAAAACATCGCATTCCCCTCGGACCAATTCTGGCCTGTGTGACAGCACACATGGGCGATTATTTTCTCAGCCCTAATCGGACCGAGAAAACAATCGCAGCATGCTGCGATTGTAATCCGAGACTCTTTCTCTCGCACCCATTCAAGTGAATGGGGCGAGAGAAAAATCGCACTGCACTCGCAGCACACCGGTGTACCGTGCGTGCAGAGCGAGAATGTCTATAGCCGGCTACACAGGCGAGAGGGAGAGAAATCCCTCCCTCCCCTCCTGAGTGCGGGCCCGCCCCCCGCAGCTGAGGTCTGCTCGCACGAACGGACCTCAGTTGCAAGGACACACGCATGACACTCGGCTCTGCTGTACTGCCAGCACGAGCCGAGTGTCATGCAAGGGGATCGCAGTAGTCCCCGTGTGGCCCCAGCCTATAGGGAGGGTTGGGAGGTTGGGGCAGTGAATAAAGCAAGGGCATGAGAGTCTTCCCCTTGCATTGTTCAGTGTCAGACACACCCTAACAGGGACCATTAAGTTCAGGCCCTATGAAATCCTGTTTAGAAGTACCCCCAGATAATCAAACAACAAATTTAGTAAGAGTAACTAAACATTTGCCTAATATATGTTCTTGAGTTTTCTGCTCCAGATCCAACCAGATCTAGATCTCTCTCTTTCTCTCTCTCTTCCTCTCTCTCTTTTTCTCTCTTTCTCTCTCTTTTCCTCTCTTCTCTCTTTCTCTCTCTTCTTCTCTTTCCCTCTCTCTCTCTTCCTTTCGTCTCTATCTTTCTCTCTCTTCCTCTCTCTCTTTCTCTCTCTCTCTCTTCCTCTCTCTCTCTCTCTTCCTTTCTATCAAAGATCCATGCATCCCACTACAAAAGATGTCAGACTTGGGACCAGGAGATGGCTGTCTTCCCTCTTCTACCCGATACTTTGTGCCAAGAAGATGATATCCAAGCCTGTGGATCAGAAGATGATTGTGCATCCCACCTTTGATGATGTCCCACCATTACCGCCTGAGGACTGATGAATATGTGGCTCTGAGTGAAACCAACCCTGATAAATATGAGCTGATGAGAGGACTACTACCACTTTCTCCCCTCCCGAATAATGTGTGCCAGCGTGGAACATAGCCATGAGGACAGTCAAGAGGATACGATCAGGATCTGACTTCCTATGCATAGTCTGTTGGGGAGATTCATCCGCAAGGGATAGGTTATCTCGTATGCGAGTGAAGTAACCATCGTCATTAGGACAGATCGATAGACTCAACAAAAGTAAGGAAAGATTTTTGGCTATCTCCAAAGGGGATAATGTTATGGACATTAATATGAACTGTTATGAGTATTAAGAGTTAAATGAAGATATCCAAAAAAACAGTACTTTAAGATTGCGTTTGAAATATGTACCACACCTATATTCACCAGACATTCTGGGACTTTCATGTGATAAGTGAATCATGCTGACTTAGCTTAATATAAATGAGGAAACATGTATACAGTATATATATCGCAGTATACGTTCTTCTACAGTTTTACCCAATAGGAAACGTGTTACGTATTCTTGGCTCCTATCCAACTGATTTCTTTAAATGTATGTGAACTTCCGTAATTAAACAAGTCATATCTTCTACCTCGATCAGTGTACCATTTCTTACTGGTCCAGTGTGGATGAATAGCATGCTAATGAAAAATGACTCATGATTTGGATGCAGACGGGGTTAAGGTAGATGCATAACTTGGATTGCATCACTTAAAATTATGGCCCCCTTAACACTGATCTCAATCATATTGAACATTTATGGGAAAAGCTAAAAAGGCCGGTGCGAGCAAGGCGACCTAGAAACATGGCTCAGGTACACCAGTTCTGTCAGGAGGAATGGGCCCAAATTACTACCAACAATTGTGAGAAGCTAGTGTAAAGGGGGCTTTACATGCTACGATATCGTTAATGTTTTATCATCGGGGTCACGTTGTTAGTGACACACATCCGGCGTCATTAACGATATTGCAGCGTGTGACACTTACCAGCCACTTTAAGCAACCTCAAAAATGGTGAAAATCGTTCACCATGGAGAGGTCGTCCCAAAACCAAAAATCGGTAATGGTTGATTATCAATGTTGTCCGTCGCTCCAGCGGCAGCACACATCGCTGTGTGTGACACCGCAGGAGCGAGGAACATCTCCTTACCTGCCGTCAGCCGCAATGCGGAAGGAAGGAGGTGGGCGGGATGTTAAGTCCCGCTCATCTCCGCCCCTCCGCTTTGATTGGCCGGCCGCTTAGTGACGTCGCTGTGACGTCGCTGTGATGCCGAACTTCCCTCCCCCTTGAGGGAGGGATTGTTCGGCAGTCACAGCGACGCCGCCAACCAGGTAAGTGCGTGTGACACTGCCGTAGCGATAATGTTCGCTACGGCAGCGAACAAACGATATCGCAAACACAACGGGGGCGGGTGCTTACACGCTCGATATCGCTAGCAATTGCTAGCGATGTCGTAGCGTGTAAAGCCCGCTTAAGGATGCCCAAAACGTTTGACCCAAATCATACAATTTAAGGGCAATGATACCAAATACTAATGAAATGTATGTAAAATTTTGACTTTTCAGAAAGTAATAAAAATGCCTTAAAACATTCTCTCTCTCTCTCATTCTGACATTTGGCAAATATAAATTATTTTGGTTCCTAATTAACCTAAAACGAGAAAGGTTTATTTGGATTTCATGTCGGATAGTGAGAAAAACCTGAAGATGTGTCTTTTTAGATAGTGTATGTAAGCTTCTGGTATTTCCTATTTACCAGGAAGAGGCCCATTATGTGGAACATGAATACCAGGATGGGCAAGATATTTACCATGAAGGGGCCCAGGATGCGAGACATATATACCAGGATGGGAGACATGTATTCCAGGATAAGAAACATATCTACTAGGAAGGGGCGCTGGATGGGGGACATATATTTCAGGATGGGAGACAAATTTACTAATGAGAGGGATATATACAGTGACAAGCAAAAGAGTAACAATGTTTTGAACTTTTGACTTTCGGGTGCTGTATCTTACTATCCACTACATCTTTGAGTGTGAGACTACCTTCATTTTATAGGCAACCATCTTGGCTATATCATACATAAATTTGACCTGCAAGTATTTAGCATATAATTAGTTCTGCAGATTCTTGTCATGTCACTGTATTGTTAGTGTTTTGCTCCTGGTGTTTATTTATTTTTTCTTCCTGTATACTACAAATTACAACCTTTTCTCACATTCTCTAATAGCTCAGTGTTTTATTAGGTTGATTGCCAAGTGAAAGTTCACTCGTTTGAATCGAGGACCAACAATGAAGAAGATTTTCCAAGAAAAAAAGAATCATCCAACTTATTGATAGTGGTCTCTCAGCCAAGAAATTTGCCAAACTGCATCATGTGACATCCATGCAAAATATTTTAGTCAACAAGTCGGCTCATCACAAGGTCTATCAGTTCTGGCGTGACAAACATGGCAGTGGAGGTGGCTCGAATGCTTTGTAATAGTGAGATCACAGATGTCCTTGCAAGCACTGGAATGGTGGCCTGAAAAAAGGTGAAGAAGCCTTGACTTCATTATCATCGTAAGAAGAGTCGGCTTGAGTTTGCACTGACGTACGAGAAGTGTACAATAAAAGACTGAGAATGGGTAATTTGGAACGATGAGTTGAAAGTCATTAGACTAGGCTCTGATGGGTGCAAATGGGTCTGGAAGAAACAAGGGAAAAGGGGGCTAACGGATCTAGAAGTTGAAGAAACTGTCAAGTTTGGTGGTGGAAGCCTGATGCTATGGGGTTGTTTCACAACCAAAAGACATTGGATACTTTACCAGGATCAATGATGATCTCAATGCTGAGCTACATGTGAGTATTTTACAAGATGAGTTACTTCTTGCACTTGAGTAGTATGTGTATGAAAAGGACTACATAATGTTCCAGCAGGACAGCAACCTGAAGCATACGTTAAGATTGTTGAAGAAATGGTTCAATGAAAATGAAGTATAGGTGCTGGATTGGCCCCCACAGCCCCCAGACATCAACCCAATAGATCACTTGTGAGAGGAGTTGAAGAATAAGCTATATGCATACCCAAGTGAGGGGCCCAGTATGCACCAACATTGGGAATGTGTAGCATGCCTGGAAGGATTCAGTCAGTGTTGAAATCAAAAGTGAGTTTGCAAAATACTAACAAAATAATACAAATTAAAATTTAGATTTTTAGGAGCATAGCAACATGTAGAAAATGCCTGGGATCAGATTTTGATGGAGACATGCTTGAATCTGATCAAGAGCATGCCCGGAAGAATTCAGGCAGTATTGAAAGCCAAGGGAGGATTTTACAACATGTTAACAAAATAAGAAAAAAAATGAATTTAGATTTTTAGGAGCAAAACGGTAACAATGCAGTGACATGACATGAAGTCTGCATAGCTAATCATATGCTAAATATTTGCAAGTAAAATTTATGTATGAGATAGCAAAGATTATTTTGTATAAATTGAAGGTAGTCTCTTGTTCAAAGCTGTAGTGGATGGTGAGATACGGAGCCTGAAAATCAAAAGTTCAAAATATTGTTACCATTTTGCTTGTCAATGTATACCAGGATCAAGGACATTTAGTACAGGATGGGAGACATTACTACATAATGAAAGGGTAGGGGGGCAATACTCATGTTTTTATAGGATTTTGAAAGCTAGAAGGACCCATGCACCGGGGTCCATCACTCTAGTTACACCACTGGGGCCTTGGGGTGATCACCCAGTCTGCCCTCCTGATAGTTATGTTACTGACCTAGGTATAACATGTTTATAGACAGTTCTGAACAGTTTAGCATGTCACAATGGTGGTTCAGGTGGATGGTGGACTCATCTTATATCTCTTTCACTCTGGCAGAGCCATTTATTTTGTCAGCCAGCGTAAAATAGTGAATTTCCTCTGTTAGTTAAATGTAACGCTGGCCACATCCTACTGACAATAGCAGCTAGACACTGAGGGTTTCTGAAATTGTACCCTTGCTGATCAGCTAATTGTCAAGCTAACTTCAAACTGAAAAATGGTTCTCAAAATGATACAAACCATTTTAAAAATTACCGAGCCGCGGCCTCATTGATTCTTAAGGAAGGAATTAGCACACAGATGAATTGTTCATTTCTTAAAATATTATTTTCTTAAATGACTGGAAGTTCGCGAGTAAGTTCACGCATTACATTTACTGAAAGAATCAGCTCATTTCCTACATTACCACAGATTGCCTTTCCAAAGATTTTATATCAACACATTGCAATGCACACAATGTTACTTTTTATTGGGGGGGGGTCACGAAAACACAAGGAGGAGAATTGTTCTTCATTCAAGAATTAACAGAGAATCTTGTAGTGAAATAACTGCAGGAAAATTAAAACCATGTGGCTTCTTTTGCATTGCTGCTTGTGTTTCCTTAAGAACACACATTCATACATACATTCAACTTTATTTCAGAATTGAGCCTTTCTTCTTCTAGGATCCTTCATGATTATAAAGCTAACATATTCCGGAACACAGTAACATAAATCTCTGCACATCTGTACAGTGGGAACAGATGTGTGTTAATAGTCTTCTCAGCTACCAGCATCATCAAAAGTGATGTATCAAGTAGGTATTGTCTTGAGAGTTCTACTCCTTATTGAGTTATATTTTTATTCCCTCCGTGTTTTATATACTGGGGGGGATTTATCAGTCTCCAAGGTCAATTTTCTGGCATATAAAAGTCACAAGCTATGAAGAATGCTATTTATGTGCAATATCTTGCAACTTTTTGCATTTTTTGCCATTCATGACAATTTTATAAAAATTGGGCCAAGCAGGGCAAGAGATAACTATAATATAAAATAGCTGATATTGATCTGATTTTCTGGTACATGCTGTCGTGCTGTGTTCTGCATAACACTCGTTGGGTGTCTTGGCGGCGTTGGACTGTGTTCACACTGCAGAGTCTGACAAACACCCTCGGATCACTTAAGTGCACAGCCTGTATTGTGTTGGCTGGTTCTGGTTTCACTGCTCTCCAATTCAGTAGGAGACCTCCTGTTGGCTTGTGATCATCTGCTGAGAACCCAGGCTACTGATTACCACCAGCTGCCCTCATCCTTTATAAGCTTCTGGAGACTGGTTCTCTATGCCGGATATAGCTTTGTTTCCTGGTTCCTGGAGTTATCCTGTGAATGGTGATCTTCAAGTTGTGGTTCTGCGTGGTGTGAGTCTTTCAGTTGTATTATTATTTCCTATCTTTTTTCATTACTTACTAGTTCACATACTGTCCCTCCTTTGTGTTTGAGTGCATTGTGCACGAGTTTTCGTTTACCCTTGTTTGTGATTATTTGTAGGGTTTTGGTGACTGGGCGTCCAGCCCGCTCCCTGGGAAGGGGGAGATAATATCAGGACTTGGACAGGAGACAGGGCTATGTTGGAGGCTTGACCCTGGCTACCATCAAGTCTACCTTCGGTAAGGGTCAGCTTACGAGCCCCTGTTCCATCCATACTGCCTATGATACATGCACAGCAAGAAAATGCACCCTTTCCCACCAATCTTTCCCACACGAAATTTTAATTGTGAGCTGTGCCTGGTTTCCTTTTTATGCCTCTTGCAGAGGAGGCCAAGCTGTACATGTAGGGCATTAATCTTTACGGACCATGTATATTAAAGGTACACCTTGATGTGGTTGGATGGGTTTTGCAGTTTTTGATAAAAAAAATGCTATGTTAGTTGTTTTTTTTTTTAAATTCTTTATTTATTTAGATTAGTTGGAATCAACATAAACATAATAAACAATCCAAGGGCCTAACGGCCCAACTACATCAAGATGAGTGTAAGATTCCAAATATTGAAAATATTGAAATAAAAACAAGGTAAACAATAGACCTAATAGAAAGGCAACTAGACTTTAAACAGACTATCAGACGTGATAGCCTAAAGCAGATCAGAAAAGAAAAAAGAAAAAGGAAGAAGAAAAGATCAGAACAGGGGGGTATAGAAGAAAGGGAGGGGGGGAAGGGGAGGTAGGGTAAACAAGGCAAGGCAACACACCGTCTCTCTGAACCCAAGCCAAGCGCCACTCCAGACCTACAATGACGCCCCACGATTGGACCCTGCGAAATCCCCCACCAGGTCTCAGTACTCCACTGTTTGTTGGAAGTCCATCCACTCTCTCCAAGTTTAACATTTACAGCAATATTTGTGATCCAAATTTATTTTTTGTAGTCGCAGGTATCCGTTTAGATTTCGCAAAATTTTCTTTTGTATTTTTATAAATCAATTATTCCCCCTTTAAAAAAGGATTATTTAAGAAATTAAATAACACAGTTGCTTGTGACAAGCAAGCATTCAGTTTATGACTGACATTGATTTAAAAAGAAAAAATACAAAAATCTGTAAAAAAAAAATATATTGTAGTGGCTTGCTGGTGCTTTCTAGCGCATGAATAATGAAGAAAAAAAAATGTGCAATTCAAATACAGCAGGACAAATGCCTGCTGCACTATTTCACTGAATCTGGTACTGCTGCTGGCACCTCCCCCATCTCTCTCTCCTCCTATCTATTGAATCTCTGTATTATTTTCAGATATTTATGCTCATATTCTCCACTGCTGCAGTTGAACAACACATTACTGTCTTGAGGATTTATCCAAGGTTTTAGGGCTTTCTTCTCCTATTTATGTTGCTGAACTGTGAGCTCCGATGTCCTCTCACTATGCTAAATCAACTTACAATGGCTTCTTCATTCCTTGCCTAAGCTTTTATACAGTCTATAATAGTCCACCCTGAATGTCTATGTTATACCATGTGATGTGATAGCTGTAAAGCCCACTTTACACGTTGCAATTAGTTGTACAATCGCATTTGCGATGTGACACGCCCAGGTTGCATACGGGATCTTATGAGATTTCACGTTGGTCGTTCATTTGCTGTCACACGAGCGTTAGTAGTCTATGTTAAATTGGTCAATTTTGTGTGCGATCCTTTAGATCATGTGTTCTGTGACGTATGCATTGGGCACCTTTTTTTTTTTTATTTATTGACTTGCCAAGCGTGTGTAATGTGTAGGGATGTGTTTTTACTATGTCATCTGCCATTCAGCTCTGCTACATGGCCGCTAACAGCAGACACAGACAGCCATGTAGCAGAGCTGAATGGCAGATGACAGCAGACACAGACAGAGCCGCACTGTCAGAATGAACTCGGGTGAACTTCACCCGACTTCATGGTCATGCTGCGGCTCTGTCTGTGTCGCGCCCTGATTAGCGGTCACCAGTGAAGGACTCACCGGTGACCGCTAATCTCCTAAGTTACTGAAGTTAGCAGCCCTCTCTCATACTCACCGATCCCCGATCCCCGGCACTGCACGGCGTTCACACTGCTCCGGCGGCTTTTACTGTTTTGAAAAAGCCGGCCGCCCATTAAACAATTTCGTATTCCCTGCTTTCCCCGCCCACCGGCGCCTATGATTGGTTACAGTGAGACACGCCCCCACTCTGAGTGACAGGTGTCACACTGCACCCAATCACAGCAGCCGGTGGGCGTGTCTATACTGTGTAGTGAAATAAATAATTAAATAATTAAAAAAAACGGCGTGCGGTTCCCCCCAATTTTAAAACCAGCCAGATAAAGCCATACGGCTGAAGGCTGGTATTCTCAGGATGGGGAGCTCCACGTTATGGGGAGCCCCCCAGCCTAACAATATCAGCCAACAGCCGCCCAGAATTGCCGCATACATTATATGCGACAGTTCTGGGACTGTACCCGGCTCTTCCCGATTTGCCCTGGTGCGTTGGCAAATCGGGGTAATAAGGAGTTAATGGCAGCCCATAGCTGCCAATAAGTCCTAGATTAATCATGTCAGGCGTCTATGAGACACCTTCCATGATTAATCTGTAAAATACAGTAAATAAACACACACACCCGAAAAAATCCTTTATTAGAAATAAAAAACACAAACATATACCCTGGTTCACCACTTTAATCAGCCCCAAAAAGCCCTCCATGTCCGGCGTAATTCAGGATGCTCCAGCGTCGCTTCCAGCGCTGCTGCATGGAGGTGACCGGAGCTGCAGCAGACACAGCCGCTCCGGTCACCTCCACGCAGGTAATGAAAACAGCCGCGCGATCAGCTGCTGTCACTGATCCAGCGGTGGCCGCGGGTAACCTCAGTGACAGCTCAGGTGATCGCGCAACTCACCTCAGTTGCTGCGTGGAGGTGATAGGAGCGGCGTTGAGTAGCGCGATCAGCTGAGCTGTCACTGAGGTTACCCGCGGCCACCGCTGGATCCAGTGACAGTGGGTAACCTCAGTGACAGCAGCTGATCGCACGGCTGTCTTCATTACCTGCGTGGAGGTGACCGGAGCGGCGGTGTCTTCTGCAGCTCCGGTCACCTCCATGCAGCAGCGCTGGAAGCGACGCTGGAGCATCCTGGATTACGCCGGACATGGAGGGCTTTTTGGGGCTGATTAAAGTGGTGAACCAGGGTATATGTTTGTGTTTTTTATTTCTAATAAAGGATTTTTTCGGGTGTGTGTTTATTTACTGTAATTTACAGATTAATCATGGAGGGTGTCTCATAGACGCCTGACATGATTAATCTAGGACTTATTGGCAGCTATGGGCTGCCAATAACTCCTTATTACCCCGATTTGCCAACGCACCAGGGCAAATCGGGAAGAGCCGGGTACAGTCCCAGAACTGTCGCATATAATGTATGCGGCAATTCTGGGCGGCTGTTGGCTGATATTGTTAGGGTGGGGGGCTCCCCATAACGTGGAACTCCCCATCCTGAGAATACCAGCCTTCAGCCGTATGGCTTTATCTGGCTGGTTTTAAAATTGGGGGGAACCGCACGCCGTTTTTTTTAATTATTTATTTCACTACACAGTGTAGACACGCCCACCGGCTGCTGTGATTGGGTGCAGTGTGACACCTGTCACTCAGCGTGGGGGCGTGTCTCACTGTAACCAATCATAGGCGCCGGTGGGCGGGTAAAGCAGGGAAT
Source organism: Anomaloglossus baeobatrachus (assembly GCF_048569485.1). Classification (NCBI taxonomy): domain Eukaryota; kingdom Metazoa; phylum Chordata; class Amphibia; order Anura; family Aromobatidae; genus Anomaloglossus; species Anomaloglossus baeobatrachus. Next base: position 675,879,357 of record NC_134354.1, read on the forward strand.
ACGAGATTGTTTAATGGGAGGCCGGCTTTTTCAAAACAGTAAAAGCCGCCGGAGCAATGTGAACGCCGTGCAGCGCCGGGGATCGGGGATTGGTGAGTATATGAGAGAGGGGGATAGACTGACATGGACAGAGAGTGAGGGACAGAGATAGTGACCGACTGACAGAGATTAGTGAATGACAGACATTGTGAGGCGCTTCAGAACGCAGCTTTTCAGCTGCGCTCTGAAGCAGACCTTTTTTAAGCTGCGGTGCAGAGCGCACACCTGCGCACATAGCATCAGACACCAAAATCGTATGAGGGATGTCACACGTTACAATTCACTAGGTTCGTGCAACAAAACGCTCAATTCTAGAGAATGATACGATGTGTTTGCGATCAACGGTTTTGCGTTCAATCCTGATCGCAAGTAGATGTCACACGCAGATACCTCACAAACGATGCCGGATGTGCGTCACTTACAACTTGACCCCAACGACGGATTGTGAGATATATTGAAGCGTGTGTAGCGGGCTTAAGGCATTACGGGGAAGCCTGTGAGAGTGAACCTGAGGTGAACTAAACCTTATTTAGCTGATACAATGTTGTGCAGATACAATGTTGTGCAACTTGTAATTAAGGATCAAAATTTTTTTGACAATTCTAACATATCTAATCACAAATTGTTCCTATTTGCTGGGATCTGCAAATTTCATAAAATTTGACTCACATTCTATTTGCATCAAAAGGATTTGCTCATCTGTAATATTGACAGTATAGATTGGCATGTTAGTTAAGTTGTCTTTGCTGGAAAATTTCTAAAAAACAAAGAAACAGTGATCAGTAGTCTTACATGGTGGCCTTTAAAATAATGGGTGACCATATAATACAAGCATGAGTATTCCAAAGCAGGAGTCATTTATAAAAGTCTCCTTCAGATCTAGCTCAGAGAGATAGTCCCCATGGAAGATCTCATCTCTATGGTTGTCACATATAGATGGAATTTGTGTTCTTGGGACAACCCTTTTAATATTAGAAACAAATAAGGTTGATCCAAAACAGCAAGAATACTAAAGGACATGCGGAAATAAAATAGGGAAAAAGTTCTTTCTATTAGCAATAAAGAAGACAATGAAACTGTTACTCAGAAAATGTGTTTGGACGTTTTTCTTGCTGTTTTCTGCATATTTGTTGAAGAGCAATTAATGTTTGATCAACCTTTTTACACTATCAAGGAAACTTTCTCTGTTAGACCTCATTGAGACAGGAGCATTATACTTGTGTAAGGGGGTGGACAATTGCTGTCACGTTCCTACTCCTGAAGACACCAATTGCGGTATTGTCTTGTGGTGCCCTGTGCCTGAGTCGCACAAAGAATGTCTGCATGTATATTTCAATGTGTGTAATATGTATTACCAGCTTTAATGAGATTTGGTTTCTCTGCTGTTTACTGCATACACACATTTGCCTAAACTACCTTACTGATGCTGTCCGCCTAGTTTGAAGAGATGGTTTGTGGATAAGCCCTAGTAGGAGAGGGAAGGAGCTTAGTGAGAGTGTGAGGAAAAATCAATTAGTGTCAGTGTGTGCGTGTGAGGAGAGTGTAAAATGGAGATGGTCCTAGACTGAGTGACTTTTGAGTCCTCTGTAGGGGCTAGCTGTAAAGGTGGGGTATCAGTCCCTAGGCCATCTAGACTTTCAAGGTCAGTAGCAACTGAGAAACTGCTTGGAACCTTTTTATAAGCAGCAGTAAATTGCCCAGGAGCTCAGCAACACCATTGAATCTGGAAAATTCTACAAGCAATAGTAAGTGTTCCTATATGATTTCAGTTGCCTGCTCCCTGTAAGGGATCAAGGATCCAGAATTTGTCTGTCTTGGAAATTCCATTATTTTAGCAGTGTCTGGCCATACCAAAGCCGAACAACACAACTGTCGTCACAAACTGTTTATTTATTTTTCTCTCCGCTTTTTATATAATATTCTTAAGCCCCATCACAAAGCCTGTCACATGTGCCCGGTATGGCCACAACACAACTCGGACCATGTGACCCAGCTCCGTGACATCAGAGGCCTACCGGGGGTGGCACAGTCTTATAATGTGAATAATGTCTTGCGTCAATTATAAATACGGTGTGATGTGTATTATATTGTAATGTGATGTAGAGTGTAAGTTATCATGTATAGCAGTGTTCTATTTAGAAGTGTAATGCATAATGTATAAGGTTTATATTTGGAATGTGAAGGTTGAGTTCTGCCCAGCAACGACAGCAGGGTCAGAAGTAGTTAAGTGAACAACGAGAGGAGTAGCGACTGACCCTTCAACGAGTGGCCCTAGACAGAAGGAGTCAAATTACAGACTTATGACCAGGCCCCTTAACCGTTAAGGTACCAGGTACCTCACTAGCATGTGAACTAGTCGACTACCCAAGTGGATTTTCCTTGAGCGTCTGACCGCACAAGGCTTTACTCTGGTCATGATAGGACCATTAAGGAGACTAGATGTGAATCCTCTGGAAGGTGACAGGCACAGACTGTACTGGTATATTGGGCTGGGTTGCGCTGGAACTCACAAGACGAGTTAGATCTGAAGCGACCTAGTGGGAACTTGAACTGAGTCTGATAATGTGCTGTGAAACTGAAAAGTATTGGAAGTTATGTGCTCACTATCCCATGAGTGAAGTTGTAACTGAGGACCTGTTAGAACTGTTTAGTAAAGAGTCCCTCTATAGTCCTGGCCAGCCGAGAACTATGGCAGCATGCGGCCTGCACACAGCCTGAGTCCACACACCCAGCCAGGGTCGAGTGTATCATTTGCGGACCAGGGCATCTGGAATCAATCCCTCTCCCATGACTACTGCCCTTTGCCACTCTACATCTGCGTGATATCTTCATGTCCTACTAAACCTATGAACTTAACTAACAGCATTATATATCCATAGGTCTAGATGGAGGGGGATGCTTAAAGTGAACTTCCAGAGATAAAACCAAAAAAGGATTAATAATAAAAGGGTTATATATGTTTGTAAAAACCATGGGAGATTACCTTACAGGGACCCTGTCAGCAGGTTTTTGCTAGCTCATATGAGAGCAACAAGATATAGGCAAAGACATCCTAAATTCAACTCTGAAACCAAGCTTTGAAAGCTAACACCACCCACACAAGCTTTCTATATACAATGTCTATAAACAGTGAGCTGCTAATCACAGCAGGGGACATGTTGGATTAGCTGACCTTTAGCTGACCTAGTCCAGCAATGATAATCTCTTGATGCTAAAATAAACATTGTAGATAAACAGCATACAGTGTGATAAGAGACACATTGCTGAAATCTGTGTGTTAACCCATACAGAATGCTGTCTTCAGATTACATAGAAAAAACCTTCTGACAAATTCCATTCAAAGGGGTTATACATTATTTAGTTATTAATAACATATCTTTAAAATGTCAGTCATCAATATCACATAGGCAGGTATCTGACTCCAGGGATATAAACCATCCAGAAACTCATGAACAGGCTGTAAAAATAGGGCACTTTTTGCCCTGTCCATAAAAAAATTTTGAGGAGTAATTTTTTTTAAGGCTGAAGAAACTTATACAATTTACCTTGACTGTAATTATCTTCATTTTACAGTTTACAGTGAATTAAACCAATGCCTACATATCAGAATTATGGGCTGTAGACATGTATTACCTATAATCATAAGGATTTATTATGGTTTTTCTATGTGTCCATAAAATAAAATATTTTCTGTCTGATTGTTTTACAAGCTGCCCAGAAAAAAAAGAAAAAAGTGAAGTTGGCAACCCTGTCTGACACCCGGCCCCCCTCACAGATAAGCTGTTTGCAGTTTTGGCATTGTCAGGTGCAAACAGCATTCATTACATGGAATAAATTCAGCTCCATTCTCTGTGTGCAGACTGGTCTCAGGTACTGAAGCTCAGATCTATTGAAGTGAATAGGCTCAGAGCTGCAGTACCTGAGAATAACCACTATACAGTGTATGAAGCTTTTGCTGTTCTTGCTCCTTATGCTGTTTACATCTGGCCAGTGGGAGTTGCAAACTGCTGATCTGTGAGGATGCCAGGTATCGGGACCTCCACCAATGTTAGGTCGGCTTCACAATTGCATGTGACTCATGTGTGACTCAAGCGAGAATCATAGTTACATAGTTACATAGTTACTTAGGTTGAAAAAAGACCTAGGTCCATCTAGTTCAACCTTCCTCCACCAGTTCTACATTTAGTCACTAAGTCATTTATAACCAACAATGTTTTGTGTACTGAGGAAATCATCCAGCCCTTTTTTAAAAGCTGGTATAGTATCTGCCATTACTACCTCTTGTGGTAGGGCATTCCACAGTCTGACTGCTCTAACTGTAAAGAACCCTTTCCTATTTAGCTGTCGGAATCGCTTTTCTTCCACTCGCAGTGAGTGCCCCCTGGTCCTTAGTATTGTCTTTGGAAGAAATAAGTCATGTGCCAGTCCTTTATATTGACCACACATGTATTTATACATATAAATGAGATCTCCTCTGAGACGTCTTTTTTCTAAGCTAAACATATCTAACTTTTTCAACCTCTCATCATATGTGAGGCCTTCCATTCCTTGTAATAGTCTAGTTGCCCGCCTTTGAACTGACTCTAACTTCTGAATGTCCTTTTTAAAATGTGGAGCCCAAAACTGGATCCCGTATTCCAGATGTGGCCTTACAAGTGATTTATAGAGGGGTAACAATACGTTGGGATCACGGGATCTAATCTCTCTTTTTATACACCCTAAAATCTTGTTTGCTTTAGCAGCTGCTGCTTGACATTGAGTGCTGCTGCTCAGCTTATTTGTAATGAGAATACCCAAGTCCTTCTCCTGTTCTGTAGTCCCGAGTTTACTTCCATTTAATGTATACGCAGCTATAGGATTACTCCGTCCTAGGTGCATTACTTTACATTTATCAACATTAAATCTCATTTGCCAAGTATCTGCCCATTCTGACATCTTATCCAGATCTTTTTGCAATATTGTACTATCCAGGTCAGTTTTTAATATCCTACATAGTTTGGTGTCATCGGCAAAGACTGACACTGTACTATCAATCCCATCCACAAGGTCATTAATAAAGAGATTAAAAAGAATCGGTCCAAGCACAGATCCCTGCGGCACCCCACTGCTGACTATAGCCCATTTAGAGAATGTACCATTTATGACTACTCTTTGTTTCCTATCTTTTAGCCAATTCCTTACCCAGTTGCATATTGTGTCCCCTAGTCCTTGCTTCTGGAGCTTTAGTATAAGGCTATTATGTGGTACAGTATCAAATGCCTTTGCAAAGTCCAAATAAATCACATCAGCTGCATTACCAATATCCAGGTTTGAACTTACCCCCTCCTAGAACCCCAACAGGTTGGTTAGACACGACTTATCTTTCATGAATCCATGCTGTTTGTCAGTTATCATATTATTTTCTGCAATATATTTTTGCATGTCATCCCTTAAAATGCCCTCAAAAACTTTGCATACTACTGATGTCAGGCTTACTGGACGGTACTTGCCTGGATCTACCCTCTTACCTTTCTTAAATATCGGTACCACATCAGCAATCCTCCAATCCTGAGGCACCAACCCTGTTACAAGTGAGTCTAAAAAGATGAGATACAGCGGTCTGTCGATTACGGAGCTCAATTCCCTCAATATTCGTGGATGAATGCAATCTGGCCCTGGGGATTTGTCAATGTTTAATTTACTCAGACGTAGGCGTACTTCATCTTGTGTTAAATTAATTATATCGGGTGGTGAACTTTGATTTTTCACTTGTTGAATGATCCCTGGTACAGTCAGTTCCTTGGTGAATACAGATGAGAAATGCCTATTTAATATCTCAGTCTTTTGTTTGTCCTCTATAACTAACTTGTTATTATATTTTAAGGGGCCGATACTATCCTTTGTTTTCCTTTTGGCATTAATGTATTTATAAAAGATTTTGGGATTTATTTTAATGTCATTGACGATTTTTGTTTCAGTAGCTAATTTTGCTTGTTTGATTTCTTTTTTACATTTCCTATTGATATCTTTATACTTCTGAAATGCTATTTCTGTATTCTCAGCCTTTAAGATTTTAAATGCCCTTTGTTTTTGTTTTATTATACTTTGTACAGTCTTATTTATCCATAGTGGTTTCTTTTTATTCCTGGACATTTTATTACCAGAGGGTATACGTTTTTTACAGGACTCTAGTAGTATATCCTTAAACTTACCCCATTTATGTTCGGTATCCCCAGTTATTATGACTTTGTCCCAATCTACACATTTAAGCTCTTCCCTTAATTTGTTGAAATCAGCTTTCCTAAAATTCCAGGTTTTAGCATTCCCCCTTTGAAATGTTCTATTGAATATTATGTTGAAGCTTACCATATTATGATCGCTGGTGCCCAAGTGCTCCCGGACCTGTAGATCTGAAATTGTATCCGGTCTATTTGACAGGACCAGATCTAGCAAATTATCTCCCCTGGTCGGTTCACCTACCATCTGAGAGAGGAAATGGTCTTGAATAGTAGATAAGAACTTACAGCTTTTAGCACAACTAGAAGATTCTATGTCCCACTGTATGTCTGGATAGTTGAAATCCCCCATAATAAGAACCCGATTATTATTATTAGCTGCCTTTTCAATTTGTTCCAGCATTTCACCCTCTATTTGTTGAGGTATGTTAGGAGGCTTATAGCAAACTCCAATTAGCATTTTTCCATTATTCCCCTCCCCATGTACATTTACCCATACTGACTCTACATTGTTGCTGTTCCCCTCAATGTCATCATACAACACAGGTTTTAGGTTAGATTTAATAAATATACACACCCCACCACCTTTTTGGCCTTTCATGTCCTTCCTAAACGTACTATAACCCTGTATGTTTGTCACCCAGTCATGGCTTTCATCCAGCCAGGTTTCCGTAATGCCCACCACATAAGAGTCTCCAATTCATTCATTTTGTTTGCAAGACTTCTTGCATTTGCCAGTAGACATTTAATCCTATTAACACCTTTATTACTCCTAGCCTCCCTACGTTCCTTGTATGTCCCACCCCCCCTAATCCTTCATTGACCCCTACCGTCTCACTGTCTCTATCTGCTCTATCTCTCCCCTTATTTGCTCCACTACCCTCCCTCCCCCCCGATCCTAGTTTAAAAGCTCCTCCATCCGTCTGACCATTTTCTCCCCCAGCACAGCTGCACCTTCCCCATTGAGGTGCAGCCCGTCCCTACCGTAGAGCCTGTAGCTGACTGAGAAGTCGGCCCAGTTCTCCATGAACCCGAACCCTTCCTTCCTGCACCAATTTCTAAGCCACATATTTATCTCCCTAAGCTCCCGCTGTCTTTCTAGTAGAGTTGAGCGCGGTTCGTGGTTCGTGGTTCTCCAGTTCGCGGCTCGAGTGATTTTGGGGCATGTTCTAGATCGAACTAGAACTCGAGCTTTTTGCAAAAGCTCGATAGTTCTAGATACGTTCGAGAACGGTTCTAGCAGCAAAAAGCAGGGCTTTTTACAGCTACAGTGTGCAGGAGCCATCGCTGGCAGCCTGCCACAAGCTGGTAACCAAGATAAACATCGGGTATCCAAGCAAAGCGCTTTGGTTAGTAACCCGATGTTTATCTTAGTTACGTGCAGGAAGCCCACACTTTCCCGCTCAGCTCGCTCCGCCCCCTCCTGCCCGCGGCATGTACACATACATACACAAACACACACACACACACACATCCCCCCCCCCATCCCCCCCATCCCCCCCATCCCCCCCCGCCCGCCCGCTCGCTCGCTCGCTCGCTCGGCTTACCTGCGGTGATGAAGTCCCGCCATCCCGACCTCAGCGCTGTCACTGTCCTCCATGGCCGCCGCTTGTCACATCACCTATCGCTTCCGACCCGAGACTGACTAGCGGTGACGTCACGGACCTCTCGCGATACTTGCTGTGAAGGCGCCGGTCATTGACCTCAGTGACAGGGGCTGTCAGTGTGCTGGAGATCAGCGCAGGTAATGTACCTCACTGACAGCAGCACTTGTCACCCCCCTGCAGTGACCTGGGCTGACCCATTGATGTTAGCTCAGGTCACTGCACTGCTCTCCCAGCCAATGGGGAACATCCTGCTCTTCATTGACTGGGACAGTGTGGATCGTCATGGCAACCCCTTGGATTACACCAGACCTGGATTTGTTTTTCAATCTAATAAATTGGTTAAAGAGGGAATGTTTTGGGGAGTGTTTTTTCAAATAAAAATGTGTTTGTCGTCTATTTTTTTTTATTACTGACTGGGTTGGTGATGTCGGGTATCTGATAGACGCCTGACCTCACCAACCCCAGGGCTTGATGCCAGGTGACATTACACATCTGGTATTAACCCCAAATATTACCCCGTTTGCCACCGCACCAGGGCGCGGGATGAGCTGGGGCGAAGCACCAGGATTGGCGCATCTAATGGATGCGCCACTTCTGGGGCGGCTGCGGCCTGCTATTTTTAGGCTGGGGAGATTCCAATAACCATGGACCTCCCTAGTCTGAGAATATCAGGCCCCAGCTGTCTGCTTTACCTTGGCTGGTGATCCAATTTTGGGGGACCCCTACGTGTTTTTTTTTTTAATTATTTATTTAATTTAAAATAACAGCGTGGGGTGCCCTCAGTTTTGGATTACCAGCCAAGGTGAGGTTGCCAGCTGTGGTCTGCAGGCTGCAGCCGTCTGCTTTACCCTAGCTGGCTACAAAACTAGGGGGAACCCTATGTCATTTTTTTTTCATTTTTTTGGCTAAATACAAAGCTAAGCACCCCTTAGTGCCACATGAAAGGTACCAAAGGGTGTTCCACTTTTTCTCCATTTTTTTCTCCACTTTCTCTCCACTTTTTCTCCACTTTTTCTCCATTTTTTTCTCCACTTTTTCTCCACTTTTTCTCCACTTTTTCTCCACTTTTTCTCCACTTTTTCTCCACTTTTTCTCCTCTTAATCTCCACTTTTTCTCCTCTTATGCTCCACTTTTTCTCCACTTTTTCTCCACTTTTTCTCCACTTTTTTCTCCACTTTTTCTCCTCTTATGCTCCACTTTTTCTCCACTTTTTCTCCACTTTTTCTCCTCTTATGCTCCACTTTTTCTCCACTTTTTCTCCACGTTCTCTCCACTTTTTTCTCCACTTTTTCTCCTCTTATGCTCCACTTTTTCTCCACTTTTTCTCCACTTTTTCTCCACTTTTTCTCCACTTATGCTCCACTTTTTCTCCACTTTTTCTCCACTTTTTCTCCACTTTTTTCTCCACTTTTTCTCCTCTTATGCTCCACTTTTTCTCCACTTTTTCTCCACTTTTTCTCCTCTTATGCTCCACTTTTTCTCCACTTTTTCTCCACTTTTTCTCCACGTTTTCTCCACTTTTTTCTCCACTTTTTCTCCTCTTATGCTCCACTTTTTCTCCACTTTTTCTCCACTTTTTCTCCTCTTATGCTCCACTTTTTCTCCACTTTTTCTCCACGTTCTCTCCACTTTTTTCTCCACTTTTTCTCCTCTTATGCTCCACTTTTTCTCCACTTTTTCTCCACTTTTTCTCCACTTTTTCTCCTCTTATGCTCCACTTTTTCTCCACTTTTTCTTCACTTTTTTCTCCACTTTTTCTCCTCTTATGCTCCACTTTTTCTCCACTTTTTCTCCACTTTTTCTCCACTTTTTCTCCTCTTAATCTCCACTTTTTCTCCTCTTATGCTCCACTTTTTCTCCACTTTTTTCTCCACTTTTTTCTCCACTTTTTTCTCCACTTTTTCTCCTCTTAATCTCCACTTTTTCTCCACTTTTTCTCCACTTTTTTGTCCACTTTTTCTCCACTTTTTCTCCTCTTAATCTCCACTTTTTCTCCTCTTATGCTCCACTTTTTCTCCACTTTTTTCTCCACTTTTTCTCCACTTTTTCTCCTCTTATGCTCCACTTTTTCTCCACTTTTTCTCCACTTTTTCTCCTCTTATGCTCCACTTTTTCTCCACTTTTTTCTCCACTTTTTTCTCCACTTTTTCTCCTCTTAATCTCTACTTTTTCTCCACTTTTTCTCCACTTTTTCTCCACTTTTTCTCCACTTTTTTCTCCACTTTTTCTCCACTTTTTCTCCTCTTATGTTCCACTTATTCTCCACTTTTTCTCCACTTTTTCTCCACTTTTTCTCCACTTTTTCTCCTCTTATGCTCCACTTTTTCTCCACTTTTTCTCCACTTTTTCTCCTCTTATGCTCCACTTTTTCTCCACTTTTTTCTCCACTTTTTTCTCCACTTTTTCTCCTCTTAATCTCTACTTTTTCTCCACTTTTTCTCCACTTTTTCTCCACTTTTTTCTCCACTTTTTCTCCACTTTTTCTCCTCTTATGTTCCACTTATTCTCCACTTTTTCTCCACTTTTTCTCCACTTTTTCTCCACTTTTTCTCCTCTTATGCTCCACTTTTTCTCCACTTTTTCTCCACTTTTTCTCCACTTTTTCTCCACTTTTTCTCCTCTTATGCTCCACTTTTTCTCCACTTTTTCTTCACTTTTTTCTCCACTTTTTCTCCTCTTATGCTCCACTTTTTCTCCACTTTTTCTCCACTTTTTCTCCACTTTTTCTCCTCTTATGCTCCACTTTTCTCCACTTTTTCTCCACTTTTTCTCCACTTTTTCTCCACTTTTTCTCCTCTTATGCTCCACTTTTTCTCCACTTTTTCTCCACTTTTTCTCCACTTTTTCTCCTCTTATGCTCCACTTTTTCTCCACTTTTTCTCCACTTTTTCTCCTCTTATGCTCCACTTTTTCTCCACTTTTTCTCCACTTTTTCTCCACTTTTTCTCCTCTTATGCTCCACTTTTTCTCCACTTTTTCTTCACTTTTTTCTCCACTTTTTCTCCTCTTAATCTCCACTTTTTCTCCTCTTATGCTCCACTTTTTCTCCACTTTTTTCTCCACTTTTTCTCCACTTTTTCTCCTCTTATGCTCCACTTTTTCTCCACTTTTTTCTCCACTTTTTTCTCCACTTTTTCTCCTCTTAATCTCCACTTTTTCTCCACTTTTTCTCCACTTTTTCTCCACTTTTTCTCCACTTTTTTCTCCACTTTTTCTCCACTTTTTCTCCTCTTATGTTCCACTTATTCTCCACTTTTTCTCCACTTTTTCTCTACTTTTTCTATGGTCGGTCTACCCATTAGCTCTGCCATGCATAGTGTAGCTCTACACCTACTGCACATGTTACTTTATGATTGACATCTCTTTCGTACCAGAGCTGTCTAAGTCTACTCTGACCCCATATTTGTCATTACTATATTGTCCTTGTACTGTATTATGACATTTGTATCATGTGTTTCATTTCTTGCTGTGTTGCAATTTTTTTGCTGCATCCCAATTGTACCTCTACATTGTTCGAGTTTATGTTATTGTTCTCTCACTCTTATGTGATACTGATTATTGTCATTTTTCATGATTACATGCAGATAAGTCCAATCTGACGAAGGCTCAGGCCGAAACGTCATTTGTAACTTGTTTTGGACAAAAACATATATGCTTATGAAAAAAAAATTTTCTTAATACGGACCAATAAAGAGTGATTTTGCATTACTATCCATTGTGACTTACTGACTTAGTCTGGGAGATATAGAGTGCCGAGGTTACTCACTAATTTTATCTATTATTACCTCTGAGCACCTATATACCAGTGAGCAGAGCTTCCTCTACAGTAGTTCTCCTGATTAGGCATGCCCTTACCTCATGAGCAGGGCATTGCAGCTTTGGTAGCAACCATTACGACATGGACTCTGCTGCTGTGGACCCGGGGAGAGTGAGTGCAGATTCATTGCACCCACACTCCTCACATGAAGGGTCCGCACTCCTAGAAAATGGGGGATACGTTCCCTGAGTGTCTCCCCCCCATATTCTAGACGGTCCAGAGTCGTCGTGGGACCCCTTTATTTTTTTTCTTACAATAAATTGGTGAAAGAGGAAATGTTTTGGGGACTGTTTTTTCAAATAAATTTCTTTTGTCGATTTTTTGTTTTTGTTAGTACTGACAGTTTATGATGTTGGGTATCTAATAGACGCCATGACATCACAAACTGCTGGGCTTGATCTCAGGTGACTTTACAGCTAGTATCAACCCGATTTATTACCCCGTTTGCCACTGCACCAGGGCACGGGATGAGCTGGGGTGAAGCGCCAGGATTGGCGCATCTAGTGGATGCGCCACGTCTGGGGTGCCTGCGGCCTGCTATTTTTAGGCTGTGAAGGCCCAATAACTATGGACCTTCCCACCCTGAGAATACCAGACCACAGCTGTCCGCTTTACCTTGGCTGGTGATCCAATTTGGGGGGTCCCCTACTTTTATTGTGTAATTATTAATATTTATAAAATAATTATAAAAAAGAGCCTGAGGGGACCTCCACATTGGATCCCCAACCACGGTAAAGCTGCCAGCTGTGGTTTTCAGGCTACAGCCGTCTGCTTTACCCTAGCTGGCTATCAAAAATGGGGGGACCCAACGTAATTTTTTTTTTTTAACTATTTTTTAAATAGAAAAAATTAATGGGCTTCCCTGTATTTTGATTGCCAACCAAGGTAACGGCAGGCAGATGGGGGTGGCAACCCATAGCTGTCTGCTTTATCTGCGCTGAGAATCAAAAATACCGCGGAGCGCTACGTCATTTTTTTAAAGATTTATTTTTACAGCACTGTGATGTCCAGCAATCAAAATACAGGGAAGCCCATTTTATTTTTAGTTATTTAAATAAATAATTAAAAAAAATATATGTTAGCTCCCACTGCATTTTTTGTATTGCTAGCTAAGGGTAATCCAAGCAGCTACTGGCTGCTAACCCCCACTGCTTGGTGTTACCTTCACTGGCAATGGAAAATCCAGGGAAGCATTTTTTTTTTTTTTTTTTGCCAAAAAGCTACAAAAAAAGGACGTGAGCTTCGCCATATTTTTGTATGCTAGCCAGGTATAGCAGGCAGGTGCTGGAAGAGTTGGATACAGCGCCAGAAGATGGCGCTTCTATGAAAATGCCATTTTCTGAGGTGGCTGCAGACTGCAATTCGCAGCAGTGGGGCCCAGAAAGCTCAGGCCAACCGGTGGTGCGGATTCCAATCCCCAGCTGCCTAGTTGTACCTGGCTGGACACAAAAATGGGGCAAAGCCTACGTCATTTGTTTTCTAATTATTTCATGAAATTCATGAAATAATAAAAAAAGGGCTTCCCTTTATTTTTGGTTCCCAGCCGGGTACAAATAGGCAACTGGGGGTTGGGGGCAGCCGTACCTGCCTGCTGTACCTGGCTAGCATACAAAAATATGGCGAAGCCACATAATTTTTTCAGGGGGCAAAAAACTTCTGCATACAGTCCTGGATGGAGTATGCTGAGCCTTATAGTTCTGCAGCTGCTGTCTGTCTGTATGGAGAAGAGCAGACAGCAGCTGCAGAACTACAAGGCTCAGCATACTCCATCCAGGACTGTATGCAGAAGTTTTTTGCCCACCAAAAAAATGACGTGGGCTTCGCCATATTTTTGTATGCTAGCCAGGTACAGCTGGCAGCCACGGGCTGCCTCCAACCCCCAGTTGCCTATTTGTACCCGGCTGGGAACCAAAAATATAGGGAAGCCCGTTTTTTTTAATTATTTCACTTATTTCATGAAATAATTAAAAAACAAATGACGTGGGCTTCGCCCTATTTTTGTGTCCAGCCGGGTACAACTAGGCAGCTGGGGATTGGAATCCGCAGCACAGGTTAGCCCGAGGTTTGTGGGCGCCTCTGCTGCGGATTTCAGTCCGCAGCCGTCCCAGAAAATGGCGCTCTCATAGAAGCGCCATCATCTGGCGCTGTATCCAACTCTTCCAACAGCCCTGGAGCCGGGTGGCTTGTTGGGTAATCATGAGTTAATACTGGCTTTGTTTTACCAGCCAGTATTAAGCCAGAGATTCTTAATGTCAGGCACGTTTGACCCGGCCATTAAGAATCTCCAATAAAGGGTTAACAAAAGACACCACACAGAGAAAAAATACTTTAATAGAAATAAATACACAGACACATTAGAGACTCCATCTTTATTACCCCTGTCAGCCCTCCACGATCCTGCTCTTCTGTCTTCTTTCTTTCTAGTGTAGTAGTAGTGACGATTGTAGTGAGGAAGGATGAGATTCACCAGCTCATCACTTGGGGCTGGGGAACCTCCATCCTAACTACAATGCTCACTACAATCGGGAAGCAGCGTGCAGCCTTCACTCCGTGAGTGATCACTGCTGGCTGCTAGCGGTAACGCTGACAGACGCGTTACCATAGCAACGGTGCTCTCGGAGCCGCGGTTAGCGGTGACGTCACCGCTAACTGCGTTGCTATGGCAACGGTGATCTCCGTTAATGACCGGCTGTGTCAGCCGGTCCCTAACGGAACGGGGAGTCGACCGTGTGCTAGAGCATGTCGTCGGTACACGGCGATACACATATGTGCACCGTGTACCGGAGAGATGCACTCGCAGGTCCTACATGACGTGTCATAGTCATGTGACCAGTCTGTAGCCAATGAGATAATAGCCACGTGACTGGTCACATGGCTATTTTGACGTCACGATAGGTCCTGCTTCTCTGCTGGCAGTGCAGGTCACCGGGAGGATTCAGCGATCATCGGATGGAATAGCGGCAGGAGACAGAGTGCAGAAGGGATCGCGAGGACCGGTAAGTGTTATGGCAATGTTTATTAACTGTTTGTGTACATTTATAATGCATTTTTATATGTTTGTGATTGCCTCCCATTATAGCCTATACGTTCGAGTTCGGTTCGTCGAACGTTCGACGAACCGAACTCGAACGGGAGCTCCGTTCGGCGAACCGACCTCGAGCCGAACCGCGACCGGTTCGCTCATCTCTACTTTCTAGTGACGCTCGTGGCACCGGTAGTATTTCTGAAAACACCACCTTGGAGGTCCTGGACTTCAGCTTCTCTCCTAGTTCCCTGTAATCATTTTTAAGGACCTTCCACCTGCCTCTAACTTTGTCATTAGTACCAATGTGCACCATGACCGCTGGGTTTTCCCCAGCCCCACCCAGCAATCTGTCTATCCGATCCGCAATATGCCGAACCCGAGCACCCGGCAGACAACACACTGTTCGGCATTCACGGTCTCGGCGACAGATGACCCTGTCTGTCCGCCTAATTATAGAGTCCCCTACCACCAACATCTGTCTGGGCTTTGCTGCACTCCTATTTCCCTCCTTCCTACAGCAGTTGTTTGCCTGGTTGCTAGGAGCAACATCCTGCTGTAGTGACCCTAGTCCTGGCCCTTCATTCCTAATATCAGCCAAACAGGCATATTTACTAGGTTGTGCCAGGTCTGGACTAGGCTCCCTGACACTTTTCCCCCTACCTCTTCTTCTAACTGTTACCCAGCTACCTACCTCTGGGTCCTGATCTTCCCCACCTCCACCCTCCTCCATATCACTGGCCCCAGCCAGAGAAAGCTCAGTGAGCTCTAAACTCCTCTCCAGGTTTGCAATGCCCCTTAGTGTTGCAAGCTGCTTATTTAGATCAGTTACCTTGGCTTCCAAATACGCAACATGCTTGCATCGAGTGCAGACATAGTCACCCTCGAACGGCTGCTCAAGGCATGCATACATCTGACAAGATACACACCTGGTAGCATTGTCCATGGAGCACCTATTAAATGGGGATAAACGTTAAAGTAGTAAAACAAAGAGAAAAAAAACAATGGACAACGTTTAAGGATAAATTCAAACTATGTTCTTGTGTCAAACTATGTAATTGTGTTGAAACTATGCACTTATCTTAAATTCAGCACTTTACTTCAGTTCAGCACCTCGCACGCACCTCGAGTCGCATCACTCGGCATGGCTTGCCACTCTCCAGACAGGAGTGTGCAGCTGCATGTATTTTTATGCAGCTGCATGCTACGGTCCGGTGAGCGGCATGCCATGCTGTGTGCTACGACTCGATTCTCTCTCGAGTCACGTGTGAGTTACGTGCAAGTGTGACTCCGGTCTAACAATGATGATCTAAATGAAGGATAAGTCATTAATAGCAAAGTGAATTGAATATTTATGTCGATATTGATGGCTCTGAACAGGCTATAAGTATAATGGTGCATAATATAGAAAACAAGAGGGATATTGCAGTGAAACTGCATTCACACAGACTTGTGGACTAAGGCCCGCTTTACATGCTGCGATATCGTTACCGATATCGCTAGTGAGCGTAAGTGCCCCCATCGTTTGTGCGACACAAGCAAATCGCTGCCCGTGGTGCACAAAATCTCACGCACCCGACACACTACTTACCTGCCTAGCGACGTCGCTGTGACCGGCGAACCGCCTCCTCACTAAGCGGCCACCCAATCAAAGCGGAGGGGCGGAGATGAGCGGGACGTAACATCCCGCCCACCTCCTTCCTTCCTCATTGCGGGTGGCCGCAGGTAAGGTGAGGTTCCTTGTTCCTGCGGTGTCACACTTAGCAATGTGTGCTGCCGCAGGAACGACGAACTACATCGTTACTGCAGCAGCAACGATAATTGGGAAGAGGGGGGCATGTCACCGATGAGCGATTTTGAACGTTTTTGCGACGATTCAAAATCGCTCATAGGTGTCACACACAACGACATCGCTAACGCAGCCAGATGTGCGTCACAAATTCCGTGACCCCAACGAGATCACTTTAGCAATATCGTAGCATGTAAAGCCACCCTAACAGTGAACTCATGAAAACTAAGCTACAGGCCAATGAGAGAGGAAGACTGAAGGTATATGCTATGCATGTACATTTTGGAGCAATGAGAAATGTTAAATTATGTCTGGAAATAGTAACAAAAAAATATAGAATAAACAGAAAAATCACTATTTTTAAGGCTTTATAGCTGTGAAGTTGCTGTCTTGTAAAGAAAGAATATTTTTAAACCAACTTTGAGGTACAGAACTTAAAAAAAACAATACTCACCTTGACTGTACAGAGCTTAAAAAATGAATACTCACCTCCACTGTACAGAGCTTAAAAAGGAATACTCACCTCCACTGTATAGAACTTAAAAAATGAATACTCACCTCCACTATATAGACCTTAAAAAATGAATACTAACCTCAAACTGTACAGAACTTAAAAATGAATACTCACTTCCACTGTTCAGAATGTAAAAAAAGGATAACTCACCTCCACTGTATAGAACTTAAAAAGGAATACTCACCTCCACTGTACAGAACTTAAAATAGGGAATACTCACCTCCACTGTACAGAACTTAAAAAAGGAATACTCTCCCCACTGTGCAGAGCTTAAAAAAGGAATACTCACCTCCACTGTACAGAGCTTAAAAAAAGGAATACTCACCTCAACTGTACTGAATGTAAAAAAAGGAATTCTCACCTCCACTGTATAGAACTTAAAAAAGGGAATACTCACCTCCACTGTACAGAACTTAAAAAGGAATACTCACCTCCACTGTACAGAACTTAAAAAAGGGAATACTCACCTCCACTGTCCAGAATGTAAAAAAAGGAAGAGTCACCTCCAGTGTACAGAACTTAACAAGGAATACTCACCACTACTGTACAGTATTTAAAAAGGAATACTCACCTCCACTGTACAGAACTTAAGAAAGAATACTCACCTCCACTGTACAGAAATGAAAACTGGAATACTCACCTCCACTGTACAAAACTTAAAAAGGAATACTCCTCTCCGCAGTACAGAACTTAAAAAAGGAATACTCAACTCCACTGTACAGGGCTTAAAAAAGGAATACTCACCTCCACTGTACAGAGCTTAAAAAAGGAATACTCCCCTCCACTGTACAGGGCTTAAAAAAGGAATAGTCCCCTCCATTGTACAGAATGTAAAAAATTAATACTCCCCTCCACTGTATAGAGCTTAAAAAAAGGAATGTACATATGTTTCTGCTTTAAAGGGAACCTGTCACGGGAAAAAAAAACACTATTACCTGCAAATATGGGGTTAATCAGCAAGTTAATAGCGTTCCGAACCTGCCCGGCACCAGCACTTAGAGCCCCACTGCTGGGAGAAAAATAACTGTGACAAGAAGCCGAACACTGTAGGGAGAATTAAAGTTATTTTCCTCCTGGCAGCAAGGCACTAAGTGCTAGGCAGGTTTGTAAAGCTATTAACCTGCAGATTAAAGGGGGCTTTACACACTGCGACATCGCTAATGCGGAGTCGTTGGGGTCACGGAATTTGTGACGCACATCCGGCCGCATTAGCGATGTTGCTGCGTGTGACACCGATGAGCGATTTTGTATCGTTGTAAAAACGTGCAAAATCGCTCAT
The DNA here is from genome assembly GCF_048569485.1 of Anomaloglossus baeobatrachus. Classification (NCBI taxonomy): domain Eukaryota; kingdom Metazoa; phylum Chordata; class Amphibia; order Anura; family Aromobatidae; genus Anomaloglossus; species Anomaloglossus baeobatrachus. The sequence continues at coordinate 675,897,640 of NC_134354.1, forward strand.
CGGTGACATGGGGGTCCATTCTCGATTATCGTTACTGCAGCAGTAACGATGTAGTTCGTCGCTCCTGCGGCAGCACACATCGCTATGTGTGACACCGCAGGAAAGAGGAAGCTCTCCTTACCTGCCTCCCGGCCGCTATGAGGAAGGAAGGAGGTGGGCGGGATGTTACGTCTCGCTCAGCTCCGCCCCTCCGCTGCAATTGGGCGGCCGCTCAGTGACGTCGCTGTGATGCCGCACGGACCACCACTTTAGAAAGGAGGCGGTTCGCTGGTCACAGCGACGTCGCCGGGCAGGTAAGTAGTCTGACGGGTCTGGGCGATGTTGTGCGGCACGGGCAGCGATTTGCCCGTGTCGCGCAACAGATGGGGGCGGGTACCCACACTAGCGATACTGGGACCGATATCGCAGTGTGTAATGCAGCCTTAACCCCATATCTGCAGGTGAATAGCATTTTTTTATGTGATAGGTTAGTTCTCTTTAAAGGTGTTATGCAAAACCCACCTAAATAACCAATTTATTAAAATTACCTTATGTTATTGGCTGTATTGTCCTATTTTCCCTTTGCACTAGTCTTTATAAATGTTATCTATTATGTCTGGGGTTTTTTTGTTCCAAAGAGTGTAAAAACCTGATTTTATTTGTAGCACACAGTATCTTATTGTTAACCTACATCATGTGCTTATCGCTTACATAAAAATAAAACACAGCTTCCGTCTCCTACTGGATCAGCGCCCACATATCTTCTCTTCTGAATTTTGTTTAAAACTTTTTGTTTCATACCAACTTCTAAGAACATTATCAGATTTCCAGAGTTGTATTTCCTTTAATGTTAGGGGCCAGTGTCAGGGAAAATAATGAAATATACATACCACAAGGGAGGAAAAGAGAAAGCCGAGGAGAAAGTAAAATAAACAAGCATTTTAAGATGAATATGTGAATATATAACTGGTATTAAATATAAAAAATATTTTCATTATAAAGCAGACCAGTGCTGTTATATTCCAACTAACAAGTTATTACTGTATTTTTGTATTTATCTATTTCTTTATTTATTTGTTTAGTAATTTCTGCAGGATGCAACAAATTATATGCTTATTTTACTGTAAATATAAAAGACTCACCAGCAGCTCCAAACAGAATAAGAAAAGTGTTAACAGGTGCAAGCTGAGCATGCAATAAAATCCAAAAAATACAGCAGCACTCTAAAATGCTCTAAGATGCAAATATAAAATATAGGAATTTGGAACTGCGTTACTGATGTTGAATCTTTGTTTAAAAAATTAGACACTTACAGCACAAATTGACCAATTTACGACAGCCCAAAAACCCAACGACAAGGCGTATCTCTTTGTTGGGACCTTAACCTAATATGCTTCATTCAGGGCTGAAATTGTAGGCTTTCAGTGCAGATAGAGGCATATTAGGTTCGGGGCCCAAAAAAGAGATAAGCATTATCACTAGTTGTTGGGCTCTCATTAATTGGCCAGTTTGTGCGATAAAGATCTCCTAGTTTCAATAGTAGTAATGCACTTCTCAATTCCGATATTCAATGTTTGCATGTTATAGCATTTCAGGGTGTGCTGTATTTTTTGGATTATATTGAATTCTTAGCTTGCACTATTTCACACTTTTCTTATTCTGTTTGGAGACAGACCCCACCTTCCCAGGAGACTCACATGTACCAGGCCCCGGACGTCTGCGTTACTCCCAGGTCCTTCTGCAATCTTTGGCGGGCAATCCCAGCACGTATGCTCCACGCAGTCCTCCCCTGTTTCTGGTCAACGCATACATCAGATCTTATACATTGAAGAGAATCCAGGGCACTGATCCACATCCAGTATAGCGGAAAATAAACAGCTCCTCAATATCGGCTGAAAAAACCTTGCTCTGCGGTGCCACTGGTGCAGCCAGATTTATGACATATAAGCAGTAAAGAAAAAATACCAGGCACTCACCAGAGCTTGCTTGTGCAATTTTGTGATTTATTCAATTGTTGGGGCTTTCATGTGTAAAAGGGCTGGTGGGGAGGGAGAGGACGCAGGCACGTCCACCGACGACAACCGTTTCGCACCCGTATGGTGCTTCATCTGGTCTCCTGTCAGCTCCACTCGGCAAATGAAGACAGCTGCGCGATCAGCTGAGCTGTCACTGAGGTTACCCGCTGTCACTGGATCCAGTGACAGCGGGTAACCTCAGTGACAGCTCAGCTGATCGCGCGGCACTCTTCATTTGCCGCGTGGAGCTGACAGGAGCGGCTGTGTGTGCTGCAGCTCCTGTCACCTCCATACAGCAGAGCTGGATGCGACGCTGGACCATCCTGGATTCCGCCGGACATGGAGGGCTTTTTCGGGCTGATTAAATTGTTGAACCAGGGTATATGTTTGTGTTTTTTATTTCTAATAAAGGATTTTTTCGGGTGTGTGTGTGTTTATTTACTGTAATTTACAGATTAATCATGAAAGGAATCTCGGGGAGACTTCTGACATGATTAATCTAGGATTTAGTGGCAGCTATGGGCTGCCATTAACTCCTTATTACCCCGATTTGCCAAAGCACCAGGGCAAATCGGGAAGAGCCGGGTACAGTCCCAGAACTGTCGCATCTAATGTATGCGGCAATTCTTGGCGGCTGCTGACTGATATTGTTAGGGTGGGGGGCTCCCCATAACGTGGAGCTCCCCATCCTGAGAATACCAGCCTTCAGCCGTATGGCTTTATCTGGCTGGTATTGAAATTGGGGGGGGACCGCACGCCGTTTTTTTAAATTATTTATTTATTTCACTGCACAGTATAGACACGCCCACCGGCTGCTGTGATTGGGTGCAGTGAGACAGCTGTCACTCAGCGTGGGGGCGTGTCTCACTGCAACCAATCATAGGCGCCGGTGGGCGGGGAAAGCAGGGAATACGAGATTGTTTAATGAGCGGCCGGGTTTTTCAAAATAGTAAAAGCCGCCGCAGCAGTGTGAATGCCGTGCAGCGCCGCGCCGGTGATCGGGGAACGGTAAGTATGAGAGAGGGGGGGAAACTGACCGACAGACTGTGAGAGAGGGACAGACAGACAGAGAGACCTACAGAGAGACAGAGAGACCGACCGACGGACTCAGGGAGATTGACCGACATACACAGAAATAGAAAGAATGGCCGACATCACTAGAAATAAAAACACCAAATGGACACGGACTATAGGTAGATGCATACGTGTTTACTAACGTGTGTGCACATACCCATAGACTTTCATTGTGTCCATGTGTGCGTGCTCTGTGCAGATAACGGACATGCATCCGTGCAAAACGCAAACACATACGGATCACGGACACGCACACACGGACATAATGAAATATCGCACGTGTGACCACAATCATAGATTAACATTGGTGCATGTTTGTCCGTGTCTCCGGTATATAAGGAAACGGAACAAACACGCACGTGTTTCACGGACGTGTGAAGGGGGCCTTATAGAAATTTTTTCTTTTTTTGCATTACTGTATTCTGAGAGCTATAACAGTTTTATTTTTGCTAACAAAGCTGAATTATGGCTTGTTTTTTGGGAACAAGATGACGTCTTTTAGTGGAACAATTTTTATTTATTTATGACTTTATTCCACTTTTTTTGATAGCTGTATGATGAAAAGACATAGTTTTTTGATATGTTCTTTCTTTTTTTTATGGTGTTCACTGAAGGGGTTAAATAGGGTTAAAGTTTTAGGCCCTGTGCGCACTGGAAAACGGAATTTTCTTAAGAAAATTCCGCAGGGTCTGAAAGATTACCGCACCCACGGTAAAAAACTGCGGCAAACCGCACCCGAAAACCGCATGTGTTTTGCCGCGGTTTGCTGCGGTTTTACCGCGGTATTGTTCGCAGTATTGCCGCGGTTTTGCTGCATGCGGGTTGGTGCATGTGCTTTAATGCATTCAATGCAATAAAGCACATTGAAAAAAAAAAAAAGATTTCCTTCTTAGATAGCAGACAGATAAATAGACATATAGAAGAATAGAAGACAGAAGAAGAAGAATAGAAGAAGAAGATAGAAGGGATAGATAGTGTCCCTGTGAGCACACGCTGCATTTCTCTCGAGCGGTAATGTGAGTTCACATTACCGGCCGTGGGAAATGACCGGTAATTACCTCTCTGCTGTCTCGCTGCGAGGCTGCATTCAGCGCTGTGTGTCAGTCGCGGCTCGATGCAAGCATCGCAGGATGTGGATTACATCGGAGCTTTGTTTTGGGAGGGGTTAATAAAATGGTGAACCAGGGGCTTTTTTGTGTTTTATTTAAAGTAAAGGATTTTTCGGTGTGTGTGCTTATTCACTTTACTTACGGGTTAATCATGTCAGCTGTCACATAGACGCTGCCATGATCAAGCCTGAACTTAAATGGCAGCGATTGGCTGTCATTTAAGTCATTATTATTTGGATAGCCAAGGCATCACGGCATCTGGAAGAGCCGGGGACACTCCGGTACTGCCGCATAATGGATGTGACAGTCCCGGGGCAGCTGCGGGCTGATATTCTCGGCTGCGGGAGGCGGGGGACATTAACCCTGTCCCTCGCCCTCCCCAGCCTGAGAATACCGGGCCGCCGCTGTGTGCTTACCTCGGCTGGACGGTAAAAATACAGTGGAGCCCACGTGTTTTTTTTTTCTATATGTCTGTTTGCTTTCTATGTGTATTCCATGTGTATTCTATACACAGTCTGTGTGTGAGTGCGATGTTTGTGTTCTATGTCTGTGTCTGATCTGTGTGTGTTTACTCTGCTCCGCTTCCTCTTCCTGTCATAATGACATCACTTCCCTGCAAACCGCAGGCAGCGATGTACATTACCGCAGGTAAACCACGAAATACCGGAGGGAATAACGCAGGAAAATGCAATGAATCGCACAGATTTTGCTGCCTGCGTTATTCCCTGCGGGATTTCACGATTACATGGCAGTCAATGGAGTGAAATCCCGCAGCAACGTGCGGAAAAGAAGGGACATGCAATTGTTTTTGCTGCGGGAATCCCGCAGCAAAACATGCAGCTGTCAAATTCCGCATAGGGTGCACAGCATTTTTTTTTTCCATAGGTTTTGCTGGTGATTCATGGCAGAGACATGGCAGAGATGTTATGAACATTTTCTGCAGCGAAACATGCAGCAAAACCGCAGGAAATCCGCGGGAAAACCCGGCAAGTGCGCACAGGGCCTTATAAATCATTTGTCATGAAAGCGGCGATACAAAATACGTGTACTTTTTTGGGATAAATATGCATATTTATTGGAATAATTTATTTTTATTTTTTGTCTTTATTTTCTTATTTTATTTAAAATATTTTTACATTTTTTAACTTTCTTTTTACTTTTTTCTTAGTCTCTATATGAAACATTACCTTTTGCTGCCCTGATCGCTGCTATAATGTGTTGCAATGCTCGATCATTAAACATGGAAGCGACACAAGCACAATAGGGTCTTATGTGTGAAGATGATGAAAGTGATCCGAAATGAAGACTTGCTCACCTGAAGGGGTTATATGAGACACAACTACTAGAATTGCATGATAACCACAGCAGCAGCCCCTAGGCTGTAGAAAAGCAGATTCAATGTGTTTTGAAGTGGATACTCCTTCTTCCTAAAGTGATTATCCTGAATTAGTATCCACTCTGAAACGCATCAAATAAATAAATTTACTAGGCTTTTGCTTTGATCTTCTTGCAGCAGCTATGCTGTTTTTAATCCTTTTACTCCATTATCTTCAATGCACAATCATTGCAATACAATGTAGCTGTCAGTGCAGCACTGACAAAAGCAGTGGCTTTCCATAGCTTTTTTTATGACTTTGGGTCACCATGGCAATGATCGGGTCCACAAGATCACATCACAGAGGCATGAATTGGAGGGGACAGTGAGTGTGATTCCTCTCCCAGACCCCTAAATGCTGTGATTCATATCGATTGTGGAATATAGAGGATTAAAGAGCTAGGGTCGATGGTTGGCTATGAAAGCTGGGGCTCGACTGTTGGGTAACCAGAGTTCTCATCGACGATCGCATGGGCACAGCGCCTGTGCCACCGCGAGCACCAAGATGTACTGGGTACATCCAAGGTCGGGAAGTACCAGACAAGCAGAATGTACCCAGTACATCCAAGGTCGGGAAGGGGTTAAACATAATACAATCAAATTAAAGGTAGTCACATGATCAGTTGTGCAAAGGGGTTGTTTCAAAGAGAACCCTATTTAGAAAGGAATATATGATCATAAAATCACCTATTTTTTATTAAATATATTTAATTTTTAACATATAATGTGATAAGGAAAATTCCAGTTTCATAAAATCTCCTTCTAGTGAATGTCTGCTGAATCTCAAATCGAAAGTCACTGAGCGCCAGCAAGAGAAATTAAGACCATAGAAATATTGTCGGTATGAATTCCTCACTCAGTAGGGAGGAGGTGCACATCACACGTGCTTTATTGTTATGAGCCTTTTTATAGAGCAATAGTGGGTTAATCTATTAGCAAAATTCCTAGCAGTAGGCCATTGGTTATATTAAAAGCATATAGAGAAAGTCTGTGATGTCAGTCCATTTTTGGGATTTCCCCTCCATCCATTCCTATTTTCAACCCACCTTAACTCGCAGTGTCCTTTATCATGTAGCTCACCAGTCATCGATCTGAACTTACGCAGATGCAGCCAGTCCTCATTATCAACACCTTCATTCTGTTCCCTTGTATTAGACATTAGCGGCAGACTTCAGTGTACACATGCTTGCTTTCCTGATATGCAGCAATAATCAGGAGACAGGTTCTATCTTGTTACTCATGTAGAAAAGAAAGCTTAGTTATAGAAAAGCATATAGAAAAATATATATTGTATTCTCACAGTAGAAAAGCACATAGAAAAATATATTGAATTCTCACAAATGCATCATTACATGTTATATAAAAATGCATCCATCAAATATTTATGTTGTGCATTTGGCTCAATTCCAAGTTGAACAAAATACATATGATTGTTTTTGTCTTTAACCCCTTCAGCCCCCGGGCACTTTCCGTTTTTGCGTTTTTGTTTTTTGCTCCTTTTCTTCCAAGAGCCGTAACTTTTTTATTATTCCGTCAATCTTGCCATATGAGGGCTTGTTTTTTGCGGGACGAGTTGTACTTTTAAATGAAATCATAAGTTTTACCATATAGTGTACTGGAAAACGGCAAAAAAATTCCAAGTGCGGAAAAATTGCAAAAAAAGTGGGATCGTACAATAGTTTTTGGGATATTTTATTCACGGTGTTCACTATATGGTAAAACTGATGTGTGGGTGTGATGCCTCAGGTCGGTGCGAGTTTGTAGACACCAAACATGTATAGGTTTACTTGTATCTAAGGGGTTAAAAAAAAATCACAAGTTTGTCCAATAAAAGTGGCGCACGTTTTGCGCCATTTTCCGAAACACGTAGAGTTCTTATTTTTTGGGATCTATGGCTCAGTGATGGCTTATTTTTTGCGTCTCGAGCTGACGTTTATAATGGTACCATTTTTGCGCAGATGCTACGTTTTGATCGCCTGTTATTGCATTTTGCGCAAAACTTGCGGCGACCAAAAAACGTAATTTTGGCGTTTGGAATTTTTTTGCCACTACGCCGTTTACCAATCAGAATAATTGATTTTATATTTTGATAGATCGGGCATTTCTGAACGCGGCGATACCAAATATGTGTATATTTATTTATTTTTTAACCCTTTAATTTTCAATGGGGGGAAAGGGGGGTGATTTGAACTTTTAGGTTTTTTGTTTTTTTTTTAATTTTTTAAAACTTTTTTTTTACTTTTTTTATTTTATTTTACTAGTCCCCCTAGGGGGCTATAGCAATCAGCAATCCGATTGCTGATCGCTATCTGCTGATCACAGCTATACCGCTGTAATCAGCAGATTCAGTCACTTTCTTTCTTCCTCTGCTCCGTGCCGAGGAAGAATGAAAGTGAAACTTCGTAGCACCAGGCGTCATCACATGACCCTGTGCTACGATGGCAACCACCGAACGTCACGTGATCACTCACGTGACGTCCGGAGGGGGCGGCGGTAAGTAAAAAAGATGGCCGCGCGCATGTAGATCTCGCTGCCAGACTTTGGCAGCGAGATCTAAGGGGTTAATGTTCCGGGTGGAATGCGATTCCACTCGGAACATGTAGGCACACATGTCAGCTGTTGAAAACAGCTGATATGTGTGCCGATCCACGCCGCCTGCCCGCGGCAGGGGGCGGGGCTTAACGGGACACGATCTATGACGGATAGATCCGTCCAAGGTCGTGAAGGGGTTAAAGGGGTTTTTCGACAAAAAAAGTTAATCTAAGGCTATTTGTGCATGCTGTAGTTTTGTTTCTTCAGCGAAAAATGCACCTTCTGGCAGTAAAACGCACCTTTGGCTGAAAAACGCATAAAAAAGTGAATGGGTTTTGGGGTATGTTTTTGCCAATGTGTTTTCTTATTATATTCAATGGAAAAACGCAGGTCAAAAATGCAGAAAGAATTGACAAGCTGCTTCTTTTTCTTCAACCAAAACGGCAAGGAAAAAAAAATAAGCAACGTGCACACAGCCTTTCTGAATTCTCTTAGACTTTGCTGGGGAAGGAAATACATGCAGGTTATTTAGGGCAACAAACTGCACCCAAAACTGCATCAAAAACGTATCAAAAACTGCACTGTGCACACAGGGCCTTAAAGTTGATTTTAATCAATAGATATTGGGATAGAAATAATTTCTACAATTGGATGTGTTAAAATGTTCCTGTGCTGAGATAATATTATAAATGTGTTATGTACTGTGTATTGGCCATGAAATTGATGAGATGGGCTGCAATGTACTGTCTGACCCTTTCCCAACAATTTAGGGCTGCTGGGCAGCTTCACAGACATTGATATAGATTTACTTCACTTAAATCTTAAATCTTGACACTGAAATATTTTAGATGTGGCATAAACACCCAACCTGAAGCCTTTCAAGTGGTTCAAGTATGCTTTATGAGTGATTTTTTTAAGTCACATTCCAAACTGTTTGGTTGATGGAAGGCTCTTATGTGTCTGATCGATGGCTGCTAATATTGTCTGCTGTGTTAATTCTGGAGTAGAAGAGGAGGACGACATCACGTTGCTCGGGCTGCACTGCGAGAAATGAGAAGACTTTTTGTTTCAAAATGCCTTTCTCAAGGTAAAATACCAAATATGATATTTTTTTACCTTGAGAGTGGCGTCGATCTAGCACTGAAACATGTTGGGACAATAAAGAACTATTTTGAAACACAAAAGACTTCTAATTCACAGCACTGCAGCTCAAACAACATGATATCGCCCTCCTCCACTATTATACATTTAAAAGAAGATTTGGAGAGAGAGTGAGAGAACCCTACTGATCATAAGAGCTTACACTTCACGGGTGAGAAAGAATGGACCCCGCTGACCACAAGAGTTTACTATTTACAGGTAAGAGAGAAAGAGAAGACCCGCAGATCTTAAGGGGGCTTACACGCAACGACATATCTAACGATATGTCGTCGGGGTCACGGAATTTGTGACGCACATCTGGTGTCGTTAGCGACGTCGTTGCGTGTAACAGCTCTGAGCGACTGTTAACGATCAAAAATACTCACCTTATCGTTGATCGTTGACACGTCGTTCATTTTCAAAATCTCGTTGGTCGTTGTGGACGTAGGTTGTTTGTCGTTCCTGAGGCAGCACACATCGCTACGTGTGACACCCCGGGAATGACGAACAACAGCTTACCTGCATCCTCCGGCAACGAGGTGGGCGTGTCGATAATGCGGCTGCTCTCCGCTTCTATTGGCTGCCTGCCATGTGACGTCGCTGTGACGCCGCACGAACCGCTCCCTTAGAAAAGAGGCGGTTCGCTGGCCACAGCGACGTCGCTGGGAAGGTAAGTCTGTGTGACGGGGCCTAGCGATATTGTGCGCCACGGGCAGCGATTTGCCTGTGACGCACAAACGACGGGGGCAGGTGCTTTCACGAGCAACATCGCCAGCGATGTTGCTGCGTGTAAAGCAGTCTTAAGAGCTTATACTTTGTAGGCAAGACAGAGAATGCCCTGCTGGCCACAAGAGCTTACAGTCTACAGGAGAGAGACTTACCCAGTGACTCCTGTGATAGAAAACGACTCTGCCGTAAAAACTCTGCTCCCCTGGGAACCGCTAATCTGTGATGGCCCTGGTACTGACCATTACTGTAATCAGTAAGATGTCATTGCTGCAGGGCATTATGGGGAACTCTGCGTGGCAACACAAAATGTTTTCTCACTCTCTGATGCTTCAGCAGTGTGGGAAATGGGGCCAGGACAAGTTTTTTTTTTTGCAAAGCATAAAGGGAACCTGTCACCACGTTTGGGGCCTATAAGCTGCGGCCACCACCAGTGGGCTCTTATGTGCAGCATTCTAAAATAACTTTATAATACTTACCATATGACCCAACTGTGGAGTTGGGTCAAATGGGAGTCTCCATTCTCCAGTGCCGGCGCCTCCTCTTTCAGCCATATTTGTCGTCCTTCTTTTGAACCCGGGGTGCATGACGCATCCTATTTCATCCACACTCGCCAACATTGAGGTCCTGAGCAGACGCACTTTGATCGGCCCTGAGCAGTGCAGATCAAAGTATTGTAGTGTGCCTGCGCGGGACCAGCGAGTGTGTATGACGTAGGACGCACACAGGCTTCAGAAAGAGGATGAAGATGGCTGAAAGAGGAGGCGCTGACACCTGAGAAAGGAGACGCCCATATAACCCAACTCCAGCGCAGCGACCGTTTAGGTAAGTATTATAAAATGATTTTTACGTTCTATACAGCGGCCTGGGCTCTTATATACAGCACGTTAGAATTCTGTATATAAGAGCCCACTGGTGGTGGCCGTAGCTTGTAGGCTCCAAATCTGATGACAGGTTCCCTATAAGTTAAATCAAAATGTTCAAATTTGTGTGAAACCACAAATTTAAGTAAAATGTACTTGAATGTGATCCTCGCAAATTGATCTACCTATCTCTAATGAATACTCTTCTGGGACTATTAATGCATATTTAAAGAGAATCTATCAGCAGGTTTTAGCTACCTCATCTGAGAGCAGCATGATATAGGCAGAGAGATCCGAAATCCAACAATGTATCACTTAGATTACTGGGTGCAGCCATTTTGACACTATCAGAGTTTTTAGATTTAGTCATGTTGCATGCTGAGAGAGCTTTTTCACCCACACCAGGCTCTCAATAGAGATTGTATATTGACAGTGAGGTACCAATTAACAGAGGGTGTGTGCCGGACTACCCTGCACGACTTTGTAGTCCAAGCAATGATAAGGGTCCTACTGCTTAAACAAAAATAGCAAATAACAGATTGGACCATGACAAGACAGGCATCTCTGAATTTTATGTGTTAACCCCTGCAGTAACCTGGCTTCAACTTGCATAGCAAAAACCTGCTGACATTATCTTTAAGTGTCGAGGCCAAACAAATATTATTCTCTATTAATTTGCAGTAAGATTAAAGTTTTATTACCTGAATTGCTTCCATTCCTAGCAGAAGGGATCAGAGGTGAGCGCAGCCATAGAGAAACTAAACTTCCTGACAGAGGAAACAAAACATTAAAATGTAACAGTTGCTTTAGTTCATAAATAAATAGTACACATGAATATAATTAATTTTGTAATATCTTATCAGACAAATTTTATTTTTCCTCTGCTAGAATTGATCACTCATGTCAAGGAAACAGACTTGGGAGTCCCACATTTATATATATAGCTCGCTACAATCACTGCCAACTCCACAATAATCCAACAAAGAAACTACTACTTGCTGCCACCACCAATTACTTATGCAGGCTGATTAGACAACTGTTACAGATAGAGTTTGGCTTAGGGGATGTGGTATACAGAGCAAAAGGAACAAATCAATTCCATTATACATATTTAATCTAAAAATAGGCAGTATTTATAAAAATATATATAAGATTTTAATAAGGGGGACAAAACAATACAGTTGCATAAAATAAAAAGGAATAATGAAATAAAATAACTAAATTTGTTGTCACTGCAATGGCTTCAGAGTTTAGAGGAGGACTATGCTCCTTAGAAAAGACAGACAGGACCCACAGCAAGCTGTACCTACAAATACTGACAAAAGACCAAACCCAATGTCTGCTTTTCATTAAATCAAACTTAAGCCCACATACCTCCACTTGATTTGATAAACTCATGTGGGGGCTTCGTGAGATGTGCTCTACCATTCATAATTTTAGGAGATCCCCAACTTTCAGGATATCTTCACCCCTGGAGGGCCCAGGCAGAAGATATCATGGTCTTGTTTCCTATCATGATTGTACCTTTCTATAGATTGCAAATATGATATATGTATTGTCATCCATCTGCCCAATATTAATTTGGGGCTCATAGGCAGGCCTCACAATTATGAAAAAATATGCATGCTCTTCCTCTCATGATAAATATCTGATTGATACAAACCCCAATATTCATATCTGGACACCTGAAACAACATGTCTACCAATATGCTTTGATGAGAGCATGCTGATGCAGTTGTGAAGGCAGTTCTCCTTGTCCGTGTAAACAAATCTCAGACTGACTGTTTTTCTGGAGCATTCCTCAGCGTTAATTACCTGTCCACAGCAGGAGGTCCTAGCTGAACAGGAGGCCAAATGTTAGATTGCAAGCTCTCTTTTCTCCTCAGTTATAATTCATTCTTTTACCTAGCTATACTATACTATGTCCTCCCTAGCTATCCCTTATGTTGTGTGTGGTGGAAGATATGTCCTCTCTAGAGACAAGTGAGATTATGAATTTTACAATTTCTCTATGACAAGTCATTGTCAAAATTCTCAATTCTGAGGTAAAATCTGAATTCAGTGAAGACGTTCCCATTACTGAGATCGGAGATGGCAGTTGTTACTGATGATATTCTATGTAGACAGAAGAGGGGGGTGGGCGGAGCTTGGTATCTAGCTCATCCCCTTCATCTAGCTCCTCCCTATGCCTCTAACTCCTCTCCTTCCACTGCATTTAGCTCCTCCCTCTTCCTCTAGCTCCTCCCTCTGACTCGAGCTCCTCCCATCATCATAGAATCTCATCAGTAACAGCTGCCATCTCCTATCTCAGTAATGGGAAAGTCTTCACTGAGTACAAATTTTACCTCAAAATTGAGAATTTTGATAATAACTGATCAATTCTGGCAGAGAAAGAAGCAAATTGGTCTGATTAGATATATTATAAAGCTGCTTATTTCCATGTGTACTATTGATTTCAGAAAAAAAAATTAAAACAATAGTTACACTTTAGGCATTAGATAATATAGAATATCAACACTATATATAAGCTTTTTAACCATAGTTTAATGCCCTCACAGGCCTCTCCATGTATAGTTGAAAATGACACTTCTCTTGGGTTTCAATATTCTGTTTTTTAGTATCCACTGGGGCATTGTTACGCTGTGACTTAGGGTTCCTCCATACACCAGGGATCCCCAACGAGCACCACCACCAACAAGGGTACACCAAGGATACTTTAACAATGGTAGGCTCTGCTGCTAGGGAGAGGAATGAGGGGACACCTGAATTTACCTGAAGCTGTTTCTTGAGCTCCCTAGCATTCCCATACAAGTTCTTTCACCCCGTCACCAAGCAGGATTCCTAATCCCTCGCCAGCCCTGGTCTCACCCTCAGTAGTGAGATGGCCAGTGAGAGACATTAGTCCCACCCCTGCAATAATACAACTGATGGAAAGGAAAACAAACAGGGGAATACCCAAAGAATACACAAAGGGATACAATTCCAAGCTCAAGTCTGCAGCCAGGATCACTTCCAATAATAGGACTACATAAAGCAAGGGCTCCAGCCAGCAGCAACCTTCCTCCTAATTGGCAAGTATCAGAGTATGGATTCTCTATAACCGGCACCATCTGGTGGTTCATGTGACTATTTAAAGGTGATGGATTTGGTCACAATCGGATGCACATGAGGAGAGGTAAGAAGGTCAGAAACTGCTAGCAAAGAAAATTGACTTTAACCCTTGGTGCACCAAAAGAAAGTAGAACTCATTTAATATCTAGAGATTCACATGGGTAAGTGAGACTCTGGAGCCAAGCCTGTCACTAGTCACCTAATGATTGCAGACATTCATGACAGGTGTGCTGGGCAATTACCCAATTTACTCCTAACCCCTCACTCCCAATCCTGGCCCTGATTTGGAATTAAAGAAATTAAATTGAAATATAGTATGCCATTTACAGAATAACAAAGAAATACAAGAAACTCTCTATTTGTTATTCTGCTTTTGTTTCAAATAATTTTTGCATAGATAAAGTTGGCTAAGAAATTATGAAAAACACTTTCTTTATTAAGCGCATTACAGGCAGATAGTGTAGCTGTAATTTTCCTTTACCCTTACAATGTTCATACGTGTCTTATTTTATTTAACCGCTTTACCAGTTTAAAATAAATGAAGGAAATAGTTCCTACAAAAGTCCTATTTTGTGCAAATAGGCAATATCTATGACATATCATTCACAGGGTGAAAAGAAGTTGCCAAAATCAAACAATGTGGTAAATCGGCTTCAATGAATCTATTCATTCCAGAAAGATGATGATAGTTTTGCTTCTACTAAAAAGGAATAAATACAAAGTTTGTTCGGCAAATTTTCAATATTTGCAGCAAATACTGCAAGAGTCTATTTCTTCCCAATCTTCACCTGTCACTTATTTTGTCAAGACAAATAACAATATATCAAATTAAGTTCAATATGTGTTTTGGATGAATGAACAAAAACTGTCCCATGGTGCTTAGACATGTGGCTCTATAATTGATCAGTATAATCAGTATATATACTGTATATATATATTTATATATACAGTCATATGAAAAAGTTTGGGCACCCCTATTAATGTTAATCTTTTTTCTTTATAACAATTTGGGTTTTTGCAACAGCTATTTCAGTTTCATATATCTAATAACTGATGGACTGAATAATATTTCTGGATTGAAATGAGGTTTATTGTACTAACAGAAAATGTGCAATCCGCATTTAAACAAAATTTGACCGGTGCAAAAGTATGGGCACCTCAACATAAAAATGTGACATTAATATTTTGTAGATCCTCCTTTTGCAAAAATCACAGCCTCTAGTCGCTTCCTGTAGCTTTTAATGAGTTCCTGGATCCTGGATGAAAGTATTTTTGACCATTCCTGTTTACAAAACAATTCCAGTTCAGGTAAGTTTGATGGTCACCGACCATGGACAGCACGCTTCAAATCATCCCACAGATTTTCAATGATATTCAGGTCTGGGGACTGGGATGGCCATTCCAGAACATGGTAATTGTTCCTCTGCATGAATGCCTGAGTAGATTTGGAGCGGTGTTTTGGATCATTGTCTTGCTGAAATATCCATCCCCTCCGTAACTTCAACTTCGTCACTGATTCTTGCACATTATTGTCAAGAATCTGCTGATACTGAGTTGAATCCATGCGACCCTCAACTCGCCAGCATTGGCCACACAGCCCCAAAGCATGATGGAACCTCCACCAAATTTTACTGTGGGTAGCAACTGCTTTTCTTGGAATGCCGTGTTTTTTTGCATCCATGCATAACGCCTTTTTGTATGACCAAACAACTCAATCTTTGTTTCATCAGTCCACAGGACCTTCTTCCAAAATGTAACTGGCTTGTCCAAATGTGCTTTTGCATACCTCAGGCGACTCTGT
This sequence comes from Anomaloglossus baeobatrachus, assembly GCF_048569485.1. NCBI lineage: Eukaryota > Metazoa > Chordata > Amphibia > Anura > Aromobatidae > Anomaloglossus > Anomaloglossus baeobatrachus. The sequence continues at coordinate 675,913,365 of NC_134354.1, forward strand.
TTGTGGCGTGCTTGCAGAAACGGCTTCTTTCGCATCACTCTCCCATACAGCTTCTCCTTGTGCAACGTGCGCTGTATTGTTGAACGATGCACAGTGACACCATCTGCAGCAAGATAATGCTGCAGGTCTTTGGAGGTGGTCTGTGGATTGTCCTTGACTGTTCTCACCATTCTTCTTCTCTGCCTTTCTGATATTTTTCTTGGCCTGCCACTTCTGGGCTTAACAAGAACTGTACCTGTGTTCTTCTATTTCCTTACTATGTTCCTTCCAGTGAAAACTGACAGTTTAAATCTCTGAGACAACTTTTTGTATCCTTCCCCTGAACAACTATGTTGAATAATCTTTGTTTTCAGATCATTTGAGAGTTGTTTTGAGGAGCCCATGATGCCACTCTTCATAGGAGATTCAAATAGGAGAACAACTTGCAAGTGGCCACCTTAAATACCTTTTCTCATGATTGGATACACCTGCCTATGAAGTTCAAAGCTCAATGAGGTTGCGAAACCAATTTAGTGCTTTAGTAAGTCAGTAAAAAGTAGTTAGGAGTGTTCAAATCAAGAAATTGATAAGGGTGCCCATACTTTTGCACTGGTCAAATTTTGTTTAAATGCGGATTGCACATTTTCTCTTAGTACAATAAACCTCATTTCAATCCAGAAATATTACTCAGTCCATCAGTTATTAGATATATGAAACTGAAATAGCTGTTGCAGAAACCCAAATTGTTATAAAGAAAAAAGGTTAACATTAATAGGGGTGCCCAAACTGTTTCATATTATTATTATTATTGTGCCATTTATTCCATGGCACTTTACAAGTGAAAGAGGGTATACGTACAACAATCATTAACAGTACAAAACAGACTGATATACGAGGAGAGAGGACCCTGCCCGCGAGGGCTCACAGTCTACAGGGAATGGGTGATGGTACAATAGGTGAGGACAGAGCTGGTTGCGCAGTGGTCTACTGGACTGAGGGCTATTGTAGGTTGTTAGCTTGTTGGAAGAGGTGGGTCTTGAGGCTCCTCTTGAAGCATACATTATAATACAGTATAATCAGTAGATGAGAGGCTTATGGGCGCTGTTGGGTGGTGGCGCTTGTTTTAAGTAATTTCATTCCTTTCTTTTCAAATTTATTCCAATTTTAGCAAAAGTAAACGTTTGGGTAGTTATTTGCCACCTTCATTAACTGTGGGAATCCGGACTTTATGTTCTGTAAATAAAAAGATTCATATTAATATTATCTAAACTATACAACTACAGCTAGTATGGGGGCATAAGTAGTTTGAGATATGCCTCTGTGCTTCATTTAGCATTTTTATCACACCTGTGCATCAAACAACAAAAAAAACCCTAGAAATATTTGTGCCAAGTTGTTCTCTTCTCTTTCAAGTTGTCTTGGTCTCCTACATTTACTGTATAACAGTTACTGCTTGATAATCTAATACTTCTAATACTGGCAATCATCACAATGCTAAGTCTAATTTATGGGAAAAGTGTCGTACTGGCCCCCAGAGGATCAGAGAATTATTTGGTGGGCCGAAGTACAAACCACTTCATCTTTATTGCTGATATATGTATAATGATGTATAGCTGTATGACTGTCTTGTCTCGCCTACAATCTTTTATATTCAGCTTGGACAATCGTGCATGTCTGTTTGTCAATAAGATATGTCGCGGGCGGGGGGTGCGCTGCTCGACCGCTCTTGCGGCTCGGGTCTGGCTGCTGCTGCTCGGTGGCTCGAGCGGTGGGCCGGATCCGGGGACTCGAGCGGCGTTCCTTGCCCGTGAGTGAAAAGGGGATGGTTTGGGGATGTTGTCCGTGATGCCACCCACGGTGTGTGGTGAGGTTGGGGCACCTCCGCTGCTCTGTACGGGGATCCCGGGAGCAATGACAGGGAGCAGCCGGGATGGCCCGGAGTTGTTGGCTGTAAAGTGGATTGCGGGGCTTGGCCAGGTGCAGGGTCGCAGGGGCAGCGCAGTGCCGAACGGCACGGTGGTACTTACTCAGCCAGTAACGTACACGGAGTCTCTGGTAAAACAAACGGCTGGATGGACGATTCCCACAGATGGCTGTGACGGTCACTCCCGGTAGGTTGGAGGTAACTGTCTCTCCCTGCACCGGTGTTATATTCTCGGCCCCGATGGCTTCCCACCGGTAACCCGCTCCCCAGCGGTATGTTTGCCGGAGGAGCCTCTTTTGCCCGCAGGTGCTGGCCCTGGGAACTCTAGCTGTGGCGGTAGCTGTATTTCCCTTCACGGTTTGGACGGTTGCCTTTAGTCGGGTCTTTGCTGCTGGGAAACCCCGGAGGTTCCTGTCGCTGACGGATTTGACCGGTTTAACGGCGACTCCAAGCCTGGTCGGGGTCCGTAGGCCCTGCCGAATGGTGCTGGCCTCTCTTCGCTCCCCGGTCCGGTACTGGCGGGCCACCGCTCGTCCCCGGTCCTTACGGTTGTGCGTCAATCGGCCTCACCTGCAGACGGTCACCACCGTCTGCCAACCTTGCTGTTTCTGTGCCCGGGCCACGTACCCGGACACGGTCAGACTGCTCCTTTACCACTTCCTTCACTCTCCAGACTATTCTGTTTCTCTTTTCCCGCCTCCAGGACTGTGAACTCCTCGGTGGGTGGGGCCAACCGCCTGGCTCCACCCCACCTGGTGTGGACATCAGCCCCTGGAGGGAGGCAACAAGGATTTTGTCTGTGCGGCTGATGTTCCTAACCGGGGTGTGGGGTGTGTTGTTGCAGTACCTGTGACGTCCTGGTTTGTCCAGGGCGCCACAGATACCTAAGTGGAAATTTTTACCTAAAATTTACGGGAACCTGTCACATCTGATAACACTATTAACCTACAGATATAGGGTTAATCTACAGGTTAATAGCGCTGTGAAGGTGCCTGACCGCAGTACTGAACGTGCAGCACCTGGGACAAAAGAAACTATATTTCTTGCTGACAGGTTCCTTTCGAGTGACTCTGACAGTTCAGAATTACTGCTTAAACCAAGTACAGGCGATCGGTGCATCATAGCGGGGCCAAATATTTAAGTACACCTTCCTACCTACTTGATTTTCCTTTATCTCCACCCTCCTCTTTTCTTTTTTATTGACAGCTCTGGCTTCATAGACCCAGAGAAGGTTGGAGAATGGAGATAAAGGGAAAAGAAGTACCGTATTTTTCGCTTTATAAGACGCACCTGATTATAAGACGCACCCCCAAATTTGGTGAAGGAATAGAGAATTTTTTAATAAATGGGGTCCGTCTTATAATGCCAGTGTCCGTCTAACAAATAATATAGGGTATATGTCCCTCATAGCCCCCTCATCCTAAAATTAGCCCCCTTAATCTGGATATGGCCACCTTATATTGAACACGTCCCCTAGTGATGCCACATTTCCCCTATGGCTGGCACACATCCTCTATGGCAGGCAGACAGGGCCACTGTGGCAGGCAGACAGGGCCACTGTGGCAAGCAGACAGGCCCACTGTGGCAGGCAGACAGGCCCATTGTGGCAGGCAGACAGGGCCACTGTGGCAGGCACACATCACCCTCTGTTACATATCGCCCCCATGTTGCTGCTTTTAGTATAATAAACTCTTTACCTTCTGCAGCACAGTCCTGTCTCGTGTCTCCCTCCTCGGGGTTGAACTCCTCCTGTCTCCTGCACTTCCTACTTCCTGGTTCTAGTGCCGGTCATGTGATCGGGACAGCAGAGAGAGATATCTCTGCATGCCTAATCACAGCCAGCAGGAGGGAGACCGGGCAGACGCTGGAGGAGGTGAGTAAAGAGTTTATTATTTTACTATGGGCAGCAGCACGGGAGGCCATATCTAACACCGGGGGAGGGGGGATCCTGTGCAATCAAAGGTAAGCACAGGCAGATAATATGCACAGCTCCCCCAGCCCATCAGCGTGATGCAGTTTCAGCACCACGCTTCTGATGGACAGCGGCTGTGCATATTATATGAGCGAGAGCAGGAGATCAAACGCTGCCGCTCCCAGCCCCAAGCAGTCCCCAGCACCGCTCCAGAGCTGCCCACACCTCCACTGGACTCTGTATATATATAAATATATATATATATATATATATATACACCCCCCCCTCCCGTATATTCGGATTATAAGATGCACCCCCTACTTTCCTCCAAAATTTGGGGGAACAAAAGTGCGTCTTATAAAGCGAAAAATACGGTAAATGGGAAGATGTATATTTTGATCCCACTATGATGTACCGGATCTCTTGTACTTGGTTTGCACAGTTATTCTGTGCTGGCAGTCCCTTTAACCCCTTTATCTCCAAGGTTGCATCTGTCCCTTTAATGTAGGCCCCCACACATGTCGGCTGTTCTGATCACTAGTAGTGAACATTGTAAATAAACCCCCCCCCCAAAACAATTTTTTTTTCAATTTCCCGCACTTATTTTATTTCTCGTTTTCCAATACAATATGTAGCAAAATTAATGAAAAAGCACAACTCGTTCCATAAAAAAATGCTCTCATAAAAAGTTATGTCTCTTGGGAGAATATGGTGACCAAACAATTTAAAATTTCCAGAGGTGTAGGCTCTGTTGTATTCAGAGAATGTGAGAAACTATTGCAGCATAAAAATATTATTGTCAATAAGTAAATCTGCAGTTTATAGTGGCATCCTGTGATAGATCTTCAGCGCCTTATAGCACCATTATATCAAGCATCTGAATTTTTTTGAAGCAACTTAGTGTAATATAACATGAAAAAGAATTAAAAGGGTTTTCCCATGAACAAAGTAGATCTTGGAATAAAAATAATTTCCACAATTGGATGTGTTAAAGATAAGTGTTCATGTGTTGAGATAATCTTTTATATGTTTTCCTGCTATGTACTGTGTAATGGCCGTGTCTGACCGTACAGGGACATGGTCTGATCAAACCACATCTCCAGGGCAGGGGAGGACCCTAATATGGGCGTCACACGAGACGATATATCGTGCGATCGCACGAGCGATTGTACCCGCCCCATCGTTTGTGCATCACGGGCAATTAGTTGCCCGTGGCGCACAAAGACGTTAAACCCCAGTCACACGCACTTACCTGCTGACCGACATAGCTGTGGGCGGGGAACATCCACTTCCTGAAGGGGGAGGGACGTTCGGCGTCACAGCGACGTCACACAGCGGCCGGCCAATAGAAGCGGAGGGGCGAAGATGAGCGGGACGTAAACATCCCGCCCACCTCCTTCCTTCCGCATTGCCGGCGGGACACAGGTAAGCTGTGTTCATCGTTCCCGGGGTGTCACACGGAGCGATGTGTGCTGCCCCAGGTACGATGAACAACCGGCACAGAGAAGAAGAAACAACTTTTTGAAAATGAGCGACGTGTCATCGAGCAACGATAAGGTGAGTATTTTTGCTCCTTCACCGCCGCTCGTAGCTGTCACACGCTACGATATATCAAACGATGCCAGATGTGCATCACTTACGACGTGACCCCGCCGACATATCGCACGATATATCGTCTCGTGTGACGCCCGCAGTAGAGTATACAGACATTACAACATGGGATCAGAGATGATTCTTTTTGTGAGGTAAAACATTTCCCTGCCTGTTTTTAAAGAATATTTTATCTCAAAGAAAGAATCAGCTGTGATCCTGTGCTGTAATGTTTGTATACTTTTTTACTTCCTCCCCGAACCAGGAGCTGTGGTATGATCAAACCATGTTCTTGCATGGTTAGACACCGCCATTGCGCACTACATGGCACTGTACAGTGCCCCATAAGGACAGTCTGCTTATTTCTTACTTATTCCTGGCTTTTAGTGACAAATTTGATAAAGATTCTATAAATTGAAATGTCATTAAGTATTGTCACATCTACAGCAATTATTGTTCTATAGAAAGCAAGTGCACAAATTTTATCTTAAATAAAATTTCATAATTTCTATTTCACAAGAATTGAGTGTACAGCGAACAGTCTATGGAAAGGCTGCAGTCCAGAGAAGAATGGGAGTCAGGCATGGTCAAAACCAGGAGGTACAGAAGAGACAAAATCAGCAGGCAAAAGGGTGGTCAGTAAATCAGGATAAGGTCAAATCAGAGATGGCAGCGAGGTACAAAAACGGCAGGCCCGGGCCACGTACCCGGACACGGTCAGTCTGCTCTTCTACTACCACTTCACTCCTCTCTCTTTCACCTCTCTAACTCAACTAACTTCCTTTCCCGCCTCCAGGACTGTGAACTCCTCAGTGGGTGGGGCCAACCGCCTGGATCCACCCCACCTGGTGTGGACATCAGCCCCTGGAGGGAGGCAACAAGGATTTGTGTCTGACTGATGTGTCTATCTCGGGGTGTGGGGTGTGTTGTTGCAGTACCTGTGATGACCTGGCTAGTCCAGGGCGCCACATTCCCCCTTGGTTAAATGCAGACCGTCCGCGGGCTGCCCGTCCATCACCGGTTTTATTTTCACAACTGAAAAAGGTAAAACATATAAAAACATTCAGCAAGATAGGAAGGGTGCTGCACCACTGTATGTCACTCAGCGATAACGCATGTGTGCTCGCTGAGGGCTGGGAATTACCGTATCCTGAGCGGGGGTGCTCGTCCAGAAGAAAAGTCCAAGTACCGATGGATGAGTGAAGGAACTGAGGGACCACACTCCGTACCGCTGTGCAGGAATCTTTAGTTTATTAGACGGTGCAGGGTAAAAAGCAGGAGACGAGCTGTGAGCTGGCTCCCAGGTAGAGGACATATAAAAACATTCAACAAGCATTTTTACGGATCTTCCCTTAACGGGAGGCACTTTTAACGTTACTAATGGTAGTCACTTTTATTAAACAGACGGCTTCCGCTCTCCCACCCAAACAACCTGGCCCTGATGCTGCCCCTAAGAAGTGGGCAGCACCCCTTGACCCCAGTCCAGATCCAGGCTGCCCGAGCGGGAATGGGTACGGTGTTTCGCACCCTACGGTCACTTCAGGGGACCCCACGTCCTTGGGGGATCCCTGACCCCCGGAGGATTGCCACCGGTTACAGTAGTGGCGGGCCTGGGCCATCTCTTTCCTCCAGGCCCATCCTCCAAATCAGCCTCTCCGGAGGCGGTAACGGAATCATGCCAACATATTTACATTCCCACAAGTTTGTGGTTGCCCTGCTAGTTCTCAGGCATGTTTATAAGTAGTTCCTTATGCACGGTAACAAAGGGTCCCTACGGGGACAATTTGCCGGCAACGGCCGGATCAATCACAATCGACAATCAGGTAACATCTCCGGTTGAATACTTTCATTTAACAGGTAGCGGTGCTGGTGGTCCCAACGGGAACAACGGTGCAACGGAGGGACCGCTGACTTACTTTAAATCCACAACACAGGCCGGATTAGGGGGCTGGGCTAGTGCTTGGGCCTCCTGGCCTCCTCTCAATTTGGCGTCCAGGGCGAACCAGCCCCTCTCTCCACAGTGCCGCGTGTAGGTAACTAAGTCGCCCAGGAGCAGGTTGCGGCCCGGGTGGTCCTCTGACAGATGGGCATTAACGTCCCGACGGGCCACAAACACCTCAGCCTCCAGGCCCGGCTCGAAGATAAATCCGTATCCCCGACGGACATCGAACCTTCTCACTTGCCCCTCGTGGATCGGGGCCCGTACCCGGAAGGTGGCTCTGCGGAGGCTCTCTTTTTCTTGGATGGTGCGGGCTATCAGTTCAGCCTTCCGCTTCTCCCTCTGCGCAATTTCTCGGCCCAGCGGGGTCAGTTCCCTGTCCCAGTAAGGGACTGCTGCTTGCCCCTGTGCGCGGGTCGGGCCCCGTGGGATTTCCACTACACTGCCCACTACTGGCGCCCTCGGTGGAAGATCCTGCGGTGATATGGCCTGGGGCGCTGCCTTGCAGCAATGACCCGGCGCAGCCTCAGCCGAGGCGTGGGGGATGGGTACAGGGGTCCTCTCCCGCTTGACCTCCACCTCCTCCTGAACGGGACGAATCACCGGAGCCAGAACGGGACTAGGCACGGTTACCTCTGGTGCCACCGGCACGCCTTCACCAACGGGCGATGTCTTCAGAAGCTTCCAGGGAAGCGGCTCGGGGCAGCTACGGACTTCGGCTGCAGGCAGGTCCGCTTGGGCGGACAGGCAGGGTTCCGCTACTGGTTGCGTTTGTAGCGGGCCTAGTGGCGGGGCAGCGGCAGCCAACACGGGTAGCGGGGGAGACAGAAGGGCGAGCGGGCGCAGACCGGGCCCCTCAGCCGCAATGACCGATCCCGTAGGAACACAGGGGCGTGGGTCGCTTACCCGCTCCTCCATGTATGGTGCATACTGGCAGCGGTATCTTCCAGGAACCAAATATGGCTGCAGAGTCCTGGTGTCCCTGGTTTATAGCCGCGGGTCACATGCGGCCGGACGCCATCCGTCCCCCTTTGTTTTTTTCTCAGCACCTCCTCTTCCGGGGAGGAGCTTCGGCTTTCGCGCCTCCACTACTCGAGAAGACACTTGAGCGGGAAAATCTTCGCGCCCAAGATGGCGGCTTCTGAAATTTTTCGTCCAGATACCGCCGACGGGACACAAGGCGCACTTCTACCAGCCGGTAGAACGGAAAAATCCTGTTCGTGACACCAAGTTGTCGCGGGCGGGGAGGGAGCCGTTGCTGCTGCGCTCTCGCTGGCGCTCGGGTCCGACGCTGCTGCTGCTCGGTGACTCGAGCGGTGGGCCGGATCCAGGGACTGGAGCGGCGCTCCTCGCCCGTGAGTGAAAGGGGTGGTTTGGTTTGGGGATTTGGTCCGTGATGCCACCCACAGTTTGTGGTGAGGTTGGGGCACCACCGCTGCTGGTGACGGGGATCCTGGGAGCGATGACAGGGAGCAGCTGGGATGTTGTTTCCCCCTCCGTGGGTAGGGGTTGGTTGTCCCGGGGCCCGATAAGGTGTGACGGGGAGGTACGGTTGGTGAGGTGCAGGGTCGCGGGGGCAGCGTGGTGCCGGACGGCACGGTGGTACTCACTCAGCCAAGAACAGATGCAGTGTCTCCGGTAAAACAAACGGCTGGATGGACGGGTCCCGCAGCCGGCTGCTGTGGTTTCTCCCAGACGGTTGGTGGTGGCTGCCTTTCCCTGCACCTTTTGTGTAACTTCGGTTCCGATGGCTTCCCACCGGTAACCCGCTCCCCCAGCGTGGATATATGCCGGAGGAGCCCTTTTGCCCGCAGGCTCTGGCCCTGGGAATTCTAGCTGTGGCGGTAGCTGTATTTCCCTGTTGCTGTTTGGACGGTTGCCTTCAATCGGGTCTTGGCTGTTTGGAAACCCCTGGGGTTCCGGTCACTAACGGATTTGACCTGTTTAACGGTGACTCCTAGCCTGGTCGGGGTCCGCAGGCCCTGCCGGTTTGTGCTGGCTTCACTTCGCTCCCCGGTTCGGTACCGGCGGGTCACCGCCCGTCCCCGGTCCTACGGTTCCGTGTCGATCTGCCTCCCCTGCAGACGGCCACCACCGTCTGCCAACCTTGCTCTTGGTGCCCGGGCCACGTACCCGGACACGGTCAGTCTGCTCTTCTACTACCACTTCACTCCTCTCTCTTTCACCTCTCTAACTCAACTAACTTCCTTTCCCGCCTCCAGGACTGTGAACTCCTCAGTGGGTGGGGCCAACCGCCTGGCTCCACCCCACCTGGTGTGGACATCAGCCCCTGGAGGGAGGCAACAAGGATTTGTGTCTGACTGATGTGCCTATCTCGGGGTGTGGGGTGTGTTGTTGCAGTACCTGTGACGACCTGGCTAGTGTTTAAACATTTACTTGAAGAAACAGTACCACTGTCACCATTGTTTTGGGTTAGTGCATCATCAGTGTATTGGCCGTGTGTTTCTCAACAATGGAGAGACAGGCCATTTCTTCATTAATATTAGAAAAATTCTTATCAAACCAGATGACAAAGGCAGCACCATTGTGGTAATAGATCACTCCAAATATCTCAATGGAATTGCCCGACACCAGACATTTCAACATACAAATTATGCACTCTGATCCTATTCTTACAAATAAGAAAAAGATTACTAGTTTTGTCAATAGACATCTAGATATGAATACAATTGGTCAAAAACCTGCTACCTTTGAATCAAGCTACATTTAGTGATCCAGGTTTTGGTCATTCTACCTAAAATTCACACATAATTAGACAATCCTCCTGAACAACTCATCGTTGCATCTACTGATTCGGTCTTGTCACCTTTATCTATTTTCTTAGAAAAAAATCCATATGTTATTGGTTGAAAACACACATTCTTTTATCCTCGACACAGAACATTTTCGACATTCATTTAATCAACTATCATCTGTGCCCTTGTACTGCCCCCGTGTCAGTGGCCGAGCCGCTCGGATCCGGAACCGCGGTGGCTCGAGGGGTCTTCCCGGCGGTTCGTGCGGATACTCGAGTTTGAAAAGAGGAGTATGTACAGGGGAGTTAGAAGTTCGTGACGCCACCCACGGTGCGTGGTAAGATGGAGTACCACCGCTGCTGTTGGGGGAAGCCCGGTGGCGGTGGTATGGCAGTAAGGTGTTTAACCCCTCCGTGGGTAGGGGGTTGTGCCCCGGGGCCCGGTGGTGGTGGTGCAGGGGTGCTGTTGGGAAAAGGAAAGGTTTCTGTGTACTCAGTCCAAGAATACTGACACCGACAGCTTGTAAACCAAATTTCTGAGCACCGCTGCAGCAAGGAGGGAGCACGCTTCGATCCGTGCCCTTGGTGTTGGTTGTTAGCCTGTAGCCTTTTCCGTGGCACCTTCTCACTGTTGGACCCTATAGTATGGAACTAATGGAACTAATCGGGTCCCACTCACCCGTATGGCTAACGGAGTGAGCTTGCTCTCAGGGTTCACGCTTGGCATTTGGTGGACTGTGTTTTTGGGAAAAGTCCTATCCCCTCGTTGCGCTAGAGCTATCACCGGGCAGGGGTCAGGGCACGACGGGGTATGTGGACCCCAGGCCAGAAAGTAGCTTCACGCGTTCCGGTAATTTACCCGACGGGAGACTAAGGTGCCAGGGATAGGGCCACAGACCAACAACAACACCAAAAGGCACGGATCCAGGCGTGCTCCCCGCAGACTACAGTGGTGCTCAGAACTTTGGTTTACAAGCTATCGGTGTGGTTATTCTGGGACTGAGTGAGTACTTTGGAAACCCCCTGTATCTATCCCCCAACGGCACCCAAACACCATCCATCATCAACGGGCACCGGGACACAAACCCCCTACCCACGGAGGGGTTAAACATCAGGCTGCTGCACCATCGTCACCGGGCTCCCCAACGGCAGCGGTGGTCCCTCACATTACCACGCATCGTGGGTGGCGTCACAAACTTTCCAAAATCCCCCTGTACATATCTCCCTTTCTCCCCCCTTTCTTTTAATCGAGTGGCCGCGCGACCCCCAGGTCCAGAGACCTCTCGAGCCACCGCAGATCTGGATCCGAGCGGCGGCAGCAACCCGGATGCTCGCACGGGGGCGGTACAAATATATACACTTATTTTAGGCCAGCAATAAACAACATAAGAGAGACCATGGTGGAATGATGTTTAAATGTTTGTTGTTCATCCAATGTTCAATTATAAAAAAATAAACATATATAGTGTATATACTGTATATATATATCTATATATATATATATATATCTATATATATAATTGCCTTATTCTGTCTGTCTGTCTGTCTGTCTTGCTCCAAAATTGTGTCCTTACGGTGACACAAAGCTGATTGGCCGCTGGGCTCGCCATGGCCCCGCCCCCCCGCACGGATTGGCCGCTCGCCCAGGCAACTCACCCACGCCCCGCCCCCCTCACGCAATGCACGCTCGCTCTGGCCCCGCCCCCCGCACGCATTCCCCGAACCGACCGACACGGAGCCACGACTCCCAGGTGAGTACTGTACCCCCGGGAGCCCACATCAGCGTACGCCGCCAACCCAGCCGACACATACCCTCGCATTGCTGGGGTTGCCGGTGCGAGCGGGGGACGGGATACGCTGGTAACCATGGTAGCATAGTTACCAGCGCATCAAGGTCCTGCAGCGGCGGAACATACACACATGCACACACACACACATCAGATCACACTCACTCTCACACACACCTCACACACACATCACATCGCATCCACACACTCACAACATCCTGGGATATCGCTTGCTTCTCGGCGGCGATACTGTGCAGTGAACTTCCAGGACGAGGATCACATGGCCAGAAGCATGTGGTATCTCCGGATGTTGTGAGTGTGAGTGCATATGTGCAATATCGTCAATGTGTGTGTGCGTGAGTGTATGCGATCGGGTGTGTGTGAGTGTATGCGATCGGGTGTGTGTGAGTGTATGCGATCGGTTGTGTGTGAGTGTATGCGATCGGGTGTGTGTGTGTGTGTGTGTATGCGATCGGATCTGTGTCGGCAGAGGAGCACGGCGTGCTGGAGGAGGCTGGGAGGAGAGAGGCTGATCTTGGGGAAGGCTGGGAGGGGGAGACTGAGAGAAGAGAGGCTGATGCTGGGGGAGGCTGAGGCTGGGGTAGGCTGGGAGGAGAGAGGCTGATGCTAGGGACAGAAAAGGCTGATGCTGGGAGGAGAGAGGCTGATGCTGGGAGGAGAGAGGCTGATGCTGCGGGCAGAGAGGCTGATGCTGCGGGCAGAGAGGCTGATGCTGCGGGCAGAGAGGCTGATGCTGGTGCAGCATCGGGGATGGAGCATGATGGGGGGTGCGCAGCATAGGGGATGGAGCACGATGGGGAGTGCGCAGCATGGGGGATGGAGCACTTTGGGAGTGCGCAGCATGGCGGATGGACCACGTTTGGGAGTGCGCAGCATGGGGGATGGAGCACGTTTGGGAGTGCGCAGCATGGCGGATGGACCACGTTTGGGAGTGCGCAGCATGGCGGATGGAGCACGTTTGGGAGTGCGCAGCATGGCGGATGGAGCACGTTTGGGAGTGCGCAGCATGGTGGATGGAGCACGTTTGGGAGTGCGCAGCATGGCGGATGGACCACGTTTGGGAGTGCGCAGCATAGCGGATGGACCACGTTTGGGAGTGCGCAGCATGGCGGATGGACCACGTTTGGGAGTGCGCAGCATAGCGGATGGAGCACGTTTGGGAGTGCGCAGCATGGCGGATGGAGCACGTTTGGGAATGTGCAGCATGGTGGATGGAGCACGTTTGGGAGTGCGCAGGATGGCGGATGGAGCACGTTTGGGAGTGCGCAGCATGGCGGATGGTGCACGATGGGGAGTGCGCAGTATGGCGGATGGAGCACGTTTGGGAGTGCGCAGCATGGCGGATGGAGCACGTTGGGGAGTGCGCAGCATGGCGAATGGAGCACGTTTGGGAGTGCGCAGCATGGCGGATGGAGCACGTTTGGGAGTGCGCAGCATGGCGGATGGAGCACGTTTGGGCGTGTGCAGCATGGCAGATGGAACACGTTTGGGAGTGCGCAGCATGGCGGATGGGGCACGTTTGGAAGTGCGCAGCATGGCGGATGGAGCACGTTTGGGAGTGCGCAGCATGGCAGATGGAGCACGATGGGGGGTGCGCAGCATGGCGGATGGAGCACGATTGGGAGTGCGCAGCATGGCGGATGGAGCACGTTTGGGAGTGTGCAGCATGGCGGATGGAGCACGATGGGGAGTGCGCAGCATGGGGGATGGAGCACTTTGGGAGTGCGCAACATGGCGGATGGACCACGTTTGGGAGTGCGCAGCATGGGGGATGGAGCACGTTTGGGAGTGCGCAGCATGGCAGATGGACCACGTTTGGGAGTGCGCAGCATGGCGGATGGAGCACGTTTGGGAGTGCGCAGCATGGCGGATGGAGCACGTTTGGGAGTGCGCAGCATGGCGGATGGAGCACGTTTGGGAGTGCGCAGCATGGCGGATGGACCACGTTTGGGAGTGTGCAGCATAGCGGATGGACCACGTTTGGGAGTGCGCAGCATGGGGGATGGACCACGTTTGGGAGTGCGCAGCATAGCGGATGGAGCACGTTTGGGAGTGCGCAGCATGGCGGATGGAGCACGTTTGGGAGTGCGCAGCATGGCGGATGGAGCACGTTTGGGAGTGCGCAGCATGGCGGATGGAGCACGTTTGGGAGTGCGCAGCATGGCGGATGGTGCACGATGGGGAGTGCGCAGTATGGCGGATGGAGCACGTTTGGGAGTGCGCAGTATGGCGGATGGAGCACGTTGGGGAGTGCGCAGCATGGCGGATGGAGCACGTTTGGGAGTGCGCAGCATGGCGGATGGAGCACGTTTGGGAGTGCGCAGCATGGCGGATGGAGTACGTTTGGGAGTGCGCAGCATGGCGGATGGAACACGTTTGGGAGTGCGCAGCATGGCGGATGGAGCACGTTTGGGAGTGCGCAGCATGGCGGATGGAGCACGTTTGGGAGTGCGCAGCATGGCGGATGGAGCACGATGGGGGGTGCGCAGCATGGCGGATGGAGCACGTTTGGGAGTGCGCAGCATGGCGGATGGAGCACGTTTGGGAGTGCGCAGCATGGCGGATGGAGCACGTTTGGGAGTGCGCAGCATGGCGGATGGAGCACGTTTGGGAGTGCGCAGCATGGCGGATGGTGCACGATGGGGAGTGCGCAGTATGGCGGATGGAGCACGTTTGGGGAGTGCGCAGTATGGCGGATGGAGCACGTTTGGGAGTGCGCAGTATGGCGGATGGAGCACGTTGGGGAGTGCGCAGCATGGCGGATGGAGCACGTTTGGGAGTGCGCAGCATGGTGGATGGACCACATTTGGGAGTGCGCAGCATGGCGGATGGAGCACGTTTGGGAGTGCGCAGCATGGCGGATGGAGCACGTTTGGGAGTGTGCAGCATGGCGGATGGAGCACGTTTGGGAGTGCGCAGCATGGCGGATGAAGCACGTTTGGGAGTGCGCAGCATGGCGGATGGAGCACGATGGGGGGTGCACAGCATGGCGGATGGAGCACGTTTGGGAGTGCGCAGCATGGCGGATGGAGCACGTTTGGGAGTGCGCAGCATGGCGGATGGAGCACGTTTGGGAGTGCGCAGCATGGGGGATGCAGCACGATGGGGAGTGCGCAGTATGGCGGATGGAGCACGTTTGGGAGTGCGCAGCATGGCGGATGGAGCACGTTTGGGAGTGCGCAGCATGGCGGATCTAGCACGATGGGGAGTGCGCAGCATGGGGGATGGAGCACGATGGGGGGTGCGCAGCATGGGGGATGGAGCACGATGGGGAGTGCGCAGCATGGGGGATGGAGCACGATGGGGGGTGCGCAGCATGGGGGATGGAGCACGATGGGAGGTGCACACCTCCCCCCAACACACACACACACACACGCGCACTGCACAACACACACACACACTGGGAACCACAAACACCGCCCTACACAGACACCCACACACAGACAACGCTGCACACACACAACACCCAACACACAAACACCGCGGCATACATAAATATACGCACATACCGCACAACACACACATTGCACCCAACATACCTCCCCCGAAAACACACCACACACACACAAACCGCGCAACACACACACACACAACGCTACAGACACACAGCGCTCCACAAACAACGCAACACACGCAACACACATACAACACCGCTCTCACCCCCGCCACACCCAGACAACACCCAGAACATGTACAGCGCCCTACACAAACACTTTAAGTACACACAACAACATCTATATATATAACAAAAATCATACATGAACTACACAATACGTAAATTCTAGAATACCCGATGCATAGAATCGGGCCACCTTCTAGTATATATATATATATCTATTTATATAATTGCCTTATTCTGTCTGTCTGTCTTGCTCCAAAATTCTGTCATTACAGTGACAACCGTCGCATTGGCCGCTCACCTCGCCTCGACTCCGCCCCCCCGCACGGATTCGCCGCTCGCCCCTGCACGCATTGGCCGCTCGGCCAGGCCCAGCCCCCTCAAGCATTGGACGCTCGCCCTGGCCCCGCCCCCCGCACGCATTCCCCGAACCCACACGGAGCCCCGACTCCCAGGTGACTGCTGCACCCCCGGAAACCCACACCAGCAAGACAAAGTGGAGAAAAGACGGATGTGTGAAACCACTAGCTTACCTCGACTCCCGGCACACGTGTGCTGGAGCCGGCGTAGGCTGGTAACCATGGTACACATCGGGTACCGTAACTATAGAAACCGCTTTCCTTAGTTACCCGATGTGTTACATGGTTACTAGCTTACCCCGGCTCCCGGCACACGTCAGCACTGTCGCTTTGAATAGTTACTTACCTTTTCTTCACTTTGTCAGATCCGGTGCGCTCCCGTGCACTGTGTACACTACAGTGGCCGCGCGACAAGCTCCGATCACGTGTTGCCGGAGCATGTGACCAGGAAGTTGCGGCGCGGCCACTGTACTGTACACAGTGTATGGCTGCTTTCAGACGTCCGTATTTAATCAGGTACCAGTCACACGCATAGTTATGGTCATACGTGAGACATCCGTGTTTGCAGGCGTGTGACAGGTACCGGAGAAAACACGTGCCTGTGAAATAAAAATATTTTTCATATTTACCTGCTTTCTCCGCCTCTGCTGCCTTCCACTCCTGACCGCCTATCAACACACACACACACACACACACACACTGAGCACATATACACACATAGCATACACACATGAATACACCGAGCGCATACACACATAGCACACATGCATGTACACACACACACTGAGCACACACACACTGAGCACATACACACAAACACACACACACACACACACACACACACACACACTGAGCACACACACACACACATGGCAGACACACATGAATACACCGAGCGCATATGTACCGAGCCGAGCCGCTCGGATCCTTGCTCGCGTTCTACGGGTGGTGGCTCGAGCCTCTCACGGACCCGGGGGTCACGTCGATCTACAAAGGGGGGTTGGCGTTACACACGGGGGATGCGAGCATTTGGTTTTGGGATGATTGTTCGTGACGCCACCCACGGGTTGTGGTGATGGTGGACACCACCGCTGCGGTGAAGGTACGGGGACTCCCGGGAGCGGTGTAGTGGCGCAGCTAGGTGTTGGCCCCTTCGTGGGTAGGGGATGTTGGTCCCGGGGCCCGGTGGTGCGAGGGCCGGGGTGCAGAGCTCAGTGTTGCGGTGCAGCGCGGTGCGATGCCTGATGGCACTGGTGTACTCACGATTAAACCACACAGAGTCACTGGTAAACCAAACGAAGGTATGAACGGGGCCAGCAGCCGGCTACAGCTTCCTAGCAGGGTGAGTGGGAGCAGACCGGGCCCCTCGGCAGCAGTGGCCGTTCCCTCTGGGACATAGGGACGTGGGTCGCTTACCCGCTCTTCCAACACTGCCTCCACCTCACGTGCCCGCATGGCCGCGGCTACCGCCTCCATCTCGGCCACCCATCCTTCCACGAGGAGCTGGACTTGGGCCTGCAGACGGTGCCTCATCTGCGCTGTCCGGGCTTTCACCCACGCCGCTGTTTCGGGAACGGGCTCCGGGGCTTCAGGCTTGCTGGACGGGGCGTACATGTTTCTTGCTCGGGATCCAGGAACAAGATGGGTGCAGAGTCCTGGCGTCCCTGCTTCTTATCCCTGAGATCACATGAGGCCAGCTCCTCGCCCGCCCCCTTGGTTTTTCTACAGCACCTCTCTCTTTGGGGGCGGGGCTTCACTTTCGCGCCTTCACTGCTCGGAGAAGACGACTCGAGCGGGAAACTTTCGCGCCCAGATTTTTCAGCGGGACACCGCTGACGGGAACCACAAGGCGCACTTCTACCGGTAAGTAGACTGGTTCAATCCTGTTCGTGACGCCAGAAGAGTCGATGTGAACCGACCCGCGGCCTCGGCTGCGGCCGCCGAGCCGCTCGGATCCGTGCTCGCGTTCTACGGGTGGTGGCTCGAGCCTCTCATGGAACCAGGGGTCACGTCGCTCTACAAGGGGGGGTTGGCGTTACACACGGGGGATGCGAGCATTTGGTTTTGGGATGATTGTTCGTGACGCCACCCACGGGTTGTGGTGATGGTGGACACCACCGCTGTGGTGAAGGTACGGGGACTCCCGGGAGCGGTGTAGTGGCGCAGCTAGGTGTTGGCCCCTTCGTGGGTAGGGGATGTTGGTCACGGGGCCCGGTGGTGCGAGGGCCGGGGTGCAGAGCTCAGTGTTGCGGTGCAGCGCGGTGCGATGCCTGATGGCACTGGTGTACTCACAATTAAACCACACAGAGTCACTGGTAAACCAAACGAAGGTATGAACGGGGCCAGCAGCCGGCTGCAGCTTCCTAGCAGGGTGAGTGGGAGCAGACCGGGCCCCTCGGCAGCAGTGGCCGTTCCCTCTGGGACATAGGGACGTGGGTCGCTTACCCGCTCTTCCAACACTGCCTCCACCTCACGTGCCCGCATGGCCGCGGCTACCGCCTTCATCTTGGCGTTATACACGGGGGATGCGAGCATTTGGTTTTGGGATGATTGTTCGTGACGCCACCCACAGGTTGTGGTGATGGTGGACACCACTGCTGCGGTGAAGGCATGGGGACTCCCGGGAGCGGTGTAGTGGCGTAGCTAGGTGTTGGCCCCTTCGTGGGTAGGGGATGTTGGTCCCGGGGCCCGGTGGTGCGAGGGCCGGGGTGTAGGGCGCAGTGTTGCGGTGCAGCGCAGTGCGGTGCCTGATGGCACTGGTGTACTCATGATTAAACCACACAGAGTCACTGGTAAACCAAACAAAGGTATGAACAGGGCCCGCAGCCGGCTGCAGCTTCCTAGTCGGGTTGGCAATGTCCACATTTCTCCTGCACCTATGTTGTAGTTTGACCACTGTGCCTGAGCACTGGTAATCCGCTCCCCGGCGTGTAGATGTCGGAGGAGCTCCTTTGCCTGCAGGCCCTGGCCCTTGGATCTCTGGCCTTTGGCGGTGGCTACTATCCGGACGGGTTGGGCTGTTGCCTTCAAACGGGACTTTGGTGGGAATGAACCCCTGAGGTCCAGACCGCAATCAGTTAATTCGACTATGGTGGTGGCATATAGCCTAGTTCGGGGTCTGAGTACTCTGCCTGGTGCTCCGGTATCCTGTTAGCTCCCCAGTTTGGTTCCGGCGGGCCACTACCCTGTCCCGGTCCCTTACAGTTCTGCTGGTCGTGTTCCCGGTCTCTATGCAGGCGGCCACTGCCGTCTGCCTGCCTGACTGTTTGAACCGTCTGTCCACTCTGACTCTCTGAACTCCTTGAACTCTCTGACTGAACTGAACTGTTTTCCTGCCTCAGGCCAGCAGACTCCTCGGGGGCGTGTCTTTCCGCCTGACTCCGCCCACCTGGTGTGCCTGTCTAACACTGAGGGAGGCAATCAGGTATTTGTGTTTGACTGATGTTACCTTTCTAGTGTGGGGGTGTATGTGGTGAGTGTTGTGACCTGTGACCCATGGGGTCCAGGGCGTCACACATACACACATAGTGCACATGTATGTATACACACACACACAGACACACACTGAGCACATATACACACATAGCAGACACACATGGATACACCGAGCGCATGCACACACAGCGCACATGCATGTACACATACACACTGAGCACATATAGACACTGAGCACACACACACTGAGCACACACACACACACACTGAGCACACACACATAGCAGACAGACACACATACACACACACACACACACATAGCAGACACACATGGATACACTGAGCGCATACACACATAGCACACATGCATGTATACACACACACACTGAGTACATATACACACATAGCAGACACACATGGATACGCTGAGCGCATACATACATAGCGCACATGCATGTACACACACACACACACACACACACACCGACACACACTCTGCTGTATACTCACCCAGCGATGCGGTTCCCGGCACTGAAGTCCCCAGCGCTGTTCCGTCTTCCAGCTCCACAGGGCTTAGAATATTCAGTGAGAATAATGAGCGGCGATAAGTAGCGGGAGGCAGCAGAGCAGGAGACAGCATCGCTGGAGAGAAGTAAATATAGAAAATATTTTTATTAAAAAGAACCATATTTTCTCCGGTATGTTTTACACTGATGTCACACGGATCACATCAGTGTGTGATATCCGTGCTGCCAGAGATGCCTGCGTGTGTGCGTGCGGGGTCATGAAAAGTCACATGGTCTGTGTGCAAACACGGACGTGTGAGGCACATCATAGAATAACATGGGTACGTGTGACATCAGTGTTAAAAACGGATGTCACACATACCTAAAACATGGACGTCTGAAGCCAGCCTACGGCAGCACGCTAGATCGACAAAGTGGAGAAAAGCCAGATGTGTGAAACCACTAACTTACTCTGGCTCCCGGCACACGTGTTTCGGAGCCGGAGTAGGCTGGCAACCATGGTAGACATCAGGTAACTATGGAAACCGCTTTGCTTAATTACCCGATGTGCAACATGGTTATTAGCTTACCTCGCCTCTCGGCACACGTGTGCCGGAGCCGGCGTACGCTGTTGACCAGCGTACACATCGGGTAACTATGGAAACCGCTTTGCATAGTTACCCAATCTGTACCATGGTTACTAGCTTACCCCGGCTCCCTGTCCATTCAGATCGTTGGTCTCCAACTGTCAAACACGCCGATGCGTGCTGCAGCTACAGCCACAAAATTTTGCACACTCACACTTCTGGACCCTGAGAGCGTCATAGGCTATGTTTTGAGGGGAAATTTTAACCTCACTCTTTACAGTTATTCACCAAAAAACCTGCCTCCATTAAAGCGAATGAAGCTGGGAGTCACAGTGCAGCCAGAGCTTCAGAAGAATGCGCAGCCATGCCCTTATATGGAATGTTGGCGTGTCACAATGCAGCCAGGGAAAGAGACAGATACAGACAGGGAAAGAGGCAGACACAGACAGGGTAAGAAACAGACATAGACAGGGTAAGAGACAGACACAAAGAGACAGACACAGACAAAGAGACAGACTGACAGGGAAAGAGAGGGAAAGTGACAGACAGGGAAAGTGACAGACAGGGAAAGTGACAGAGATAGATAGACAGACAGGGAAAGAGACAGACAGGGAAAGTGACAGACAGGGAAAGAGGCAGAGATAGACAGGGAAAGAGATAGATAGACAGACAAGGAAAGAGATTGAGACAGACAGAGAATGAGATTGAGACAGACGGAAAAAGAGACAGACAGGGAAAGAGACAGACATACCTAAAACACGGACGTCTGAAACCAGCCTACGGCAGCACGCCGGATCCGACAAAGTGGAGAAAAGCCAGATGTGTGAAACCACTAGCTTACCCCGGCTCCCAGCACACGTGTGCCGGAGCCGGCGTAGGCTGGTAACCATGGTAGACATCAGGTAACTATAGAAACAGCTTTGCTTAGTTACCCGATGTGCAACATGGTTATTAGCTTACCCCGCCTCTCGGCACACGTGTGCCAGAGCCGGCGTACGCTGTTAACCAGAGTACACATCGGGTAACTATGGAAACCGCTTTGCATAGTTACCCAATGTGTACCATG
Organism: Anomaloglossus baeobatrachus; assembly: GCF_048569485.1. NCBI lineage: Eukaryota > Metazoa > Chordata > Amphibia > Anura > Aromobatidae > Anomaloglossus > Anomaloglossus baeobatrachus. Next base: position 675,934,844 of record NC_134354.1, read on the forward strand.
GTTACTAGCTTACCCTGGCTCCCTGCCCATTCAGATCGTTGGTCTCCCACTGTCAAACACGCCGATGCATGCTGCACAGCAGGAGACCAACGAGCAAAAAATGAACCATCATTATTCAAGACTTACTGATTATATTATTATTCAATCTGCTAACCTACATACATATTCTAGACTACCCGATACGTTAGAATCGGGCCACCTTCTAGTATATATATATATATATATATATATATATATATAAAGCTGAATGTGTGTATGTGTGTGTGTGTGTGTGTGTGTGTGTGTGTGTGTCCGGGATTGGCATCTGCACCGTCGCAGCTACAGCCACAAAATTTTGCACACTCACACTTCTGGACCCTGAGAGCGTCATAGGTTATGTTTTGAGGGGAAATTTTAACCCCGCTCTTTACAGTTATTCACCAAAAAACCTGCCTCCATTAAAGCGAATGAAGCTGGGAGTCACAGTGCAGCCAGAGCTTCAGAAGAATGCGCAGCCATGCCCTTATATGGAATGTTGGCGTGTCACAATGCAGCCAGGGAAAGAGACAGATACCGACAGGGAAAGAGACAGACACAGACAGGGTAAGAAAAAGACATAGACAGGGTAAGAGACAGACACAAAGAGACAGACAAAGAGACAGACTGACAGGGAAAGAGAGGGAAAGTGAAAGACAGGGAAAGTGACAGAGATAGATACACAGACAGGGAAAGAGAAGGAAAGAGACAGACAGGGAAAGTGACAGACAGGGAAAGTGACAGAGATAGATACACAGACAGGGAAAGAGAAGGAAAGAGACAGACAGGGAAAGTGACAGACAGGGAAAGTGACAGAGATAGACAGGGAAAGAGATAGATAGACAGACAGGGAAAGAGATTGAGACAGACGGAGAATGAGATTGAGACAGACGGAGAAAGAGACAGACAGGGAAAGAGACAGACAAAGAGATAGAGAGAGACAGAGAGATATATACAGAGGGGGAGAGAGACAGAGAATGGGAGAGAAACAGAGAGACAGTTACTATCCCGTTCAGCACCGGGTGCTATAGAGCTGGGAGCCACAGTGCAGCCAGAACTTCAGAAGATTGCGCAGCCACGCCCTTAAATGGAATGTTGGTGTGTCACAATGCAGCCAGGGAAAGAGACAGACACAGACAGGGAAAGAGTCAGACACAGACAGGGTAAGAAACAGCCATAGACAGGGTAAGAGACAGACACAAAGAGACAGACACAGACAAAGAGACAGACTGACAGAGAAAGAGACAGACAGGGAAAGAGAGGGAAAGAGAGAGACAGGTTAAGAGACAGACACAGACAGGTAAAGAGACAAACACAGACAAAGATAGACACGGAAACAGACATACAGGGAAAGAGAGGGAAAGAGACAGACAGGGTAAGAGACAGACAGGTAAAGAGACAGACAAAGAGACAGACACAGAGAGGGAAAGAGACAGACAGAGAAAGAGATAGACAGACAGGGAAAGAGATTGAGACAGATGGAGAAAGAGACAGAGAGTCAGAGATAGACAGGGAAAGAGACAGACAGACAAAGAGATAGAGAGATAAACAAAAAGTGTTGGGGCAAATTGACAGCTGCCAGATGTGAACAAGGAGGACTTAAAGAATGAGAGGGAAGGCGCCAAAGAGTATATACTGTACAGTTGCTAAGGTGGGGCCCCGACATGGCATACTCACCACACTCGGAGATATGAACACACAGACAAAATGCGCCACACACTACTACGTGCTTGAACACATATACCACCCTCAGCACACATTTCACCATGTGAAACTATTTAATAATTACATTTCTATCTATTTGTTTTGTGGTTTTTGTGTGCAGAATACATTTTTGTTAATACATTCTATTTTATTAACAGCAGTTATTAACCCGGGCGAAGCCGGGTAGTACAGCTAGTATATATATATATATATATATATATATATATATATATATATATACACAGTATATACATATACAGTATATATATACACGCACACACACATACTATATACACACTACTGTATATATATATATATATATATATACATATACAGTATATATATATATATATATATATATATAAAGCTGAATGTGTGTATGTACTGTATGTGTGTGTGTGCAAAAATTTGCACACTCGTACGTCTGGACCCCGAGAGCGTCATAGGGTATGTCGTGAGGTGAAATTTTAACCCCGCGCGTTCCAATTTACCAATCAATTTTGTCCCTATCTACATAATGGGGAAAAAGTGAAACGAAAAGTGTATCCGCACCGTCGCATTTACAATCACAAAATTTTGCACAGACACCCCATGTGACCCAGGGAACGTAATAGACTATGTTTTGACAGGAAAATTTAACCCCGCGCTTTACAGTTACTCTCCAAAAAACATGCCTCCATTAAAGTAAATGGAGCATGGAACTACAGGTTATTAGTAGGAACTGTGATTGGTTGCTAACGGAACAAAAGACATTCATAGTATAAGAAGCTTATATGTGAGGTAATAAGATGTTGGTGGGGAGATGGATAGAGAGAGACAGAGAGAGACAGACAGCGAGACAGAGAGAGAGACAGACAGAGATAGACAGAGAGACAGACAGGCAAAGAAACAGACAGGGAAAGAGACAAAGAGATAGAGACAGACAGGGAATGAGACAGACAGAGACAAACGGTGAAAGAGACAGACAGAGACAGACCTGGAAAGAGACAGACCTTGAAAGACACAGACCTGGAAAGAGACAGATGGGGAAAGAGACAGATGGGGAAAGAGACAGACAGACATGAAGACAGGGACAGAGACAGGCAGACAGGGAAGGAAGAGACAGCCAGAGAGACAGACAAAGATAGATGTGGAAAGACACAGACCTTGATAGAGACAGACAGGGAAAGAGACAGAGAAATAGAGACAGACAAGGAAAGAGACAGACAGAGACAGGCAGACAGGGAAAGAGACAGACAGGAAAAGACACAGACAAAGAGACGGGGAGACAGACGGGGAAAGAGACAGACCTAGAAAGAGACAGATGGGGAAAGAAACAGAGAGATAGAGACAGACAAAAAAAGAGACAGAGACAGGCAGACGGGAAAAAAGACAGACAGGGAAAGAGACAGATCTGGAAAGAGACAGACCTGGAAAGAGACAGACGGAGCATATTACTTGGCCAATTTAGTTAAATCTGTGTGGAATATCTGTGGTGTTGAAATATATGTTGTGAAATGCTTCCATTAGCTTAGTTTTTGCCATTTAATAATTACATTTCTATCTATTTGCTTTGTGGTTTTTGTGTGCAGAATAAATTTTTGTTAATACATTCTATTTTGTTAACAACAGTTATTAACCCGGGCGAAGCCGAGTAGTACAGCTAGTATGCAGTGCCCACAAGTAGTATTCAACCCCCTGCAGATTTAGCAGGTTTACACATTCGGAATTAACTTGGCATTGTGACATTTGGACTGTAGATCAGCCTGGAAGTGTGAAATGCACTGCAGCAAAAAAGAATGTTATTTCTTTTTTTATTTTTTTTTTTAAATTGTGAAAAGTTTATTCAAAGGGTCATTTATTATTCAACCCCTCAAACCACAAGAATTCTGTTTGGTTCCCCTAAAGTATTAAGAAGTATTTCAGGCACAAAGAACAATGAGCTTCACATGTTTGGATTAATTATCTCTTTTTCCAGCCTTTTCTGACTAATTAAGACCATCCCCAAACTTGTGAACAGCACTCATACTTGGTCAATATGGGAAAGACAAAGGAGCATTCCAAGGCCATCAGAGACAAGATCGTGGAGGGTCACAAGGCTGGCAAGGGGTACAAAACCCTTTCCAAGGAGTTGGGCCTACCTGTCTCCACTGTTGGGAGCATCATCCGGAAGTGGAAGGCTTATGGAACTACTGTTAGCCTTCCACGGCCTGGACAGCCTTTGAAAGTTTCCACCCGTGCTGAAGCCAGGCTTGTCTGAAGAGTCAAGGCTAACCCAAGGACAACAAGGAAAGAGCTCCGGGAAGATCTCATGACAGTGGGGACATTGGTTTCAGTCAATACCATAAGTAACGTACTACACCGCAATGGTCTCTGTTCCAGACGAGCCCGTAAGGTACCTTTACTTTCAAAGCATCATGTCAAGGCTCGTCTACAGTTTGCTCATGATCACTTGGAGGACTCTGAGACAGACTGGTTCAAGGTTCTCTGGTCTGATGAGACCAAGATCGAGATCTTTGGTGCCAACCACACACGTGACGTTTGGAGACTGGATGGCATTGCATACGACCCCAAGAATACCATCCCTACAGTCAAGCATGGTGGTGGCAGCATCATGCTGTGGGGCTGTTTCTCAGCCAAGGGGCCTGGCCATCTGGTCCGCATCCACTGGAAGATGGATAGCACAGCCTACCTGGAGATTTTGGCCAAGAACCTCCGCTCCTCCATCAAGGATCTTAAGATGGGTCGTCATTTCATCTTCCAACAAGACAACGACCCAAAGCACACAGCCAAGAAAACCAAGGCCTGGTTCAAGAGGGAAAAAATGAAGGTGTTGCAGTGGCCTAGTCAGTCTCCTGACCTTAACCCAATTGAAAACTTGTGGAAGGAGCTCAAGATTAAAGTCCACATGAGACACCCAAAGAACCTAGATAACTTGGAGAAGATCTGCATGGAGGAGTGGGCCAAGATAACTCCAGAGACCTGTGCCGGCCTGATCAGGTCTTATAAAAGACGATTATTAGCTGTAATTGCAAACAAGGGTTATTCCACAAAATATTAAACCTAGGGGTTGAATAATAATTGACCCACACTTTTATGTTGAAAATTTATTAAAATTTAACTGAGCAACATAACTTGTTGGTTTGTAAGATTTATGCATCTGTTAATAAATCCTGCTCTTGTTTGAAGTTTGCAGGCTCTAACTTATTTGCATCTTATCAAACCTGCTAAATCTGCAGGGGGTTGAATACTACTTGTAGGCACTGTATATATATATATATATATATATATATATATATATATATACACAGTATATACATATATACACGCACACATACATACTATATACACACATATAGTATACACACATGCATATACACATATATACCCTAGTGCCCCATGGTATTTAAAATCTAAAAAAAATCTGGTTTCTGAAATATCAAAATAAAAAAATATATTGTTAATCGCAAAAATATCTCTTACCTATGAAGCTTTGTAAATAAAGGCGACTTTTAATGTAAAATGAACTACTGCAAAAGCATAGAAAAGATTATTTTTATATTTGCAATAACCAGACACTTCTGGACAAGGAAACATTCTGTTCTGATGAAATGTTCGTCTCCTCCAAAATGCAACTGAAAGAACTCTGTATACTTCTACATTAGTTACATAGTTGAAGTAGTAGGAAATGTAAGCTGGAAATGGAATCTCAAGGATTACAGTAATGATGGAAAAAGCCTACGCACACCATTTGGTTAATATCTGCCAATGGTTTATATGCTCATAAATGTTAGAAGAAACATGATGATGTTATGGCCATAGCTGGTGTGTCATCAGAGTGATAAATGATTGGTCAAATATTGCACTTTCTCCACTAGCTCGGAAGCTGTGAAAGCGGGCAGAGAGCAAACATTACCAGGTCACTCTCCCTTGTACTGACTGTGCGCATTTACAAAGCTGGCTGCTTGTCCTTTGTTAGTAAAAAATGTGATTCAGCTTCTATTCACTTATCCCCACTTTTTACACTCCATGTGCTCTGCATTGTTCAGTTAGTGAGGTGTTTTCAGTATAGCACAAAAGTCAGTACACTCCTCACATTTTTTGTAAATATGTTATTATATCTTTCCATGGGACAACACTGCAGATATGACACTTTGATACAATATAAAGTAGTCAGTGTGCAGCTTGTATAGCGGTTAAAATATAGTGCCCTCTAATAACTCAACACACAGCCAATAATGTAGAAACCACTGGCAAGAAAAGTGAGTACACTTAGGGGCACTTTGCACACAACGACATCGCAAGCATCGATGCCGAGCACGATAGTCCCCGCCCTCGTTGCGGCAGCGATATCTTGTGATAGCAGCCGTATCGAACATTATCGCTACGGCAGCTTCACATGGACTCACCTGCCTTGCGACGTCGATCTGGCCAGCGACCCGCCTCCTTATTAAGGGGGCGGGTCGTGCGGCGTCATAGCGACGTCACACAGCAGGCGGCCAATAGAAGCGGAGGGGCGGAGATGAGCGGGACGTAAACATCCCGCCCACCTCTGTCCTTCCGCATAGCCGACGTGAGCTGCAGGATGCAGGTAGGAGATGTTCCTCGCTCCTGCGGCTTCACACACAGCGATGTGTGCTGCCGCAGGAACGAGGAACAACATCGTACCTGTCGCAGTCACGTAATTATGGAATTCCCAGACACTACACCGATGATACGATTACGACGATTTTGCGCTCGTTAATCGTATCATCTAGAATTTACACACTACGATGTCGAGTGCGACGCCGGAAGTGCGTCACTTTCAACATGACCCCTCCGACATCGCACCTGCGATGTCGTAGTGTGCAAAGTGCCCCTTAGGTTAAAATAACCAAATTGTGCCCAGTCAGTCATTTTCCCTCCCATATGTCATGTGACTCATTAGAAGGGACAACGTGTCAGGTATAAATGGGGAGCAGGTGTGTTAAATTTGATGTTATCACTCAGAAACAATTTTTCTGCATGTTTATTTCTTTTTACTTACTGGGTTAGTAATGGAGGTGTCTAATGGAGGTGTCTGTTTGGCCACAGGTAGATCCATCCTTTTTTCTCTAATTGTGTGGCGGTGAGAATTCATCCTTGTCCTAAGCTGTTGTCTGGTCTCCCCTACATACAGACCCCCAGTTGGGCATTTGGTACATATAATTAAGTACACTACATTAGTTGTGGTGCAGCTGAAGGTACCTGCTCAGAACAGGGATGAATTCTCATCGCCACACAATTAGAGAAAAAAGGATAGAGCTACCTGTGGCCAAACATTTTTGTAACCCAGACCACAGCATCGTAGACATGCAATTACTGATAGTGAAAGGAAATTTCAAATCCTAGAGAGACAGGAGACTTTGGGAATACAAACTTATGATGACCTTTGACACATTTAGAGCCGGAATAAATGTGTCACACAGATTTATGTCTTTTTACATCAGTTAAGAAATGTGGCCTTCAGACCATTTGGGGGCATCACAACTCTGGACCAGACCCCAATCAGTGGACAATAAAACTTTCACACTCTTTAGGGTGCTTTACACGCTGCAACATCGCTAACGATATATCGTCGGGGTCACGGTGTTTGTGATGCACATCCGGCGTCGTTAGCGACATTACAGAGTGTGACAGCTAGGAGTGACGATCAACGATCGCAAAAAGGGCAAAAATCGTTGATCGTTGACATGTCGCTCTTAATTATAATGTTGGTGTTTCATTCCGCAGGTTGTTCGTCGTTCCTGCGGCACCACACATCGCTGTGGGTGACACCGCAGGAAAGACGAACATCATCCTACCTGTGTCCACCGGAAAGGAGGAAGCAAGGAGGTGGGCGGCATGTTCCGGCCGCTCATCTCCGCCCCTCCTCTTCTATTGGGCGGCCGTTTTGTTACAAAGCTGTGACGCCGACGCACCTCCCCCTTGAAGGAAGGATTGTTCGGCAGCCACAGCGACGTCGCGGAACAGGTATGTGCGTCTGACGCTGCCATAGCGATATTGTTCGCTATGGCAGCGATCACCACATGTCACACGAATGACGGGGGCGGGTGATATCGCTTGAGTCATCGCTAGCAATCGCTAGCGATGTCGCAGCGTGCAAAGCACCCTTTTATCTATGAACTGTTGCAATATTTATGGATACAACTGATTGTCCCCTTCCCATACTGATAGTTCTTCACCTCACTTTTCTTATTTACTGTTCCATTCTATGGTCATGTTGTGTATAAATGTGACTTTTCGGATATTGTGTCATACCATGCCTGATGAAGAGATCTGAACAGTCTGGAAAGCTTGCTATTACCATCTTTTCAGTTAGCCATAAAAAGGTATCAGCCACTGATGACTCAGTTCTTTTAAACAATTTTTTTCTCTCTAGTCTCTACTGGCTAACACGGTACAAAGATATATTTTACAGGCATACGTAAAAACACTCCAGAATGGTGAGGTGGGGGTGAACTACAGTATATTTATACAAAATTTGGAACCTTTTTTAAAGGGAACCTGTCAGGTCCAATAAGCACCCAAAACCACGAGCAGTTCTGGGTACATATTTCTAATCACTGCTAATTCCAGTCCCTGTATACACTAACATAGATGAAGAGATCTTTAGAAAAAGAATTTCTAAAGATCTTTTTTCTTATGCTAATCAGCGTGGGGACTAGTCCGAAGGGCGTTATATCCCCCCGACTAGTCCGCCTTCTTAGCATGTTAGTACGCCCACAGGGTGTACTAACATGCCATTCTATTCAATGCAGTGTCATCAGCAGTGCTGCGCGTACCTGTGTTCGCTGAGACTGCGCTTTTGAATGCCGGGCACTTCCAGTTATGTGACGTAGATCTCTCTGAAGCTGGGAAACATACACCCAGCTTCATACTGCGAATGACGTGAAGTACCCACCATTCAGAAGCGAAGTCACAGCGAACACAGGTGCTTGTGTCACTGCTGGTGATGCTGAATTGAATAGCATGTTAGTATGCTCCTGTGGGTGTGCTAACATGCTAAGTGGGTGGACTAGTCGGGGGATATAAGGCCCTTGGGACTAGTCCTTGCGCTCATTAGCATACCATAAAGGATATTTAGAAATACTTTTCTAAAGATCTCTTTATCTATGCTAGTGTCGCGGGCGGTGGGGCGCTGCGCTCGCTAATGCTCGGGTCCGGCGCTGCTGCTGCTGCTCAGTGGCTCAAGCGGTGGGCCAGATCCGGGGACTCGAGCGGCGCTCCTCGCCCGTGAGTGAAAAGGGGGGTGGTTTGGTTTGGGGATTTAGTCTGTGACGCCACCCACGGGTTGTGGTGAAGATGGGCACCACCGCTGCTGGTAACGGTTATCCCGGGAGCGATGGTAGGGAGCAGCTGGGATGTTGTTTTCCCCCTCCGTGGGTAGGGGTTGGTGGTCCCGGGGCCCGGTGGTGTGACGGGGAGGCAGGGGTGGTGTGGTGCAGGGTTGCAGGGGCAGCGCGGCGCGGTACCGGATGGCACGGGTGTACTCACTCAGCAATTGATGCACAAAGTTTCCGGTAAACCAAACGGCTGGATGGACGGGTCCCGGAGCCGGCTGCAGTGTCTCTCTCCCTGGACAGGTGATGGTGGCTGTCTTTCCCTGCACCTTTGTGTACTGTCTTGACTACGATGGGTCCCCAACGGTAGTCCGCTCCCCGGTGTATGGATGCCGGAGGAGCCCATTTTGCCCGCAGGCGCTGGCCCTTGGGTCTCTAGCCGTTGGCGGTGGCTGTATACCCTCACGGTGTGGACGGTTGCCTTCTAACGGGTCTTTGGCTGTTAGGAAACTCCTGGGGTTCCTGTCATACTCGGATTTGACTGTTGACGGCGCCTCCAAGTCTAGTCGGGGTCCGATGGCCCTGCCTGTGTGTGCTGGCTTCACTTCGCTCCCCGGTCGGTACCGGCGGGCCACCGCCCGATCCCGGTCCTACGGTTCCGCGTTGATCCACCACTCCTGCAGACGGCCACCACCGTCTGCCAACCTTGTTGTCAGTGCCTGGGCCACAAACCCAGACACTCTCCACTTTACTCCTCTCACTTCAACCTCCTGAACTAATCTGCTCCTTTTCCCGCCTCCAGGCCTGTGAACTCCTCGGTGGGTGGGGCCAACCATCTGGCTCCGCCCCACCTGGTGTGGACATCAGACCCTGGAGGGAGGCAACAAGTGTTTTGTGTCTGGCTAATGTAGCTGTCTGGGGGGTGGGTGTGTGTGTGTGTTCTGTCTGTGGCTACCTGGCTAGTCCAGGGTGCCACATTCCCCCTTGGTGAAATGCAGACCGTCCCCGGGCTGCCCGTCCATTACCGGTTTTATTTTTCAACTGCATAAATATAAATAACATGTAAACAGTAAACATATAAAACATAAGCATTCTTCTGGTCGCTTTAACGTTGCACAAATAAACATTTTTAATCACAGACGGACGGACGGATGTCTTCCGCTCTGCCACCCAAGTAACCTAGCCCTGATGCTACCCCTAAGAAGTGGGCAGCACCCCTTGACCCCAGTCCAGGTTCATGCTGCCCGAGCGGGAACGGGTACGGTTACTCGCACCCGACTGTCACTTCAAGGGACCCCACGTCCAAGGGGGACCCCTGACCCCCGGAGGATGGCCACCGGTCCTGGTGGTGGCCGGGCCCCAGCCTGCTCTGCTGCGGGCCCTTCCTCCAATCTGCCTCTCCGGAGGCGGCAACGGTTTCCATCCCACAATACTATTTACAAACCCACTAGTTCGTGGGTGGCCTGCCAGTTCTCGGCCATGTTCATGAGGAGTTTCTCATGTGGGTATAGGGGGTGTTAACTGAACAAGGACAACTCCAGTCCCAACGGGGATGGTTCTCTTCTCGGACAGTAATCAGGTGATTTTCGGTTTGATTAGTGTTTATCTTGCTGAGGGTCCCAACGGGGGACAACAGGGTGCAATGGTGGACCGCTGCCTACTACTTCAGGTCGACCTCCTCATAGACCTGCTCCACCTCGACATCCTGCTGGCAAGGTGAGGGAGGGGACTGGGACTCCACCTGAAAACTGCGGCCTTCCCTCACCTTTACATCGAGGGCAAACCAGCCCCTCTCCCCGCAGTGTCGGGTATAGGACACGAGGTCGCCGGGCAGCAGGTCTCGGCCTGGGTGGCCCGTTGGCAAATGGGCATGCACGTCACGGGGAGCCACGAACACCTCGGCCTCCAGGCCCGGCTCATAAATAAAGCCATACCCCACAGGTGGGGGTCAAACCTTTGGACCTGTCCTTCATACACCGGGCCCGTACCCGGAATGTAGCATGGCGGAGGTTGTCCTTTTCACGGATGTTGCGGGCCACCACTTCGGCTCTTTGTCGCTCTCTTTCCGCAATTTCCCGGCCCAGCGGAGGTCGGCTCCCTGTCCCAATAAGGGGCGTCTGCATGCCCCTGCACATGGGTCGGGCCCCGCGGGACTTCCTTCACGCTGCCCACAACTGGCGCCCTCTTTGGAAGGTCCCGCGGTGACATGTCCTGGGGTGCTGCCTCGCAGCGGCGACCCGGCGCAGCCTCAGCCGAGGTTTGGGAACAGGGGTCCTCACCGGCTGGACCTCCGCCTCTTTCTGGACCCCGACGGATTACCGGAGCCGGGGACAGACTTAGGTGCGGCCACTTCCGGTGCCGACGGTTCTTCTTCGCGGACGGGCACCTCACGCTGGATCTTCCATGGTAGCGGTGCGGGTCATCTGCGGACATCACTTTCAGGCTGGTCCTCCAGGGCGGACGGCCGGAGCTCCGCTACCGGTGGTGGTGGTGGTAGCGGGCCTAGTGGCGGGGCAGCAGCAACCGAAGCGGGTAGCGGGGGAAGCAGCAGGGTGAGCGGGCGTAGACCGGGCCCCTCAGCCGCAGTGACCGGTCCCTCGGGGACACAAGGGCGTGGGTCACCTACCCGCTCCTCCAATTCCGTCTCCACCTCGTGTCTCCGCACGGCCGCCACCACTTCCGCCATGTCAGCCATCCATTCTTCCACGAGGGACTGTACTTGGGCCTGCAGGTGGCTGCACATCCGCGCGGTCCGGACCTCCACCCACGCCGCTGTTCCTGGTGTGGGCTCTGGGGTTTCAGTGGTGCCGGACGGATGGGACATCTTGTGCAGCAGTGTTCCAGGAACCATATGTTTGCAGAGTCCTGGCGTCCCCGCTTTTATGGTCTCGGCTACATTAGGCAGGCTTTCACCCGCCCCCCCTTGGTTCTCTTTAGCACTTCTGCTTTGGGGACGGGGCTTCGCTTTTCGCGCCTTCCCTGCTCGGGGAAGACGCTCGAGCGGGAGATTTTTGCGCCAAAGATGGCAGCGCTTCAAATTTTTCAGCCGGATGCCGCCGGCGGAGATCACAAGGCGCACTTCTACTGGTAAGTAGATCGGTTCTATCCTGTTCGTGACGCCAAGTTGTCGCGGGCGGTGGGGCGCTGTGCTCACTAACGCTCGGGTCCGGCGCTGCTGCTGCTCGATGGCTCGAGTGGTGGGCCGGATCCGGGGACTCGAGCGGCGCTCCTCGCCCGTGAGTGAAAAGGGGGGTGGTTTGGGGATTTAGTCTGTGACGCCACCCACGGGTTGTGGTGAAGATGGGCACCACCGCTGCTGGTAACGGTTATCCCGGGAGCGATGGTAGGGAGCAGCTGGGATGTTGTTTTCCCCCACCGTGGGTAGGGGTTGGTGGTCCCGGGGCCTGGTGGTGTGACGGGGAGGCAGGGTCGGTGAGGTGCAGGGTTGCAGGGGCAACGCGGCGCCGATGGCATGGGTGTACTCACTTAGTAATTGATGCACAAAGTCTCCGGTAAATCAAACAGCTGGATGGACAGGTCCCGCAGCCGGCTGCAGTGTCTCTCTCCCCGGACAGGTGATGGTGGCTGTCTTTCCCTGCACCTTTGTGTACTGTCTTGACTACGATGGGTCCCCAACGGTAGTCCGCTCCCCGGTGTATGGATGCCGGAGGAGCCCGTTTTGCCCGCAGGCGCTGGCCCTTGGGTCTCTAGCCGTTGGCGGTGGCTGTATACCCTCACGGTGCGGACGGTTGCCTTCTAATGGGTCTTTGGTTGTTAGAAAACCCCTGGGGTTCCTGTCATACTCGGATTTGACTGTTGACGGCGGCTCCAAGCCTAGTCGGGGTCCGATGGCCCTGCCTGTGTGTGCTGGCTTCACTTCGCTCCCCGGTCAGTACCGGCGGGCCACCGCCCGACTCCGGTCCTACGATTACGCGTTGATCCACCACTCCTGCAGACGGCCACCACCGTCTGCCAACCTTGTTGTCAGTGCCTGGGCCACAAACCCAGACACTCTCCACTTTACTCCTCTTACTTCAACCTCCTGAACTAATCTGCTCCTTTTCCCGCCTCCAGGCCTGTGAACTCCTCGGTGGGTGGGGCCAACTGTCTGGCTCCGCCCCACCTGGTGTGGACATCAGACCCTGGAGGGAGGCAACAAGGGTTTTGTGTCTGGCTAATGTAGCTGTCTGGGGGGTGGGGGTGTGTGTGTGTTCTGTCTGTGGCTACTTGGCTAGTCCAGGGTGCCACACTAGTGTATACAGGGACGATTAGGCAGGGATTAGCATTATGCACCCAGAACTGCTAGTTTTTCTGGGTGCATATTGCACCTGACAGGTTCCCTTTAAAAAGGTTCCAAATTTTGTATAAATATACTGTAGTTCACCCCCACCTCATCATTCTGGAGTGTTTTTACGTATGCCTGTAAAATATATCTTTGTACCGTGTTAGCCAGTAGAGAGAAAAAAACTTGTTTTCAGTTTTTTCCCTATTAAACCAAAAATATCACCTTCTGCAGCTCCTGGGCTGCATTCTAGGAAGATGCATCTTGTTGCTGGCCTCCCTTGCAGACCCCTAAAGGAACTTTATAAAATCTTACCGTTTCCTATGCAAGTGAGTTTGGTTGGCCAGATGGGCGGGCTCTAATTTGTCTCCTGTCTCCCTTTCCTGCTGCTGTTCGCCGTACCCCAGGCATGATTTAAATGGATGACGCTGCCCCCGTCTTCGTGCACACTGCTGTAGTCTTGCGCAGGCGCATTTCGCTGTGACCCTATCGCGGGGCTGATGTAGTTGTGCAGGCACGAGATTATGGGCAGGTATGAGGATGACGCTGGTGAGGTCATACACAGCGCCACCCATAATCTCACGCCTGCGCAACTAGATCACCGGCACTTGTGCGAGGGAATCTTTATGCTCAGTCCCGTGATAAGGGCACAGCGAAATGCACCTGCGCGAGACTACAGCAGCGTGCACGAAGACGGGGGTGGCGTGATCCATTTGGCCAACCAAACTCATTTGCATAGGAAATGGTAAGATTCCTATGTTCTTTTAGGGGTCTGCAAGGGGGGCCAGCAACAATGTGCACCTTCTTAGAATGCAGCCCAGGAGCTGCAGAAGGTTATATTTTTGGTTTAATAGGGAAAAAATTGATGACAGGTTCCCTTTAAAAACACGCAATTGATGAATCAGCTTCAATCATTTGGAAAACAAAAACTATACCCTAAATGGCCAGTATAAAAACAACAAAAGAACACATATTAAGTACACTTAAAAAAATCACATATTAAAAGAAGAATTTGGCAAAAATGAAAAATAGGCTACACATGGCAAATAATAAGGCAAGAAAGGTGCACGTTTAACAATGAATCAGGTCCTAAAATTTCAGTACACTGCACTCTGCACACAAGGTTTTACAGTAACAGAATCTGACACACTTTTTTCCAGTCCACCCTTTTTCTCATAATGTGCTGTCTAATGCTATACCTTTAATCAGCATGTTCTATGATGTTATTGAAAATGACAGAATTGAAGTTTTTTTTAAAATAAAGGATTTAATTAGTCTTAAACCAGCAAACGGCAGGTGGCTAGAAAAGATTTAGAAGTTGCTTCATGGTAAAATGAATCTCATTCTACAATTAGTTGTAGAATGTACTCAAAAGTGATTTTTTTAATATACTGCTTTAATTTTTTGTATTACAGTATTTAATTTGTTTGGTAGACCCTAATTAGGCATACAGTCAATAGGCCAACCTAAAAAAAGAAAGCAAAATCTTTGTTATAGTTCAATCCACCAGCAATCTATATATATAATTGCCTTATTCTGTCTGTCTGTGTCTGTCTGTCTGTCTGTCTGTCTGTCTGTCTGTCTGCCTGTCTGCCTGTCTGCCTGTCTGTCTGTCTGTCTGTCTTGCTCCAAAATTGTGTCCTTACGGTGACACAAAGCTGATTGGCCGCTGGGCTCGCCATGGCCCCGCCCCCCCGCACGGATTGGCCGCTCGCCCAGGCAACTTGCCCACACCCCGCCCCCCTCACGCAATGCACGCTCGCTCTGGCCCCGCCCCCTGCATGCATTTCCCGAACTGACCGACACGGAGCCACGACTCCGAGGTGAGTACTGTACCCCCGGGAGCCCACATCAGCGTACGCCGCCAACCCAGCCGACACATACCCTCGCATTGCTGGGGTTACCGCCGTATGCTGGTGTGGGCTCCCATGCGAGCGGGGGACGGGATACGCTGGTAACCATGGTAGCATAGTTACCAGCGCATCAAGGTCCTGCAGCGGCGGAACATACACACACGCACGCACACACACACACACATCAGATCACACTCACTCTCACACACACCTCACACACACATCACATCGCATCCACACACTCACAACATCCTGGGATATCGCTTGCTTCTCGGCGGCGATACTGTGCAGTGAACTTCCAGGACCTGCCGGAGGATCACATGGCCAGAAGCATGTGGTATCTCCGGATGTTGTGAGTGTGAGCGCGTATGTGCGATATCGTTAATGTGTGTGTGCGTGAGTGTATGCGATCGGGTGTGTGTGAGTGTATGCGATCGGGTGTGTGTGAGTGTATGCGATTGGGTGTGTGTGAGTGTATGCGATCGGGTGTGTGTGTGTGTGTGCGATTGGATCTGTGTCGGCAGAGGAGCACGGCGTGCTGGAGGAGGCTGGGAGGAGAGAGGCTGATCCTGGGGAAGGCTGGGAGGGGGAGGCTGAGAGAAGAGAGGCTGATGCTGGGGGAGGCTGAGGCTGGGGTAGGCTGGGAGGAGAGAGGCTGATGCTGGGGACAGAAAAGGCTGATGCTGGGAGGAGAGAGGCTGAAGCTGGGAGGAGAGAGGCTGAAGCTGGGAGGAGAGAGGCTGAAGCTGGGAGGAGAGAGGCTGAAGCTGGGAGGAGAGAGGCTGATGCTGGGAGGAGAGAGGCTGATCCTGGGGAAGGCTGGGAGGGGGAGGCTGAGAGAAGAGAGGCTGATGCTGGGGGAGTCTGAGGCTGGGGTAGGCTGGGAGGATAGAGGCTGATGCTAATGACAGAAAAGGCTGATGCTGGGAGGAGAGAGGCTGATGCTGGGAGGAGAGAGGCTGATGCTGGGAGGAGAGAGGCTGATGCTGCGGGCAGAGAGGCTGATGCTGCGGGCAGAGAGGCTGATGCTGTGGGCAGAGAGGCTGATGCTGGTGCAGCATGGGGGATGGAGCACGATGGGGGGTGCGCAGCATGGGGGATGGAGCACGATGGGAGGTGCACACCTCCCCCCAACACACACAAACACACACGCGCACTGCACAACACACACACACACTGGGAACCACAAACACCGCCCTACACAGACACCCACACACACAGACAACGCTGCACACACACAACACCCAACACACAAACACCGCGGCATACATAAATATACGCACATACCGCACAACACACACATTGCACAAAACATACCTCCCCCAAAACACACCACACACACACAAACCGCGCAACACACACACACACACAACGTTACAGACACACAGCGCTCCACAAACAACGCAACACACGCAACACACATACAACACCGCTCTCACCCCCCGCCACACCCAGACAACACCCAGAACATGTACAGCGCCCTACACAAACACTTGGTAAGTACACACAACAACATCTATATATATAACAAAAATCATACATGAACTACACAATACGTAAATTCTAGAATACCCGATGCGTAGAATCGGGCCACCTTCTAGTATACAATAAATGTGATTTTTTTTTTTTTTAGAATACAGAAAATTACAAATTGAAAAAATTGTGAAAGTAAAGGAGTTCTCATGAAATAAAGAAAGAAAATGTCATCATTATGCATGAATTCCTCTACATAACTTTAGGCTTTGTGCGCACGTTGCGTAAATGCATGCGTCCTGCGTCCCCAGCACAATCTATGAAGATTGTGCGCACAATGCTTTGGTGAACGCAGAGATTTGGGTGTCAAAATTTTGATACAAATCCCTGCGTTCAAAACAGCAACATGTCAATTAATTTGTGCGTCCTGGATGCAGCTCCCACTCTGTCTATGGCGGGGGCAGCAGCCATAGCGCATGAAATCGACATTTATTCTGTTGAAACACTGCATCCATTACGCAGTGTTTCTGCAGCGATTTAAAGCGCACATATGCTGTTAAATCGCTGCAGAATATTCAGCACGTACGTGCGAACATAGCCTTACTTAGCAAATCATACTCTTTTTGTCCAGGGAGGCAATCACTATAGTACAAGGTAAATTAAATTGTGGATGTCTTGTTATACTGATAGAAACAATCCTAGAAATCTCTGAAAAACGTGATTCAGACAAAATTCACTGTAATGAGGTAAAGGGAGTCACTTTCAACTCCCGTCTGGCCTGTGGTGCGGCAGTGTCCATATATAAGGCATCTTTTTAGGTGTGCACAAAAGTTCAGTCATCAACAATTTTGTTCACCTTTTAAGGGCTCCGCCACACATCCGTGAAAACCACGTCCGTGTAAAACGGGCCGTTTTTCAGGTCCGTTTTCCGTTTTTTATGTCCGTTTTTATGGTATGTGTGGCCTGCGTGTGTATCCCGTATGCTAGCCGTATGTGCGTGTGGAATGTCCGTGTGTGCGTGAGTGAAATAACTGACATGTGTATGTGTTGTCCGTGTGAAATGTACGTGTGTGATGCAAAATGTCGTTACTACATGTCGGAAGACAGAGTAGCGGGATGAGAATGAACTCGGGTGAACTTCACCCGACTTCATTGTCATGCTGCGGCTCTGTCTTTGTGCCGTGTACTGATTAGCGGTCACCTGTGAAGGATTCACCGGTGACCACTAATCCCCCGAGTGACTGAAGTGGCCCCCCCTCTCTCATACTCACCGTTCCCCGATCCCCGGCGCTGCACGGCGTTCACACTGCTCCGGCGGCTTTTTCTAATTTGAAAAAGCCGGCCGCTCATTAATCAATCTCGTATTCCCTGCTTTACCCGCCCACCGGCAACTGTGATTGGTTGCAGTGAGACACGCCCACCACGCTGAGTGACAGGTGTCACACTGCACCCAATCACAGCAGCCGGTGGGCGTGTCTATACTGTGCAGTAAAATAAATAAATAAATAATTAAAAAAAACGGCGTGCGGTCCCCCCCCATTTTAATACCAGCCAGATAAAGCCATACGGCTGAAGGCTGGTATTCTCAGGATGGGGAGCTCCACGTTATGGGGGGCCCCCACCCTAACAATATCAGTCAGCAGCCGCCCAGAATTGCCGCAACATTATATGCGACAGTTCTGGGGCTGTACCCGGCTCTTCCCGATTTACCCTGGTGCGTTGGCAAATCGGGGTAATAAGGAGTTATTGGCAGCCCATAGCTGCCAATAAGTCCTAGATTAATCATGTCAGGCGTCTATGAGACACCTTCCATGATTAATCTGTAAGTTACAGTAAAAAAACACACACACCCGAAAAAAATCCTTTATTAGAAATAAAAAACACAAACAAATTCCCTCATTACCAATTTATTAACCCCGACAAACCCTCCATGTCCGGCGTACTCCACGGACCTCCAGCGTCGCGTCCAGCTCTGCTGCATGCAGGTGACAGGAGCAGCAGAAGACACCGCCGCTCCGGTCACCTCCACGCAGCTAATGAGGTGAGTAGCGCGATCAGCTGCTGTCACTGAGGTTACCCGCGGCCACCGCTGGATCCAGCGGTGGCCGTGAGTTACCTGACTGACAGCAGCTGATCGCGCTACTCACCTCATTAGCTGCGTGGAGGTGACCGGAGCGGCGGTGTCTTCTGCTGCTCCTGTCACCTGCATGCAGCAGAGCTGGACGCGACGCTGGAGGTCCGTGGAGTACGCCGGACATGGAGGGTTTGTCGGGGTTAATAAATTGGTAATGAGGGAATTTGTTTGTGTTTTTTATTTCTAATAAAGGATTTTTTTCGGGTGTGTGTGTTTTTTTTTACTGTAACTTACAGATTAATCATGGAAGGTGTCTCATAGACGCCTGACATGATTAATCTAGGACTTATTGGCAGCTATGGGCTGCCAATAACTCCTTATTACCCCGATTTGCCAACGCACCAGGGTAAATCGGGAAGAGCCGGGTACAGCCCCAGAACTGTCGCATATAATGTATGCGGCAATTCTGGGCGGCTGCTGACTGATATTGTTAGGGTGGGGGGCCCCCCATAACGTGGAGCTCCCCATCCTGAGAATACCAGCCTTCAGCCGTATGGCTTTATCTGGCTGGTATTAAAATGGGGGGGGACCGCACGCCGGTTTTTTTAATTATTTATTTATTTATTTTACTGCACAGTATAGACACGCCCACTGGCTGCTGTGATTGGGTGCAGTGTGACACCTGTCACTCAGCGTGGTGGGCGTGTCTCACTGCAACCAATCACAGCCGCCGGTGGGCGGGTAAAGCAGGGAATACGAGATTGATTAATGGGCGGCCGGCTTTTTCAAAAGAGGAAAAGCCGCCGGAGTTTTTATAACAGCCGTGCAGCGCCGCGCTGGAGATCGGGGAATGGTAAGTATGAGAGACGGGGGGAACTGACCGACAGACAGCTAGAGGGACAGACAGACATAGAGACCGACCGACGGACTGAGGGAGAGAACGAAACATAAAAAGAAAAAAGACTGACATGACATGAAAAATGCACAAAACATACAGGGAACAAACAGAGATGCGTCCGTGTCACTCGGACGTGCGCACAGACCCATTGACTTTCATTGGGTCCGTGCTGCGTGTTGCGTGAATAAAACGGACATGCTGGCGTGAGACACGGCCCACAAAACGCATCACGGAGACGGACTAACGGACATAACCAAAAACGCAAGTGTAACCGCTGAGATATAGTAACATTGGTGCACGTTTGGCCGTGTCTCCAGTATACACGGAAACGGACCAAACACGCACGTGTTTCACGGATGTGTGTTTCAAGCCTAAAAGACGGACACCGCTGAATAGAGATCAAACAGATTTTGGAGTTTCTCTGCTGACTTATTAGTGAATGGATCCTTCCGGGGTTTCACCTGAATCACATATTTCGGAGATCTAGATGGAGACCAACCCCGATGTAAGTGCTCAGCATAGAGCACGGGATAAATGTGGACTGATCCAAAATTTTCTGTACCTGAATCGCTACCAAATAGTATTCAACTGAACCCACAAAAACAAGTCCACATTCAAGTCCATCATCTGTTAAAGTGTCACAAGTGTCTCTCGCAGTTGAAAGATGCGTGATGGTCCTGTGATTTGAGCTTCACTCGTCATTATTGAGCGGCACAGTATATTGAATGTATTTGCTTTCTGTTGGCACTTCAGGAGTTAAATGTCAGTTTTTTTCCTGCTAGCAACTCCTTGCTAATCCCTTAATGTGCAGCTGCTGTGTTACCCCTCCTATCTCCTTTAAGTAGCCTCTCTATCTTTCAGCTTCCGCCGGAAAAAGACTCTTCTATACCTGACCATCTAGGTGACTGCACGTCTCTAGGAGCTGCTGGACTTCTGCTGCCTTTCCTGTTTTTGGAGTCGTGCAGCTATTAAGTTTGTATTGAGTCATATTCCCCTGTCTGTCTACTTTTCCCTGCCTGTTTATTAGTACAGTGGTGCGGCTAGTGTCTCCCACCTGCCATTTCACTAGCCTTAGGTATCTGGATAGCCGATGGGTTGAAACACCCTGTATAGTGATGCTAGGGAGCTCAGGTAACAGCTTGAGGTGAGTCCAGGAGGTATACCCTCACCCCTCCCCCTACCTGCAGGGCCAACTGTTGTAATAGTGCTCCCTTGTCTCCCTTATTTGATGTGTGTCGTGTAGTGCGCCAGACTTCCGTGGGTCTGAGCGCAGCTGTCACGCAGTGTATTCAGACATTGTCAACTCCGAGTGTGACATAAAGGAAAGATAGGGTTCCACATTACTGATAACACTAAAGCTCTGGAAAAATGCTATTGGTCCCCCCATCAAAAAAGAAATTCAGAAAAATCTGCGTTCCTAAATCCAAATGTTCCCCCTCCCTTTTGAGCCCCATAATGTGCCTAAACTACAGTTAACATCCACATGTTTAGCATTGTTGTACTGAGGAGAGCCCGCTTAATTTATTGGTTGCAGTTTTCCAGAACCATGAGCTGGGCACAATGTACGGCCACTGCAATGTACTGGACACGACAAGAACTTATTTGCAATTTTTAATTCTGCAATTTTCACTGTGTTTGGCACCATGGGTGTTTTCTAGAGACAAAATTGTCATTACACTGTAGATGAATTCCCAAAGGGATGTAATTTCCAAAATGTGGTCATTTGAGGGATTTCTTATTTTTTGGCACTTAGGGGCTCTGCAAATGGAGTCCGCAAACTATTCTAAAAAAAAATCTGTGCTACAAAAATAAAATGTTGCTCCTTTGTGAAGCACCTGGGGAATCAAGGTGCTCACCAAACATCTAAATAAATTCCTTGAGGGGTCTAGTTTCCAAAATGTGGTCACTTGTGAGGGAGCTTTACTGTTTAGGCCAGGGACTTTACCAATGTAACATGGTACCCGCAAACCATTCCAACTAAATCTGAACTCAAATATGTTGCTCCTTCCCTTCTTCACTTTGCACTGCGCCTCAAAAGTAGTTTTTGACCACATATGGGGTATTGGCATACTCAGGAGAAATTGCACAACAAATTGTACTGTCTATTATCTTCTGTTACAAGATTTGGGGGTTAAAGCAACAGTTTTGTGGTAAAAATGTATGTTTTTATTTTCATGGCTCAACTTTATAAAATTCTGGCAAGCACTTGGAGTTTAAGATGCTCACCAAACACCTAGATAAATTCCTTGAGTAGTCTAGTTTCCAAACTGGGGCTAATTGTGTTAGCTCCACTGTTTTGGCACATCCAAACGTGACCGCTATCTCTTCTAGACAATTTTGCGCTCAAAATTTGAAATGGTGCTTCTTCCCTTCCTAGCCCTGCTGTGCTCCTAAACAGTAGACTTCCACCACATATGGGGTATTGGTGTACTGAGGAGAAATTTCCCAACAAATTGTACAGTATGTTGCATATTTTCTTGTTGCCCTTGCAAAATTTGGGGCCAAAGTACTTTTTTTCCTTCCATATTGTTTTAGTTCCTGTGAAGCACCTAAAGGGTTAGTTATTATTGAGTGTGATTTTGAGCAGTTTGAGGGGTGCAGTGTTTAGCATGATGTCACTTTTGGGTATTTTCTGTCACATTGGCCTCTCAAAGTCACTTCAAATGTGATGTCGTCCCTAAAAAAATGGTTTTGTAAATTCTATTGGCAAAATTAGATATTTCTGATAAACTTTGGACCTTTCTAACTCTACAGTCATGGCCAAAAGTTTTGAGAATGACACCAAAATTATTTTTTCACATGATCTGTTGCCCTCTGGTTTTTAATTGTGCTTGTCTGATGTTTACATCACATACAGAAATATAATTGCAATCATATTATGAGTACCAAAAGGTCATATTGACAGTTAGAATGAGTTAATGCAGCAAGTCAATATTTGCAGTGTTGACCCTTCTTCTTCAGGACCTCTGCAATTCTCCCTGGCATGCTCTCAATCAACTTCTGGACCAAATCTTGACTGATAGCTGTCCATTCTTGCATAAGCAATGCTTGCATTTTGCCAGAATTTGTTGGTTTTTGTTTGTCCACCCGTCTCTTGATGATTGCCCACAAGTTCTCAATGGGATTAAGATCTGGGGAGTTTCCAGGCCATGGACCCAAAATCTCTATGTTTTGTTCCATGAGCCATTTAGTGATCACCTTTGCTTTATGGCAAGGTGCTCCATCATGCTGGAAAAGGCATTGTTGGGCGCCAAACTGCTCTTGGACAGTTGGGAGAAGTTGCTCTTGGAGGCCATTCTGGTACCATTCTTTATTCATGGCTGTGTTTTTAGGCAAGACTGTGAGTGAGCCGATTCTCTTGGCTGAGAAGCAACCCCACACATTAATCGTTTCAGGATGCTTAACAGTTGGCATGAGACAAGACTGGTGGTAGCGCTCACCTCTTCTTCTCCTAATAAGCTGTTTTCCAGATGTCAGAAACAATCGAAAAGGGGATTCATCTGAGAAAATGACTTTACCCCAGTCCTCAGCAGTCCACTCCCTGTACCTTTTTGCAGAATATCAGTCGGTCCCTGATGTTTTTTCTGGAGAGAAGTGGCTTCTTTGCTGCCCTCCTTGAAACCAGGCCTTGCTCAAAGAGTCTCCACCTCACAGTGCGTGCAGAAGCACTCACACCAGCCTGCTGCCATTGCTGAGCTAGCTCGGCACTGCTGGTAGTCCGATCCCGCAGCTGAAACAGTTTTAAAATACGGTCCTGGCGTTTGCTGGTCCTTCTTGGGCGCCCTGGAGCATTTTTGGCAACAATGGAAGCTCTATCCTTGAAGTTCTTGATGATGCGATAGATTGTTGACTGAGGTGCAATCTTTGTAGCTGCGATACTCTTCCCTGTTAGGCCATTTTTGTGCAGAGCAATGATGGCTGCACGTGTTTCTTTAGAGATAACCATGGTTAACTGAAGAGAAACAATGATACCAAGCACCAGCCTCCTTTTAAAGTGTCCAGTGGTGTCATTCTTACTTAATCATGACTGATTGATCGCCAGCCCTGTCCTCATCAACACCCACACTTGTGTTAATGGAACAATCACTAAAACAATGTTAGCTGCTCCCTTTAAGGCAGGAATGCAATGCTGTTGAAATGTGTTTTGGGGGTTAAAGTTCATTTTCTTAGCCAATATTGACTTTGCAAGTAATTGCTGTTAAGCTGATCACTCTTTATGACATTCTGGAGTATATGCAAATTGCCATTAGAAAAACTTAAGCAGTAGACATTGTAAAAATTAATATTTGTAGCATTCTCAAAACTTTTGGCCATGACTGTATTACAAAAAAGGGATGCTTCAAACATTGTGCTTATGTAAAGTAGGCATGTGGGAAATGTAATTTTTTACTATTTTGTGTGACATAACGCTCTGGTTTAAGGGCATAAAAATTAAAAGTTTGATAATTGCGAAAGTTTTCTGTAAACTGCCCAAATTTTCACAAATAACGCAAAAAATGTTGTCTTAGATTTACCCCTATCATGAAGTACAGTATGTCACAAAAAATAATCTCAGAATCCCCAGGATCTCTTGAAGCATTCCAGAGTTATAACCCATCAAAGTAACACTGGTCAGAATTAATAAAAATGGCCCGGTCTTGAAGGTAAAAACCAGGTTTAGGAGCAGCATCGGACTGGCTACCGGAGGAATCTCCAGTAATGCCAGGCCTGGATTCAGGTACTTGCATTGCACTCCGGAGCCCTCACCTGAGCTCCGGCGTGCAGCCGAGACTGTACCGTGAGCACCGAGTGATTGATTCCCCGGTGCTTGCGGTTCAGTTCATGTCAGCTGCAGACAGGCCGGGGTGATCTCCAGTGCTCTCACTTGAACTCCGGAGATTAGCCCGGCCTGTCTGCAGCTGTCAGGAACTGAACCGCAAGCGCCGGGGAATTAATCACTCAGCGCTTGCGGTACAGTCTAGGCTGCACTCTGGAGCTCAGGTGAGAGCTCCGGAGTGCAATGCAGGTACCTGAATCCAGGCCTAGCATTACTGGAGATTCATCCGGTAGCCAGTCCGATGCTGTTTAGGAGCAGTGGCGGACATACCACCGGTGCAGCTGCAGCGGGGCCCAGAGGTGAAGGGCAGTTACTAATGAGGGCAATCAGGCCAGCTGTTCAGAGCCTAGTATTAATCTAGTAGCGCAAAATGACTAACTGTACATCCGCACTGAGGTTCTCAAGTGTTGAGTGGGCTCAGGAGCTAAGCTCTCTGCACACGCGCTAGATATCAGTTTTATTACATAGTGACATCTGTAACATAGTGACTCTAATTGCTGTCGTTAACAATTTACGTGACAGATTAATAGCAGCATTTAAATGGAAAGCTCGCAAGTCCCATACTGATGGGTTACCATGACAGCCAGGGGCTTGCTTAACGTTGCCACAGGCTGGGCTTTATCGGAGACTGTCATTTTCTCTATATACTGCACTAGTATTGTATTGCAGTATGTAGTACATATTGAACCCATATGGTGGACACAATAAAGAGAAAAAAAATCAATATAGAAGAATTATTGTTTTTCTGTCAAAAAAAAAAGCTATCAAAATAGTGTCAATAAAAATGTCACCTTCCCATGCAAAAAACATGTCCACCCACAAGGCTCCATCAACATAAAAACAAATGTTATGGCTTAGTAATTACGTCAATAATCAATTTTTTTTTTCCACAACTCCTCCCCCCCAAAAAATCTGTTATTTTAGTATTACCCTATTACTCCTGATCTGGATAACTATGCTGATCATATATTTTTACCTTACAATGAACACTGTAAAAAAAACCAAAACAAAACAATAAAAATGATGGAATTACATTTTTGTAACCATTTCCTCCTTCTTGTAATTTTTGTTCTCTTTTATTTGTACATTGTATGATAAAATGAATTGTGTCATTTAAAACTATAAATTATCCCACGGAAAAAAAAGTTAGGCCTCTTGAAAGAAAGGATAAAAAGTGGAAGTACAAACATGAAAAATGGCCTTTAGGCCTCCTTCACACGTCAGTGATTCCGATACTTATGACGTCCGTTTTCTTACACACCGGAGACAAGGACATACGCAGACCATTAAAATCAATGGGTCTGTGCATACATCAGTGTTTTCTCACAGACTGTGTGTCCATGTGGCGCACACGCATGTCCATGTGTTCTGCACAGGGACAAGTCTGCTTTTCTCCGGCACCACTGATGTCACATGGATGACCTAGTGATGTGATTCATGTGACATGTACCGGAGAAAACACGTGTCTGTGAAATTAAATGATTTTCTATACTCACCTGTCTCCAGTGCTGCTGTCTTCGGCGCTGCTGTCACTTGCTTCAGGGCCCTCTCATTATGCTCATGGATATTCACTGCACCACAGCAGCAGTGTGGGAGACATCAGCACCATGGACAGCAGCTGTGTGGACAGGTGAGTAAAAAGTTCCTGCTCTCCGTGTGTTATCACATGTGTGCCAAAATCATCGCACACAGAGGGCCATATACACCTTCAACATGTCCGTGAAAAACGCGTGATTGGAAAAGGCCTTACATGAAGGGTTACCTACAACCTCTAATGCGGTGATGTTAAACTTACCATAATATTGAAGCTTCGATATAGATCTTTTTTTACACCTAAAGGCCACACTTCATATTTAAGGTGGTCATACATTTGCTTTGACTTTATAGCCTATATAAATTATGGAACCAGCAAATTGCTTAGTTTTAATTATTACTGTTTACTAGAATGGCAGCCGACCAATAAACAGTATGTGACCAAGTCTATGTTGTTAAGGAGGATTCTTAAACCCTGTTCCTGGTATCAGTGGGGGTTCTAGGAGCACCAGTAATCCAATTTTTTTTTTTTTGGCAAAGTATCACATATTTTTACTTTTGCTGCTTAGCTTTTACATTTTTCAAACACTACAATATAATAGCTGGGTTATGAGTGTGCTGCGTTGCCCATAGTAAATGAACACCTGGTCATTTTTCTTTCTGCCATTATTCTTATTAGTGAAAGAGTCCTGCGATGGCTCATCACTTACTAATTAGTATCACTCTGAAAAAGTGTCTTGGATCTTCTATTTTATTCCAGGGTTGGATCAATCTCATGAATCGAGACACAAGACAAAATTCGTTTTCCTCCGTCCGCAATAGAAACCTATAATGTGCCTTTTCTTTCTTTAATGATTTGTTCTTCAGTCCGCTGACTGTCTAAAAACCCCTGCAGCTTACTTATTTCACTTTGAGACAAGGATAACTTCAAAGCCATCCAGCTGCTGATCTGAAGAGGAAGCCAAAGCTTCAGACCACTTCTTGCCCCTCAAAATTATTGTTAACTCATTTGGTACCAAATCAAGATAAAGCGATTATCTAAAGTCTAGCTAAATACTAGATGCTACAAACCGAAAATCTTTTTAGGTCTTTTTGTTACTAAGATATTGAAAATATGTCTCTTGCTAAGACTATACTATAAAGTACCATGAGCAGACAAAGGGTCTTGTTTTTAACATGGATGGAAGATATTGGTAAACATTGTTAAATTCATTCTAAAATGAGGGTCCAAGTCACGTACAAATTCCTATCGCTCGTTATTGTCTTTTTGGCTTGTGGTGAAAGGGTAATGATAATGAATGCTATAAATTTACGAGAGCAGAGGGTAAACACAGTGGCAAATAAAGAGTGCAACGTGAGTGATGATAGCCATAAATAGTTGTAGATGAATAGGTGATAAACATTAGTTGCATCCTTCTGTCGATAGCTCCTAAATGAGGTTAAAGTTATTTCTTTCAGAAGGGTCATGTGTATTCCTATGGAGTTTCTTAGGATACTGAGCAAAGCAAGACAGTTCTGCTCACAGATATAAACATGCTTCAAGATCCCATCTAAAACTACGCCAATGCTTTAGATTTTTGCTGTTAAAGGTATAGAAGCAAATTTTATACATGGAAATTCTATGTTCAAAGCTGAATGATTACAAGGCAGAGTTATATTCTAATTGAATGTCACCGATCATACGATTACAGGCAAAAAAAAAAATTGTGCTGTGTTGTAGGTATGTATGTCCGTCTGTGTGTCCGTGTGTGTGTTCCGTGTGCTGTTCATGTGCTATCTGTGTGATATCCGGATAGCACATGGACAGCACGAACTTTTATACTTACTTGTCTCCATCGCTGCTGTCACACCTGCTTTCGGGTCCGCAGTCAGTGCAATTCATTAGCATAATGACTGGGCCCAAAAGCAAGTGTGACAGCAGTGCTGTAAAAAGGTAAGTGTAAAAATACAGTGGTACCTCAGTTTTCGTTGACATCGGTTATCGTTGATTTTGTTTTTTGTTGATTTTTTGCTCTAAAAATTTGCTTTGGTTTTCGTTGATTGCCTCGATTTTCATTTGTTTTTGTCTGCATGCCCATGTGACTACGCTGCTAATTTTGAGACAACAAAGGGTGATCCATGCATTCTCCGGCTCTGTGTGGCATTATGTGAGTATCACCCCGCTCGTCAGTTTCAAACTTTATGTAAAAAATGTAAGATAAAATGTATTTATTCTTTATATTAGTGTTTTATATTCATTTTACAGTCATATGAAAAAGTTTGGGCACCCCTATTAATGTTAACCTTTTTTCTTTATAACAATTTGGGTTTTTGCAACAGCTATTTCAGTTTCATATATCTAATAACTGATGGACTCAGTAATATTTCTGGATTGAAATGAGGTTTATTGTACTAGCAGAATATATCCAATCCGCATTTAAACAAAATTTGACCGGTGCAAAAGTATTGGCACCCTTATCAATTTCTTGTTTTGAACACTCCTAACTACTTTTTACTGACTTACTAAAGCACTAAATTGTTTTTGTAACCTCATTGAGCTTTGAACTTCATAGGCAGGTGTATCCAATCATGAGAAAAGGTATTTAAGGTGGCCACTTGCAAGTTGTTCTCCTATTTGAATCTCCTATGAGGAGTGGCATCATGGGCTCCTCAAAACAACTCTCAAATGATCTGAAAACAAAGATTATTCAACATAGTTGTTCAGGGGAAGGATACAAAAAGTTGTCTCAGATTTAAACTGTCAGTTTCCACTGTGAGGAACATAGTAAGGAAATGGAAGAACACAGGTACAGTTCTTATTAAGCCCAGAAGTGGCAGGCCAAGAAAAATATGAGAAAGGCAGAGAAGAAGAATGGTGAGAACAGTCAAGGACAATCCACAGACCACCTCCAAAGACCTGCAGCTTCATCTTGCTGCAGATGGTGTCACTGTGCATCAGTCAACAATACAGCGCACGTTGCAAAAGGAGAAGCTGTATGGGAGAGTGATGCGAAAGAAGCCGTTTCTGCAAGCACGCCACAAACAGAGTCACCTGAGGTATGCAAAAGCACATTTGGACAAGCCAGTTACATTTTGGAAGAAGGTCCTGTGGACTGATGAAACAAAGATTGAGTTGTTTGGTCATACAAAAAGGCGTTATGCATGGAGGCAAAAAAACACGGCATTCCAAGAAAAGCACTGGCTACCCACAGTAAAATTTGGTGGAGGTTCCATCATGCTTTGGGGCTGTGTGGCAAAGCCGGCACCGGGAATCTTGTTAAAGTTGAGGGTCGCATGGATTCAACTCAGTATCAGCAGATTCTTGACAATAATGTGCAAGAATCAGTGATGAAGTTGAAGTTATGTGGGGGATGGATATTTCAGCAAGACAATGATCCAAAACACCGCTCCAAATCTACTCAGGCATTCATGCAGAGGAACAATTACAATGTTCTGGAATGGCCATCCCAGTCCCCAGACCTGAATATCATTGAACATCTGTGGGATGATGTGAAGCAGCTGTCCATGCTCGGCGACCATCAAACTTAACTGAACTGGAATTGTTTTGTAAACAGGAATGGTCAAAAATACCTTCAACCAGGATCCAGGAACTCATTAAAAGCTACAGGAAGCGACTAGAGGCTGTGATTTTTGCAAAAGGAGGATCTACAAAATATTAATGTCACTTTTATGTTGAGGTGCCCATACTTTTGCACCGGTCAAATTTTGTTTAAATGCGGATTGCACATTTTCTGTTAGTACAATAAACCTCATTTCAATCCAGAAATATTACTGAGTCCATCAGTTATTAGATATATGAAACTGAAATAGCTGTTGCAAAAACCCAAATTGTTATAAAGAAAAAAGGTTAACATTGATAGGGGTGCCCAAACTTTTTCATATGACTGTATATTCATTTTATATTCATTTCTTATTGTTTTTAGTATTAAACACTATCTTTATTCTCTATAAAATGTGGGGTTTTTGTATGTATTTTAGAGTGTCTAAAACGAATTAATTAGATTTACATTGATTCCTATGGAAATAATTGCTTCAGTTTTCATTGGTTCCAGTTTTCATTAATTATCAACAAAAACCGAGGTATCACTGTACATTTATTTCACAGTAACATATGATTCCTCCGGTACGTCACACGGATCAAATCAGTGTGCGGTCCGTGTGACACCTATGCTGCCAGCAGAAAACAGATATATTGCCACGTGGAGCACACAGACACGGGTGTATGCTACACAAACACACAGTCCATGTCAAAACACGCAAGCATATTGATTTTAATAGGTCTACGGGGGTCCGTATCTCCGGTATGTGTGAAAATGGACGTCACATGTACCGGAAACATGGATGTGTGCAGGAGGCCTAAAAGAGTATATATCTACCATACTGTATTTTTGTGAATCACAATTATTTCCATAAA
Source organism: Anomaloglossus baeobatrachus (assembly GCF_048569485.1). Classification (NCBI taxonomy): domain Eukaryota; kingdom Metazoa; phylum Chordata; class Amphibia; order Anura; family Aromobatidae; genus Anomaloglossus; species Anomaloglossus baeobatrachus. Next base: position 675,965,186 of record NC_134354.1, read on the forward strand.
ATGGAACAATCCCATTTTGATTATATATTGACATTTATGCACATTCTTGCCAAAATGCCGTCACCTCAGGCAATCGGGCCAGGCCTGGATAAGAACAGTCTTCTTTCTTCTAGTGTCTGTCACAATCAGACACTGTGCAGGTAGGTTCCCCCACAAGGACAGGAAACCAACTGAAGAGTAAAACATGTACCTCTCATATATACCTATAGGAGGAGACATTGAATAAATCTGATAGAAAACTGTCTTGGTTGCCCCGAGCAACCAATCACACGGCAGCTTTTTATTTTCCAAAAGCACTAAAAGAAAGTAAAGCTGGGTTGTGATTGGTTGCTATGGGCTACAAAGACATTTTTTTCTTTTTAGAAAAAAATCCTGAAATTCTTAACCAGTATTTATGTAGAATACATGTTATTCATTTGTTAATGAAAATAATTATTCTGTTGCTTTGGTCTAAATACACATCTTATAGATAGGGGAAGATTAGCACTCCAGTGAAGTATGGCACTTACATGAATGGACACTTTGATCCAGTTACATGAAGAAAATAAACTAATGGCATACTGCACATTTCTTTTTCTTTCTTTTCAGTTTTTGCAATTTAGCGTTGTGTTTTATTAACTCATTAAATGATTTTATTCAAGAAATGTGCCTAGTAAGTAATGACATTGACCAGTGCAATGATAATGCAAAACTGACTAGGTTGTCACCATATTTAGCAATAAAGTAAAGGAGTCTTCCACTTTCAGAAAAATGGAGCCCAAACACTCTAAAATACTTAAAATAACAGAGAAGGTACCCAACCTCCCATGTTCAGGCTCCCCCTCCCGTGTCCAGACTCCCCCCTCCTGTGTCCAGGCTCCCCCTCCCGTGTCAAGGCTCTCCCTCCCGTGTCCAGACTCCCCCTCTCCCCATGTCCAGGCTCACCATCCTGTGTCCAGACTCACCCTCCCGTGTCCAGACTCACCCTCCCGTGTCCAGGCTCACCCTCCCGTGTCCAGGCTCCCCCTCTCCCCATGTCCAGACTCACCCTCCCGTGTCCAGACTCACCCTCCCGTGTCCAGGCTCACCCTCCCGTGTCCAGGTTTACCCTCCGTGTCCAGCGTCGGCTTGCCTCCATTGCTCTGGTCTGTTTTTTTGGCCGCACAGGTGACGTCACGTTGCGAGCGTGAGTCACTCCTGTCTTCCTCAGCCGCTGAGCTCAGTGATTGTCTACAGCGGTGATGCGCGTTGTTGACGTGACGTCATCACTGCGGCCAAAACACAGATTTGAGAAGGTTTGAGGACCTATTGCTGGACCCTTGGAACATTAGTCCCTGCTCAATTAGCTATTTATCTGAGAATATTAGCAGGTGGCTCACTTTTACATCATCCATTATCTTTTACAAATTACACATGAAAAAAAATGGTTATTTTTTATGGCAGAAAGAAATAAAAAGATGTTTTACATAGACTGTTTTTTGGAAAAATGGTAGTTACCTCTGAGAGTATCCTGAGCTTCATAACAAATGACATACTGTAGCAATTAAGGTTAAAAAATGACATCAAGTCGATCAGTTTTCTCCTCTGTCATGGCTCTGGATTTCTACTCAAAGGAAATGCAAACATAAAACGTCAGTTCAACCACTGACATTTGCTGGAGCTTATTAACAATCATTTCAGTTGCCAATTATGTCAGTTAAGTGTCTAAAGTAAATGGGCTTCAGTTTGTCTAAATTAATTAAGCTATAAAGTTTTATTTAAAGACATTATCACCCAAAAATATGCCATTCCATAAAGGGATCCTGTCACCAGATTTTGGCCTTCTAAACTAAACCTAGCACCTTAAGCAGCACTTGTTCTGCATTCTATAAAAGTGCATGTTACTTTCTGACCCCCCCTGTAGACCACACAAATACCTTTAATAAAATGTCCCGCCCTGTATGTAAATTGTCTGGTCTGGTCTGATGGGTGTCCTAATCTGCACCTCCTGTCCCTCCTTTCGCTCTCCTCCTCTGCTGATTGACGTGGATGACGCCTCAGACGCCATCCACGTAGGCGGGAAAAATCTCATGCCTGTGCAGACACATTCCCGGCTTGCGCAGGCGCACATGGCTCTGCACTATTGAAAGCAGAGTTGAAAACATAGGTACACCTGCGTGAGCCAGGGATATGGAGATTTTACCCACCTACGTGGATGGCGTCCGAAGCGTCATCCACAACAATCAGCACAAGAGGAGGACGAAAAGAGGGATAAGAGGCGCAGATTAGGATACCCATTGGATCGGGCAATTTACATACAGGGTGGGAGATTTTATAAATGTATTTGTGGGGTCTACAGGGGGGGCCAGGGGGTCATGGGCTGCTTAAGGTGCTAGTGTTAGTTTAGAAGGCCAAAATCTGGTGTCAGGTCCCTTTTATACACCTAAGAACAAGTTCACAGGGCCTTACATATAAAGTATACAGTTTGGGCTATTACCACAATGACTGGTCCAACTGTCGGCTGCCCCACCCTGAACTGCTGCATATAAATCTATGATCTAGTTAGGCAAAATCAGGAGACGTGTCAGTAGGACTGTAACTTGCAATCCGAACACCCACCATACATGACTGCCATGTAAACCTGACCTTAGCTTTATTAGTTTTATAGGACACCCTGTATAAGCTAAAGCTGTACTCTACAATGAGTATTGTCATAGTGATTACCCTGTTAATAACAGTTAAACAAATCAAAAAGGTCCGTGGAGCCTGTGTTAAGAGTCTCGACACGGAAAATAGCCAGATATCCCTCCGGTAAGGACACAGCCAAGGAGTGGCTCTTTTTAGGAGACCACCATAACCACCATATTAAGTGACCCTTTTAGTCAATATTTAGCTCTTTTAAGTGTCGAGACTCCTAAAAGAGGCTCCATGGACCTGTTTTATTTGCATACTTCCCAGGGGGCAATGCACCTAGGATTTCACCGTGTTGAGCGCCTTCGCTGGCTGCCGGCAGTGTTTTCTCTGGCTGGTCTCCCTGAAATCAGTGATTGTTTTGTCTTGCTGGTCTACTAGGCATTGCTCCCACCTAGCCAGAATCCTACTTCACACTGATGAGGGGCAATACCCTGAAACAGCTGTCTGTGGATGGATACGTGACCTTGGTATTTCCCTTGTCATATCTTTAAACTCATCAAGAGCTGGATACTGACTAAAAGGGCTACTTAATATGGTGGTTATGGTGGTCTCCTAAAAAGAGCCACTACTGGGCTAGGTCCTTCCTGGAGGGATATCTGGCTATTTTCCGTGTCGAGACTCCTAACAAGAGGCTCCATGGACCTTTTTGATTTGCATACTTCCCAGGGGGCAATGCACCTAGGTTTTCACTGTGTTGAGAGTCTTCACTGGCAGCCGGCAGTGTTTTCTCTGGCTAGTCTCCCTGAGATCAGTGATTATTTTGTAATAACAGTTAAAAGCAGGGGATCTCTACAGTGAGAATGTGCAAAATCAGCAGGTGTAGGAAATAATAAATCGAGACAGTGTTGTCCGATAACACATAAATAACATCTAAAGAAAATATCTGATTTGGAGTCTCTTTAAAGGGGTTGTCCCATGAACAAAATTCACTTCAATCAATAAATCTTGGAATAAAAATAAGTTCAACAATTGAATGTGTTTAAAAAAATGTTCCTGTGCTGAGTTATTTGTATACATGAGTCCTTGCTATTTACTGTGTAATGGCCATGTCTGACCATACAGGGACATAGTCTGAACATACCACATGTCCGGGGCAGAGGAGGAAGCATGGAGAGTATACAGACATTACAGCAGGAAATCAAAGCTGATTCTTTCTGTGACGTAAAGCATTTGCTGTTTGTTTTTAAACAGACAGGGAACCATTTTACCTCACAGAAATAATCAGCTGGCTATCTATGGTTTGAATTCTTTGCCTGTGGGGATTGAATGGGTTGTTACCGACATCTAGTGAGAAATTCATGTCAGTAGCACCATTCTCACAGATGTCAGTAACAACCCATCCAATCTAAATAGGCAAATAAAGCAAACCTTAGATTTCTATAAATTATGTTTAATAATAAGAGATGACAGAGGGAAAAAGTATTGAACACAAGAAGAATGAGAGGTGCAAAAAGCAATGGAAACTCATGACACTAGCTGAAATCTATCAGTAGTTAGAAGGCAATCCTGCTACTTAGTAAAAAATAATATGAGCTAGTTCAACTGATAGCCTATAAAAAGATATCTCGGTACAAAGAGGCCACACAAGAAACATCTCATGAAGGTTAAAACCAGTGAGGTATTTCAAGACTTCTGCAATCCTATTGTTGCAAAACATAATGTTAGGATTGGTTACAGAAGCATTTCTAAGATATTGGAGGTTCCAGTGAGCAGTGTTGGGGCCATAATCCAGGTGTAGAAAGAATATAATTTCACTATAAATGGGCCACGTGCTCCCCACAAGATTCGGACAGAGGAGTGAAAACAATTATCAGAAGATATGTGAACTAAAAACACCTGTGGAGAGCTACAGAAAGACCTGGAATCAGCAGGTAAAAAAAATAATAAATCATAAAATAAAAGAACAAAAAAAAAATATTATACCAATGAAATCATATATTTATGTAAAAACAAAGATAAAGAAAAAGTGCACCTCGTATCTCCACGTTCAGAACGACCCACTCTATAACACTGTCACACTATTTAACCCTTTCTGTGAACATCGTAAAAATCTAAAATAAATTATGTGGCAAAAAACAATGCTTTTCCATCAGACCTCGAAAAAAAGTGGAATAAACTGTGATCAAAAAGTTGCATGTAAATAAAAATGGTATTGCCGAAAATGTCACCTTGTCCTACAAAAAATAAGCCGCCACTCAGCCACATTTGAAGAAAAATAATAAAGCTAAAGATCTCAGAATATAGAGAAGCAAAATCAATTCTTTTTTCTATAAAACTGTTTTGTGTAAAAGCTGCAAAACATAAAAACACAACATAAATGTGGTATCACTGTAATCGTGCTGTCCCTAAGAATAAACCTGTCTTATTCATTTTACCACATGGTGAACAGCATAAACATAAACCCCAAAAAACAATTCCTAAATTGTTGTTTTATGTTCATTCTGTCTCCCAAAAAATGGAATAGAAAGCGATCATAAAATGTTATGTGCCTGAAAATGATTCCAATAAAAATGTCAACTCATCCGGTAAAAAAACAAGCCCTCACATGACTCTGTCAGCATAAATACAGATAAAAACTTGAACAATATAGCCATTGAATTACTTATGCCGCATGGTAAACAGTGTAAAAAATAAATGAAAACAATTCTTGATGTGCGGTTGATTTGTTTTTTTTTTCCCTCCCAAAAATTGCAGTAAGGCTCAGCTCGCATTTATCATGCACTATATGCTGATCATTTACAACAGGGTTTACATGTAATGCTGGGTTCACACATAGCGACAGCGACAACGATGTCGCTGTTACGTCACCATTTTCTGTGACGTAACAGCGACCTTGTAAGTCGCTGTTATGATCGCTGCTTAGCTGTCAAACACAGCAGAAGCAGCAGCGATCATAACGACACGCGTCGCTGTGCTACATGTGCAGAGAGCAGGGAGCCGCGCTTAGCGCTGGCTCCCTGTACTCCTAGCTACAGTACACATCGGGTTAATTACCCGATGTGTACTGCAGCTACATGTGCAGAGAGCAGGAGCCGGCACTGGCAGCGAGAGCGGCGGACGCTGGTAACGAAGGTAAATATCGGGTAACCAGGGAAAGGTCTTCCCTTGGTTACCCGATGTTTACCCTAGTTACAGCTTACCGCAGCTGCCAGATGCCGGCTCCTGCTCCCTACTCGCTTCATTTCGTCGCTCTCTCGCTGTCACACACAGCGATATGTGCGTCACAGCGGGAGAGCGATGACCAAAAAATGAAGCTGGACATTCAGCAATGACCGGCAACCTCACAGCAGGGGCCAGGTCATTGCTGGATGTCACACACAGTGACAGCGACGGGACGTCGCTGCAATGTCACAGAAAATGGTGATGTAGCAGCGACGTCGTTGTCGTCGTCGCTGTGTGTGACACCACCCTAAATCTGTGAAATAATTCAGACAGAACCCCGATGGAAGATTCCCTATGGGGCAGATGAAGTCACCTTGCCTATATCTTGCCTATAATCTGGGGGTGTCCTTCTTTTCAGTTCTCATAAACGTGCACTTGATCATAGTTATGTGCACTTCTGAAAAGAACAACACTAAACAGAGTTCAGACAGAGTCCAAAATAATTTTGCTGCCTCATTATAGTGAATGGATCCCTCAGGGGTGTCATCTGAATCGAGTCATTTGGAGATTTAGTTGAAAACCTGAAAGTAAGTGCTGAGCATAAAGCATGGGATAAATGGGATCCAAATTTTTATATAAAATGTGCCCAATAAAAGCCTCAACTCAATGCTCAAAAAAAGTCCCCATCCAGGTTTGTCATCTGTAAATGGAAATATAGGGGATTTATATGAGACTGGTAGCGCAAAGGCTCTGGAAAAGAACTATGGCTCCTCCCCCAGAAAAGAAATCCACAAAAATCTGTGCTCCCAAATCCAAATGCCCCATTTACACCTTGCTTTTTTATGCCTCTAAAGTAGTTTTCAATGATATATGGAGTGGTAGCATACTTAAGAGAAATTGCACAACAAATTGTATCATTTGTTTTCTCCCAGAACCCCTTCTGAAAATTAAAAAATTCTGGACAAAGCAACATTGTAATGGAAAAAAATGGATACTTTTCATTTACTCAGTATAAAGTTATACTATTATGTATGTTATACAATTGTGTGAATCACCTGAAGGTTAAAAATGCTCAGTAATCCACTAGATGAATTTCTTGAGAGATGTACTTTCCAAAATTGGGTCACTTGTGGGGGTTTCTGTTGTTTTGCCATGTCAGGGGATTTTCAAATGTGACATGGTGTCCACAATCTATTCCAGCTAAACTGGTGCACCTTCTCTTCCAAGCCTTGCCTGTCATGTGCCCAAACAGTAGTTTTCCACCACATATTCGGGTATTGGAAATTGCACAACAAATTGTATGGTTTTTTTTCTCCTGTTAATCTTGTGAAAATGCAAAATTTGTGGCTAAAGCAAAATTTTTGTAGGAAAAATTTGATTTTTTTTTTCATGGCTCAATGTTATAAAATTCTGTGAAGCAATAGTTGTAAGTTAAATTTATGTATGAGATAGCCAAGATGATTGTCTATAAAATGCAGATATTCTCATGTTTGAAGCTCTAGGGGATGGTGAGATATGGGGCCTGAACGTTGAATGTTCAAAACACTGTTGTCCTTTTGGTTGTTTAAGTCATCCGCAATCCTGGCCACACCAATGTCCCTCACATGCTCTCTCACCCCAACCCTGAATTCTTCAGCAACATATATTTTGGGGCAACTGTATATAGCATAGTATATAAAATTATTAGTAAACAGGAAATATAATGGTACAATTTATATTGATGACTGATTAGCTGTCTCAAAAGTGACCACAGGAAAGACATCTATTATTGTGCCCTTTTAACACAAAAGTTTTAGGGTTTTAGCAATTTTTGAAACATCATTTTTTTTTGTTAGGAAGTTAGAAGGGTTCAAAGTTTATCAGCAATTTCTCATTTTATAAACAAAATCATATTTTTTTAGAGACCACATCACATTTAAAGTGACTTTCAGAAGCCTATGTGACAGAAAATACCCAACAGTGACACCATTCTAAAAACTGCACCTCTCAAACTGCTCAAAACCACACACAATAAATTTATTAACCCTTTAGGAGCTTCACAGGAACTAAAGCAATGTGGAAGGAAATAATTAAAGTTTTACTTTGTCCAACAAAACTTTTACTTTAGCTGTAATTTTTGCATTTTCCCAAGGCTAACAAGAGAAAATGCACCATACACTTTGTTGTGCAATTTTTTATAAGTATGCCAATACCCCATATGTGGTAAAAATCTACCGGATGAGTGCACAGCAGGGCTTGGAAGGAAAGGGGCACTATTTGACTTTTTGACTCCAAAATTAGCTGGAATCGTTATCGAACACCATGTCACGTTTGGAGAGCCCCTGATGTGCCTAAACAGTGGAGCTCCCCCACAAGTGACCACATTTTGAAAACTAGACCCCTCAAGGAATTTATCTAGATATTTGGTGAGCACCTTGAATCCCCAGGTGCTTCACAGAATTTTAGAACTTTGAGCCGAGAACATGAAAAAATACATTTTTACCACAAAAATATTGCTTTAACCTCAAATTATTTTATTTTCACAAGGGTAACAGGAGAAACTGTACTCTACAATTTGTCGTGCAATTTCTCCTAAGTATACTGATACCCTATATGTGGTCAAAATCTGGGCTTGGAAGGGAAGAAACGCCATGAATTTTTTAATGCAATAATAGCTGAAATTGTTAGTGGTTACCATGTCACGTTTGGAGAGCCCCTGATGTGCCTAAATTGTGGATATCCCCACACAAGTGACCCCATTTTGGAAACTAGACCCATCAAGGCATTTATCTAGATGTTTGGTAAGCACTTTGAACCCCAAGGTGCATCACAGAATTTTATAACGTTGAGCCTTGAAAATGAAAAAATACATTTTTACAAAAAAAATGTTACTTTAATCCCAAATCTTTCATTTTCACAAGGGTAACAGAAGAAAACGCACCATACAATTTGTTGTGCAATTTCACCTGAGTGCAGCGATATCCCAGATGTGGTGGAAATCTACTGGTTAGGCACTTGACAGGGTTCAGAAGGGCAGGAGCACCATTTGACTTTTTGAATGCAAAATTAGCTGGAAACTCTAGCAGACAGCATGTGGCGTTTGGAGAGTCCCTGATGTGCCTAAACAGTGGAGCTCAACTATAATTGACCCTATTTTGGAAACTGGACCCCTCAAGGAATTTATCTACATTTTTGGTGAGCACCTTGAACCCCCAGGTTCTTCACAGAATTTTGGAAGATGAAAATAAAAAAATACATTTTTAACCACAAAAATGTCGCTTTAACCCCAATTTTTTTATTTTCACTAGGTTAACAGGGGATAATGCACCATAACATTTGTTTTTCGATTTCTTGTGAGTATGCTAATACCTTATATGTGATTGAAAATGAATTTTGAGGCACAGTACCAACTGAAGAAGGAAAGGAGCACCATATTTGAGTTCAGATTTAGTTGGAATGGTTTTTGGGTGCCATGTCCCATTGGCAGAGCCCCTAAGATACTAGAACAGAAAAAACTCCAACAAGTGACCCCATTTTACACACTGCACCTATCAATGAATTCCTCTAGGGGTGCAGTGAGCCCATTGACATCACAGGTATGCCACCATTTGTTATACTATTAGTTGGTGAAGAAAAAATATTTAAGGGAATAGGTAAAAAAAAAGGTCCCATAATATGTTACACAATTTCTCCTGAACGTGACCATAGCCCACATGTGACTGTACAATACAGTACTATTTGACTACACCACAGGGTTCGGAAGGGAAATGGCGACATTTGATTTTTGGAGCACAAATTTTCGTAGAATAGTTTTCGAATTCCACTTGCAGAGCCCCTAGGAGCCAAAATAACAGAAACCACCTCAAGTGACCAAAATTTGTAAATTCCTCTATGGTGGGTGATTTAGTCTCTGGAAAACAACCATGGTGTCAAACACAGTGAATGCTGCAGAATTAAAAATTGCAAATAAGACCTTTTTAGTTGATTTATGGTACATTATGGTATATTACTTTTTAGTACTCTGATCACTCATATAATCCACTGCAATGCACAATCATTGCAGTGGATTATATGTCAGTGCTGACAGTTCACCTCTCACACCATGCATCTGGCATAGATGGGTAACCAGGGGATCATCATGAGTCATGACAATGGCAGCAATCAGGTCCCCATGATCGCATTAATCGCAGCATTTAGAGGGTTAAATTGCCTGGTGCAGGAATCGCTCCTATCATATTTATTCATAGTATTTTGAATCCTTAACCACCAATCAATGGAAATCTCAGCCACAAAAAACAGGTGACACAGGGGGAAACCTCATTGATCTGGGCAGAATAGTTGAGGGGAACCCTTGATTGTCAGGTATCTGTTCCTTCCTTAGTTATTCCAAGGCCAAAAGCACTTTGCATTCAGCAGCATTGTTAAAGTCGAAGTGAGGTGTGTCACGATGACGTAACCTCCTCAGTACCAACTTACATGAAAAAATGTATAGATCCTTCATAGCTGTGAGGAAATTGAAAAAAATCACTCAGGGTCCATATCCCTGCTTTACGCTGCCCTCATTTTGGGAAGCATAAACTTGGTGTCCGAATTCCTTTAAGCCCCATACTTACATACAGAACAAAGAAATTCTGCAATAAGTGATATGTAATTAATTTCTTCTGTTGGTGTAATGCATCATGCCCATGTCGTACCACTTATTGCAATATAATAGCCATGTTCCATCTAATTCTACCACACAATTTTTTTTTATAGGCAGTGGAAATCAGTGTGATGTGTTAGATGAAACCATTTCTGTATTTTAAACATTGATAGTGAAGCCTTTGGAAATTCATCAAGGTGTCTTAAGTAGAGATGATCAAATCTTTTGAAATTCAAATTCCAGAGGTTCAGTGAATTTCTACCAAAAGTTGAACTTGCAGTGAATAAATCGGCCACAAATCATATTATGGCAAAGACTCCAATTGCCCTGAAAGAATGTGTGTAACACTCTGAGCTCTCCTAGGGCTGAATCCAACATGTTTCAAGCCTTTAACACATACATCTTAGGCCTCTTTCACACGTTCGTGAAAAACCACGCACGTTTTTCACGGACATGTCAGAGGTGCATTTTGCCCTCCATGAGCTGTATTTATGGGCTATGTGTGTTATCGCGTCGCTGTCCGTGGTGCTGATCTTCGGTCTCCAGTCCTGCCGACTCCCCGCTGCTGCTGCCGCAGTGAAGTGAATATGCAATTAGCATATTAGCGGTCGGCAGCAAGTGACAGCAGCGGCAGAGACTGGAGGGCAGGAGAAGGTGAGTAAACTTATGTTTTTTTTTCTAACAGACACATGTCTTTTCTCCGGTGCGTGTCACACGGAACAGATCCGTGTGGTCCGTTTGCATTACGTGTGACACGTTTGCGTTCCATGTGACACCCGTGATGCTGGAGAGAAAACGGACATGTCGGCGTGAGAAACACACGGACACACATAATCACGGAACGGACACACGTTCCGTGCGCAAATACTTAAGTGTGTCCAAAACCATAGGAATACCTAGGTCTACGTGTGTATGTGTCTCCGGTACGTGAGAAAACTGCCAAACACGTTCTGGAGGCACGTACGTATGAAAGAGGCCTTACATGTACAACACTAAAATCACATTCTTTTTCAATACTCTTCAACATTGAAATTGCAACATCAAGAAAGAAAAGTCGGGGAATTATGAAAATCACATGATTAATAGACATGATCAAAATATGCACATGATGACAATATGAAAACATCTTGATTTACTTAGTACTGAGTAGGAGCACCATGCACAAAAATACAATCACATACAAGTCATGGCTGCTATCAATGTTAAGCCATGCTAAATGCACTAGGGCACGGAAATCATCAAGATCCGCTCCTGGACGCGCCTACTGTGAGTCTTCTGTGTCTGAATCTTGTATGATGTGTAAAATGGAAGCAAGCATTCTTTTAATGATTCACAAGAGTCAATTTACACATTTTTCAAATTCACCGGTTCCTGTGAATTTCATGAGATTCCACACAAATTTGATATGCATGAAATATATTCATTCATCTGTAGTCATAAGTGCGTATATGACTACTGGGACTTCCACCTCCTAATGGCAAAGCTCCCTTCAAGGTTTTATAAGAAATGTATGGAACTGTGCACAACCATGTAGATTTATGTTCTGTTCAGGGACTGGGAAGCTTGTAACACTCCCATGGTTGAAATAAATACCACCATAAAATCTGTCAAAAGCATTAGTTAGCTATAAGAGCATAAACTCCTCATAAACTTCTGACCTTCTGACTAGGATATTACTAGACTCATCATTGAGCTACCGGTTCACTATAGTTGATTTCTATTATTTTTAATTCTGAGAGAATTATATATATATATACATATATATATATATATATATATATATATATATATATATATATATATATATATATAAACTAGCTGTACTACCTGGCTTCGCCCGGGTTAATAACTGTTGTTAACAAAATAGAATGTATTAACAAAAATTTATTCTGCACACAAAAAACACAGAATAAATAGATAGAAATGTAATTATTAAAAGGAAAAAACTAAGCTAATAGAAGCATTTCACAACATATATTTCAACACCACAGATATTCCACACAGATTTAACTAAATTGGCCAAGTAACGTGCTCCGTTGGTCTCTTTCCCTGTCTGTCTCTTTCCCCGTCTGTCTTTCTCCGTCTGTCTCTTTCCCCGTCTGTCTCTTTCCCCGTCTATCTCTTTCCCCGTCTGTCACTTTCCATGTCTGTTTGTTGGTCTCTCTCTCTGTCTGTCTCTCTCTCTCTGTCTGTCTCTCTCTCTGTCTGCATATTTAAGAATCAATCCTGTACAAGTGCATGTCAGTAAATTAGAATATCATCAAAAAGTTAATTTATTTCAGTAATTCAATACAAAAAGGGAAACGCATATGTTACATGGAGTCCTTACACACAGAGTGATCTATTCCTATATATTATATAGTCATTACACACAGAGTGATCTATGCCTATATATTACATAGTCATTACACACAGAGTGATCTATTTCAAGTGTTTATTTCTGTTAATGTTGATGATTATGGCTTACAGCCAATGAAAACCCAAACGTCATTATCTCAGAAAATTAGAATATTATATAAGACCAACTGTAAAAATTATTTTAAACTCAGAAATGTTGTCGCCTCCTGAAAAGTCTGTACAGTAAATGCACTCAATACTTGGTCGGGGCTCCTTTTGTATGAATTACTGCATCAATGCGGCGTGGCATGGAAGCGATCAGCCTGTAGCACTGCTGAGGTGTTATGGAAGCCCAGGTTGCTTTGATAGCAGCCTTCAGCTCGTCTGCATTGTTGGGTCTGGTATCTCTCATCTTCCTCTTGACAATGCCCCATAGATTCTCTATGGGGTTTAGGTCAGGCGCGTTTGCTGGCCAATAAGGCACAGTGATACTGTGGTTATTAAACCAGGTATTGGTACTTTTGGCCGTGTGGACAGGTGACATGTCCTGCTGAAAAATGAAATTTCCATCTGCTAAAAGGTTGTTGGCAGAGGGAAGCATGAAGTGCTCTAAACTTTCCTGGTAGATGGGTGTGCTGACTGTGGCCTTGATAAAACACAGTGGACCTACACCAGCAGATGACATGGCTTCTCAAACCCCTGATTGTGGAAACTTCACACTAGACCTCAAGTAGCTTGGATTGTGGCCTCTCCACTCTTCCTCCAGACTCTGGGATCTGGCAAAATTTGATTTCATCTGAAAACAACACCTTGGACCACTGAGCAACAGTCCATTTCTTTTTCTCCTTGGCCCAGGTAAGACACTTCTGGCATTGTCTATTGGGCATGAATTGCTTGACACAAGGAATGCGACACTTGTAGCCCATGTCCTGGATACGTCTGTGTGTGGTGGCACTTGTAGCACTGACTCCAGCAGCAGTCCACTCATTGTGAATCTCCCTCAAATTTTTGAATGGCCTTTTCTTAACAATCATATAAAGGTAGCGGTTATCCTGGTTGCTTGTGCACCTCTTTCTACCACACTTTTTCCTTCCACTCAACTTTCCATTAATATGCTTGGATACAGCACTCTGTGAACAGACAGCTTCTTTAGCAATGACTTATTGTGGCTTACCCTCCTTGTGGAGTCTGTCAATGACTGCCTTCTGGACATCTGTCAAGTCAGTAGTCTTCCCCATGTTTCTGTAGCTTACGGAACTGTGAAGCCCCACAAGTGTTGTGCCGGTGCATTACCTTCAGGGACTCCACGCAGCTGGATCTTGTCACAGGTAGGAGATCTTCTTTTAGGATTGTCGTGACGGCACTCTCAGAATTGCGGTCAGTGGGGACCGCCACTGCAGATTAAGGGAGGCCTGGGGCTGATGGTGGGTGCAGTCGGTTGTAGTAGCCTCCTGAGAGTGAGGCAAGCCCCAGGGCCCTGTGTAGGTGTGTAGAACCACAAGGCGCAGAATAACTTCACACAAGCAGGATGTCTTTCAGGGGTTTTACTCACAGAAGGTGGCAGAGTGAGTAACCCGGGCGTAGCTGGGATGAACCAGGCTGGAACCAGGTGTCCTTCAGGCTGACTGGTGAGGGTGACTACCGACTCGCCTTCCTTAGCCCTTTGCGTTTTGGGGTAACCCCGACTTTTAGTCCCTATGGGGGTCACCCAGGGAAGTTGCTGAAGCCTCTCTCCCCTTCGTTTTGTCCGTTTGCTTGTAGCCTGGACCAGGACACTCCGGCTGCTTGCCTCCTGTGAACTATGGGCCCTAACTGTGGCGACGTGGCTGCGGACTTTGTAGTGTGATCTTGGGGGTGTGAAGTGCCCCCTCAAGCAGGTTTGGCAAGGAAAGGTGGATCTATCCCTGCACTGGGACCTACTACCCGTTTGGGCCTGGTACTCCCTAGCAGTCTCCTTACTTCCCACTCCGTTGCTCTCTCTTTAGCTGAAGATGGATTTCGGGTAGCACTCCTAGGTGACCGTTCTCCCCCGTCGGTAGCCACTGCGCGGGCGCTGTTAGACTGCAACAGCCCCAGGGGTCTGCTCGACTCTGAGCTCCCTGGACTCTGCACTAAACCGGCTCACTGCTCCTCCTCTCCTGTTCTTGCCTACGCCACCTAGCAACCAGGCTCTCTTACCACACCCCTTGAGTGGAGATGGAGGCTTTTGGCCCCCTCCACTATTCCAGTGGAGGTGAAGGCTTTGCCCCCTCCTGGGATCCCCAGGGGTCCTCTCAAAGGTACATGTGTGAGACCTGATCACTATGCGCCTGTGTAGTCACACCTCGGTCAGCCTTCTGGATTACCTGTATTGTACTGTCCCCAGCATGGGTGCAGTACTCAGTGGTGCCTGACCAGGTCAGGGGCGCCACAGAACCAGACTAAAGGACAATTTTAAACTCTTAGGAAGCCTTTGCAGGTGTTTTGTGTAATTATTCTAATTTTCTGAGATAATAACTTTTGAGTTTTCATTGGCTGTAAGCTATAATCAACATTAACAGAAATAAACACTTGAAATAGATCTCTCTGTTTGAAATGTAATGACTCTGTATAATATATAGGATTAGATCTCTCTGTTTGTAATGACTCTATATAATATATGTGTTTTTCTTTTGTATTGAATTACTGAAATAAATTAACTTTTTGATGATATTCTAATTTATTGAGATGCACTTGTATCTATCTATCTGTATGTCGGTGTAAAGTCACTGATTATATAAAGTAAATTTATTCACATCAGAAGGACACATTTCTACTCTAGAGACATTTGCATTGAAGGCTTACACATTCCAGAAATTCATTAAGCATTTTTTTTTTTTTCTAAAACCCTACATTCCAGATTCCAGGAGTGCCAAAATATGAAAGAAAGACATGAACACTTAACTTTTAGACAGGTAAACACCTGGGATTATTGCCTATTATAAGAATGCATGCACATTGATAACGTCAATAACTTGTTTGTGAGATTGCAGCTTCTTCTGTGGTGACAATATAAATACTGTAATGGTATTTTAGATG
Source organism: Anomaloglossus baeobatrachus (assembly GCF_048569485.1). NCBI lineage: Eukaryota > Metazoa > Chordata > Amphibia > Anura > Aromobatidae > Anomaloglossus > Anomaloglossus baeobatrachus. The sequence goes on from NC_134354.1 coordinate 675,980,955, forward strand.
TGAAGGCTAAAGTTATTGGTTTTAATTATATGTTATGACAATTTATAATATATTCCAAAATCATGGCATAAACTCTTCTGTAGCTTTGCAGATTTTTTTTTAAATTTACTTAAAGGGAACCTAACATATCTATAAATGCTATCAACCTTCAAATATTGCCACTGCAGGCTCATCCCGAAGATTGAATATTGGCATGTTGCAGGAGGAATAAAGTTAATTTCCTTCTGGTAGCTGCGCTTTCAGTGAGGTGGCTAAACAGCATTGTAAGGCTATGTGTGCACGCTGCGTTTTTGTGCTTTTTTCGGTTGCATTTTTGGTCTAAAAAATGTATGACTTTGCTTCCCCAGCAAAGTCTGAGTTTTCATTTTTGCTCTCCGCACAGTGCAGTTTTGTTTTGCAACATGTCCATTATTTCTGCGTTTTTCTCTGCATTTTTCACCCATGTAATGCATTGGAAGAAACGCAGGAAGAAAAACATAGCAAAACGCAGCAAAAAAACTGCACCAAAACGCGGTAAAACGCATGTGTATTTTCCGGTGCGTTTTTTGCCGTGGATGTGTTTCTTTGCATTTTTTCAGTTTTCTGCGGCCAGACACACTGCATCTTTGTAGTCTAAAGGTTGCTTTACATGTTGCGACATCGCTACCGATATATCGTCGGGGTCACGTCGTTAGTGACGCACAACCGGCGCCGGTAGCGACATCGCAGCGTGTGACACCAAGGAGCGACTATCAACGATCGCAAAATCGTTCAAAAACGGTGATTGTTGACATGTCACTCCTTTCCGTAATATTGCTGCTGCCACAGGTATGATGCTGTTCGTCGTTCCTGCGGCATCACAAATCGCTATGTGTGACACCGCAGGAATGACGAACATCTCCTTACCTGCGTCCACCGGCAATGCGGAAGGAAGGAGGTGGGCGGGATGTTACGTCCCGCTCCTCTCCGCCCATCCGCTTCTATTGGCCGGCCGCTTAGTGACGCCCTTGAGGGAGGGATTGTTTGGCGGTCAGAGCGACATCGCTGACAAGGTATGTGCGTGTGACGCTGCTATAGTGATAACGTTCGCTACGGCAGCGATCACCACATGTCACACGTACGACTGGGGCGGGTGCTATCGTGCTCGACATTGCTAGCAATTGCTAGCGATGTCGCAGCATGTAAAGCACCCTTAATGCTATTAACTACTACTAGGACAATCCCTTCGGATTCCCCATGTTTTCCCCAAGTAAAATAATAAAGAGTATGCTCACCTGGCGATGACAGCACTTACATGGAGTTGTGATCTCAACCGAGACCCTTGTCCAATCAGCGCAGGCTTCTGTCGCCCCGCCTTCGGACCAAATGAGCAGTCAACAGAAAATAAGCACAACCGCAACACTCACTTCCTGTTGATTAACTCATTTGATCAGAAGGCGGGGAGACAGTAGCCTGCGCTGATTGGATGCAGGGCTTGTGTAACTTCACAACCACATGTGAGCCCTGGCATCGCTGAAACCGCGCCTGCTGCAGAGGTGAGCCCTTTGGATGCTTAACAAGTTCACATTAAAAGATTTGTCTGGGGAGTAAAACCTGCAGAAACTGCTTCAATAATAGAGGAAACAATAGTCACCTGATGACTTCCATTTTAATGCAAGTCCTCCATTGGTCTGTACTTCCTCCTGCAAATCGACATGTAACCTCTGCAGCCAATCACTAGCTGCAGTTCAGGTACATGAAAGATCAATGACACACATCCATATTAAAACTTCTCTTCTTTATTATTTGAGTGTATAGAGACAGCAGCCACAGAACATCCGTGGAAATTCAGGGTAATGGTACAAACAGGAGCACTGAACTGGATTTGCGCCGATCGGTGCTTCGTCCAGCACAGTGCCGCTGATCTTTCGTGTTCCTGGATCATTATTTCACCCACTTCTGGGATTGACAAGTAGAGCACCGCCATTTGTTCCGAGTCCTGCAGGGAAGTGGGGAGCGCGGTGAGTTCAGACCTGCATCAGTTGGGGAGTGTCACACTTTGTTGTGCTTTTTTCTTTCTTTTCTTGTTGACTGTCCACTAGCTGTAGTTCATTACACTGCTGTGACCAGGGATAAGAAGTCCAAATGATTGTAACTTATTGCTTCAGAAGGAAATAAGAACCATGAGACTAAGAAGCATGAAAATAAAAGCAGCGGGGTAAGTTTTGTTTATTTTATATATTTAAAATCAATCTGAGCATTTTGAGTAAATGACTCCTCAGACTGCACCTTTAAGTTGCTTGATTTTCTACTGATATCTGCTTCAGGTGTACTGGATAAATAAAAAATAATTGTATATAGCCATTAAAGGGAGCCTATGATTTGGGAAACTAAATTACCAACATGCCATTATGGAACTGGAGTTTATCCATCAATGCTAAAAGCAGATGATTGGTCATTTGGAATAAAAAAAAAATATCTTGCCCTAGATAATAATAATAATAATTTTATTCATTTATATAGCGCTATTAATTCCACAGCGCTTTACATACATTGGCAACACTGTCCCCATTAGAGCTCACAATCTAGAGTCCCTATCAGTATGTCTTTCAAGTGTGGGAGGAAACCGGAAAACCCGGAGGAAACTCACGCAAACACGGGGAGAACATACAAACTTCTTGCAGATGTTGTCCTTGGTGGGAATTGAACCCAGGACCCCAGCGCTGCAAGACTGCAGTGCTAACCACTGAGCCACCGTGCCGTGAATTCCTCTTCATTGGCATAAGGCTCAAACGCATTGCACAGTGGACCAATCCATGGAGAGTATATTTAGCTTCCCTGCACATATGGTTTCAGTTGAGGCAAAGCTCTAGAAAACCATTTGTCCACTACTTAGAACCCTTTCTCAATCAGAGTTTTTCTCCTTTTAAAATAAAAATACTTATACTCACCTCCGGTGCCATTTCACCGGTGTCAGCACTCACTCTCCGCACTCACGTGACATTGTGTCGTGATACAAGCTCTGCACACTATCAGCCTTGGCTTCACTCTCCCCACCTTTGGATGAATCAAAGACCAAGAGGAAGTCACAGCTATGGCTGGCTGCTCGTTTCCTCCTGTTGTTTGATATGTCCAATGGCGAGGAGAGTGAAGCCAGTGCTGATAGGGTGCAGGGCTTGCATGGTGTAACAATATCACCTGAGCACTGGGAGAGTAAGTGCTGACATTGGTGGAACGGCGCCAGCTCCAGAGGTGAGTATAAATATCTTTATTTTAATGGGGGCAAACACTCTGATTGAGAAGGGATTGTCCAAGTAGTCAACAACCCTTTAATAGTCCCTCCACTGGCTCCCAATCTTCCACCATATCCAATTCAAACTGCTAACACTGACCTACAAAGCTGTGCATAATCTCTCTCCTCCGTATATCTGTTAGGGCCAGGTGGACGGGCAGACCCAGGAGGTGGATCCACTGGGCCAAACACCTCACTGAAGGCAAGGGGTCCTGTAGCCCTACAGGTAGCAAGACAGTCCATTCAAAGGAGTGGAGTGTAGAAGTCCCTGGGACCACGGAGTCACCGAAGGTAGTCCGGGTGACGGAGCTCAGGTTCGGAGGCCGAGATGTTGTCAGGCAGAGTCCGGAACCGACGGAGCGAGAAGACGGGTCACCACAGGGAATCAGAGATGGTATGGACTGACGGGATGGCGGACAGTCACCGTTCGGGGTTCGGGAATCGTCAGGACCGGATGGCGAGGCAGGAGCGGCTCTAGGAGAGAGATAGGTAAGTATACCGCAAGACACAAGAAGACCTGACTCCTAGCTTAGCAAAACATGAAGAACAGGCCCCGCCCACTTGGAAAGGATCCCCCTATATACCCTGTACCTGATTCTTCAATATCCTGTTGGAGGACACTGGCCCTTTAAGAGAGGGTCAATGACCGCGCGCGCGCCCTAATGCGCATGCGCGAGGCCCGGGTGCCAGAAGCCAGAGCAGGGAGCGGTGGACAGGAGGCAGGAGAGCCGGGCTGGGGCCGAGTTGCCGACGGGCGCCGGGAGCGGGGACCGGGCTGCCTGGGGACCGCAGGCGAGGGAGCAGGAAGGCTGTGGAGCGGGGGACCGGGAAGCCTGGCACGGGAGCGGCGGAGCGCGACCTGAGAGTGGGGAAGCGTGGCAGGGGAGCCGGTAAGCAAGGCAGGGGAGCCGGGGAGCATGGCAGAGGAGACGGGGAGCATGGCAGGGGAGCCGGGGAGCCTAGCAGGGGAGCCGGGGAGCGTGACAATATCTCCGAACTAATCTCTCACTACATTCCAACACGTCACCTCCGGTCCTCTCAAGATCACCTTCTCTCCTCCTCTCTCATTCGCTCCTCACGCAACCGACTTCAAGACTTCTCCCGAACATCCCCAGTCTCCTGGAACTCGCTGCCTCAACACGTCAGACTATCCCCTACCCTTGCAAACTTCAAATGGAAACTGAAAACCCACCTGTTCAGAAATGCCTACAATCTACAATGAACTCACTGCCGCCCGACCACCGTGCGGAGCTGCCGCCCGACCACCATGCGGAGCTGCCACCCAATCTACACCCCACCTACTGTCTCCTCCCCATAATCCTATAGAATGTAAGCCCGCAAGTGTAGGGCCCTCTTCCCTCTGTACTAGTCTGTCTACTGTAAATTGTATAAGTATTTTGTATGTAACCCCCTTCTCATGTACAGCACCATGGAACTAATGGTGCTCTATAAATATATAATAATAATAATAATAGCAGGTGTAAATGCTGCCGAACGCCAAAATATATACTCTTAGGGGTACTTTGCACACTACGACATCGCAGCTGCGATGTCGGTGGGGTCAAATCGAAAATGACGCACATCCGGCGTCGTTGTCGACATCGGGATTATGTGAATCGTTTTTACTACGATTAACGAGCACAAAAGTGTCGAAATTATATGATCGGTGTAGTGTCGGGCATTTCCAAAATGTCGCTGCAGCGACAGTTACGATCTTGTTCCTCGTTTCTGCGGCATCACACATCGCTGTGTATGAAGCCGCAGGAGCGAGGAACATCTCCTTACCTGCGTCCCGGCTGCAATGAGGAAGGAAAGGGTGGGTGGGATGTTTACATCCCGCTCATCTCCGCCCCTCCGCTTCTATTGGCCGCCTGCCGTGTGACATCGCTGTGACGCCGCACGACCCGCCCCCTTATGAAGGAGGCATGTCGTCGTCCAGAGCGACGTCGCAGGGCAGGTAAGTGCATGTGAAGCTGCCGTAGCGATAATGTTCGCTACGGCAGCTATCACAAGAGATCGCATCTGCAACGGGGGTGGGGACTATCGCGCTCGGCATCGCTACGCTATTGTCGGCTTGCGATGTCGTAGTGTGCAAAGTACCCCTTAGTTTGAGTGGTACATTTGTCCATGGGGGCATATGCCAGAGGCTATACATCAAGAGTATAAATTCTACTGTCTTCGGTCCACTAAAATGTGAGTCGTGGAGTTGGGGAAATGTCTGTGTGATGCCCTGGCCTATCAGGTCATCACAGAGTATTGTGCAATCTGCCCTTCTGCACAGTATCCTCCTTGGTTACAAATCCCTGTTCTTTGGTATTGCTAAGATTAGAGCCAGTCAAAACCCTAGGAACACTTTACACCACACCCACCAGACACACCATTGGGGGGCCTGAAGGAAATAGGGCCGCCCATTTGGGGGGTTGGTAGGGGAAAGTGAAAAAGTGAAAGGAGAAGTGAAAAAGGAGTGGAAGGAGTAGGAGTGTGGAGTGGTGACTCTCAGAGGGAGTGGTCACCGTGTTGGAGAAGGGCTCCTTGAGGACTACTAGGTGGCAGACGTTGGTCTAGGACTGGTAGGAGCTGGAACCCTGGTCGCAGGGGATCGTGTCAAGGGGCATGGATTGCCGAGGAGGGCAGACGGCGGCCTTGAGCCATCTCTGGGCAGGGGCCAGGGCACGACGGGGTACACGGACCCTAGGCCGGTAAGTAGCTTCAAGTGTCCTGGTAATTTACCCGACGGGGGTGAAGTCTTCAGGATTCATCCCTCAGCCGCTCCAAAATTGGGGTACTAGCGCAACGAGGGGATAGGACTTTTCCCAAAATACAGTCCACCAAATCCCAAGCATGAACCCTGAGAGCAAGCTCACTCCGTTAGCCATACGGGTGAGAGGGACCCAACTAGTTCCACACTACAGGGTCCAAACAATGATCAAGGTGCCACGGAAAAGGTCACAGGCTAACAAGCGACACCAAGGACACGGACTCAAGCATGCTCCCTCCTGGCTGCAGCAGTGCTCAGAATTCTGGTTTACAAGCTGTTGTGTCTGTATTCTTGGAGTGAGTACACAAAAACCCTTCTTTTTCCCAACGGCACCCCTTCACTACCACCACCGGGCACCGGGGCACAACCCCATACCCACAGAGGGGTTAGACACCTTGCTGCCATACCACCGCCACCGGGCTCCCCAACAGCAGCGGTGGTACTCCATATTACCACGCACCGTGGTTGGTGTCATGAACTTCCTAATCCCCTGTACATATCCCCCCTCTTCACTTCGAGTGTCCGCGCGACAACCCTCCCAGATCCGGAGACCCCTCGAGCCACCACGGCTCCGGATTTACACTAAAGCTACAGTGCAGTCTGACTACATCATTTGCAAACTACTCAGTGAAGCACAAATAGTAAAAATCATCAAACAGGAATACGTCAGTGGCTTCCAGCCAACATATACCCCACCTAACATTCTGAGACACATTTTTTAACTCCTAGGAAAGCATGACAGGCTTTACAGACATTTAAACAGGCAGCTAAATTAAACCTACTCTAAAACAGAGTATTCATTCTAGGCAGGTATTTTAATATAGTTATCTAACAGCAAAGAGCCGGAATTACTCATTGCTGTCTTTACATAGTTATTTAGATTCCCAAAAAAGTTTTCTGAGGAAATTTGGCTAACCACAAACACAGAGTGGAGAGTAAAATTCAACAGTCAATGACTAGCTTTTCATACTAGCCATAATATTTCAGTTCAATGAACAAAAGAGCTTCTTTTGCGAAGACATATTCATTACATTTCAAATATATATATATATACATATACAGTCATGGCCTAAAGTGTTGGCACCCTAGAAATTGTTCCAGAAATTGAAGTATTTCTCTCAGAAAATAATTGAAATTACACGTTTTGTTATACACATGTTTATAGCCTATGTGTGTATTAGAAAAAAAACCCAGGAAAAAAAGGCAAATTGGACATTATTTCAGACAAAACGCCAAAAGTGGGCTGGACCAAATTGTTGGCACCCTCAAATTAATATTTGGTTACATACTCTTTGGAATAAATAACTGCAATCAGTCACTCCCTATAACCATCAACAAAGTTTCTACTTGCTTAACTGGAATTTTAGACTCTTCTTTTGCAATCTGCTCTTGGTCTCATATTTGAAGGCGGCTTCTCCCAACAGCAATTTGAAGATCTCTTAGGCCCCCTTCACACTTCCGTGAAAAACATGCACGCGTGTTACGGGCCGTTTTTCGGGTCCGTATCCCGTTTTTGTGTCCGTTTTTATGGTCCGTGTAGCATCTGTGTGAATTGCGTATGCTAGCCGTGTTTGTGTGTAGAACATCCGTGTGTGCGTGTGAAATTAACGTGTATGTGTACGTGGAATGTCCATGTGGAATGTCCGTGTGTGTATTGCACAATGTCGTTTATAAATGTCGGCTGACAGCCGACAGAGTTGCGCGATGAGAATGAACTCGGGTGAACTTCACCCGACTTCATCCTCATACCGCGGCTCTGTCTGTGTCGAGTACTGATTAGCGGTCACCTGTGAAGGATTCACCGGTGACCGCTAATCCCCCGAGTGACTGAAGTTTCCCCCCCTCTCTCATACTCACCGATCCCCGATCCCCGGCGCGGCGCTGCACGGCATTCACACTGCTGCGGCGGCTTTTACCATTTTGAAAAATCCGGCCGCTCATTAAACAATCTCGTATTCCCTGCGTTCCCCGCCCACCGGCGCCTATGATTGGTTGCAGTGAGACACGCCCCCACGCTGAGTGACAGGTTTCTCACTGCACCCAATCACAGCAGCTGGTGGGCGTGTCTATACTGTGCAGTAAAATAAATAAATAAATAATTAAAAAAAACGGCGTGCGGTCCCCCCCAATTTTAATGCCAGCCAGATAAAGCCATACGGCTGAAGGCTGGTATTCTCAGGATGGGGAGCCCCACGTTATGGGGAGCCCCCCACCCTAACAATATCAGCCAACAGCCGCCCAGAATTGCCGCATACATTAGATGCGACAGTTCTGGGACTGTACCCGGCTCTTCCTGATTTGCCCTGGTGCTTTGGCAAATCGGGGTAATAAGGAGTTAATGGCAGCCCATAGCTGCCACTAAATCCTAGATTAATCATGTCAGGCGTCTCCCCGAGATACCTTCCATGATTAATCTGTAAATTACAGTAAATAAACACACACACACCAGAAAAAAATCCTTTATTAGAAATAAAAAACACAAACATATACCCTGGTTCAACAATTTAATCAGCCCGAAAAACCCCTCCATGTCCGGCGTAATCCAGGATGGTCCAGTGTCGCATCCAGCTCTGCTGCATGGAGGTGACATGAGCTGCAGCACACACAGCCGCTCCTGTCAGCTCCACGCAGCAAATGAAGAGTGCCGCGCGATCAGCTGAGCTGTCACTGAGGTTACCCACTGTCAACACTGGATCCAGTGACAGCGGGTAACCTCAGTGACAGCTCAGCTGATCGCGCGTCTGTCTTCAGTTGCTGTGTGGAGCTGACAGGAGTGGCTGTGTGTGCTGCAGCTCCTGTCACCTCCATGCAGCAGAGCTGGATGCGACGCTGGACCATCTTGGATTACGCCAGACATGGAGGGCTTTTTCGGGCTTATTAAATTGTTGAACCAGGGTATATGTTTGTGTTTTTTATTTCTAATAAAGGATTTTTTTCTGGTGTGTGTGTTTATTTACTGTAATTTACAGATTAATCATGAAAGGAATCTCGGGGAGACGCCTGACATGATTAATCTAGGATTTAGTGGCAGCTATGGGCTGCCATTAACTCCTTATTACCCCGATTTGCCAAAGCACCAGGGCAAATCGGGAAGAGCCGGGTACAGTCCCAGAACTGTCGCATCTAATGTATGCGGCAATTCTGGGCGGCTGCTGACTGATATTGTTAGGGTGGGGGGCTCCCCATAACGTGGAGCTCCCCATCCTGAGAATACCAGCCTTCAGCCGTATGGCTTTATCTGGCTGGTATTAAAATTGGGGGGACCGCACGCCGTTTTTTTTAATTATTTATTTATTTATTTTACTGCACAGTATAGACACGCCCACCGGCTGCTGTGATTGGGTGCAGTGAGACAGCTGTCACTCAGCGTGGGGGCGTGTCTCACTGCAACCAATCATAGGCGCCGGTGGGCGGGGAAAGCAGGGAATACGAGATTGTTTAATGAGCAGCCGGCTTTTTCAAAATAGTAAAAGCCGCCGGAGCAGTGTGAATGCCGTTTAGTGCCGCGCTGGTGATCAGGGAACGGTAAGTATGAGAGAGGGGGGGAAAAAGACCGACAGACTGTGAGAGAGGGACAGACAGACAGAGAGACCGACAGAGAGACAGAGAGACCGACCGACGGACTCAGGGAGATTGACCGACATACACAGAAATAGAAAGAATGGCCGACATCACTAGAAATAAAAACACCAAACGGACACGGACTATAGGTAGATGCATACGTGTTTACTAACGTGTGTGCACATACCCATAGACTTCCATTGTGTCCACGTGTGCGTGCTCCGTGCAGATAACGGACATGCATCAGTGCAAAACGCAAACACATACGGATCACGGACACGCACACACGGACATAATGAAATAACGCACGTGTGACCACAATCATAGATTAACATTGGTGCATGTTTGTCCGTGTCTCCGGTATATACGGAAATGGAACAAACACGCACGTGTTTCACGGACGTGTGAAGGGGGCCTTAGGCTGTGTCCGCACTTTCCGTTTCCTCCTGTGTTTCAGCTGCTTTTTAGGTCCGTTTTGAACTGCAGCGTTTTCATGCCAAAAGGCATGCGTTTTCATTTTCCAGCAAAGTCTATGGAAAATGTGAATTTCTTGTCCGCACTTTGCGTTTCCAAACGCTGCGTTTAATTTGCATAATTTTGGGCAAAAACCATGCGTTCAAAGAAGCAGCATGTCAATTGTTTTTGCCATTTTGGCTGCGTTCTACACCCATTGAAATCTATGAGTTGTAGTAAATCCCTGCCAAAATGTTAAGCAGTGCGCTTGCATTGCATTATTATTGCGACCCACATGTTTTTATTTAACATAACAAAGGCAGGTCTTTCGTCTTTCTCTCTCTGTCGGTCGGTCTGTCGGTCGGTTTCTCTCTCTCTCTATGTCTCTATCTCTCTCTCTGTCCATGTCGGTCTCTCCCTCCCACCTCCTCTCTCATACTTACTGATCCACGATCACCGGCGCTGCGCAGCATGGCGTTCACACTGTGGCAGCTTCTTCTCTTTTGAAAATGCCGGCCGCTCATTAATATCAATCCATCACGTATTCCCTGCTTCCCCCGCCCACTGGCGCCTATGATTGGTTGCAGTCTGACACGCCCCCATGCTGAGTGACAGCTGTCTCACTGCAACCAATCACAGTCGCCGGTGGGCATGTCTATATCGAGCAGTGAAATAAATAAATAAATAAATGAAAAACAAACGACGTGCGGTCCCCCCCCATTTGGATACCAGCCAGGGTAAAGCCACACGGCTGAAAGCTGTTATTCTCAGGATGGGGAGCTCCACGTTATGGGGCGCTCCCTAGCCTAACAATATCATTCAGCAGCCGCCCGGAATTGCCGCATCCATTAGATGCGGCAGTCCCGGGACTTTACCAGCTCATCCCGAATTGCCCTGGTGCGGTGGCAAACGGGGTAATAAGGAGTTAATTTGCAGCAGCCCATAGCTGCCGCTAAGTCCTAGGTTAATCATTGTAGACGTCTCCCCGAGATACCTTCCATGATGAATCTGTAAGTTAAAGAAAATAAACACACATCCAAAAAATCCTTTATTTGTAATGAAAGACAAAAAAAACCCTCTTTCACCACTTTATTAATCCCTCAAAAACACCTCCAGGTCTGACGTAATTCACGCAAGGTCCCACGACGCTTCCAGCTCTGCTACATCTGAAGCTGACAGAAGCGGCAGTAGACCACCGCCGCTCCTGTGAGCTCCATGCAGCAACTGAAGTGAGTCGCACAATCAGCTGTGCTGTCACTGAAGTTACTCGCGGCCACCGCTCTCCGGTGGAGGACTGCAGCTGTGGCCGCGAGTAACCTGAGTGAAAGCACAGCTGATCGCGTGGATCACTGCAGTCACTCAAGGGATTTGCAATCACAGGTGAGTCCTTCACGTGTGACCGCGAATCAAGCTGCGGCACACGCACAGAGCCGCACGATCACAATGAAGTCGGTCGAAGTTCATCCGAGTTCATTCTGATCGCGTGGCTCTGTCCCGCAGCCAGCCATGACAGTGAGAGTGCGGTCCCACTCGGCTGTGCTGCAAGTCTATGGGGATGCTGCAGAGCCGAGTGGGTGCGTACTGAGAAAAATGTGTGTTCTGGATGCTTTCTCTGCCATAGACAGAGTGGGAAAAGCATCCAGAACGCATGAATTCTCTCCAGGAATGTCCGCACTTTGCGTTCTGCCGAATGCGTCTCAGAACGCAGCTATTTCGGCTGCGTTCTGAGACGCACACGCAGTGACTTGCACGCTGCAGAATTGAACTGCAAAGTGCAGACACAGCCTAAGGCCTTCGACACACTCACGTGAAAATCACGCACATGCCGAGAGACACGTATTTCCCCTGCGTGTTGCGTGCAGGTAAGTACGTGTCTCTGGGACGTGCGGGCCACGTGTGTTCTCCGCATGCTCTCCGTGATAACATACGGAGAACAGGTTATTTACATACTCACGTGGTCCTTCCTGCTGTCCGTGGTGCTGATCTTCGGTCTCCAGCCCTGCCGACTCCCCGCTGCTGCTGCTGCCAGGCAGTGAAGTGAATATTAAATGAGAATAATGCGCGGCGGTCAGCAGAAAGTGACAGCAGCGGCAGAGACAGAAGGGCTGGAGAAGGTGAGTTAAGGTTTTTTTTTTTTCTCTGACACGTGTGTTTTCTCCGGCGCGAGTCACACGGGACCACATCCACACTACACCCGTGTGGTACGGATGCGAGCCGTGTGACACCCGTGCTGCCGGAGAAAACACTGACATAGCGTGTAGAAAAACGCACACACGTACAAACGCACACGGACACACGTTCCGTGTGGTTTTACGTGTGTGTGCCTGCTACAATAGGGTAGCATTGCTGAACGTGTCTCCGTGCCGCCAGTACGTGCAAAAAATGGCAAACACGTACCGGCAGCACAGATGTGTGTCGCAGGCCTAAAACAGGTGTTCAATGGGATTTGGATCCGGACTCATTGCTGCCACTTCAGAACTCTCCAGCGCTTTGTTTCCATTCATTTTTGGGTGCATCTTGAAGAATGATTCAGTCATTGTCCTACTGGAAGACCCATGACCTAGGATGCAAACCCAGTTTTCTGACACTGGGCACGATATTGCAACCCCAAATCCTTTGGTAATCTTCAGATTTCATGATGTCTTGCACACAGTTATTCAAAAATAGCAGTTGCACTCAAGTTAAGGGAAGGAGAAAACAAGAATGTAGATGGTGAATATTGGAATTTGAATACGCATTACTGCTAGGAAAATATGAAAAAAAAATTGAAAATATTTCTTTAAAAAATATGAGTTACTTAGCAAATAAAGGTGGTCAAATTCATATGTGCCCAGAAAACAACGTCAAGGTGTAACTATTATCTGAGTCCTACTCTAAATGTTATGCCTCTCTTATCCAAACTGAACTATTACATGGGCTACAATAGAACCTGCAAAAAGAAAATTATAAACACTGAAGTAACTGGGAGGAGTGCGCAGACAAAGGACATGACTCCATAATACAAACTAGAAAAATTGCCGGCACTTCCTAATCTCATAGTCTGAACTGGTGCATACTGAACATGACATACAATATTCAAAAATAGCAGTTGTACTCAAGTAAAGGAAAGGAGAAAAAAACAAGAATGTAGGTGGTGAATATTGGAATTTGGCCACCTTTATTTTTTAAGTAACTCATATTTTTCAAAAAAATATTTTCAAAATGTTTTTCATGTTTTCTTAGCAGTAATACGTATTCAAATTCCAATATTCATCATTGGCAGGGCAGAGTGCAAGTTACCTACAGAAGGGAAGGTGTGCTGAAGAAGAAAGTGAGCCTAGATTGAGTAAGTGAGTAAGACAAACAACAGATACAAAATAGCATAGAAGGTGAACATTGCTAAAAAGAATATGCCACCTACTTACTGACAACAAACATAAGATCAGGGCAAAGTGGAGAACAAAAACAGCAGAGAGAAATATCCTAAATGACTAATATCCTAACACTGACTGGCAGAAACTAAAAGCAATATGGCTGGACTTCAAAAGGAGAATGTCAGCAGCCAGCAGGAAATGTCAGCGGGAGAAACGTACTTAAAGCCACAACAAAAGTGATTGGGCAGGCAATCTACTAAATATTTACAGGGCCGCCAATACATGTGGAGCTTTTGAGCTCATTTTTGCCCTCCCCCCTTTCTCCCTACAGTGCATTCCCCTGATGAAACCTCATAACTGAAGTAGAAAGGCATTGGAAAGGGATAACAGGATAGGAATAAACTTGGGTACCGCCCTTGTTAGGATGGAAGTCTACACATGGGGCATGACAAGGGTTGTTGCTAAGGCTCAACATATCGAGCCACTAACGAGATGACTATGAAATCTATGGAACTCTGAACATGCTCCATCTAGAACTGTGTGAAATCTATAAAACTTGCCATCTATGTCATTGCTTACAAAAAGTGGTTTATGCATAATATATTCAGTGCTTAGGCACTCTTGATACTCGATCGAGTATCCCTGGTGCTTGAGCACCATACTCGACAAGAGTCTGTAGGGGTCCGATTCTTTTTAAAATTGTAAAAAAAAATATTCTGAGGCCCTTCTGTACGTGTCTTCTAGGGTGTATTGCAATCCCTCCTTTATATAAATATGGTGAAATACAGTGAAAGATGGCTCGAATAATAAGGCGGGCTTTACACATTGTGACATCGCTAGCAATTGCTAGCGATGTCCAGCGCGATAGCACCCGCCCCCGTCGCACATGCGATATGTGGTGATTGCTGCCGTAGCGAACATTATCGCTACGGCAGGTTCACACGCACATACCTGCTCGGCGACGTCGCCATGACTGCCGAACTATCCCTCCTTCAAAGAGGATGTGCGATCGGCGTCACAGCGACATCACCGCGACGTCCCTAATCGGCCGGCCAATAGAAGCGGAGGGGCGGAGATGAGCAGGACATAACATCCCGCCCACCTTCTCCTTTCCGCATTGCTGTCGGGACGCAGGTAAGGAGATGTTTGTCGCTCCTGTGGGTTTACACACAGCGATGTGTGGAGCTGCAGGAACCACAAACAACATTGTACCTGCGGTCGAGCCGACATTATGGAAATGAATGACGTTACACAGATCAGCTATATTGTATGCTTCTGTGCTCGTTCATCGTTGAACCTAGAATTTACACGTTGCGATGTCGCTATCGGCGCCGGATGTGCGTCACTAACGACGTGACCCCGACGATATATCGGTAGCGATGTCGCAATGTGTAAAGACCCCCTAAGGCTATGCTCACATGTTACTTTTTCCTCTTTTTTTGCATAGTTGTTTTATGCAAATTAAAAGGTGATTTTTACAGTACCAGCAAAAGCTAAGAGATTTCAGTAATTTAATGCACACAATTGTTTTTCCTGATTGAAATGGAAAACTGCTGCATTTTTGGAAAAGCAGCATATCAATTCTTTCAGCATTTTTTAAATATTTAAAGCAATGAGAGTGCAAAAATGCATGAAAAAGCTACGTGTGAGGAGGCGTTTTTTTTTCTTTTTTAATTTGCCTTATATACAGTTAGGTTCAGAAATATTTGGACAGTGACACAAGTTTTGTTATTTTAGCTGTTTACAAAAACATGTTCAGAAATACAATTATATATATAATATGGGCTGAAAGTGCACACTCCCAGCTGCAATATGAGAGTTTTCACATCCAAATCGGAGAAAGGGTTTAGGAATCATAGCTCTGTAATACATAGCCTCCTCTTTTTCAAGGGACCAAAAGTAATTGGACAAGGGACTCTAAGGGCTGCAATTAACACTGAAGGCGTCTCCCTCGTTAATCTGTAAGCAATGAAGTAGTTAAAATGTCTGGGGTTGATTACAGGTGTGTGGTTTTGCATTTGGAAGCTGTTGCTGTGACCAGACAACATGCGGTCTAAGGAACTCTCAATTGAGGTGAAGCAGAACATCCTGAGGCTGAAAAAAAAAGAAAAAATCCATCAGAGAGATAGCAGACATGCTTGGAGTAGCAAAATCAACAGTCAGGTACATTCTGAGAAAAAAGGAATTGACTGGTGAGCTTGGGAACTCAAAAAGGCCTGGGCGTCCACGGATGACAACAGTGGTGGATGATCGCCGCATACTTTCTTTGGTGAAGAAGAACCCGTGCACAACATCAACTGAAGTCCAGAACACTCTCAGTGAAGTAGGTGTATCTGTCTCTAAGTCAACAGTAAAGAGAAGACTCCATGAAAGTAAATACAAAGGGTTCACATCTAGATGCAAACCATTCATCAATTCCAAAAATAGACAGGCCAGAGTTAAATTTGCTGAAAAACACCTCATGAAGCCATCTCAGTTCTGGAAAAGTATTCTATGGACAGATGAGACAAAGATCAACCTGTACCAGAATGATGGGAAGAAAAAAGTTTGGAGAAGAAAGGGAACGGCACATGATCCAAGGCACACCACATCCTCTGTAAAACATGGTGGAGGCAACGTGATGGCATGGGCATGCATGGCTTTCAATGGCACTGGGTCACTTGTGTTTATTGATGACATAACAGCAGACAAGAGTAGCCGGATGAATTCTGAAGTGTACCGGGATATACTTTCAGCCCAGATTCAGCCAAATGCCGCAAAGTTGATCGGACGGCGCTTCATAGTACAGATGGTCAATGACCCCAAGCATACAGCCAAAGCTACCCAGGAGTTCATGAGTGCAAAAAAGTGGAACATTCTGCAATGGCCAAGTCAATCACCAGATCTTAACCCAATTGAGCATGCATTTCACTTGCTCAAATCCAGACTTAAGACGGAAAGACCCACAAACAAGCAAGACCTGAAGGCTGCGGCTGTAAAGGCCTGGCAAAGCATTAAGAAGGAGGAAACCCAGCGTTTGGTGATGTCCATGGGTTCCAGACTTAAGGCAGTGATTGCCTCCAAAGGATTCGCAACAAAATATTGAAAATAAAAATATTTTGTTTGGGTTTGGTTTATTTGTCCAATTACTTTTGACCTCCTAAAATGTGGAGTGTTTGTAAAGAAATGTGTACAATTCCTACAATTTCTATCAGATATTTTTGTTCAAACCTTCAAATTAAACGTTACAATTTGCACTTGAATTCTGTTGTAGAGGTTTCATTTCAAATCAAATGTGGTGGCATGCAGAGCCCAACTCGCGAAAATTGTGTCACTGTCCAAATATTTCTGGACCTAACTGTACAAGTCAATATACAGGAAAAATTATTAGGCATTATACTCTGACAACACTATTCCCAGCAGAGACCTGGGAGTCAGAGATGGGTCCAGCCATCTTTCCATGCTGCTCCCATTCCATCTGAGCTCTGTTTCCATCCATTTCAGTGATTGTACTGCCCCCCAGACTTCCTAAGAGGGTCTTCCGGAAAAATGTGAGTTTCCAATTGACTTCCATTATAATTGTTACTGGAGTTGAGCCTGTCCAAGTGTCCATCCTGCTTGATTCAAGTAAAGAGCACTCAAGCATTTTAGTGCTCATGAGTAATGGTCAGCTTTACTGGTCTATGTCTTTGTGCTGACACATGACCCCCAAAGCTGAAATTGAACTATTACTACCTTCATATAGGGTGCTTAGCCACTATAAAAATTATACTGCTACTATAGATATTAATCTAACACAGGAGAACAGGAAGTAGTGGTACCAACCAGTTACCTACTACTTCCTGTTCTCCTGTGTTAGATTCATTTTAAGTATGTACCTGACCTAGGGAACATACTTTTATGTATCCCTAGCTCCTAATATAATGTAATGGCCTTATCTTTTTTGTTTAATTTATGTACTATACATATTACTAAATCTGGTTTTTTTTTTCGGAAAAAGTTGTATTACTTATGTAAGTAAGGACTGGCATTGGTGCACCCTCAATGTGGAAAAATGCTTGCAGCCCCTTTATATCCCCTTAATTGTCATTCCCTTCAAGGTGATTGTCAGCGTTCCCTTTGCCTGTTCTTAATCCCAAGCCCAGCAAATACTGACACTAAAGTGAGTGAGCACCTGTTCATCCCCCTTCCCTTTTGTATAGCAGCCACTCACTAGACACAGGATTACAAAGCAGTGGCCGATGTTGAGAGGATAGGGGTGAGAATACGCACAATGTCAGTCTGTGCAAGCTCTGATCTCCCTCTCCTGTGTATTGCAGCTGCACGCTGCTGTGTGATCTTGTGTGTAATGGCTTTCTGCAATACACAGGAAAAGGAGGTGAGAGTGCGCATACACACGCATGCGTACACACGTAGTACATAGTAGTGTCACTGTGCGCACATTCTCATCCCTCTTCTGTCAGGCTACTAGACACAGGATAGGGGGATGAGAACCTTACCTGTGCACACACTGACACTATGTATTTAGACGCTCTGCCGGGGCTGTACTGGAATGTATACGCCTGGCAAGTGCAGCCCATCACCATGAAAGAAGGGGCAGAGTATCATAATTCAGGTGGTGGAAAGGTGCACTGAGGCCTTTGCCATGCCAAGGGTATACTAAAGCCCGTCATTTAGATGTGTTTTCCTCTAAAACATTTACTAAAATCTACAGCACCAGTATAAATTTTATAGGGGCTAAGTCTCTTAAGGGTGCTTGCCCACAATCAGTGTTCACAGCGTTTTTGACGTAGCATGCTTCAGCTGCATCCAAAACGCTGCGTTGTAAAATACAAGCACAGTGGATGGGATTTCTACAAATCCCATGCCCACTGTGCGTCTACTGCCCTCAGCATAAACTGACAAGTGGTGCGACTTTCTGAGCTGCAAAAATGTCAATTGTTTGCTGCGGAGTCGCAAGCGTTTTCTGCAGGGAGAAGAGAACAGAGAGACCATCGCACCCTGAGCCCGGATCGTGGGCATGGGCAGCTGCGGTCTCCTGCGGTCTCCCATTGAGGAGACTAGCGGCCCTGCAGGTCAAGACCCGCTGCATCCAGGACGCACCCGGTCCTGATCGTGGGCACATACCCTAATAGGTTAATTGCAGTCTGTGGGGGTAACAGGCTGCCTTTAAGAAAATATTTAAAACGATTGTTGATGTTTAGAAAAATATGGTTATTTTCTTACAAAAAGTATCAAGCTGTCAACAGCTGCAATATTACACACAACTCATGCACTAGCATGGTGCTGTTTTTGGACAAATCCTTGAAGACATAACTTTGGGTTTCTTAAGGATAGGTTTGCAGAACACTGATCTATGCAATAAATTTGTTTAGGTAATTTGGCTGTAATCAGTTGTTTTCCTTTTGTAAACTTTTAAGGTTCAGAAATTGGAGCCGCCCAAAAGTTAAAAATATTGACCAATAAAATATATACATTATATAATGGAAATGTTATTTCTATATAGAGTTTTTGCAAGTCAGCTGTAATGGCATGCTGTAGCTCGGTGCAATGCATATTCTAAAAACAAACCCCCGCTCTCCAGGCAAAGGTACTAAGTGAGGAAGTCATACAGAAGCAAGTAGTTCCGTAGTTGACATCTGTTATATTTCAAGTGAAGGGAGCAGTGTGGGACTCTGGTCTTTTTGGGAGATATGCAGATAGTAAGGGAGTAAGTGCAAAAGACTGTTGGCAAAACACTAAACCGAGACAGTTTCCAAATCCTCTAAGTGGAAATGGAACAAAAAGATCATTATTGTAATTTCTGAGCTATTAAGTGCCAATAAAAAATAATCATTTTACAAATGTAATATTTTACAGCTGCAACTAGCAAAGGTAGAAATTGTTTCTCACATTGAATTAAAGGTTGTCCAGTGCTTTAATATCATTGGCCTATCCTCAGGACAGAATTAAACAAAGGAAACCGGAACTATTTGTGTGAAATATGAGTGTGCTTTTCAGAAACAAAATGATATTTGTATCATCAAGATCTTCTTTTGACGGATTGCTGACAGGATTCTATATGGATAAGTGCTGTACGGTGAAGGGGTAGATGTCCACGTGAAGAAGGTCTTGTTGACCGAAACATCACTTATTTTGTTTCTGGATTGCACTCTCCATAAAAACCTATATTTCTTATAAAAAGTGCAGTTCCTTTCCTTAATTTTATACATGGAATGTTATCCTATCCTGGCACTATAGCTGTATATGGAGTGATGTATATTACTGCTACCTATCCTCAAGATAGGTCATGGGTGACGATTTGACACAGCACTCCAGCGTCACACGGAGTTTTGCACAAACTTTTCTGTCTGTCATGGCGGCATTGCACACAGTTCAGATTACAGATTCTGACACTCTGCCTGATAGTTTCTCTGGTGTCTGGGATCAACAGAGCAGACTTGGGCGTTGACCTG
Organism: Anomaloglossus baeobatrachus; assembly: GCF_048569485.1. Classification (NCBI taxonomy): domain Eukaryota; kingdom Metazoa; phylum Chordata; class Amphibia; order Anura; family Aromobatidae; genus Anomaloglossus; species Anomaloglossus baeobatrachus. The sequence goes on from NC_134354.1 coordinate 676,000,764, forward strand.
CTGTGTGCTAATTCATATACATTCTAGCAAGAGTTTATCTCTGCTAGTCTGCTTGCTCCTTTAATCACATGTCATGTGGAGACCAATCACATCTTCTTTCCTCCTATTTATACTGTTGGATTCCTTCTACCCATGCCAGCTATAGTTGATTCTGTGTTGGTCTGTGAGGTTTGGTGTCCCAGACTTACTCTGGTGAAAGCTGTATTTAGTGGTGCTTTTTGCTTAGTGCAGTTGTACAGTGTACCCCTGTTGTTTTGTACTTTCTTCCTGCTATTGTTTTCCTACTGAATCTCTTATTGTCTTATCTTGTGTGGGGGTGTGCTGTGTGACAGAGTTTTGTTTTTTCCCTTGTCTTTTTTCTGTGGCTTTTACACACTCCTGCCCAATCCCCTGGGGAGGTGGAGGGGAGGGAGAATTAGATCAGGACTGGTCAGGAGCAGGGCCAGGAAGGAGACTCGGGTCTCTCCACCATAAAGAGTATTCCTGAAAATAGGAATAACAGTGCCCCTAGCATGAGGGACAGCTTAGGATCTCCGTTTCCCCACTATGCCAATGTCATTGTGACACTCAGCTGTTCTCAGTGTAAGCTGCAGCTGGAACTGCACAATTGCGGTGCTGCACAGCGCAGCTCTGTCAACTCTATAGTGACCGCAGCTGGGTATTGCACATCTGACTTCTATTCAAAACAATAGAGGGTGGATGTGCAGTACCCGGCCGCAGCCACTATAGAGTTGACGGAGCTTCGCTGTGCAATTCTGGCCGACGCTAACACCAAGAACAATTGATCAACAGGGGTGCCCATTGTCGCACCCTGACGAGCACTCATTGTTGACCCACCTTAAGGATACACCATCTATGTTAAAGTAGCTGACAAACTCTTTAAGCATATTTATAAAATATACAAGTATATTTGGTTATATTCAACAGCCACCTGTAAATACAACACCAAAATGTATTTACTTTTGTTTTCAAAATCTCATGATAGTCTGGTTATGTCTTGAAAAGGTCTAATGTTGCAGAGACCATTTTAAAGGAGATTACTCGTGTTCACTCCAGAATTTCCTTCTATCATTATATAGGTATAAGTCTGGGTGTACAACAGAAAATATTCTGATTATTACTTTGTATGCAGCTAAAGAAACATATTTTTATGACAATATCGAATTGTACATTGTACAAACATTCATTGTTAGGCTCCTGTCTATAAATAACACAAAGACAAGCAACACTCACAACAGAAATGTTAAAATCCTACACATATAAGTGAAAACTGTGGAAAAAGAAAGCGCAATAGGGTCTTACCCCAATATATATAGGGTGAAGCAAAGAATAATCCTACTCACCAATTCGGGTTGTGACAGTCACAACACCTATAGCAGCATGTAACACCAAGTCCCGGCAGCGGTCCCCAAGAGGCAGATAACAGAGAGTAGTAGAGAATGGGTTTCACAGCCGCGCCAAAAGACTACTGGATTCTTCTCAGATTAATGTTTCTTTTATTTCATAACAGGTCAAGTCTACGCGTTTCAGGAGGACACAGCTCCCTTCTTCAGGACAAACCAGCAAAGAATCAAAAACACCAGTTACATATTCAAATCTGTGAAAACTGGGGTTTTGCCCTCTTTGATGCCAGTTCTGATGCCCATAACCTGTTTGGGCCAGGCTGGAGTAATCTGAATTTGATGTGTGGCATCACTAGGTATGTAAATGTGGTGTGAAATCAGTGGCCCAAAGCCATTTAACCCCTCAAAAACACCAGTTACTTATTCAAATCTGTGAAAACTGGGGTTTTGCCCACTTTGATGCCAGTTCTGATGCCCAGAGCCTGTTTGGGCCAGGCTGGAGTGATCTGAATTTGATGTGTGGCATCACTAGGTATGTAAATGTGGTGTGAGATCAGTGGCCCAAAGCCATTTAACCCCTCAAAAATACCAGTTACTTATTCAAATCTGTGAAAATTGGCTGTGTGCCCACTTTGATGCCAGTTCTGATGCCCAGAACCTGTTTGGGCCAGGCTGGAGTGATCTGAATTTGATGTTCGGCATCACTAGGTATGTAAATGTGGTGTGAGATCAGTGGCCCAAAGCCATTTAACCCCTCAAAAACACCAGTTACTTATTCAAATCTGTGAAAACTGGGGTTTTGCCCTCTTTGATGCCAGTTCTGATGCCCATAACCTGTTTGGGCCAGGCTGGAGTGATCTGAATTTGATGTGTGGCATCACTAGGTATGTAAATGTGGTGTGAGATCAGTGGCCCAAAGCCATTTAACCCCTCAAAAACACCAGTTACTTATTCAAATCTGTGAAAACTGGGGTTTTGCCCACTTTGATGCCAGTTCTGATGCCCAGAACCTGTTTGGGCCAGGTTGGAGTGATCTGAATTTGATGTTTGGCATCACTAGGTATGTAAATGTGGTGTCAAATCAGTGGCCCAAAGCCATTTAACCCCTCAAAAACACCAGTTACTTATTCAAATCTGTGAAAACTGGGGTTTTGCCCACTTTGATGCCAGTTCTGATGCCCAGAGCCTGTTTGGGCCAGGCTGGAGTGATCTGAATTTGATGTGTGGCATCACTAGGTATGTAAATGTGGTGTGAGATCAGTGGCCCAAAGCCATTTAACCCCTCAAAAACACCAGTTACGTATTCAAATCTGCCAAAATTGGGTTTTTGCCCACTTTGATGCCAGTTCTGATGCCCAGAACCTGTTAGGACCAGGCTGGAGGGATCTGAATTTGATGTTTGGCATCACTAGGTATGTATATGTGGTGTGAGATCAGTGGCCCAAAGCCATTTAACCCCTCAAAAACACCAGTTACTTATTCAAATCTGTAAAACTGGGGTTTTTCCCACTTTGATGCCAGTTCTGATGGCCAGAACCTGTTTGGGCCAGGCTGAAGTGATCTGAATTTGATGTGTGTCATCAGTAGGTATGTAAATGTGGTGTGAGATCAGTGGCCCAAAGCCCTTTAACCCCTCAAAACACCAGTTACTTATTCAAATCTGTGAAAACTGGGGTTTTGCCCACTTTGCCAGTTCTGATGCCCAGAACCTGTTTGGGCCAGGTTGGAGTGATCTGAATTTGATGTGAGGCATCACTAGGTATGTAAATGTGGTGTGAGATCAGTGGCCCAAAGCCATTTAACCCCTCAAAAACACCAGTTACTTATTCAAATCTGTGAAAATTGGCTGTGTGCCCACTTTGATGCCAGTTCTGATGCCCAGAGCCTGTTTGGGCCAGGCTGGAATGATCTGAATTTGATGTGAGGCATCACCAGGTATGTAAATGTGGTGTGAGATCAGTGGCCCAACGCCATTTAACCCCTCAAAAACACCAGTTACTTATTCAAATCTGTGAAAATTGGCTGTGTGCCCACTTTGATGCCAGTTCTGATGCCCAGAGCCCCTTTGGGCCAGGCTAGAGTCACTTCAGTTTGATTAGAGGCATCACTAGATATGCAATTCTGGTGTTAGATCAGTGGCCCAAAGCCATTTAACCCTTTCACTAACATACTTTGGTGCCCACTTTGATGCCCATTTTTTTGCCAGTTTTATAATTTTTGCAGCTGATTTTGAGTGTATTTATATTAGGGCACATCAGTGCATTGTATTTTATTATTGTGATGTGTTATTTTTGTTGTTAAATGCATACAAAACTGAAAAAACTAAATTGCCGAATAAGAAACTGACGAATAAGAAACCAACTTCAGCCCCGAATAAGAAACTGGACGAATAAGAAACCAACTTCAGCATCGTCTTTCATCCTCTATTATGATGGCAGTCATACATTCCCGAGATTCCCTTTGCCAGCTGACCTATGCTACTAAGAACAAAATTTGTGATGCTTCTGTGAGCAATAAAACTAACTCTGTGCTGTTTGTTGTCATCTCATTTTATATTTTGTGCAGAATTTATGACATTCTAGGTGATCTATGAAAATGTCTTAATTGATATTATGGATAATTTACAAATTTAAAACATGGAAATTGTATAAGGGGAACATGCTGCAAGTGACATGGCTGAAATATATTAGATTGAAAGTAAAAGTGTGATATTAAGGGCTAAGACACACGGCGAGTAAAACAGACCAAGTGGAATGCGATAAAAAATTGCATCCCACTCGGACCCATGTTACTCTATGGGGCTGTTCCCATCTGTGATTATTTTCACAGCCCTAATCGGACCGAGACAACCGTCGCTGTGTGACGCCCTGGCCTATCAGATCGTCAGAGGACATTGTGTAATCTGCCCTTCTGCATGGTGTTCATCTCCTTCTTGGTTACGGGTCCCTGGCCTTTGGTATTGCTAAGAACAAGCCAATCAAAATCCTAGAAACACTCTGCACCACACCCACCAGACACACCAATGGGTAGCCTGAAGGAAATAGGGCCGCCTACTTGGGGGGTTGGTTAGGGAGTGTCAGGAGTGTCAGGAGTAGTCAGTCGAGTGGTGACTCTCGTGAGGAGAGGTCACAAGTAGTTGGAGGAGGTTAGGAGCTGGGCTCCTCAGTTACTAGGTCGCAGACGTTGGTCTGTGCCTGGTAGGAGCTGGAACCCCGGTCGCAGGGGATCGTGTCAAGAGGCACGGAACTGCCGAGCAGGACAGCCGGTGGCCTTGAGCCATCTCTGGTCAGAGGCCAGGGCACGGCGGGGTACGTGGACCCTAGGCCGGGAAGTAGCTTCAAGCGTCCTGGTAATTTACCCGACGAGGGCAAAGACTTCATGATTCGTTCTCCACCCGCTCCAAAATTGGGGTACTAGCGCAACGAGGGGGATAGGACTTTCCCAACACATAGTCCAGAAAATCCCAAGCGTGAACCCTGAGAGCAAGCTCACCACGTTAGCCATACGGGTGAGCGGGACCCAACTAGTTTTGTCAGTCGGTGTCAGCGTTATTGGACTGAGTGAGTACGCAGTGACCCTTTCCTCCCCAATGGAGCTCCCCTCTCACCACCACCAAGCCCCGGGGCACTCTTCCCCTACCCATGGAGGGGTTAAACACCTGGCTGCCATACCATCGCCACCGAGCGCCCTCCACAGCAGTGGTGGAATTACACCTTACCACACACTGTGGGTTACGTCATGAACTCTAACGACAAAACCCCTTGTAAATACCCCCGACTTATTTCGGGTGTCCGCGCGACCCTTCCCGGGTCCGGAGATCCCTCAAGCCACCATGGATCTGGATCCTAGCAGCAGCCCGGCTGCTGGCGCTGGGGCGGTACAGCTGCATGTTGCGGGTGGAATCCGATTCGTATTCACTCGCACCCATGGGTCCGAGTGCAATGCGATAACACTATGTAAGAAAATTTCAAAAGTTGTCTGGTTCAGAAATAAAATTTGCCATTTAGTAATGATTTTGATGTTCTGAATTCAAATATGACAAGGAAAACTGTTATTTGGCTCTAGTTTCCATGTAAATCGAAGAGTTTGCATTTTACTGTTATGTAAATTAACAAATAATTATAACATGTAGTTATTACTTCAACAAATATAAAACTGCACATGTATTGTCAAACAAATTTTATTAGATGTATTCAGAGGAAACTCAAGTGTATTTAAATCTACTATATAGTTAAAGGGGTTATCCGGCTTATTTTGACTTTTTTTTATTATTACCCTATTGGGCTACATTGGAGCAGGTAAGTAGATAGTGACCACTTACCTGCCCTGCTGTCAGCCCCTCTCCACCGACTCAGAGCGATCATGTGACCGCTCCTGCCGCAATTTTGCTGCTTCCGGTCATTTCATGTCAACATGGGCAGGACCATGTTGACATGCAGATCTGTGAACATCATGTTGCCGCCCTGCTGGGCGGGTACAGTGCGTGGAGTCACCGCCCCCTTCCCTGCACCCTCCCACACATTTCCCCGCACGCCGTACTCTCCCCGCCCACGGTGTCATCGCCAGCACCGGGCCCCTGCTTACAGTGCTTAGGATAGCAGGAGTGCCTGTGCAGTCTGTGGCCCGTTCCCTGCCAGCCCCGCAGCTGCTCGCACTGCAGGCTCAGCAGCTTCTCACAGTGCGTGAAGCCGCGGGGATGACGAGTGCTGCTGGCAGGAGGTTAGATGAGATCATTACCTCCTGTGACGATCTCCTCCTCTGCCGACGTCACCGCAGTCACTGCCTTCTATGCCTGCCGCGTTCTCACGTCATGTCTCGCGAGCGGCCCGAGACTGTCACTAGCTGTGATGTCACGGGCTCTCGCGATACTGCTGAGAATGATGCGGGCATAAAAGTCAGTGATGGCGCTGACGTTAATAGAGCAGGAGATCGTCACTGCAGGTAATGATCTCATCTAACCTCCTGAAGTCAGCGCTCGTCATCCCCTGCAGTGACCTGGGCTGACCTCCTGATGTAAGCTCAGGTCACTGCATGGCTCTCCCAGACAATGGGGAACATTCTGTTCTTCATTGACTGGGACATTGACTATGGTATGGATTGTTGTGGGACCCCCTTATTGGATTACGTGGGACCCTGATTTTATTGTTCATTTCAATAAATTGGTGAAAGAGGGAATATTTTGGGAAGTGTTTTTTCAAATAAAACTTTTTTGTTGTCTATTTTTTTTTATTACTGACTGGGTTGGTGATGTCGGGTATCTGATAGACATGTGACATCACAAACTGCTGGGCTTGATGCCAGATGACATTACACATGACAAGACCCGTTGAAGCCCCTCCTACAGGGGCGAAACGGCCGTAGTCTTTTTGTGCTAACCATCCTCATTCCCTCCCTGTAACGCCGAAGCATGTATCCTCTGACCATGAAATAAATCTGAACACTTCACAGCAATTACAGGTGAGTGCCGTTCCTTTTTTCTTCCTTTGCTTAATGACATTACACATCTGGCATCAACCCCATATATTACCCCGTTTGCCACCGCACCAGGACAACAGGATGAGTTGGGGCGAAGCGCCAGGATTGGCACATCTAATGGATGCGCCACTTCTGGGGCTGGGGCCTGCTATTTTTAGGCTGGGGAGTGTCCAATAACAGTGGACCTCCCTAGTCTGAGAATACCAGACCACAGCTGTCCGCTTTACCTTGGCTGGTGATCCAATTTGGGGGGGACCCCACGTTTTTTGTTTTAAATTATTTATATCATTTAAAATAACAGTGTGAGGTGCCCTCTGTTTTGGATTACCAGCCAAGGTGAAGCTGCCAACTGTGGTTTGTAGGCTGCAGCCGTCTGCTTTACTCTAGCTGGCTACAGAAGATAGGGGGGACCCCATGTCGTTTTTTTTTAATTATTTATTTTTTTTACTAAATACAAGGCTAAGCACCCTTTAGTGCCACATGAAAGTCACTAAAGGGTGCCAGCTTAGAATATGCAGGGAGGTGGGACATTATATAGGTCTTTCTCATCTATCTATCTATCCCATTCATTCATCCGTCTATCTCTCTGTCTCTATATCTATCTATCCATCTCTATAGCTACTCATCTATTTATCTTTCTTGCTGCTTCCGTTTTTTTGCGGTCCGCCCCAAAACGAAAGGCATACGGATGACATGGACGCATCCGTTTAAAAAATGGACCGTTTTTTTTGCAGACCGCTAAAACGGAATGGTCATGTGAATGTAGCCTACATGTGTTCCCTATGGGAGTAGGGGTCAGTACAGAACGATGGTGGTGGTGGTGGGGTGTCGGTACAGAGCGCTGTTTGTGTGTGTGCGTGGGGGTGGTTGCAGAGCCCAATGTGTGTGGGGGTCGCAGAGCCCGATGTGTGTGGGGGGCGCAGAGCCCGATGTGTGTGTCGGGCGCAGAGCCCTATGTGGGGCTGTTATTTCCAATGCTAGAGTGAAACAGGTCAGGTGCTGGGGCAGAATACTGACAGGGAATGTGTGTGCAGGGGGCGGGCAGGGGGCGAGGCTGGACAGTGAGGCCGGGCGGTGCCAGCTGTGACTGCGAGGTTTATCACAGGAAGTTATCATGTTTGCTGGAGCAGAATGTAAACAAGGAGCTGCAGAGAATAAAGGGATAATTCAAGAGGAACAAAAGTTAGAAAACAAAAAATAACAATGTAGGGGTGTTTTATATGACAATACAGCACAGATAAACTCAAAAATGTTTGGTAAGCTAATGTCGGACAACTCCTTTAATTAATTCACATGTCTAAGCACTTTGAACAATTATAATTTTAACTATTAATATACGTTATTGCACAGTACAAAATATGTCCTTAGTCACCGGATACTCGGCTTCTTTTTACTTGTCTCTTGTATTCAAGCATTGGATTATATCTCTGGTGATTGTCCAACAGTAGTCTCCATGCTTCAAAAGGTTAAAATTACCTTGATATCTTTCTTCCATAGTCGCAATTTCCTGGTGAAATCGCTCACTGTGCTCGTCACTCACTGCTCCGCAGTTTGGTGCAAAGAAGTTCAGATGCAAATGCAAGAGATGAATCTTTATTGACATGTTGCAGCCAAGATTATGATACCCTTGAAGATTTTCAATCAGTTCTTTATAGTTGTCTGACTTGGTGTTTCCAAGGAAATTTTTTTACCACTAACTGGAATGCTACCCATACAGCCTTTTCCTTGCCACGCAGTAAACAGTGAAACTCTTCATCTGAGGACCAGTAACGACTCTTTATCTTTGCTTCACTCAACCTTGGAAATTTAGAAATGAGATATTTGAATGCTTCTGCATTTTTGTCCATTGCCTTTCCAAAGTTCTTCATGAGACCCAGCTTGATATGCAATGAAGGTAACAGAATTTTCTGGATGAAGAACATTTTGTAGTCCCGGACTGCAGTGCATTTCTGAGGGCCAGTCTCTTTTCTTGTAGTGTTCTTGTCTTGCTCAACTGTCTCATTCACATAGGAAACAACAGTACTTTGTGTAGCCAATCTGGAGACCAAGCACGAGGGCAACCACCTTTAACCCCTTCACGACCATGGACGGATATATCCGTCATGGAGCGTGTCCCGTTAAGCCCCACCCCCAGCCACGGGCAGGCGGCGGCGGTCAGCACACATAGCTGTTTTCAACAGCTGACATGTGTGCCTGCTAGCCGCGGGTGGAATCGCTTCCACCCGCGGCCATTAACCCCTTAAATCTTGCTGCCAAAGTCTGGCAGCAAGATCTAAATGTGCGCGGCCATGTTTTTTACTTACCGCCGCCCCCACCGGACGTCATGTGCGTGATCACGTGACTATCGGTGGTTGCCATCGTAGCACAGGGTTATGTGATGACGCCTGCAGCTATGAAGTTTCACTTTCGTTTTCCCTCGGCCGCGAGCAGAGAGAAAAAGAAAGTGACTGAATCTGCTGTTTACAGCTGTATAGCTGTGATCAGCAGATAGATAAGAGCGATCGGATTGCTGATCGCTATAGCCCCCTAGGGGGACTAGTAAAATAAAAAAAAAGTTAAAAAAAAAGTTTTAAATAAAAAAAAAAAAAACAACCTGAAAGTTCAAATCCCCCCCCTTTCCCCCCATTGAAAATTAAAGGGTTAAAAAATAAATAAATATACACATATTTGGTATCGCCGCGTTCAGAAATGCCCAATCTGTCAAAATATAAAATCCATTAATCTGATTGGTAAACGGCGTAGTGGCAAAAAAATTCCAAACGCCAAAATTACATTTTTTGGTTGCAGCAAGTTTTACGCAAAATGCAATAACAGGCGATCAAAACGTAGCATCTGCGCAAAAATGGTACCATTAGAAACGACAGCTCGAGACACAAAAAATAAGCCATCACTGAGCTATAGATCCCAAAAAATTAGAACGCTACGTGTTTTGGAAAATGGCGCAAAACGTGCGCCACTTTTATTGGACAAACTTGTGAAATTGTTTTAACCCCTTAGATACAAGTAAACCTATACATGTTTGGTGTCTACAAACTCGCACCGACCTCAGGCATCATATCCACACATCAGTTTTACCATATAATGAACACCGTGAATAAAACATTCCAAAAACTATTGTGCCATCACAGTTTTTTTGCAATTTTTCCACATTTGGAATTTTTTTGCTGTTTTCCAGTACACCATATGGTAAAACTTATGGTTTCATTGAAAAGTATATCTTGTCCCGCAAAAAACAAGCCCTCATATGGCAAGATTGACAGAAAAATAAAAAAGTTACAGCTCTCGGAAGGAGAGCAAGAAACAAAAACGGAAAGTGCCCCGGGGCTGAAGGGGTTAAGTCACAACAGAGGCACTGATCCTGATCCTTGTCCTGATCTCCTATTTTGCCACCAAAATACAGGTTGAAGGCTTTCTTAACCATATGAGTTAAGTTTCGCTTTTGTGACTCAAAAGTCATCTCACCACAGATATAGCAGAAATTATATGCTTTAATAATGCAAGTGTGCCGCCCCCGTGGAAGCAGCCGAGCTGCTCGGATTCGGGTTCGCTGTGGCTCGACGGTCTCCGGACCCGGGGGTCGTGCGGCCATTCAAATGTAAGGGGGATATTTACAGGGGAGTTGATGTATAATTCGTGACGCCACCCGTGGTGTACAGTAATTTGGGGAGTACCGTCGCTGCCGTTGGGAGTACCCAGGGTGATGAAGTGGGGCAGCAAGGTGTTGTAACCCTCCACGGGTAGGGGGATGCCCCGGGACTCGGTGTAGGGGTGCCGTGGGATGCAGGGGTCACTCTCGTACTCACTCAGTTCATAAGCAGACGCTGACAACCGGGTAAATCAAGTCTCTGGGTACCATTGCCGCTGAGGGGAGCTCGTCCGGGTCCCTCTTTTCTAAAGTTTTTTTCTAAAGATCCCTTTATCTATGCTGCTAGATACAGGGACAGTTAGGCAGGGATTAGAAATATGCGCCCACAACTGCTTATGGCTCTGGGTGCATATTGCACCTGACAGGTTCCCTTTAAAGTTACCCGAAATGGCAAGTTTACTTTAAATCAACCCTTGATATACTGTAGAGGAGTATAGACAGCAGTTTTCTTTTATATACAATTTTGTCTAATCTGCTATACTACTCGGGGTTTCATTCCTAACCTGTCATATTTAAATTAAAGACTTGTAGAACTAGTGGCCACAATTCCTTCAAAGTTCTACTTAAGGTCAAAAATAGGTGACCCCTTCTGTTTCTGTGGAGGGTAAAAGAAGTATCAAGTGAATCTTCTCAACTCAACTGAAGACTGGTGCAGCCTGTTTCTGGGGGGAGCAGTGTATTATTTGATTCTCAGCTGTTCAACTGGCTAAACAGTAAAAGCTTGAAGAAAAAGGCACCTACAGTTAGGTCCAGAAATATTTGGACAGTGACACAATTTTCGCGAGTTGGGCTCTGCATGCCACCACATTGGATTTGAAATGAAACCTCTACAACAGAATTCAAGTGCAGATTGTAACGTTTAATTTGAAGGTTTGAACAAAAATATCTGATAGAAATTGTAGGAATTGTACACATTTCTTTACAAACACTCCACATTTTAGGAGGTCAAAAGTAATTGGACAAATAAACCAAACCCAAACAAAATATTTTTATTTTCAACATTTTGTTGCGAATCCTTTGGAGGCAATCACTGCCTTAAGTCTGGAACCCATGGACATCACCAAACGCTGGGTTTCCTCCTTCTTAATGCTTTGACAGGCCTTTACAGCCGCAGCCTTCAGGTCTTGCTTGTTTGTGGGTCTTTCCGTCTTAAGTCTTGATTTGAGCAAGTGAAATGCATGCTCAATTGGGTTAAGATCTGGTGATTGACTTGGCCATTGCAGAATGTTCCACTTTTTTGCACTCATGAACTCCTGGGTAGCTTTGGCTGTATGCTTGGGGTCATTGTCCATCTGTACTATGAAGCGCCGTCCGATCAACTTTGCGGCATTTGGCTGAATCTGGGCTGAAAGTATATCCCGGTACACTTCAGAATTCATCCGGCTACTCTTGTCTGCTGTTATGTCATCAATAAACACAAGTGACCCAGTGCCATTGAAAGCCATGCATGCCCATGCCATCACGTTGCCTCCACCATGTTTTACAGAGGATGTGGTGTGCCTTGGATCATGTGCCGTTCCCTTTCTTCTCCAAACTTTTTTCTTCCCATCATTCTGGTACAGGTTGATCTTTGTCTCATCTGTTCATAGAATACTTTTCCAGAACTGAGCTGGCTTCATGAGGTGTTTTTCAGCAAATTTAACTCTGGCCTGTCTATTTTTGGAATTGATGAATGGTTTGCATCTAGATGTGAACCCTTTGTATTTACTTTCATGGAGTCTTCTCTTTACTGTTGACTTAGAGACAGATACACCTACTTCACTGAGAGTGTTCTGGACTTCAGTTGATGTTGTGAACGGGTTCTTCTTCACCAAAGAAAATATGCGGCGATCATCCACCACTGTTGTCATCCGTGGACGCCCAGGCCTTTTTGAGTTCCCAAGCTCACCAGTCAATTCCTTTTTTCTCAGAATGTACCCGACTGTTGATTTTGCTACTCCAAGCATGTCTGCTATCTCTCTGATGGATTTTTTCTTTTTTTCAGCCTCAGGATGTTCTGCTTCACCTCAATTGAGAGTTCCTTAGACTGCATGTTGTCTGGTCACAGCAACAGCTTCCAAATGCAAAACCACACACCTGTAATCAACCCCAGACCTTTTAACTACTTCATTGATTACAGGTTAACGAGGGAGACGCCTTCAGAATTAATTGCAGCCCTTAGAGTCCCTTGTCCAATTACTTTTGGTCCCTTTAAAAAGAGGAGGCTATGCATTACAGAGCTATGATTCCTAAACCCTTTCTCCGATTTGGATGTGAAAACTCTCATATTGCAGCTGGGAGTGTGCACTTTCAGCCCATATTATATATATAATTATATTTCTGAACATGCTTTTGTAAACAGCTAAAATAACAAAACTTGTGTCACTGTCCAAATATTTCTGGCCCTGACTGTATGGGCTTTGTCAGGAATCGCCTCCTTTAAAGAGTGTAATTACTCTGTTTCTAAAAGGTTTAAATTATTGGGGACAATAATTAAAAAAATACAGTATTAGTAAGTAACCCCTTGTCTCTACAGATAGGGGGTTGAAGTAATTCCATGTTCCAGTCTCATTTGTATTGTCTAGCTGTGCAAATTACTTACATATCTGAGTGGTGTTTTGTAACAATGGGCATAGGATCCCTTTCTTGCGTTTCCTAATAAATATCAATACTTTCCTATAAATGTGTGAAAGACCAGTGTTACAGTTGTGACTGTTGGCAAGAAAAAATATCATCTTGTGTCCAAGGCAAGGTTAGTTCAGCTGTTACGTCCAATAAGTGAGTCTATTGTTAGGCTGGGAGACCTCATTGAGGAAGTTATAGAGGCCATGCTGTTTGTTATTTTTTAACAATCCCAACTTGGAAAGTCATGATACACATCCTGCAATAAAATATGATGCTGATTACAGAAAATGAATATGTGATGTATCAGAGCCAGATTTTCTCTAGCTTGCTCAGTCATCTACAGATTATTGATATTATCAGCTTGGATCATTATATAAGTAAGAAGGCTTAAAGATATCACTGTTAGAGATGAGTGAACTGGCAGATGTTCGAGTAAGCCGGACTTAAAAAAACAATTCCAGTTTGGGACCAGACTTGACCTATGTCTGCAACTAAATACTCGATGTGCACACAGCCTAATCCAGTCAAGCATTGAGTTAAATGAGTTCACCTGAGGTGAGCTCACTGAGTTCATTGAGTTTACCTCAGTTGAATGCACCTGAGGTCAAAGCTGGCAGTTTCCACAGTACCCCAGCTGTGACCTTAGGTGAACTCATTGAACTTAATGCTGGATTACCAGATTAATCTAATTGCACATGTTAAGAACTTGGTTACAGACATTTCTGCAGCAATTCTGCATACCTGGCAAAAAATGCACAAAAGATGTGATGCTTTTTAAAAATGGTTTTGACTTGTTCTGCCAAAAGGTGCAGATTTGGTGTAAAAATGTCTTCAACCCAATACTCATATGCTAAAGCGGTAATCCAGCATTGAGTTCAATGAGTTTACCTGAGGTGTGTTCATTAAGTTAAATGAGTTTACCTCAGCTCACAGTTGGGGTACTGTGGAAATCGACTGCTGCGACATCAGGTCAACTCTCTGACATCATCGCTCTCACAGCTGCGGCTCTGTCATTGTGTTCTGCATGCCACAGTGATCGGTTTTGTTTTCTAATGTTACCATGCACTGCGACCTCAGGATGTAGGAGAGCCGGGATCATCTATGGGACGTCGTGGTGTAACTTACGTCAGACTTGTAGGGGTGTTCTAGGGGTTAATAAGTTGGACAAACAGGGTATTGGGTTTAGGATTTTTCTATGTGTTATGTGCTGATTTCTTTTTACTTACATGAATAGGCAGTTGTGATTTTTACAAATCACAGCTGTCATGATCCCCTTATATTACCGCTATTGCCACCACTCCAGGGCAATTGGGATGAGCCGGGTAAGCCCCAGAATTGTCGCATTTAAGGGATGGGCCAATTCTGGGGTGGCTGCGAGCTGCTATTTTTAGGCTGGGGAGGGCCCAATAACCTCCCCAGGTTAAAAATACCAGCCCCCAGCTGTTTCATTCATCTTGGAAGGGTATCAAAATTGAAGAGGACTGCACACCATTTTTTAATATTATTTAATTAAAGTAAAAATGCATGGGGTCCCTTGTATTTTGATACACAGCCAAGATAACGCCTCCAGCTGTCTGCTTTATCTGTGCTTGGTATGAAAATACAGAGGACCCTATGCCATTTTGTCCAATTATTTATTTATTTTACACTCCACTTCGGGGACCCATACAGCTAGTGTGAGGGCAACCAATCACAGACGACGGCGCAGAGGGTGGGGTCGCAGGCTGACTTCAAACAATCAGAAATGCTGTTCCAGAAGGTGGGTGGGGGAAGCAGTGAATATTCATACGGTTTAATGAGCAGACCTGGAAGCACAGAAGCAGTATTACAGCCACGAAGAAACTCGGTAAGTATAATTGTCATGCTTTAATTCACAGTTTGCTTATTTTTGCAGGCTCCCTAGCCCTTTATCCGGGCATCTGAACCCGAACAGTAACACAGACTTCCCTGAGAAATCTGTGCTCGGGGTCCATGCATGAACACTAGGTGTCTGGTATGGACCCTGAAATCTACAGTTTGGGTTCGCCCATGTGGCGCCCTGGACTAGCCAGGTCGTCACAGATAACACTCACACACCCCCACCCCCACTATACAGTAACATTAGCCAAACAAAAACCCTTGTTGCCTCCCTCCAGGGTCTGATGTCCACACCATGTGGGGCGGAGCCAAGCGGTTGCCCCACCCACCGAGGAGTTCACAGGCCTGGAGGCGGGAAAAGTGTCAGATCAGTTTAGGAGGTTGAAGTGAGAGGAGTAAAGTGGAGAGTGTCTGGGTTGTGGCCCAGGCACTGACAGCAAGGTTGGCAGACGGTGGTGGCTGTCTGCAGGAGTGGTGAAGCAACGTGGAACCGTAGGACTGGGGTCGGGCATTGGCCCGCCGGTACCGACCGGGGAGCGAAGTGAGGCCAGCACACACAGGCAGGGCCATCGGACCCCGACCAGGCTTGGAGCCACCGACAAGAGTCAAATCCGAGTGTGACCGGAACCCCAGGGGTTTCCTAACAGCCAAAGACCCGATAGAAGGCAACCGCTCACACCGTGAGGGTATACAGCTACCACCTAAGGCTAGAGACCCAAGGGCCAGCGCCTGCGGGCAAACGGGCTCCTCCGGCATCCATACACCGGGGAGCGGACTACCGTTGGGGATCCATCGTAGTCAAACAAGTACATCAAGGTGCAGGGAAAGAAAGCCACCATCACCTGTCCGGGGAGAGACACCGCAGCCGGCTGCGGGACCCGTCCATCCAGCCGTTTGGTTTACCGAGGACTTAGTGCATCTCTTACTGAGTGAGTACACCCGTGCCATCTGGCACCGCGCCGCGCTGTCCCTGCAACCCTGCACCTCACCAACCCAGCCTCCCCGTCACATCATCGGGCCCCGGGACCACGACCCCTACCCATGGAGGGGGAAAACAACATCCCAGCTGCTCCCTACCATCGCTCCCGGGATCCCCATCATCATCAGCGGTGGTGCCCATCTTCACCACGACCCTTGGGTGGCGTCACGGACTGAATCTCCCAAACCAACCACCCTTTTCACTCACGGGCGAGGAGCGCCGCTCGAGTCCCGGATCCGGCCCACTGATCGAGCCACCGAGCAGCAACAGCCGCAGCAGTGCCGGACCCGCACGTTAGCGAGCGCGCGGCGGCGACGTCCTCCCCGCCCGCGACAACTTGGCATCACGAACAGGATTGAACCCATCTACTGACCAGTAGAAGTGCGCCTTGTGATCTCCGCCGGCTGTGTCCGGCCAAAAATTTTGAAGCGCCGCCATCTTGGCGCGAAAATCTCCCGCTCGAGCGTCTTCTCCGAGCAGGGAAGGCGCGAAAGCGAAGTCCCGCCCCCAACAAACGGAAGTGCTGAAGAGAACCAAGGGGGGGCGGGTGTGTGTCTGCCTAATGTAGCCGAGGCTATAGAAGCGGGGACGCCAGGACTCTGCAACCAATTGGTTCCTGGAACACGGCCGCGTGCGATGTCCCGTCCGTCCGGCACCGCGGAGATCCCGGAGCCCACGCCAGGAACAGCGGCGTGGGTGGAAGCCCGGATCGCACAAATGTGCTGCCGCCTTCAAGCATAGGTCCGGTTCTTGATGGAGCGCTGGGTGGCCGAGATGGAGGAAGTGGCGGAGACGCGAGGTGGAGGCAGAGTTGGAGGAGTGGGTAAGCGACCCACGCCCCTGTGTCCGAGAAGGACCGGCCGCTGCGGCTGAGGGGCCCGGCCTGTGCCCGCTCACCCTCCTGCCTCCCCCGCCATCCGTACCAGTTGCTGTTGCCCCTCCGCTCGGTTCGCTACCCCCAACACCGGTGTGCATCTCTTACTGAGTGAGTACACCCGTGCCATCCGGCACCGCGCCGCGCTGTCCCTGCAACCCTGCACCTCACCAACCCAGCCTCCCCGTCACATCATCGGGCCCCGGGACCACAACCCCTACCCACGGAGGGGGAAAACAACATCCCAGCTGCTCCCTACCATCGCTCCCGGGATCCCCGTCACCAGCAGCGGTGGTGCCCATCTTCTCCACGACCCGTGGGTGGCGTCACGGACTGAATCCCCCAAACCAACCACCCTTTTCACTCACGGGCGAGGAGCGCCGCTCAAGTCCCCGGATCCGGCCCACCGCTCGAGCCACCGAGCAGCAGCAGCAGCCGCAGCAGCGCCGGACCCGAGTGTTAGCGAGCGCGTGGCGGCGGCAGCCTCCCCGCCCGCAACACCCATCACTAATCACTGTTATTGCCTTAATGAACCATTCATATCAATCATCATCCCTTAGTCTGCAGAAACTGGACATTCATTTAAAGCACCACTCCTTTGGGTTTTTTCAGCGCTTGAGTGGTGCTTTTAATCTAAGTTCCCTGCCCCCGGTTTTATACTCAACCTCCAATGTCTTCACCTTTTTTTTTTTGGTGTCTCCCTATTCTTGCGGTGCCAACCTGTTGTGACCATAACTTCTAACTGGCTGGATGTCAGAAGTTATGTATCAAGACCTCAGTGCAAGTCTATGAGAGCCAGAATGAGGCAAGAATGATCTCTCATAGATTTATATTGAAAAGTGTCCCGCCCGTTCACAAAACACTGGAGTAGCTGGCAGTCACAAACTGCCAGAGACTATCAGAAGTGACGCCAATAGAAGGTGAAAATGCTAGAGGGTGAGGGTGACAAGGGGCAGGTGACTTAGATTAAAAGTGCAATATAGTGGTTAACCCCCCAACCCCTCCCCACCCCCTTGAGTGGTGCTTACAAAAAAGTAGTGTGACATACAAGGCTATACAGTATCATCCATAGCGGCAGACTATGGTGTCCTAAAGCTGGTGGGGGTCCGTGACCAGTGCCCCACCAACTCTGCCTGTCGCCACAATTTCAACAATAGGGTTTCCACTCCTCCGTCCTTGTCACCAGGTCCCACTAGCTTATCTACTATACCTTTTTTCCTCCTGCAGCCTCTCTTTTTATTACAGGCATTAGTGCTGGGTGTTCTTCTATTTATTTCATCCACAGATGTAGCTCATTATTGCCTAAAGCCCGCTACACACGCTTCAATATATCTCACAATCCATCGTTGGGGTCAAGTTGTAAGTGACGCACATCCGGCATCGTTTGTGAGGTATCTGCGTGTAACAGCTACATGCAATCAGGATTGAACGCAAAACCGTTGATCGCAAACACATCGTATCATTCTCTAGAATTGAGCGTTTTGTTGCACGAACCTAGTCAATTGTAACGTGTGACATCCCTCATACGATTTTGTTGTCTGATGCTATGTGCGCAGGTGTGCGCTCTGCACCGCAGCTTAAAAAAGGTCTGCTTCAGAGCGCAGCTGAAAAGCTGCGTTCTGAAGCGCCTCACAATGTCTGTCATGCACTAATCTCTGTCAGTCCGTCACTATCTCTGTCCCTCACTCTCAGTCCATGTCAGTCTATCCCCCTCTCTCATATACTCACCGATCCCCGATCCCTGGCGCTGCACGGCATTCACACTGCTCCGGCGGCTTTTACTGTTTTGAAAAAGCCGGCCGCCCATTAAACAATTTCGTATTCCCTGCTTTCCCCGCCCACCAGCGCCTATGATTGGTTACAGTGAGACACGCCCCCACTCTGAGTGACAGGTGTCACACTGCACCCAATCACAGCAGCCGGTGGGCGTGTCTATACTGTGTAGTGAAATAAATAATTAAATAATTAAAAAAAACGGCGTGCGGTTCCCCCCATTTTTAAAACCAGCCAGATAAAGCCATACGGCTGAAGGCTGGTATTCTCAGGATGGGGAGCTCCACGTTATGGGGAGCCCCCCACCCTAACAATATCAGCCAACAGCCGCCCAGAATTGCCGCATACATTAGATGCGACAGTTCTGGGACTGTACCCGGCTCTTCCCGATTTACCCTGGTGCGTTGGCAAATCGGGGTAATAAGGAGTTATTGGCAGCCCATAGCTGCCAATAAGTCCTAGATTAATCATGTCAGGCGTCTATGAGACACCCTCCATGATTAATCTGTAAGTTACAGTAAATAAACACACACACATGAAAAAATCCTTTATTAGAAATAAAAACACACACATATACCCTGGTTCACCACTTTAATCAGCCCCAAAAAGCCCTCCTTGTCCGGCGTAATCCAGGATGATCCAGCGTCGCATCCAGCGCTGCTGCATGGAGGTGACCGGAGCCGCAGCAGACACAGCCGCTCCGGTCACCTCCATGCAGCAAATGAAGACAGCCGTGCGATCAGCTGATTAAAGTGGTGAACCAGGGTATATGTGTGTGTTTTTATTTCTAATAAAGGATTTTTTTCTGGTGTGTGTGTTTATTTACTGTAACTTACAGATTAATCATGGAGGGTGTCTCATAGACGCCTGACATGATTAATCTAGGACTTATTGGCAGCTATGGGCTGCCAATAACTCCTTATTACCCCGATTTGCCAACGCACCAGGGTAAATCGGGAAGAGCCGGGTACAGTCCCAGAACTGTCGCATCTAATGTATGCGGCAATTCTGGGCGGCTGTTGGCTGATATTGTTAGGGTGGGGGGCTCCCCATAACGTGGAGCTCCCCATCCTGAGAATACCAGCCTTCAGCCGTATGGCTTTATCTGGCTGGTTTTAAAAATGGGGGGAACCGCACGCCGTTTTTTTTAATTATTTAATTATTTATTTCACTACACAGTATAGACACGCCCACCGGCTGCTGTGATTGGGTGCAGTGTGACACCTGTCACTCAGAGTGGGGGCGTGTCTCACTGTAACCAATCATAGGCGCTGGTGGGCGGGGAAAGCAGGGAATACGAAATTGTTTAATGGGCGGCCGGCTTTTTCAAAACAGTAAAAGCCGCCGGAGCAGTGTGAATGCCGTGCAGCGCCGGGGATCGGGGATTGGTGAGTATATGAGAGAGGGCTGCTAACTTCAGTTACTCAGGAGATTAGCGGTCACCGGTGAGTCTTCACTGGTGACCGCTAATCAGGACGCGACACAGACACAGCCGCAGCATCACAATGAAGTCGGGTGAAGTTCACCCGAGTTCATTCTGACAGTGCGGCTCTGTCTGTGTCTGCTGTCATCTGCCATTCAGCTCTGCTACATGGCTGTCTGTGTCTGCTGTCAGCGGCCATGTAGCAGAGCTGAATGGCAGATGACATAGTAAAAACGCATCCCACATTACACACGCTTGGCAAGTCAATAAATAAAAAAAAAAAAAAGGTGCTCAATGCATACGTCACAGAACACATGATCTAAAGGATCGCACACAAAATTGACCAATTTAACATAGACTACTAACGCTCGTGTGACAGCAAATGAACGACCAACGTGAAATCTCATAGATCCCGTATGCAACCTGGGCGTGTCACATCGCAAATGCGATTGTACAACTAATTGCAACGTGTAAAGTGGGCTTAAGTCTATACATTCTCTTTAGCATATGGCTGTAATTTTTGATCTCTTTGTTATTTAAGTTGGTTTATTTTTGTTTATATAATTGTCTCTATTTTTTCTTGTTTGTTCGGGTGTTTTGTTATTTACATGCTTATACTTTTGTGTTGGTTGACCTAGGTATACACACCTACCATATTTTTCGCTTTATAAGACACACCAGATTATAAGACGCACCCCAAATTTAGACATAAAAAAAGGTAAAAAAATAAAAATGGGGCCCGTCTTATATTCTGGTGTCCTCTTACCGGGGGGGGCAGCAGTGGTAGTGGGGTCACAGGAGGCAGAGGTTATGCTGGAAGGCGCGGCGGGTCAGTGGCGGGGTCCGTGGTGGCAGGTGCGGCGGAGTCCGTGGTGGCAGGTGCGGTGGGGTCCGTGGTGGCAGGTGCGGCGGGGTCCGTGGTGGCAGGTGCGGCGGCGTCTCCCGTGGCAGGAGCCGCGGGGTCCATGGTGGCAGGAGCCGCGAGGTCCGTGGTGGCAGAAGCCGTGGGGTCCGTGGAGGCAGGTGCGGCGGCATCCGTGGTGGCGGCAACAGTGGCGGCGGGTGAGTCGTGCAGCAGGCCAGTGCGGTGAGTGTCACAGTGCCCGCGGTCCCGGTTCAAATGATGGCGCCTGGAGCGGCGCATGCGCAGATGGAGCTCTCATCCAAGGGATCCTACCAAATTTTTGTGTAGAAAAGTGCGTCTTATAATCCGAAAAATACGGTATTTATTTTTTGAACTTGGAGGAGAGGTGCTGATCCCAACAGGGACCTAGGATTACTTACAAATTATTCTGGGTTTGATCGTTGAGACTCCCAATGAGTGTACGGTTCCACTTGTGTATGACTTGTGCGAATCTCGTATCGGTATCACCCGGCACAGCGGCATATTCTCCTGACAGGAGCGGGTCGGCTGCATGTATTTCTATGCAGCTGCATGCTTGTTTCTGGAGAGCGTCAGGCCGTGCTAGGTCATACTGATGCAAGACTGGCACAAGCCATACACAAGTGGATCTGCGGCCTGATACTGAGAATGGAGTTCTGAAACCTGGGAACTCAGCTCCGCAGAGTACCATTTTATAATGGAATTGAGGTACACATGTTCAACCACTGCTCTATTCATTGTTTATGGACTTCTAGAAAAAACTGAGGGCTGTGCAGATCCCAGTTCTGGGGAACACTGGAGTCCCAATGGACTATTGTGACCCACATCAAAATTATACCTTATAGGAAATGTTCCTGTGCTGAGATAATCTTATATATGCCCCTGCTATGTACTGTGTAGTGTCTGTGTCTGACCGTACAGGGACATGGTCTGATCATACCACAGCTCCTGGGCAGGGGAGAATGTAAATAAGTATACAGGTAGCACAGCATGGGATCATAGTTGACTTTTTTTGTGAGGTAAAACATTTCCCTGCCTGTTTTTAAATAATATTTATGTGACGCCCCAGGGCCGTGGGGTTTTCGGTCCCGGGTGCGTGGTGCACAGGGGGGTTCAGTCATGGTCGTGGCCAATGCCTGGTTATATGACCCTGGGGGTCGGTGTGATAAAAACGGGGTGAAAAATGGGAGAAAAATAAAATAAAAGAGTTTTTCGACTATGCCACTTGCGGTGTGCGGCCAGGTTATTGAAGCCGCCGCTGCAGGGTCCTGCTGGGGCTGGTGGAGTAGTGCAGCTTAGGTGTTTTGGGCCCTCCGCGAGCAGGGCTAGGCCCCAGCAGTGGATGATGGGAGTTATAGTAAGAACAGTCAGTGTATGTGTATGGAGGCGAGAAGGCAACAGTCCACACCGGTATTGCAGTTTCAACTTGCCTTGTTTTACTTTGGGCTTAGTACCTGGACTCGCTGGTGCCGGTTTCAGGTGTTCCCGCTCCCCTTGTTCTCCGTGCCTTCTGTGACCTGGGGTAGCTGTCCTCCGTGCACTCTTGTTATTGGGCTCCCGTGGCTTAGAGCTTCTGGGGGAGCTCTCTGTTTCAGTCTTGGTCCTATTGCAGGCAGCCTGGACTATTTAAGGGGTTCAATCCCAGTCCCCTCTTTGCTGCTGATGCTTCATATTCTTTGGGTTGGTGAGGGACCCTGGAGATCCCCTCACCTGGCAAATTTAACAGTTGACCATAAAGTGTCCTGCTGTCCTAGGGTCTTCACCCCACCTCATCTTGTGAGCCTAGGTTCCAGACTTCCACAGGTTTCCCACAGTTCCTGGAGTATAATACTTCCACAGATTACCCACAGTTCCTGGAGTCCTGGTTCTTTACTCCACAGTCCCTCACTCCTTTTACAGCGTTCTGTTGTTGTTTCAGGTCTTTACACTTTTCCTTCTATACTTCACTCTCTCACTCCTCACTCCTCACTCCCAACTCTCACTGACTACTCCTCACTTCAACTGACTATTTCCTCCCGCCAACTTCCCAACTGACCACTCGCCCCTCCCCTTGTTGGGTCTCTCCCTACAGATTGGGGGGCAATTAGCAAATAAGTCCCCATCCTTTTTACCTATTGCTAGGCAGTCTCCCAGTCTGGAATTGGGGTTATGTATGTGGCCTGAGGGTGCTGGTGTATTGACCGGCACGGATATTCCGGGGTTTGGGTTCCCACATTCACATTTCGTGCCACCTGATACCTCAGGTGTGCTACATTTACCTCAAAGAAAGAATTATTTGCAACCCTGTGCTGTAGTGTCTTAATACTTTTTTGCTTCCTCCCTGGCCCAGGAGATGTGGTATGATCAGGCCATGTCCCTGTACAGTTAGACACGGCCATTAATTAGCAAGGGCACATTTATAAAGTTGTCTCAGCACAGGAACATTTTTTTAAAACACATCCAATTGTGGAACATTGTTATTTCAAGTTCTATTGAATAGAAATAATTTTGTTCGTGGGACAACCCCTTTAAGAACAGTACAAAGGAAATGATTGCACAAAAAAAATATAATTAGTTAAAGCTGTATATTTTGTTTAAAAAACAAAAAAGGTTGTATATTTTATATCATAAAATGTAAAAGGATAATACAAATAAATCTCATTCAATTGAAAAAAGGGTGATGATAATTATCAACATTGACTTTTTTTTACTTTTACCTTAAATCATAATTTTAAAGAGCACAACAATCACACATTTAAAGGGAACCTGTCAAGTGCAATATGCACCGAGAACCACGAGCAGTTCTGGGTGCATATTGCTAACCCCTGCCTAACTGCCCCAGGCTATAGTGGCATAGATAGAGAGCTTTAAAAAAAGTATTTTTAAAGATCTTTTACCGTATGCTAATGAGCGCAGGAACTAGTCCCCTGGGCGTTAGTTCCCCTGGCCAGTTGGCTCCATTAGCATGTTAGTACGCCCCTGCGGGCATGCTAACATGCTAATGAATACACAGCGTCAGAGGATGATCTCAATCACCTCTCCGCCGCCATCGCGTCCAACGGGGGATTTCGGCTCAGTGCGCATGACCCCGGAGTTTGGGTCATGCGCACTATGAAGCCGGGTGTACTCGTCCTGGCTTCAAACTGAAGTAGTGTGCATGACTCAAACTCCAGGATCATGCGCACTGAGCCGAAATCGAAATCTTCCGTCGGACGCGATAGCGGCGGAGAGGTCAGTGACATCATCCTCTGACACTGCGTATTCATTACATTAGCACACCCACAGGGATGTACTAAGTTAACATGGTAATGGAGGCGACTGGCCAGGGGAACTAATGCCCAGGAGACCAGTCCCTGCTCTCCTTAGCATACGATAAAAGATCTTTAGGTATAGTTTTTCTAAAGATCTCTTTATCTATGCGAGTGTATACAGTGACCGTTAAGCAGTGATTAGCAATATGCACTCAGAACTGCCTGTCGTTCTGGGTGCATAGTGGACCTGACAGGTTCCCTTTAAAAAGTAATTGCTAATAACTATATTATTCCCAACAAATAATATAAAAGAAAAAAAAGAAAAGAAAGGAGAAAAAGCTGAAATGGGATTGGCTGTTTAGACTATATAAATATTTTTGAATCAACTTATTTAACTCATTGAGCCTAAATGTTATCAACACTCCTGTATCCAAGAGAATAATATAGAGAGTTTTAAGATCCTCATAAGATTTCTTATAATGAAAACAGCACTCTTCTGTCACACTGTAGCGTTAGCCAAATGAGCAGCCAGAAGCAGATAATAAATTATGATCCTGGAATAACAATTACATTAGATGAAGCCTGAAATGACTCCCAAGAGTATTTACTGAAGATTTAAAGAGCAATTGTGTGTATTATATTATAAGCTTAGATGCAAAATTTATGAACTTTAGGGCAATTCGAATAGAGATCCGTACGAGAATCTAAGTGCCCACCACAAACAGAAGTTCCCAACTATATTGTCACATGGAGTTTTCCACAATTTTTGCCAACTATCATGGTGGCATTGGACTCTGTTCAGATTGCAGATTCTGACACTTCTGGTTTCTCTGGCTTCTGGGCTCAACACAGGCAGACTCATTTGTCGACCTGCTGTGTCCCAATTCATAGGCAGGCTAGCAAGAGTTAATCTCTGCTAGTCCTTTAATTCTATGTTGTGGAGAGACCTATCACATTTGCTCCCTTCCTATTTATACTGTTTGAAACCTCCCACCTATGTCAGCTATAGTTTATTCTGTGTTGGTCTGTGAGCTGTGATGTCCAAGACTCTCTCTGGTGAAAGTTATGTTTAGTTGTGTTTTTTGCTTGATTCATTTGTGGAATGTACGCCTGTTGTTTTGTACTTCCTTCTTGCTCTTGTTTTCCTCTTGACTCTCTTATTGTCTTATCCTGCATGTTCATACGGTGTGATAGAATTTTGCTATTTCCTTTGTCTGTCTTTTTCTGTGGTTCCAACACACTCCTGTTCCCGGGGGAAGGGTAATTTAATCAGAACTGGTGAGGAATAGGGACAGGAAGGACACTCAGACCTCTCCACCATTAGGGGTATTCCTGAAAGTAGGGATAGCATAGGCCCGCCTAGCTTGAGAGAAAGCATAGGAGTCTTGGTTCCATGCTATCGCAAAGTGATCATGACATATATTATATAATCTGTATTTGTGTCTAACAGCCACAGATGGAGCTCAACGTTTAACTATTTAAAGGCCGCTATAATTTTTTGACAGTGTCCTTGACATTGCATGTGTTTTCTGATTCCCATTGGCCCCCAATACGTGATCATTGGGTACTGATGGGTAGCATAGTATCATTACCATATTGGCACTTCTATGTAGCACAGCCAAAATTCGGAATTAAACATAAATATAAACAAATCGATGCATGTTTGATATCACTGTAATTGCACTAACCTGGATAATAGTGTTTCCAGGTCATTTTTACCCATACATTGAATGCTCTGGAAGCAACCCCTCAAACAAAAATTGCAGAAATCCATTTTTTTCACCATTTCATTACAATTTATTTTCACGTTCTTCAGTACCTTGTATGACAAATTGAGTGGTGTCAATCAAAACAGCAGCTTATAACAAAAATCAAGCCCTCACATGGCATTATCAATGGAAAAATTAAAAAGGTAAGGCTACTGGGAGATGGAGAAATCGAGAGCGCAAAAACGGAAAACTCCCTGGTCAATAAAGAGTTAATATAATTAACCCCCAATTTTATTACTACTGTCAGAAAAAGAACACAAAAGTAACAAATGGTAGAAAATTTCACTCTTTCCTCTCATTCTTCCCTGTGTGGTAAAGCCATTACTCTGTGCGTTGTCACATATGTTCACTTTAGAGTATTTAAAGCTTAACAGGGGCAGTAAACCTTAACTTCTCGACTATCCCGGGTTTGTAGGTCATCTGCAAACACACCTGTCTTTCAGTCACTTGTTTTGTCTCATTAATGGTGTCATGTGCCCTGAATAGACATGAGGGATGGCTTCGGCTGCCATTCTGTCTTCACTTAGCAGCATTTAACTGGAA
The DNA here is from genome assembly GCF_048569485.1 of Anomaloglossus baeobatrachus. NCBI lineage: Eukaryota > Metazoa > Chordata > Amphibia > Anura > Aromobatidae > Anomaloglossus > Anomaloglossus baeobatrachus. Next base: position 676,027,163 of record NC_134354.1, read on the forward strand.
AATATACTTTTAACTTTAAACAGATGTCCTGTGGATGTCAAACATCTGCAAAAGAAAACTTACTGTAACCTGGGTGTCCGCTGTGACCGTCTAAGTGGTTTAACAATGCAAATATAATATAATATAACCTGACACTTTACGACAAAAAGTTTTCCGACTTTGTAACACTATTCCTGGATTCCTAGGAGACGTAATGCAATAAGTCACGTGTAGACAAATGGAGAATCTCAAAACTTTAGTGGGTGGGTGTTCTCCAAATACACAACCATTTCTTTTTACAATGTGACTACACTTATATTGTGACAAATGTGAATGTGGCACAGATCAGTGGCATTTCCTTCATTGTCATCCATTTATAGAAGTAAATGGAAAAACTGAATGGTTCTATTTTTTTTTGCTATAATGATTATTGGTTGATTACTGGATTTATTTTATTTTATTTCCATGAAAATATGCTATTAGATAACTAACTACCTATTAAATAAAGTTTTATGTTAAAGGGAACCTGTCACCAGATTTGGCGACTATAAGCTGCGGCCACCAGTGGGCTCTTATATACAGTATGCTAACATGCTGTATATAAGAGCCCAGGCCGCTGTGTAGAATGTAAAAATCACCAAAGGGGCGGTGCGGAGCAGACCGGTCGGATGGGTGTCTCCATTCTCAGGTACAGGCACCTCCTCTTTCGGCCATTTTTGTCCTCCTTCTTCTGAAGCCTGGGTGCATGACGCGTCCTATATCATCCACATTCGCCGGCATTGAGGTCTCGCCCATGCGCACTACAATACTTTGATCTGCTTCACTCAGGGCAGATCAAAGATGGCCGAAAGAGGAGGCGCCGGTACCGGAGAACGGAGACCCATTAAACCAGTCTGCACAGCACCGCCCCAGATACTCAGATGAGTATTATAAAGTGATTTTTACGTTCTACACAGCGGCCTGAGCTCTTATATACAGTATTCTGGAATGCTGTATATAAGAACCCACTGGTGGTGGCCACAGCTTATAGTCGTCAAATCTGGTGACCTGTTCCCTTTCACTCCATCCTGACATAACCATTTGCCGTCTTCCAAAAGCCACAACTTTTTTATTTGTCCTTCAACATTTTATTGTAAGAATGTAGGAGTTGAATTATTTTAATAGCACCATTCACCTTACCAAATAATGTATTGAAAACTTTTGTCCAGTGGGATGATAAAAATACAGCCTCACTATTCTTTATTTTTACAGCACTCGCTGTGTTGTTAACTAGACATGAGCAAACCTTTGGCAGTTCGGTTCAGAGGGCACAGACGAACCTTAGATAAGGCTCAGTTTGTGACCCTGACTTGATCCGAACCTCAATGGAAGTGAGTAATTGGGCAATTCATGTCTCCACCCACAGGTAACCAGCCATAAGTAGATCCCTTTCGGGGAAGGGTGGGCAAAGTTTGTTGTTTTTTTTTAATGTGTGCACATTACATCAGATCATGCTGATTTTACCCCAAGTGCGAGCCGTTCAAACACTGCACGCGGCTCGCACAGGGCTAAGCATCACTCATACCCAAGCACATTGCTGCTCACTTGAGTGGTTTCCACTCGAAACTCACTCGAACTCTGAACTCGAAGTTTGTTTTTTTGGAAGTCAGTTTCCGAACCCGAACCTTGAACTTTGAAGCTTAGGTTTGCTCATCTCTAGTGTTAACCCTTTTGAGACAGAGCCTGTTTTTACCTTCCTGACCAGGCCAAATTTTACAATTCTGGACAATGTCACTTTATGATGTAATAACTCTGGAATGCTTCAACAAATCCAAGGTAAAGTATATCTTTGTACTGTGTTAGCAAAAACCATACCATGCCTGATGAAGAGACCTGAGTAGTCTGGAAAGCTTGCTATTTATTACCATCTCTTCAGTTAGCCATTAAAAGGTATTGACCACTGAGGACTCTCAGTTCTTTTAAACATTTTTTCAACATATCCCAGTGATTCTGAGAGTTTTTTCGGGACACTTTGTGCTTCATGTCAGTGGTAAATTTTAGTGTATTTTATTTGAGTTTATTTATGAAAATATTGAAAGTTTGACAAAAAAATGTGAACATTTTACAATTTTTACATTTTGAATTTTTGTGCCTTTAAACCAGATAGTTACATCACACAAAATTGTTAATAAATAACATTTGCCACATGTCTACTTTATATCAACTTCATTTTTAAACAAATTTTTTGTTAGGAAGTTAGAAGGATTAAAAATTTATCAACAATTTCTAATTTTTCCAACAAAATTGACAAAACAATTTTTTTTAGGGACCACATCACATTTGAAGTGATATTAACCCCTTCACGACCGCGGGCAGTAAAATTACGTCCTATTTTAACGTGACTTAACGACCAGGGACGTAATTTTACTGCCTAAACTTCATTTGATTGCCGTGGCCATAGCAACGGCTTTCAAATGATGTCCCCTGCTGTTTCTTACAGCAGGGGACCTTTGCTTGACCCTAGGGGGGGCGGCATCGCCACCCCCTATCGACGATCGATGTGATTGGCTGTTCAAATCTGAACCGCCAACCACATCGATCGCACTAATTTCGGCAAAAATAATGCCCGAATTAGTGCGATCCTGTGAGATCCAGCTATGAGATGCCGCAGCTGCTGCAGCATATCATAGGTGGACCTCAAACATGTCTCCCCCAGCCCCTGCAGCACTGATTGGAGCGATTGTGCTATGACGCGCAATCGCTCCAATCAGTGTGCAGTGGGGCGGTGTGATTTGCCGGTGGCCGCCCTCCCCAGGCCTGTGCTGGCCTGTGAGCCCTCCCCCAACATGTCTGCAGCGTGCAGTGGCTGGTACTTGTGGTACCACGCCACCGCCGCTGCTGCCGCCGCCGCCGCCCTAGCTGTCACCGCTGCTGCACGTGAGTACTGTGCTCACTTTGCAGCCAGCCCGTGCGCGCTCCCGTGGTGCCCCTGCGCGCTCCCGTGGTGCCCCTGCGCGCTGCCATGGTAGCCCCTGCCGTGCCCCCCCCGCGATCTGCTCCCCCCAAGACCCCCCCCCCGACATCCCGATCTGCTCCCCCCGCGATCTGACTGCCTCCCCCATTATCTCTGTTCTGCAGCTCCCTCTCCGGTCTCCCCCTCTGCTCTACCCCCTCCCCCTCTGCTTCCCCCCCCCTCTCTGCTCTCACTCCCCCCCCTCTCCCCCTCTGCTCTCCCCCGACGTCCTCTTACCTGTCTTCACCGGCCTGATCACATCTGCGTCCATCGCTGGGTCCTTCCTGGGCATTCTGCTGATCTGCCTGCTGCTCCTGTAAAGCTGTCCATCTCTCTGCCATCTATTCCTCTGCAGCTCTTCTGGTCAGTGTTCCTCCTGCTAGTCCTCTGGGTACTGTGAGTATAACTTTTTTTTTTTTTTTCCGTATCCCCTGTCCATTTTTACACCTCATCCGTCCGTGCGTCCCGCCAAGCGCTGATCAGGGATGCAGATAACGGATCGGCATCCCTGCTCAATTTTTGGCGTGACTTTTTTTTTTTTTTCCGTATCCCCGACGCTTTTTGTATCGCATCCGTCCGTGCGTCCCGCCAAGCGCTGAACAGGGATGCAGATAACGGATCGGCATCCCTGCTCAATTTTTGGCGTGACTTTTTTTTCCGTATCCCCGACGCTTTTTGTATCGCATCCGTCTGTGCGTCCCGCCAAGCGCTGATCAGGGATGCAGATAACGGATCGGCATCCCTGCTCAATTTTTGGCGTGACTTTTTTTTTTCCGTATCCCCGACGCTTTTTGTATCACATCCATCCGTGCGTCCCGCCAAGCGCTGATCAGGGATGCACATAACGGATCGGCATCCATGGTCAATTTTTGGCGTGACTTTTTTCCATATTTGCGACGCTTTTTGTATCGCATCCGTCCGTGCGTCCCACCAAGCGCTGATCAGGGATGCACATAACGGATCTGCATCCATGGTCAATTTTTGGCGTGACTTTTTTTTTTTTTACGTATCCCCGACGCTTTTTTTTATCGCATCCGACCGTGCGTCCTGCAGCGGCCGATCAGTGCACTGCATCTGTGCGTTTGAAAAGTCAAATGGCGCTCCTTCTCTTCTGAGCCCCGCCATGCGCTCAAACAATTTATTTCCACCACATATGAGGTATCTGCGTACTCAGGAGAAAATGCACAATACATTTTATGGTGCATTTTTTCCTGTTACCCTTGTGAAAAAAAAAGCTACCTAGTTGAAGCAACCGTTTTGTGGTAAAAAAAAAAATTTTTCTTTTCACGGCTCAACGCTATAAACTTCTGTGAAGCCCCCAGGTGTTCAAAGTGCACATCAAACATCTAGAAAAATTATTTGAGGGCTCTAGTTTCCAAAATGGTGTCACTTGTGGGGGAGCTCCACTGTTTAGGCACCATAGGGGGTCTCCAAACGTGACATGGCGTCCGCTAATGATTCCAACCAATTTTGCTGTCAAATGGCGCTCCTTCTCTTCTGAGCCCCGCCATGCGCCCAAACAATTACTTTCCACCACATATGAGGTATCTGCGTACTCAGGAGAAATTGCACAATACATTTTATGGTGCATTTTTTCCTGTTACCCTTGTGAAAAAAAAAGCTACCTAGTTGAAGCAACTGTTTTGTGGTAAAAAAAAAAATTTTTCTTTTCACGGCTCAACGCTATAAACTTCTGTGAAGCCCCCAGGTGTTCAAAGTGCACATCAAACATCTAGAAAAATTATTTGAGGGCTCTAGTTTCCAAAATGGTGTCACTTGTGGGGGAGCTCCACTGTTTAGGCACCATAGGGGGTCTCCAAACGTGACATGGCGTCCGCTAATGATTCCAACCAATTTTGCTGTCAAATGGCGCTCCTTCTCTTCTGAGCCCCGCCATGCGCCCAAACAATTACTTTCCACCACATATGAGGTATCTGCGTACTCAGGAGAAATTGCACAATACATTTTATGGTGCATTTTTTCCTGTTACCCTTGTGAAAAAAAAAGCTACCTAGTTGAAGCAACTGTTTTGTGGTAAAAAAAAAAATTTTTCTTTTCACGGCTCAACGCTATAAACTTCTGTGAAGCCCCCAGGTGTTCAAAGTGCACATCAAACATCTAGAAAAATTATTTGAGGGCTCTAGTTTCCAAAATGGGGTGACTTGTGGGGGAGCTCCATTGTTTAGGCACCTCAGGGGGTCTTCAAACCCGACATGGCGTCCGCTAATGAGTGCAGCTAATTTTGCATTCAAAAATTCAAATGGCGCTCCTTGCCTTCCGAGCACTGCCGTGTGTCCAAAGATTTGATTTCCACCACATATGAGGTATCTGCGTATTCAGGAGAAAATGCACAATACATTTTATGGTGCATTTTTTCCTGTTACCCTTGTGAAAAAAAAAGCTACCTAGTTGAAGCAACCGTTTTGTTGTAAAAAAAATTTTTTTTCTTTTCACGGCTCAACGCTATAAACTTCTGTGAAGCCCCCAGGTGTTCAAAGTGCTCACCAAACATCTAGAACAATTATTTGAGGGCTCTAGTTTCCAAAATGGGGTCACTTGTGGGGGAGCTCCATTGTTTAGGCACCTCAGGGGGTCTTCAAACCCGACATGGCGTCCGCTAACAGGTGCAGCTAATTTTGCACTCAAAAATTCAAATGGCGCTCCTTGCCTTCCGAGCACTGCTGTGTGTCCAAACATTTGATTTCCACCACATATGAGGTATCTGCGTACTCAGGAGAAAATGCACAATACATTTTATGGTGCATTTTTTCCTGTTACCCTTGTGAAAAAAAAAGCTACCTAGTTGAAGCAACCGTTTTGTGGTAAAAAAAATTTTTTTTCTTTTCACGGCTCAACGCTATAAACTTATGTGAAGCCCCCAGGGGTTCAAAGTGCTCACCAAACATCTAGAAAAATTATTTGAGGGCTCTAGTTTCCAAAATGGGGTCACTTGTGGGGGAGCTCCATTGGTTAGGCACCTCAGGGGGTCTTCAAACCCGACATGGCGTCTGCTAATGAGTGCAGCTAATTTTGCGTTCAAAAATTCAAATGGCGCTCCTTCCCTTCCGAGCTCTGCCGTGCGCCCAAACAATTGATTTTTACCACATATGGGGTATCAGCGTACTCAGGAGAACATGCACAATAAATTGTATTGTGTACTTTCTCTTTTCTCCCTTGTAAAAATGAAAATTTTATGGCTAAAGTAACATTTTTGTGTTAAAAAGTAAAATTTTCATTTTTTCCTTCCACATTGCTTTGGTTCCTGTGAAGCACCTAAAGGGTTAATAAACTTATTGGATGTGGTTTTGAGCAGTGTGAGGGGTGTAGTTTTTAGAATGGGGTCACTTTTGGGTATTTTCTGTCACCTAGGCCTCTCAAAGTCACCTCAAATGTAATGTGGTCCCTAAAAAAATTATTTTGTAAATTTTGTTGGAAAAATGAGAATTTGCTGATGACCTTTGACCCCTTCTAACTTCCTAACGGAAAAAAAATTTGTTTCGAAAATTGCGCTGATGTAAAGTACACAAGTGGGAAATGTTATTTAGTAACTATTTTGTGTGACATATCTCACAGATTTATGGGCATAAATTTTCAAAGTTTGAAAATTGCGAAATTTTCAAAATTTTCGCCAAATTTCCTAAATTTTCACAAATAAACGCAAAAAATATCGGCCTAAATTTACCACTGACATGAAGCACAATATGTCACGAAAAAACAATCTCAGAATTGCCAGGATCCGTTGAAGCGTTCCAGAGTTATAACCTGTCAAAGTGACACTGGTCAGAATTGCAAAAAATGGCCCGGTCATTAGGGTGTTTTAGTGGCCGGGGGTGAAGGGGTTAAGGGGCCTACAAGACAGAAAATACCATTTTAAAATTGCACCACTCAAGAAGTCTACTACTAACCATTTAGGTGCTTCCTAGACATTAAAGCAATGTGGAAGGAAAAAATGAAAATGTTACTCTTTCCAACAAAAATGTTGCCTTAGCCCCAAATTTTGCATTTTCACAAAGGTAACATGAGAATATGGACCAAACAATTTGTTTTGCAATATCTCTTGAGTACACTGATACCTCATGTGGTGAAAAACCACAGTTCAGGTGCACGGCAGGGCTCGGAAGAAACACTTTTGGAGTGCAAACTTTGTTGGAATGGATAGTGGATACCATATACACCGTGTGCAGAATTATTAGTCAAGTTGTATTTTAGATGATTTTTTTTATTATCCCGGAGGGATATCTGGTTATTTTCCATGTCGAGACTCCTAACAGAGGCTCCACGGACCTTTTTGATTTGCATACTTTCCAGGGGGCAATGCCCCTAGGATTTCACTGTGTTGAGCGCCTTCGCTGGCTGCCGGTAGTGTTTTCTCTGGCTGGCCGCCCCGAGATAAATGATTGTTTTGTCTTGTTGGTCTAGTAGGCGTTGCTTCCACCTGGCCAGAATCCTACTCCACACTGATGAGGGGCAATACCCCGAAACAGCTGTCTGTAGATGGATACCTGGCCTTGGTAATTCCCTTGTCATATCTTTAAACTCGTCAAGAGGATATTGACTAAAAGGGCCACTTAATATGGTGGTTATGGGGGTCTCCTAACAGAGACTCCATGGAACTCTAAGTTACACAGAGTTCCAGCAGAGGCCAGTAGTTGAATGCCAGCTACAACATGCTTGCTAGTATTCCAGTTAGCCTCAACACATAAGAAATAACAAGTGGGCATGGATATCTGACATCTATGAGGTTCTCCAAAACTTAGAGGAATCAACCAAGATGGTAAGTGACGATGACGCCATAATCAGAGTAACCATCCCTCTTCTGTGTCTACTTAAATACTCGCTGCTCTGGGGCCTGGCCCTGCTTGCGGAGGGCCTAACATCCAGGCTGCCGCTAACACCAGCCCCACTAATGAAAACTGTGCAGCGGCGGCTCCATCCACATAGCCTCAATGCGCAAGTAGCGTCAAGTGATAAACTTTCATTTAGTTTCCCTGTAAATATATCCCTTTTTCAAAAAGCACCCAGGGCACGGAACCGGGCAACAGCCACCAAGTGACATTCCCCAGTTATTCAATGCCAGCAGAGATGATGGGAGTGGTGACGACCATGCGGGCCCAAGAGAGAAGTGCGCCGTTTGACCAGGCCGCACCAACCTGTTTGCTGGAGTCCATCATCGACCAGACCGCATCACCGCCAGATCCAGTGAGACCTGAACCGGTCACATCACCTTCTCCGGAGGGGAGGGACCAAGTGGCACAGACATCCCCGGCCAGATCAGACCTTGCCGCATCACCTCTGGAGGAGAAGGATCAAGCTGCACCACCATCTGACCCAGTGACGACAGCCCAGGCTACAGCGTCATCAGGAGCCGCGGAGGAGGCTGCCGCCATCGCTGACAACTACTCCCAGGTACTGTTCCCAGTCGCTGTCGTGGACCAAGCAGCGAGCTACCCTGAACGAAGTAGCGGGAGAGCAGCGGTCGTCACCTGGGAGTGGGCCCGTGTTGAGGGTGTGCCAGGCCATCATCACCAAGCTGGCCCAGAAGCAGGAGCAGCGGGAGGCCCAGCGGGTGCAGGCGGAGGCCAGGGATGCCCAGGAGAAACAGCACCTGCGGCGTGCCAACTACCTGGCACGGGGACTGCTGTACCAGGGGGTGGTGGAGCACTTCAGCCTCAAAAGGGGATGGGGTTTCATTTCGGAGCCCGGCCTGAAGGAAGGAGTCTTCATCTCCTGCCGGGATCTGAGACCCTATCTTCCCAGAGGACAACATGATCGGGACTTGCATGTAGGCGGCAAGATCACTTACACCCGTCACTATGGAGAGCGGGGCTGGTACGCCCTTGATGTGGAGGTCGTTGCAGAGAAGCCATCCCCGCTCCCACTGCAGTACCAGTTCCCCAGCTGACACCAGGAGGCAGTGGAGGTACACAAGACCAGTGTACCTAGACTGTGAGTGCTGATCCCAGGAGGCCAGTCGACCCAGATGGCCCCTTTCCAGTACCCTGGTAGCTACTACCTGCTAAGTTACCAGATGTTTGTTGTTTTCCTTATTAATCATTAATAGTTAAATATGGACAGTAATAATTGAAAAATGTTGTCTTAACCTGTTTTGCAAAGTTGATAAAAATGGATCCAGGCTGCAGGACTGGCAGCAGCCAAAAATGTTAACCTGTAAATAGTTGCACCAGTCGTGCAAAACCAAAGTACAACCAGTGGACCCTGTTTAACACCACCACCCAGGAGAGGATGGGTGCAGAAAAGGTCTGCGGCAGAGGTGGCCGAGATCTGGTCACCAGGGAAACCGGTGACCTGCCTCCTAGAGAGTTTTGGGGCCAGAACCTTTGGGTGGTGGGTGAAGGGAGAGGGGTACTCCAGGTATGAAATGTTAAAGCCAGAACCTCCCCTGCGTGGGAAGATTGTTTTGTTTAAGTGTGCAAAATAAAAAGTGTTAACCTGTTTCACGTTGCAGCCCAAGGACGTGCTGGAATTAATCAAGGGGGAATATAGTGCCCCTGAGGTTATCAGGGAGCTACAAGGTGCAGGGCCTACCCCCAAGGAACCCGAAGACCAGTGCCGGTAACAACACAAACATTCCAGGTAATCCCTGTTTTTTTCCCCAATTCCCCTATAGACTGGTACTAGGCTAGGGTTGGACCAATGGATGGCCGCCTAGAGGTGAAGCCAATCCAGTCCAATAGACAACCAGGTGGGAGGGGCAGACAGTGGACTGTCAGACAGTAGATGGCAGGAGTCGGTGACAGAGAGAGGGTGCAAGCAGACGCACTGGCAGGAGTGAAACAGTGACCTGAGGGCCCAGGCAGTTGCTTGTCGGTGGAGTACAGTGGAGTACTCCCGGAACCACAGCAACAATGGTGTACAGAATCCTAGGTCAGGTAAATACTCCAAGCAGACCTGCTAAAATCTGCACAGTGAGGGGACCATAAAGGACCTCACTGACCTTGAAGTTCGGGACACAGTAGCAATGGGAGAATTGGGGAACAGGCCCTGAGACTCTGACCCCACAGTGTTCACGCTACCGTCATACGAACTGCCATTAAGAGACTACCAGGGGGGACCCCCAGCCACTCCAAGCCACCGAGACCCACCAACCAAAGAGAGGTGCAGGGGAAAGACGCCACCAGGTCACTAAACCGGCACTGGGACTTAGGGGACCTGCAGTCAACACCAGTCTTGCTCGGGTGACCAGTTTACATCTTACCGTGAGTAAAGGAACCAGTTACACGCAACCCCTTGTATGGCCTTTCTTCTTTCAACACCCATCTATATCACCTATCCTCTGGGGCCTGGCCCTGCTTGCGGAGGGCCTAACATCCAGGCTGCCACTAACACCAGTCCCAGTAGTGACAACTGTGCAGCGGCGGCTCCATCCACATAGCCGCAAACCTGAAGTGGCGTCACGGGATAAACTTTCATTTCATTTCCCTGTAAATATACCCCTTTTTCAAAAAGCACCCAGGGCACGGAACTGGGCAACGGCCACCAAGTGACATTCCCCAGTTATACACCGCCTGGGACCGAGTACCCCATAACCCTGGGTGACACACTCGCACACGTACAATGCCTGACCCATGTGCTCAATTTAGTGGTTCAAAAATTTCTGAAAACCTACCCAGATTTGTCTGAATGATGGTACACCATGTGTGCACCCATGTGCACAACTCAGCTACAGCTGCTGCCGATCTGGCAATACTGTGGCAGTGCTTGCAAGTGCCAGCTCACTGACTGGTGTGTGACATGTCCGTATGCTGGAACTCTAAATTACACAGAGTTCCAGCAGAGGGCAGTAGTTGAATACCAGCTACAACATGCTTGTTGGTATTCCAGTTAGCCTCAACACATAAGAAATAACAAGTGGGCATGGATGTCTGATAACTATGAGGGTCTCCAAAACTTAAAGGAATCAACCAAGATGGTGTCTACTTAAATGCTCGCTGCTCACAATTAAAGAGGAAGGTTTGCATACACACCAGATGGACATGGAGGAAGAAAGAAGACAGAGTGATACTATGCATTCCAGCCTTATCTCATCTTCCCAGTGCGGATTGGGTGATAATGAGCAGAAGGAAGCTGAGAAGGAGGAGGAACAGGAAATGATTGCCTGCTCTACAGAGGGTACTACCCACACCAGCTTAATCCTGTCTGTTCAGCATGAATGTCCTGAAAAGGAGGAGCAGGAGGGGGAGATGGTGAGGGCAGGGAAGTCTTGTCTGTTAGAGTCTGGCGTACATGGCTGACTTTATGTCCCACTGCTTTTGTCATAACCCTTGCATTATATGCATTTTGGCTAACACCGATTACTGGTTGTTCACCCTTATAGATCCACGCTACAAGGAGAACTTTCCATCTCTCCTTCCTGTGGCAGTTAGGGCCAGTTAAATGGTGCAATACTAGAAGGCCCTAATTTAACAATTAGTCAAAATTGTCAAAATCCACCTTCAAAAAAGGATCCTCAAAATATCCTGGGCGTCCCAATGGTCCTTAACTGAACGGATCATATGGTCCCCTTATTCAAGCATTGAGGTCCTGGTGTCCCTGTTCTCCCGACGCGTTTCATACGCTAGTAATCATCAGGGGAGTTTAGGTGTCGGTCCTCATTCACAAGGACTGGACAGAACATGCGGACGGCAGCAGCGGGCCTTCCAAGACACTGCGCACTGCTGCACTTGGAAGGCCCGCTGCTGCCGTCCGCATGTTCTGTCCAGGCCTTGTGAATGAGGACCGACACCTAAACTCCCCTGATGATTACTAGCGTATGAAACGCGTCGGGAGAACAGGGACACCAGGATATTTTGAGGATCCTTTTTTGAAGGTGGATGGATCACATTCGTGTGGGTGAGACCATTCCTTTTTTCTGAAGTCAGTGTTTTCTGGACCCTTCAAAATATGTGAGACCACACAATGGAATATGATTTATCCGAAATTTTATTCATAAATGTACACACAAAATAAAACAGGAGTGCACACACATACTCCTGGTTACTAGTAATCATCAGTTATGAGGGCATTAGAACCTCACCAACGTGGGGACCAAGACCGGACAAGAGGTGCATAAACTATGCCTGGGAAAGTATAAGGCTAATTGCCACTCAAAATAACCCCTAGGTTATCCCCCAGCATAGTAGGTGAACTCCCTCCACCTGGCTATGAAACCGGGTAGTGCAAATACTGAACCGGGATGCTCAAGGCAAATCCGATTCAAACACAGTGTTTAAGGTACATACCGGAAGTCGAAGCAAGTAAGGGAGCCGGTCCAGGTTCCACGCCCGACGCGCGTTTCGGGTACCTTTTTCAGGGGCACCTTTCCCTCTCCCTTAAATACCCCGTAGCCTCCAGGTGATGTCTATCCGTCCGTCCGCCGTGCGCACGCGTACATCGCGTCATGGGGAAATCGTATGCAAGCCGGCGGTCAGCGGAGACCCAAACCTCCGGGTAGTGCAAATACTGAACCGGGATGCTCAAGGCAAATCCGATTCAAACACAGTGTTTAAGGTACATACCGGAAGTCGAAGCAAGTAAGGGAGCCGGTCCAGGTTCCACGCCCGACGCGCGTTTCGGGTACCTTTTTCAGGGGCACCTTTCCCTCTCCCTTAAATACCCCGTAGCCTCCAGGTGATGTCTATCCGTCCGTCCGCCGTGCGCACGCGTACATCGCATCATGGGGAAATCGTATGCAAGCCGGCGGTCAGCGGAGACCCAAATGCGCATGCGTTGGAGAAAATTCTCCGATGACGTCTTTGACGCATGCGCATGGCCTCCTAAGACGCCGCCGGGTGCATACACCCAAGACTCTCGTCTGGACGGTGCGCTGGGAGGGCCAGAAAAGACATCACAGATGGGCAGTCCAAGGTAACAGATAAACACATATTACGCATAGTGTTGTTAACTAAGAATTCAAGCATGCCTCATCCACAGTATAGGGCACGGCCTTCATCAGGTCACTTAATCACCTTATAAGGTTTATTATTAATTATGCATAACTGTAGGCTATACACACAGCGGTTACAAACATGTGTACGCTGATCACATACGCAGTCTGTGTCCATAATTAGACAGCCGTGTCACATCTCACATGATAAATGCATGCCGGCTCAGCCGAGTGTCACAGTCACATCAGGGACACATCCGCTCGGCTAAACCATATAAGAATCGCGTCTCCACCATATGGGCATAGATACATTCGGATGGACCCCTACATATACTAACATGTGGAAAGAGTTATTTTAGCCAAAGGAACTACATAGTCACACAGTAAAGAGATTCGTCATATTAGTGAGTCAGTGTGCCTAAACATCAGGTCCATGCACGTGGACGTGACCACAATCATGGACCCCCAGACGCCGCCAGAAGTCCCAAAATGGCCACATCCACATCAGGGCACAAGATGAAAAGGCTACACGTCCAGATCAACATCCGTGATAAGACTATGTGCGCACTAGAACTGTGAAGTTTCTCAAGAAAATTTCTTGAGAAACTTCTGGGAGTGGAAGATTTCCGGACCTCCGGAAAAAATCCGCACCAAATCCGCGGCAAATCCGCATGCGGATTTGCCGCAGATTTGCCGCGAATTTGCCACGATTTTCCCGCAGGTTGTTCCCTGCAGATTTTGCAGGCCGTACTGCCGAAATCCGCAGGGTACCTGCGGAAAAGAATTGAAATGCTCATTTTCTCAAGAAATTTTCTCAAGAAATTCTTCTCAAGGAAATTTCTTGAGAAAAATCCGCAGTGTGCGCACAGCTATTTTTTTTTTACATAGGATTTGCTGGGAAATGTCTGCACAAAGATTGCAGACATTTCTCAAGAAATTTCCGCGGCAAATCCGCGGGTAAATCCGCGGGTAAAACGCACTAGTGCGCACATAGTCTAATTGTTCTGCTCAGTTTGATTACAACGATATCATAATTATAGCTTTTTTTATGTTTTGTCACTTTTAAAAAAAAAAAAATTCTTGACAAAATAATTGCTTTTGCATTGCTATATTCTGAGAGCTATAGCTTCTTTATTTTTTTAATGACTGCACAGTGTGGTGGCCTGTTTTTTGTGGGACAAGATGAAGTTTTCAGCCATCTTAGTTTTACTTACACTCGACTTTTTGATCGCATTTTATGCCACTTTTTTCGGCAGTATGATTAAAAAAATATATATATTTTTGCCACGTTTCTTTTAACTATTTATTGCTATGGGGTTTTTTTTTTTACATTTTTTTTGGTTCTTTATTTTGTGATGTTTAGAAACATTTTTAAATTTTAATTTTTTTTCTTAAAGTTTTTTACTTAGTTTATCTATGGGATTTCTTTAACTTTTACTAGTCTGATCTCTGGTGTAGTGCATTACCATAACTGTTTGGGCGCATCTCAGAAGGTAAGGCGTGCCATTTTGGCTGGAATAGATTGCAGACACCATGTTACAGTTAAAGAGCCCCTGACATGCCAAAAGAGCAGAAACCCCCACATGTCCCCATTTTGGAAAGTACACCTCTCCAGAAATTAATCTAGTAGACTTCTGAGCATTTTTAACCCTCAGGCGATTTACAGAATTGTGAACATCGGGCTGAGAAATCTGAAAAAATAGTTTTTTTTTCCAGTTTCCACTCAATAGGGACATAAGAGAAAATGAACAGTATAACTTGTTACACAATACCTCCTGAGTACGCCAATACCCCCATATGTGGTCAAACATTACTTTTGAGGCACAGTGCAAAACTCAGAATGAAAGAAGCAGCATATTGCAGTGCAGATTTTCATGGAATAATTTGAGGGTGTCATATCACATTGGCAAAGTCCCTGACATTCCAAATAAACAGACCACCCCCCCATAAGTGACCTCATTTTACAAACTATGTCAACCAGTGAATTAATTTAGGGCTGCAATGAGCATGTTCACTTCACTTGTACATTTTTACCACTAAAGTGTCATTTTAGCCCCAAGTTTATAATTTTTATTAGGGCAAATAGGAAAAAATAGACGACACAGTTGTTGTCCAATTATTCCTGAGTGCGCCAATACCCTAGGAAAAACTTTTCAGGCACAGTGCATAGCTCAGAGGGCAAGAAGCGCCATATTATAGTGCACATTCTGCTGTTAACATTTTGCTGTTATAGTTCATGGGTGATATGTCACATTGGCAGAGCCACTGAAGTGCAAGGACAGCAGAACCGCCCCCCTTTCTTTTACAAATTAAACCTCTTAATTAATTTATCTAGGGGTGCAGTGATCATATTGACATCATCGATGTGTCACAGAACTTTATATCATTGGGCTGTGAAGAAATAATAATTACATTTTTAATACAAAAATGTTTTAATGTGATGTCCCTGGATTTTACATTTTTAGATAAGGAAATGGGTAAAAATGGCATCAAACTTTGTCACACAATTTCTGCTGAATGTGGCAATAGCCCACATGTGACTGTACAGTAGTAATATATGCGACAATCTTGGGCGGCTGCAGGCTGCTATTTTTAAGCAATTTAACCAATCAGAGACGGCGGTGGGTGGAGAAAACAGTTAATATGTATGAGTGATAATTAGCGGACCCAGAAGTAGTGCTGCAGCCACGAGGAGACTCAGAAAGTGTGTCCTGCTTTATCCCTTCCTTATTTTCTTTCATTTGCAGGCTCGCCACACCACTAGCAGCCCTCTACACCATTTTATAACACATACATTTTGCCTCCCATTGAATTCAATGGGTTCAGCTAGGATCGTTGATCAGTTTGGCGATCTGATTGGCGAACCCAGGTGGGTTTGGTGATCCCGACCCAATACTCAGCAGGATCGCTCATCCCTATTCAGCACGACAGATGCAAGCTATTCCACACTGTCTGGCATTGTTGATGTAATTTCCCCTATCTATGGCACTCTTGAATTATTCACAGACTACTACTCTCATCTTCTTCATTACTGCTGTTGTACAACAGATTACTGTCCCTGTCCAATATCTCCTATCTCTATTCCTGAGCTGTGAGCTCTTTCATCCTCTCAGTATCTTATATCACCTGAAAATAGCTGCTACATTCCCTACATTGACTATTATACATGATATGATAGCCACACTTCATTAGCTACAGTGTAGGAAATAATTATTTGATTCCTTGCTGATTTTGTAAGTTTGCCCATTGACAAAGACATGAACAGTCTATAATTTTAAGGGTAGGTTAATTTTACCAGTGAGAGATAGAATATCCAAAATAAAATCCAGAAAATCACATTGTATAAATTATATAAATTTATTTGAGTTTTGCAGAGAGAAATAACTATTTGATCCCCCACCAACCATTAAGAGTTATGGCTCTTACAGACACTTAGATGCTCTTAATCAACTTGTTACCCACATTAAAAACAGCTGTCTTAAATTGTCACCTGTATAAAAGACTCCTGTCCACAGACTCAATTAATCAGTCAGACTCTAACCTCTACAACACGGGCAAGACCAAAGTGCTTTCTAAGGATGTCAGGGACAAGATCTTAGACCTTCACAAGGCTCGAATGGGCTACAAACCCATAGGTAAGATGCTGGGTGAGAAGGAGACAACTGTTGGTGCAATAGTAAGAAAATGGAAGAAATACAAAATGAGTGTCAATCAACATTGATCTGGGGCTCCATGCAAAATCTCACCTCGTGGTGTATCCAGGATCATGAGAAAGGTGAGAGATCAGCCTAAAACTACACGTAGGGAAGTTGTTAATGATCTTAAGGCAGCTGCGATCACTGTCACCAAGAAAACCATTGGTAACACATTACACCGTAATGGCTTAAAATCCTGCAGTGCCCACCAAGTCCCACTGCTCAAGAAGGCACATGTGCAGGTCCGTCTGAAGTTTCCAATGAACACCTAGATGATTCTGAGAGTGATTGGGAGAAGGTGCTGTGGTCAGATGAGACAAAAATTGAGCTCTTTGGCCTTAACTCAACTCGCCATATTTGGAGGAAGAGAAATGCTGCTTATGACCCAAAGAACACCACTGTCAAGCATGGAGGTGGAAATATGTTTTGGGATGTTTCTCTGCTAAGGGCACAGGACTACTTCACCACATCAATGGGACAATGAATGGAGCCATCTACCATAAAATCCTGAGTGACTGCCTCCTTCCCTCTGCCAGGACATTAAAAATTCCTCCGGACGTGCGCAAACCTCATCATCAACTACAAAAAACATATGACTGCTGTGCTTGCCAACAAGGGTTTTACCACCAAGTATTAGGTATTGTTTGCCAGAGGGATCAAATACTTATTTCTCTCTGCAAAATTAAATGTATATATTTCATACAATGTGATTTTCTGGATTTTTCTTTTTTGGGATATTCTATCTCTCACTGTGAAAATTAATCTACCCTTAAAATTATAGACTGTTCATATCTTTGTCAATGGGCAAACTTACTAAATCAGCAAGGGATCAAATAATTATTTCCTTCACTGTATGCTGTACCATGTGATATGATAAATGCAAGGTATTATTGGGGATTGGTCGCATCTGATGTCATGACAGAGTTCTGTTTCTGATCCAATCTTCTACAATGTGTAAAATGGCGGTGGCAAATTTTTGGCACTTTGCATGAATTCCATTGCCAATTGTTAAAGTTCAATGGGACTTTCGAGTTAAATAAAATTTGAGACAAATTTGATTTGAATTGAATCGATTTGATCATATCCTTAAGATAAATGGTCAATTCTACTGATATTGTATATTCAGCCAAGTTACTTCTAATACTTATGGCAGGATTTTCTCATGTGATAAGTAATTTTTCTGCTTAATTCTAAAGATGTATGGCAGGGAGGTTCAAGCTGAATAGGAAAATTACAGATAGGAGCCCATATCGGGAAAATTATTACATGGTGGGTTAACACGAATGTCTGTATAGGATCAAGAACATGATAAGTGCCCATATATCTGATCAACATGCAGGTTGATTCCCAGGTCCAAATTTTGCACCGGGGCGCATTGGACTCTATTTACACTATTAAGGGTAAAAACGCTAACTCTTTAATTAAAAATAAGATGTAGTGAATTATTGCTGGGGTGCTCATATCAGGATATCAATTCCCTTCACACACGACAGATGTGGGCTATGTCACAAAGGTAGCATCTGTGCCTAACAGCAATGGCCAGAGATGAACTCCAATCGTAGCAGTCAACCATCTATGTTTTGCTGTTAATTTTATGCACACCGACACCTATTGATATGTGGCGCCCCTGAGGCTTCAGACGCCACAGGGCACAGCACCTGATTTTAGGTGCTGTGCTCATCCTGGATTCTTGGGTGATCAGTGTCGGTTCTACACAACATCACACCTCAACACATGCCAGTTGTCAGGACACACCTTGGGTCAGGGTTTAAGGCAGGTACTCCATTGAAGCTGGGAAGCAGCAATCAGTGTACCTGGTTATGGAGCCTTAAGTCCCATTCACTGGCCTGAAGGGGTGGGGCCTGGCAGAGGGAGTGTGGGAGGAGTCAGTAGGAAAAGTGGGCAGAGCTAGTTTTGAAAAGTGGACAGTTGACACCAGTCCAGTTGAGTCCAGTCGAGTCCAGTCAGGCGTTGAGTCCAGAGAGGGAGTCCAGTCAGTTGGTCTGAGTAGAAGTAGGGGGACAGCTGACAATCCCCAATCAGTTCCAGTGAGAGCTCACTAGTGACTTTGGTGAAAAGAGGAGTGCGGTCGCTGGGGAGTAAAGTGTGATTACTCACAGGACCGAGCACCGTCAGGGTGTAGAGCCCTAGATTAGGGGACGCTTCAGGCTCACCTAATGAGTCTACAGGGAGAGAAGATTGTACATTTCTCAGCCCACCATAGTGTCCGAAGCACAGCAGCATACTCAGAGCCTGGGAATTGGTACTGAGGTACAGCCCATTGAAAGGTTTGTGCTGCCAGCAAACGGACCAGGAGTTTTGGATACAAAAAGCCAAGCAGGGGCCTTCGAAAGCTATAGGCTACGGGGACCCTCTAGTAACAGAGAGGTGCATGAGAGGAGACTTCACTGGGTCACAACTGGCACTAGGATCCGAGGAGTTCGGGATCGCCTGGAGCCCATCATAGTGGAAACTGGCACTCTGCGGGCATAAAGAACAGTGAATAAAAACACCATGAACCGCAGCCTTTGTGTCGCCTACTTCTTTCTGCACCCTGTCAGCCCTGCACCTCATCAACATCCACCATAGACTTTGCCAACGGTTGCTCCGGGGTACCTGCCCCACCTGTGGGGAGCAGGAAACATCTCAACTGCCATAACACCACCCCCAGAGGTCCCGTCCAGCAGCCGCGGCTCCAAAGCCGCAAAATACCACAGGTGGCGTAACGAATATTATATAAACTTTATTACCATCTCCCCCATACCACCACTTTAGTCGACTCCGACAGGGTCACGGAGCTGGGCCCCGCCATCGCTGACTACCCTGGACTAGTCCGGCCCAACACCGAGTCACTTAAGGCCCTAGGGCGGGCGAGTCAGATCATGTGAACATTCTGGGTTAACATGATTGGGGTCCTGCCATCTTGGTATTCCTGTGAAGCTCAGCCATAGTAAACTGTGATTTTTACTATATATTGCAATACTGCTGTACTCGTGATTTGACAACCAAAGGGTCATGCCTCCTAAGGAGCCTGAAAAATATAGTAAAAAAACAAAAATGTTTTTTTAAAATAAAAAATATAAAAACATGAAAAAATTAATATCATCTTTGCCCAGAATAAAAAAAATAAAAATAAAAAATTGGTATAACTTGTCCGTAAAAGTCTGGTATATGAAATATAGAAATAATTAACCCATAAAGTTGACTCATTGGAGGAAAAAAAACAACTAAATGCCAAAATTTTAGTTTAAAAAATGCAATAAAGGCAATCAAAATGTCATACTTAATTCAAATCAGCATAAATAAAACCATCAGCTCATCACGCAATAAACAAGTCTTTACAAAGCTCAATTAACATTAAAAACACACAAAGTAACACAAGCCACTAAAGGCCAATTTTTCTTTTTTTACATACTTCCGAATTGTTTTACACAAATTAAATAATAGTAAAAAAAACCTATGCAAGTTTTGGTGTAGCTATAATCATACCAACCTGAAGAATCATGCTGTTGGGTCGCTTTATAATACAATGGACACTGTAAAAATACCCACCCCCTCCAATTTAATCCCACTTGGAATTTTTTTCTCTATCTTTCAGTGCATTGGTAAAATCAATGGTGTAATTTAAAATACAACTCAAAAGAAGACCTCATAGGGCTTTGTCGATAAAAAACTAAAAAAGGCATGACTCTTGGAAGAAGAGGAAAGAAAACTGCAAATGGAAAAATGAAAATTATTTGTCGATGCAAGAGGTTAATCAAGTAAACCACAGAGAATTCTTAAAAGGTGGCAGAATTGCAAACTATACATACAGTAATCATGATCAGGTCATCTGATCATTAGATGGATATTATTAAATTATAAGATAGTTTTACATTTAGTAAATGTGCATTAGAGGTGGACTCTGCAGACATTCATTCAGTTAGTTGAGGTTGACAGAATTGCAGGAAAATTGAAAGACACCTTAGAGGGAACCTGTCAGGTCCAATATCCACCCAGAACCACGAGCAGTTCCGCGTGCATATTGCTAATCATTGCCTAACGGTCCCTAGCATGGCATATACTTTAGCATAGATAAAGAGATCTTTAGAAAAAGTGTTTCTAAAGATCCTTTTTGATATGCTAATGAGGCCAGGGACTAGGCGCAAGGGCGTTGCTTCCCCTGGCTAGTCGCCCCCATTAGCATGTTAGTACGCCCCTGTGGGCGTGCTAACATGCCAATGAATACGCAGTGTCGGAGGATGATCTTGTGGCGCCCTGGACAAGCCAGGACGTCACAGGTACTGCAACAACACACCCCACACCCCGGTTAGGAACATCTAAGTCAGACACAAATCCTTGTTGCCTCCCTCCAGGGGCTGATGTCCACACCAGGTAGGGTGGAGCCAGGCGGTTGGCTCCTCCCACCGAGAAGTTCACAGTCCTGGAGGCGGAAAAAGAGGAGAGAGGAGTTGGCAGTTGAGTGTAGAGCAAGAGTGAGGGAAGTAGTAGTGGAGGAACTGACTGGCCGTGTCCGGGTACGTGACCCGGGCACAGAAACAGCACGGTTGGCAGACGGTGGTGACCGTCTGTAGGAGAGGCCGATTGATGCACAACCGTAAGGACCAGGGACGGGCGGTGGCCCGCCGGTACCGGATCGGGGAGCGAAGAGAAGCCAGCACCCTCCGGCAGGGCCTACGGACCCTGACCAGGCTAGGAGTCGCCGTAAAACCGGTCAAATCCGTCAGCGAAGGGAACCTCCAGGGTTTCCCAGCAATAAAGACCCGACTGAAGGCAACCGTCCAAACCATGAGGGAGATAAAGCTACCGCCAGAGCTAGAGCTCCCAGGGCCAGAGCCTGCGAGCAAGAAGGGGCTCCCTTAGCCAACATACCGCAGGGGAGCGGGTTACCGGTGGGAAGCCATCGGGGCTGAGAACATAACACCGGTGCAGGGAGAGACAGTTACCGCCAGCCTACCGGGAGTAACCGTTGCAGCCGTCTGTGGGACTCGTCCTTCCAGCCGTTTGTTTTACCAGAGACTCCGTGTGCGTTACTGGCTGAGTAAGTACCACCATGCCGTCTGGCACTGCGCTGCCCCGCGACCCTGCTCCTGGTCAAGCCCCGCAATCCATCAAACGGACAATCACTCCGGGCCCCGGGACTACCACAATCCCCCTACCCACGGAGGGGAGGAAAACATCCCAGCTGCTCCCTGTCACCGCTCCCCGGATCCCCGTACAGAGCAGCGGTGGTGCCCCAACCTCACCACACACCGTGGGTGGCGTCACAAACTGACACCCCCAAACACCAACAAAACACCCCTTTCACTCACGGGCGAGGAGCGCCGCTCGAGTCCCCGGATCCGGCACACCACTCGAGCCACTGAGGAGCAGCAACAGCAGCGCCGGACCCGAGCGTGGTGAGCGCAGCGCCCCGCCGCCCGCGACAATCTCACTCACCTCTACGCAGCCATCGCCGCCTGACATTGGATTTCGGCTCAGTGCGCATGACCCAGGAGTTTCGGTCATGTGCACTATGAAGCTGGGTGTATGCGTCCTGGCTTCACACTGAAGTAGTGTGCATGACCGAAACTCTGGGGTCATGCGCACTGAGCCGAAATACAGCATCGGACGTGATGGCAGTGGAGAGGTGAGTGAGATCTTCCTTTGACGCTGCACATTCATTAGCATGTTAGCACAACCCACAGGGGCGTACTAACATGCTAATGGGGGCGACTAGCTAGGGGAAGCAGGGACAAGTCCCTGTGCTCATTACCATACGATAAAAGATCTTTAGAAATAGTTTTTCTAAAGATCCCTTTATCTATGGTAGTGTATGCAGGGATTAGCAATATGCACCCAGAACTGCTCTTGGTTCTGTGTGCATATGCACCTGACAGGTTCCCTTTAAACAATGTTGGGTTGAAGTTGGAATCTTGACCTTGTCTTGTGTCTTGGACCTCACACTGGGTTTGGTTTACATCCAACCTAGATGTAGGTGAGGACTGGGTAAATGAAGGAATGTCAGGCCAGCCAAGGCATCAAAAGTAACACTTTTCTGCACAGTGACTGTGAAATGTCACCTGCTGTAATACATATGGTACACCTTTGGTATATGGTATACCTTTCACATTTTTGTAAACATTTTATTACATTGGACAACACAAGGTATAACACGTTGATACAATGTAAAGTAGCTAGTGTACAGCTTGTATAACCTTATAAATTTGGTGTGCCCGCTAAATAACTCAAGACACAGCCATTAACATCAAAATTACTGGCAACAAAAGTGCGTACACCCCTAAATGAAAATTGCCAAAAGTGTGGATATTTTGTGTGGCCACTAGGAATGAGTGGACCCCTGGATGTTCGGATTCGCTGGGTTCAGCCGAACTTTAATTTAAAGTTCAGCTCTGTACCAGGACTTGACCTCAAACCCCATAGAAGCCAATGGCGACCTGAACTTTGGTGCTGTACAATGGCTGTAAAATGGTCATAATAAGAGCTAGGGGGCTGTAAAAGGAAGCAAAATTGGGGCAAGAGCTGGACAATTGCCGTGCAAACAAATGTGGATAGGGAGTAAATAAATAATTAATTAAAACTATATAGGATCCCCGACAGCTGCAGGTTGGTATTAGGCTGGGAAGGCTCTTAGTTATTTGGCCCTTCAGAGCCTTAAACTAGCAGCCCACAGCCTCCCCAAAAGTGGCACATCCAATAGATGCCAAACTTATGGTGCTTCTCCATGGGTCTTCTTGATTGCCCTGGTGCAGTGGCAATTGTGGTAATGGTTTATGGGGTTGATATCCGCTGTGCAATATCAGTTGGCATCAAACCTAGAGGTTAATAATGGAGAGGTACCTATCAGACACCACCATTACTAATGCTTGGGGTTATGCCAGCTGTCAATTCACAGCTGACATCAACCCTAAAAATATTACCCATATTGTCACCGTACCAGGATAAAGGAAGAGCTGGGCAAAGCACCAGAATTGGCGCAGCTAATGGATTCACCACTTATCGGACTGTTGTAGACTACTATTTTTAGGCTGGGATGAGCCAAATATACATGGGCGTCCCCAGCCTGATAATACCAGCCGGCAGCTGTTTGCTTTACCTTGGCTAGATATTAAAAATGGGGGGACCACACATCGTTTTTTAAACTATTTATTTATTAGTTAAACAGTACTTGGAATGGCTGTGATGGTTGCGGAAGTGCCCACAGCCAAAAGGCTTGTTGACTGACTGTGCTGCAGCCTTTCAACAAACTTTATTCAGCATACAAAAGGCATCTGAACTCCGAACTCCACCAAGGTCTTTCGTGAGAAGTCTGTGTTTGAGTTCAAGCACAAGACACTAGGTGTCTGGTATGGAACTCAGACTTTACAGTTTGCATTCGCTCATCACTAGTGGCCACGATTATTGTAGAGCAAGTTTCACAGATTGCACTAGAATCCTCTTCTACTCCTCCATGACATCACGGAGCTGGTGGATTTTAGAGACCTTGATCTCTTACACCTTCCCTTTGAGGATGCCCCACAGATGCTCAATGAGGTTTAAGTCTGGAGACATGCTCTTTAACAAAACATGCAAGTGTGTTTGCAGTCATTATCATGTTGGAATACAAAGGGAGGGGTTCATGCTCTGCTTCAGTATGTCACAGTACATGTTGGCATTCATGGTTCCCTCAATGAAATTTAGCTCCCCATAGCCAGCAGCACTCATGCAGGACCAAACCATGACATTCCCACCACCATGCTTGACTGTAGGCAAGGCACACTTGTCTTTGTACTCCACACCTGGTTGCCGCACATACGCTTGACACCATCTGAACCAAATAAATTTCTTGGTCTCATCAGACCAGAGGACATGGTTCCAGTAATCCATGTGCTTAGTCTGCTTGTCTTCAGCAATCTGTTTGTTGGCTTTCTTGTGCATCATTGTTAGAAGAGGCTTCCTTCTTGCTCAACAGCCATCAGCCATGCAGACCAATTTGATGAAGTGTGGGGAGTTTGTTCTGACATTGACAGGCTGACCCTCACCCCTTTATCCTCTGCAGTAATGCTGGCAGCCCTCATATATCTATTTTGCAAAGACAACCTCTGACTATAACGCTGAGCACGTGCACTCAACTTTTTGGTCAACCATTGCGAGGCCTGTTCTGAGCGGAACCTGTCTTGTTAAATCGCTGTATGATCTTGGCCACCGTATTGCAGCTCACTTTCAGGGCTTTGGTAATCTTCTTGTAGCCTAGGCCATCTTTATTTAAAGCAACAATTATTTTTTTCAAATCCTCAGAGAATTATTTGCAATGAGGTGCCATGTTGAACTTCCAGTGACCAAAATGAGAGAGTGTTTGAGCGATAACATTAAATTTAACATAATCACACCTGAGATCTTGTAACATTAATGAGTCACATGACACTAGAGAGGGAAAATGGCTAATTGGGCACAATTTGACCATTTTCATTTAGGGGTGTACTCACTTTTGATGCCAGCGATTTGGACATTAATGGCTATGTGTTGAGTTATCAATGTGTCCCGTCTTCAGTGTTGTCCAATGAAATAATAAAGTATTTTCAAAAAAATGTGAGGGGTGTACTCACTTTTTGTGATATACTGTAGGTCCAAATTGAAGCTTGAAAACAAAGCAGTATTTCAGAAAAGTTAAATTCTGTTTTGTTTAGAAAATCTAAACACATGCACAATCTAAAGCTATGAAGATTTAATGTGCTGCTGGCAAAAATAGAACTACTTAATTGTGCTGAATTTGTAATACTAATGAGTGTTGGCTTTAGTTCATTTTGCTGAGTCTAGCACTGCATTCTGTTTCTATTACTTTTCCCTTAACAACAGAGAAAATGAAGCAGCTATTACTAGTGATGAGCGAGTACTAAAAAGCTCGGGTGCTCGAAGCTCGGGCCGAGCCTCCCAAGATACTCGTGTACTCGGGCCGAGCAACGAGCCCAATGTTATCCTATGGGAGACCCGAGTATTTTTGTGAAATGACCCCCCGGCAGCATGGAGAAACCCTAAAAATGGCACAAAAGTCTCAGAAGAGTGCTCAAATGACATGGCAACAGCATGGGGAAGACCCCTTGAAGCATTTATCACTCAAAAGTCACAGCTGTGAACAATTTTGTCCGCGTTTTACGCCATTTTTACGGACTCACCAGAAAACCTTCCAAAATGACCCCAAAATGATTTTTCATGGCGGAAATGTTAAGGGCACATACCCAATAGTGAGATAGAGCTGGTGTATGTTACTTTTTGAGATTAATACATGAAAGATTTTACGTGAAAACATTGTGTGGCACTCCGATGTCCCTGAGAAGAGACGTACATGAAGGCCTCTTGAGTCTAATGTGCCCATTTTGAGGAAGTGAGTCTTTGTAGTATTTTCCTTTGCCAGGGCAGTCCAAAATTGTGAGGTTCACCAATGCCCCTGCATACAGACGTGCATGAGGGCCTCAAAACATTAAGTGTCCATTGTCAGGAAGTGAGTGTATTATAGTATAGCCCTTAGGCAGGGCAGCCAAAAATTGGGAGGCTCCACATTGTCCCTGGATAGAGACGTGCATGATGGCCTGTAAACCTGAAGTGCCCATTGTAAGGAAGTGGGTCTATTGTAGTATAGCCCTTAGGCAGGGCAGCCAAAAATTGGGAGGCTCCACGTTGTCCCTGGATAGAGACGTGCATGAGGGCCTGTAAACCTGAAGTGCCCATTGTAAGGAAGTGGGTGTATTATAGTATAGCCCTTAGGCAGGGCAGCCAAAAATTGGGAGGCTCCACGTTGTCCCTGGATAGAGACGTGCATGAGGGCCTGTAAACCTGAAGTGCCCATTGTAAGGAAGTGGGTCTATTGTAGTATAGCCCTTAGGCAGGGCAGCCAAAAATTGGGAGGCTCCACGTTGTCCCTGGATAGAGACGTGCATGAGGGCCTGTAAACCTGAAGTGCCCATTGTAAGGAAGTGGGTGTATTATAGTATAGCCCTTAGGCAGGGCAGCCAAAAATTGGGAGGCTCCACATTGTCCCTGGATAGAGACGTGCATGATGGCCTGTAAACCTGAAGTGCCCATTGTAAGGAAGTGGGTCTATTGTAGTATAGCCCTTAGGCAGGGCAGCCCAAAATTGGGAGGCTCCACGTTGTCCCTGGATAGAGACGTGCATGAGGGCCTGTAAACCTGAAGTGCCCATTGTAAGGAAGTGGGTGTATTATAGTATAGCCCTTAGGCAGGGCAGCCAAAAATTGGGAGGCTCCACATTGTCCCTGGATAGAGACGTGCATGATGGCCTGTAAACCTGAAGTGCCCATTGTAAGGAAGTGGGTCTATTGTAGTATAGCCCTTAGGCAGGGCAGCCAAAAATTGGGAGGCTCCACGTTGTCCCTGGATAGAGACCTGTTAGGTTCTTAGTGCCTCCGTGCTTGCAATTAAAATACCGCACGTGTGTGCCTGTTGGTGGCAGCTTTCCGCTGCATTTGTGTGAGTTTTGCAAAAACTTGGATATAACGCACAAGTCTAGTGAATACACATCAGCACAGCATTGCAAAATGTGCAAGGGCGTTGTCAACGAACAAGGAAGTGGACGTGATGGTGGTGCAGGCAGAGACCGAGGTTGTGTGCAAGCTCTAATTTCGCCACAACAAAGGGCCACATCTAGTCGCTCGCACGTCCTGTCCCAAATTCTTGGGGACCGCAGCAGTACACCGCTCTTGAACCAAGACCAGTGTCAACAGGTTGTTAGTTGGATAGCGGATAATGCTTCCAGTCAGATTGCACCACCACAAACACTCTGTCTTACACACGGTCAAGTGTCAGTAGCCGTGATACTGCACCGCACATTTCAGAACCTGATCCTCCTTCCTACCACCAGGCCGAGTACACGTCCACGGACATTACTGATCCCACACTTGGACACTCGGAAGAGCTGTTCGTTCACGTTTCCATTCACAAATTCTGGCCTCTCGCCAGCTCCTGTTGAAGTGGGCCATGACGAGATTGTATGTACAGATGCCCAAATATTTGAGCAGCCTCGTTCTCACGAAGTTGGCAACGTGTCTCAACAAGGGGTGGACGATGATGAGACACAATTGTCAGGAAGTCAGGAGGAGGAGCAGGGTGCGGAAGAGGAAGACGACGTGGTGGATGATCCAGTAACTGACCCAACCTGGCAGGAGGATATGCAGAGCGAGGACAGCAGTGCACAGGGGGAGGGAGGCGTAGCATCACAACAGGCAGTAAGAAGCAGAGTGGTGGCCCCAGGCAGACGTCAGGCAACTGTTCCCCGGAACAACACGACACAAGGTGCCTGTACAAATGTTAGGTCTTCCCGAGTCTGGCTGTAATACTATTGTATGTATTGAGGATTTCGATTGCGTTAGGGCAATGACAACCAGAGACGAGTTCTTGGTGCAAGACGTTTATAATATGCAACCAGCAAATATGTACATAAACGGAACAAAAACACAGTAGAACATAAATACAGGAAATACCTTCCAGGGACGGAGCGAAAGGGAATTCCCGGGACCGCGCACCGGACTCCCCCAGGGAGACCACCAAGAGCGAACCCCTATACAGGGACTGTCTGGCAATCACCCCAGAAGCCCTAAATGCGCAGCAGCCGGGACACAAAAGGGCAATAGGTAAGTCCAAAAATGTCCGTACGTGATGTGAGTCCAGAGTGGTATTAAACGGAAGGAACCGGGCAGAAGTGCCGACCAAAGACGGCAAACGGAGTCCGGGCACAGCTAGATGATACCAGATGAAGTCCAGAGTCGGTGTCGGTTGTTTTCCAAGAGGATCCGAATAACAATCAGGAACCAAAAGCAGCAGGGCAGGAGCACACAGGAAGCAGTATACTCAGGCACTAGACTAAGCTTTAGGGGCGGCTTTTAAACAGATGGACAGGAAGTAGGGCAACAGAACAGAAAACTCCATGTTAACAAAGGGCAAGCTCTTTCAAAAGAAAACTGGAAAACCCGGAACTCTGACACTGGCAGTTTTTTAAGTTGGCTCCAGATGATTCTAAAAAGGCCATTTGCAACACCTGCCATGCCAGCATCAGCAGGGGTACCAAAACTAGCAGCCTGACCACCACCAGCATGATCAGGCACATGTCAGCCAAGCACCCGACTTTGTGGGAAGTACAACAGAGTCGAGGAGCAGTGCTTGCTGATGTCACTGCTACGTCTTCGCTGGTTGTGCATGCGAGCCAATCCCCTGTCCATGCTGCCTGCGAACAAGCCTCCTCCACTCCTGCACCTGCAGTTGCCTACGCAGAAAGAACACCATCATCAAGCACGTCCTTGTCCCAGCGCAACGTTCAGTTATCCATTCAGCAAACCTTTGAACGCAGGCGCAAATACACTGCCAACACCCCACATGCCACAGTTCTAAATGCTAACATTTCGCGACTGCTTGCGCTGGAAATGTTGCCTTTTAGGCTGGTTGAGACAGAAGCATTCCGCGACATGATGGTGGCAGCTGTCCCACGTTACTCGGTCCACAGCCGCCACTATTTCTCCCGGTGTGCCGTCCCCGCATTGCATAACCACGTGTCACAAAACATCACACGTGCCCTGAACAACGCTGTTTCAGCCAAAGTCCACCTAACCACAGACACGTGGACAAGTGCATGTGGGCAAGGCCGCTACATCTCGTTGACGTCACACTGGGTTAATATTGTGCAATTGTGCAAGCTGGGACCCAGTCTGAGCGAGGGACGGAACACGTCCTTCACACACCAAGTTTTGCAGGCCCTACCTCAGTCAGGGTTTCACACACACTCTACAGCTCCGGAATGTCATGCTCCTCAGCCTCCTCCTCCTCCTGCGCATCCTGATCCACTTTACCCTCCACACCAGTCCCAAGCTGGAAGTGTCGCATGCGGAGGAGGGGACGGTGCGCTCTCCCACTGCTCGGGTCCGGCTGACGCTGCTCTACGGCTGCTGCTGCTTGTTGGCTCGAGCGATGGCCGGATCCCGGGGACTCGAGCGGCGCTACTCGCCCGTGAGTGAAAAGGGGTGGTTTGGGTTTTGGGGATATTGTCCGTGACGCCACCCACGGTTGTGGTGATTGTGTGGACACCACCGCTGCTCTGGACGGGGATCCCGGGAGCCTGTGACAGGGAGCAGCTTTGTTGTTATTTCTCCCCTCCGTGGGTAGGGGGGTTGGTTGTCCCGGGGCCTGGTGATGGGGTAGACATGGATGACAGGTGGGTTGCGGGGCCTGATGAGGTGCAGGGTCGCAGGGGCAGCGCTGTGCCGCACGGCACGGAGGTACTCACTCAGCCCAATGATGATGACACAGTTCACGGTTAAACAAGTGGCTGGATGGACGGGTCACTCGGACGGCTGCGGTTGTTCCTCCCTGCAGGTTAGTGATGACTGTCTCTCCCTGCACCTAAGTTAAGTGTTGGTAGTGATGGTTTCCCAACGGTAACCCGCTCCCCGACCTGGATATGGGCCGGAGGAGCCCCTTTTGCCCACAGGCGCTGGCCCTGGGAGACGGTTGCCCTTGGCGGTGGCTGTGTCTCCCCTTCACGGTTGTACGGTTGCCTTCTATCTGGACTTGGCTGTTTGGAAACCCTGAGGTTCCCTTCACTAACGGATTTGGCAAATTCACGGCGACACCAAGCCTTGCCGGGATCCGAAAGTCCTCTGCCAATGGTGCTGGCTTCTCTTTGTATACCGGTCCGGTACGGCCGGGTCACCACCCGTCCACGGTCCTTACGGCAGACTCCAATCGGCCTCCACTGCAGACGGTCACCACATCCTGCCAACCTTGCTGTCCTGTCCGGGCCACACACCCGGACCAACTTCAGGCTCTTTGCTGTCACTTTTCTCCTCTCTACTACTTTCCTCCTTCCACTTCCTTAGCTTAACTCTCACTGCCTGTGTTTTCCCTCCTCCTCGGTGGGTGGAGACCAACCGCCTGGCTCCACACCCTGGTGTGGACAACAGCCCCTGGGGAAGGCAACAAGGATTTTGTGTTTTGACTATGATATGCCTGCAGGGAGTGTGGGGTGTTTAAGTGTTGTGCTCTGTGGCCCCTGGCTTGTCCAGGGCGACACAGAAGCACTGCAGCACTGCCTCGGCGAAGCGGCAACAGGCAGTGCTGAAGCTAATCTGCATAGGTGACAAACCCCACAATGCAGAAGAGGTGTGGACAGCTCTGAAACAGCAGGCAGATCACTGGCTCACAACTCTGAACCTAAAGCCAGGAAAGGTCGTGTGTGACAATGGCCGGAACCTGGTGGCGGCTTTGAGGCGAGGCCAGCTGACACATGTTCCATGCGTGGCCCATGTGCTCAACCTCGTGGTTCAGCGGTTTCTAAAGTCATACTCAGAGCTGTCTGATCTGCTGGTAAAAGTTCGCCGCCTGTCTGCACATTTTCGAAAGTCACCTACTGCTTCAGCCGGCCTTGCCGGCTTAAGACACCGTTTGCATCTTCCGGCACACAGACTGGTGTGTGATGTCCCCACGCGTTGGAATTCAACTCTGCACAAGTTGGTCAGGATATGTGAGCAGAAGAGGGCAGTTGTTGAGTACCTGCATCACCTAAGCCGTCGGGAAATGGGTCAAACTCCACACATAACACCTGAGGAGTGGAGATGGATGTCCGACCTATGCACCATCCGCCAAAACTTTGAGGACTCCACCAAGATGGTGAGCGGCGATGATGACATTATTAGCGTCACCATACCGCTTCTCTGCCTTCTAAAATGGTCTCTGCTGAAAAACAACCATGATGCATTGCAGGCGGAGCGCGATGAGTTTGAGCAAGAAACAGTAGTGGGTGTGGGTGATGATAACACACAGCCCAGCCTCGTCTCATCACAACGTGCAGTGGAGGACTATGACGAGGAGGAGGATGAAGACATGGAGCAACTCTCTGGCCAAATTGAGGATATGACATGCAGTCATATCCTCGGTTCAGCGTGGCTGGCCAGAGGACAGGGTAGATGATGAGGAGGAGGAGGAGGAGGACAGCATGTTCAGTCATCGTGTTGGTCAGGATACTGAAGTGATGGCTGTTAAGAGTCTGGCACACATGGCTGACTTTATGGTAAGCTGCCTGTCTCGTGACCCTCGCGTTAAGAACATCTTGGCCGACAATCATTACTGGTTGGTAACACTGTTAGACCCACGCTAAAAGGAGAACTTTATGTCTCTTATTCCCGAGGCGGAGAGGTCAGGCAAAATGCAGCAGTTCCAGAAGGCCATAGTCACGGAAGTAGGCAAAGCATTCCCCTCACAAAACGCTAGCGGCATAGGTCATGAATCAGTGGACAACCGAGGCGTACAGCCGAGAGAGGCACAAGTCCAATCCGCCAGAGGTAGGAGAACAGTCTTTAAGATGTGGGACAGTTTTCTCAGCCCCTCACGTACCACAGCCCCTGAGGTGCGGGGTAGTGCCACAAGAAATCCTAAGTTTGCCCAGATGCTGAAGGAGTACCTTGCAGATCGAACAACTGTACTCCGACATTCCTCTGTGCCTTACAATTATTGGGTATCTGTCACGGCCGGGCGGTCGGGCCGACCCAGGAGGTGGATCCACTGGACCGAACTCTTAAGATGGTGGTAGGGAGTCCGGCAGCTGAAGCACTGATGGGCAGCAGAACAGTCCGTGCAAGTGAAGGCAGCGGAGGAGTCCCTGGGACCACGGTGTCACAGATGGTAGTCCTGGTGACGTAGCTCAGGTTCGGAAGCCGAGATGATATCAGGCGGGGTCCGGAACCTCAGGAGCGAGATGACGGGTCACCGCAGGGATCCGAGATGGTACGGACTGTCAGATGGCAGACGGACAGTGTGCGGGGTTCAGGATACGGCAGACGGGATGGCGAGGCAGGTACGGCTCTACAAAGAGAGATAGGTGAGTACAGGCACATAAACACCAGGAGACCTGACTCCTAGCTCAGGGAACACGAAGATCAGGCCCCGCCCCCTTGGACACTAACCCCCTTTATACCCAGTACCTGTTCAACCTCATTTCCTGTTAATGGACGCTGGCCCTTTAAGAAAGGGTCAGTGACCGCGCGCGCGCCCTAACGCGCATGCGCGCCGCCCGGGTGCCAGAAGCCAGGGAAGGAGGCTGAGGGGAGGACGCAGGGGAGCCGGCCAGGTCCTGGGAAGCCGTCGGGCGCCGGGATCGGGGACCAGGGGGCCTGGGACGGACGGAATCCGGGGGCTGGGGAGCGGGCAGCGTGGCAGGTGAGCCGGGGAGCGGGGGTGAGGACCCGGGGAGCGTGACAGTACCCCCCCCCCCACGCCCCCCACCCCGCAACCGGGACATGAAGGCACGGATAAGAGGAGTGCCCACGTTCTCCCTGGGCTCCCAAGACCTATCCTCAGGACCATACCCCTCCCAGTCCACCAGGAAGAACTGCCGACCTCGTACGGTCTTCATGGCCACGATATCCCTTACCGCATAGATGTCGTCATCGGCAATAGGTGGAGGGGCCGGACTGGCAGCATTGGAGAAGGGACCAAGGACAACCGGCTTGAGCAGGGAGACGTGGAATGAGTTGGGTATCCTCATCGTGGCCGGGAGCTGTAGCTTGTAGGAAACCTCATTGATCTTGCTGAGGACTTTAAACGGCCCAATGTAGCGAGGACCCAGCTTGTATGACGGTATCTTCAGGCGGACGTACTGGGAAGCAAGCCAGACGAGGTCTCCAGGAGAGAAACACGGAGGGTCTAGACGCCTTTTGTCAGCGTGTTTCTTCATCCGCTGGGAAGCGCGTCCAAGGGACGCCTTGACAGAGTCCCAAATGGTAGCGAAGTCACGGGCTACAGTATCAGCCGCAGGGACATCCGAAGAAGGGGATATAGGCAATGGAACGGAGGGCTGAAGTCCGTAAACGACATGGAAGGGAGATTTGGAGGACGACTCACTGATGTGGTGGTTATGTGAGAACTCAGCCCAAGGCAGAAGCGTGGACCAGTCGACGTGATGGGTGTTGACATAGTGACGTAAGAAGGATGTCAAGATTTGATTGACCCTCTCCACTTGGCCATTAGACTGAGGATGGTATGCGGAAGAAAAGTCCAGAGTTACTCCCAGGTGTTTGCAGAGCGCCCTCCAGAAGCGGGAGGTGAACTGAGTTCCTCTGTCGGACACGATGTGGGATGGAAAGCCATGCAAGCGGAAGATGTGATGGATATAGGCTTCCGCGAGTTCCTGAGCAGAGGGCAGTCCAGCCATGGGGATGAAGTGGGCCATTTTGGAGAACCGGTCCACCACGACCCATATGACTGTGTGTCCAGAGGATAATGGCAAGTCCGTAATAAAGTCCATCGCAATGTGTTGCCAGGGAACTGAGGGTATCGGTAGAGGCAGAAGACGGCCATAGGGCAGGTGTTTGGGCGTCTTGTTCCTGGCACAAGAGGAGCAGGCAGAGACAAAGGCGGCGACGTCAGTGCGAAGGGATGGCCACCAGTAATGGCGTACAATCGCACCCCATGTTCTCTTCTGGCCTGCATGGCCGGCTGTTTTTGAGGCATGACCCCAGTGTAACACTTTTTGCCTGTCGGTCTCCGAGACATAGGTCTTCCCGGGTGGTATTTGGGCCAGAGTGACGGGAGCCACCGGAACAATCTTGCTAGGAGGGATGATAGGTTGGGTAGTCTCTTCCTCCTGCTCCATGGACATGAGGGACCTAGACAAGGCATCGGCGCGTACATTCTTGTCCGCGGGTCGGAAGTGGAGCTGGAAGTCAAACCTGGCAAAGAATAAGGACCACCTGGCTTGCCGCGGGTTCAGTCGCTGAGCGGACCGCAGGTATTCCAGGTTCTTGTGGTCCGTGTAGATGGTCACGGGGTACACTGCTCCTTCCAGGAGGTAGCGCCACTCCTCCAGAGCTAGTTTGACCGCCAATAATTCTCGGTCACCGATGGTGTAATTCCGTTCTGGTGCTGAGAAGCTCTTAGAAAAGAAACCGCAAGTCACCATCTTCCCGGAGGAGGATTTTTGCATGAGCACTGCTCCGGCTCCTGAGGAGGAGGCATCCACCTCCAAGGTGAACTGGCGGTTTAACTCCGGTCGGTGGAGTACAGGAGAGGAGGCGAAAGCTCGCTTCAAAGAGCAAAACGCGGCGTCGGCCGCAGGTGACCAGTCCTTTGGTTTAGCCTCCTTTTTGGTCAAAGCGGAGAGAGGGGCAGTCAGGGCGGAGAAGTGCGGGATAAACTGGCGGTAGTAGTTGGCGAATCCCAGGAACCGTTGGATTGCCTTCAGTCCCGAAGGAGGAGGCCAGTTGAGTATGGAGGAGACCTTCTTTGGATCCATCTGCAACCCAGTACCCGAGATGATGTATCCCAGGAAAGGGAGAGAAGACTGCTCAAAGACGCACTTCTCATATTTGGCGTAGAGACGATTCTCTCTCAGTCTTTGTAGGACCAGCTTTACGTTCTCTCTGTGGGTCTGGAGGTCCGGAGAGAAGACAAGGATGTCATCCAGATAAACTACTACACAGAGGTAGAGGAGGTCCCGGAATATGTCGTTCACCAGTTCTTGGAATACGGCAGGAGCGTTACACAGACCGAAGGGCATCACGCAGTATTCGTAGTGCCCGTCGCGAGTATTAAATGCGGTCTTCCATTCGTCCCCAGAGCGGATACGAACTAGGTTGTAGGCACCCCGAAGATCCAGTTTGGTGAACCCACGGGCTCCTCTGAGCCGGTCGAACAATTCGGGGATGAGCGGTAGGGGGTACTTGTTTTTTATGGTGATCTGATTCAAGCCCCGGTAGTCAATGCATGGGCGTAGGTCACCCTCTTTCTTCTTAACGAAGAAGAAGCCTGCTCCCGCAGGAGAGGAGGATCTCCGGATGAATCCCTTTGCCAGGCTTTCCGTGATGTATGTGGACATGGCCCTGGTTTCCGCTGGAGACAACGGATATATCCGTCCTCGAGGTGGTGTTGTTCCTGGGAGCAGGTCGATGGCGCAATCGTAGGGACGGTGTGGCGGAAGTACCTCAGACTCCTTTTTGTCAAAAACGTCCGCGAAGGACCAATAGGCCGAGGGCAGTTCCGGTAGGTTCTCTGGAGCCGGGGGACGTCGGATTGGTTGTAGGGACTTTAGACATCTCTCATGACAGGCAGAGCCCCAACGAGTGATTTCGCCAGTACCCCAGCTGACTGATGGTTCGTGTGTCCGCAACCAAGGAAGTCCCAGCAGGATTTGATGGGACATGTGTGGAAGGACGTAGAGAGCGATGTTCTCGGTGTGCAGAGCACCTATACGCAATTCCACCGGCTTGGTGATCCAGGAGATGGTATCAGAGAGGGGTCTCCCATCCACCGAGGCAATCATTAGGGGCTTATCGAGTGGAGTAACAGGCAGCTGGTACTTGTCCACCGTGGCCTGCTGGATAAAATTGCCTGCTGCTCCGGAGTCGAGGTATGCCTCAGCCGTGAAGCGCGTCTCTCCTGTTGACACTTGTACCGTCCACATAACTGGGTCTGAGAGAGTCCCAGCACCTAGGGTGGCCTCTCCTACCAACCCTAGGCTTTGGAGTTTCCCGGCCTTTCCGGACAGGAGCGTAAGAGATGTGTGCCCTCTCCGCAGTAAAAGCAGAGGCCTTTGGCGAGCCGCTCTGCTCTACGTTGGTCAGACTGTCGTACTCGGTCAACCTGCATGGGCTCGTGGACAGGAATCCCAGCTGTTGAAGAGTGAGGCACAGAGGACTTCTGTGGAGGAGGGGAGTGCCGTACTGCACGTCTCTCACGATACAGCTCTTTGGAGCGTTCCTGGAAACGAATGTCCACTCGAGTGGCTAGGGCAATCAGGGCATCTAGGGTGGAGGGCACGTCACGACCCGCCAACTCATCCTTGATGCGACTCGAGAGTCCTTCCCAGAAGGCGGCTGTCAGGGCCTCATTATTCCACCCGAGTTCAGAAGCCAAAGTACGGAAACGGATGGCATATTGACCCACCGTCAGTGTTCCTTGACGTAGGCGGAGGAGGGATGAAGCAGACGCAGAGGCGCGTCCCGGCTCGTCGAAGGTGCTGCGAAAGGCCTGCAGGAACTCTTGAAGGTTCTTGGTCATGGGGTCCTCCTTCTCCCACAAGGGGTTCATCCACGCCAGCGCCTCGCCCTCCAGATGAGACATTATAAAGGCGACCTTGGCTTGGTCAGAGGCGAACAGATGTGGCAGCTGCGTGAAATGAAGGGAACACTGGTTTATGAAGCCCCTGCAGGTCTTGGGATCTCCAGCATAACGAGGTGGTGACGCCAAACGGAGACGGGAAGCATCTGAAGAGGCTGCCACTGGTGCGGGAGCCATGGCTTGCATAGCTGGGGACCTGGGTGCCGCAGGCGTCATTGATGCTTGTAACGTGTACAGGCGGGTGTCCACGGAGGTCATAAATTGCAACATGCGGGTCTGGACTTCATGCTGACGTCGGAGTTCCTCTTGCAAGGCCGCTAGTGCTGCAGCGGGATCCATGGCCTGATCTTACTGTCACGGCCGGGCGGTCGGGCCGACCCAGGAGGTGGATCCACTGGACCGAACTCTTAAGATGGTGGTAGGGAGTCCGGCAGCTGAAGCACTGATGGGCAGCAGAACAGTCCGTGCAAGTGAAGGCAGCGGAGGAGTCCCTGGGACCACGGTGTCACAGATGGTAGTCCTGGTGACGTAGCTCAGGTTCGGAAGCCGAGATGATATCAGGCGGGGTCCGGAACCTCAGGAGCGAGATGACGGGTCACCGCAGGGATCCGAGATGGTACGGACTGTCAGATGGCAGACGGACAGTGTGCGGGGTTCAGGATACGGCAGACGGGATGGCGAGGCAGGTACGGCTCTACAAAGAGAGATAGGTGAGTACAGGCACATAAACACCAGGAGACCTGACTCCTAGCTCAGGGAACACGAAGATCAGGCCCCGCCCCCTTGGACACTAACCCCCTTTATACCCAGTACCTGTTCAACCTCATTTCCTGTTAATGGACGCTGGCCCTTTAAGAAAGGGTCAGTGACCGCGCGCGCGCCCTAACGCACATGCGCGCCGCCCGGGTGCCAGAAGCCAGGGAAGGAGGCTGAGGGGAGGACGCAGGGGAGCCGGCCAGGTCCTGGGAAGCCGTCGGGCGCCGGGATCGGGGACCAGGGGGCCTGGGACGGACGGAATCCGGGGGCTGGGGAGCGGGCAGCGTGGCAGGTGAGCCGGGGAGCGGGGGTGAGGACCCGGGGAGCGTGACAGTATCCAAGCTGGACACGTGGCATGAATTGGCTCTCTACGCCTTGGAAGTCCTGGCCTGCCCTGCTGCTAGCGTTTTGTCAGAGCGTGTTTTTAGTGCCGCAGGTGGAATCATTACAGATAAACGCACCCGCCTGTCAACTGAAAATGCTGACAGGCTGACTCTGATCAAGATGAACAAGGGTTGGATTGGGCCAGACTTCACCACACCACCAGCAAATGAGAGCGGAATTTAAAGTTTGCCATGTACCTCCACTCACCCATGGGTACACACTTCTGGACTTTGGATAATCGCTGGACTGCTCCTCCTTCTCCTCATGCGCCACCATGATGATGACCGTTACAAATTGCAATACTTAGGCCTTTGTTTCAGGTATACCCCCAGTGGTAAATTTTTTCGCCCATTCTTTGCAGAATGGACATTACAACGACAGGAGACCCGCTCCTTTGCAATGGGAACAATGTTTTGAGGCCCTCATGCACGTCTCTACCCAGGGACAACGTGGAGCCTCCCAATTTTTGGCTGCCCTGCCTAAGGGCTATACTACAATAGACCCACTTCCTTCCAATGGGCACTTCAGGTTTACAGGCCCTCATGCACGTCTCTACCCAGGGACAACGTGGAGCCTCCCAATTTTTGGCTGCCCTGCCTAAGGGCTATACTACATTAGACCCACTTCCTTCCAATGGGCACTTCAGGTTTACAGGCCCTCATGCACGTCTCTATCCAGGGACAACGTGGAGCCTCCCAATTTTTGGCTGCCCTGCCTAAGGGCTATACTACAATAGACCCACTTCCTTACAATGGGCACTTCATGTTTACAGGCCATCATGCACGTCTCTATCCAGGGACAATATGGAGCCTGACGCTGCCACCGACTGCCACACACATGCTGTTTTTAAATGCAAGCACGGACGCAATAAGAACCTAACTGGTTTTTAGGAGCGACAATTACTGAGAAGTCTGACACTATCAGACACTGCTGACTGACGTGTATTATACACTAGACTTGTGCGTTATATAATAGTTTGTGCAAAACGCGCACCTGTACGCTGCCACCGACAGGCACACACATGCTGTTTTTAAATGCAAGCACGGACGCAATAAGAACCTAACTGGTTTTTAGGAGCGACAATTACTGAGAAGTCTGACACTATCAGACACTGCTGACTGACGTGTATTATACACTAGACTTGTGCGTTATATAATAGTTTGTGCAAAACGCGCACCTGTACCCTGCCACCGACTGCCACACACGTGCTGTTTTTAAATGCAACCACGGACGCAATAAGAACCTAACTGGTTTTTAGGAGCGACAATTACTGAGAAGTCTGACACTATCAGACACTGCTGACTGACGTGTATTATACACTAGACTTGTGCGTTATATAATAGTTTGTGCAAAACGCGCACCTGTACCCTGCCACCGACTGCCACACACGTGCTGTTTTTAAATGCAAGCACGGACGCAATAAGAACCTAACTGGTTTTTAGGAGCGACAATTACTGAGAAGTCTGACACTATCAGACACTGCTGACTGACGTGTATTATTATACACTAGACTTGTGCGTTATATAATAGTTTGTGCAAAACGCGCACCTGTACGCTGCCACTGACTGCCACACACGTGCTGTTTTTAAATGCAAGCACGGACGCAATAAGAACCTAACTGGTTTTTCGGAGCGACAATTACTGAGAAGTCTGACACTATCAGACACTGCTGACTGACGTGTATTATACACTAGACTTGTGCGTTATATAATAGTTTGTGCAAAACGCGCACCTGTACGCTGCCACCGACTGCCACACACGTGCTGTTTTTAAATGCAAGCACGGACGCAATAAGAACCTAACTGGTTTTTAGGAGCGACAATTACTGAGAAGTCTGACACTTTCAGACACTGCTGACTGACGTGTATTATACACTAGACTTGTGCGTTATATAATAGTTTGTGCAAAACGCGCACCTGTACGCTGCCACCGACTGCCACACACGTGCTGTTTTTAAATGCAAGCACGGACGCAATAAGAACCTAACTGGTTTTTAGGAGCGACAATTACTGAGAAGTCTGACACTATCAGACACTGCTGACTGACGTGTATTATACACTAGACTTGTGCGTTATATAATAGTTTGTGCAAAACGCGCACCTGTACGCTGCCACCGACTGCCACACACGTGCTGTTTTTAAATGCAAGCACGGACGCAATAAGAACCTAACTGGTTTTTAGGAGCGACAATTACTGAGAAGTCTGACACTATCAGACACTGCTGACTGACGTGTATTATTATACACTAGACTTGTGCGTTATATAATAGTTTGTGCAAAACGCGCACCTGTACCCTGCCACCGACTGCCACACACGTGCTGTTTTTAAATGCAAGCACGGACGCAATAAGAACCTAACTGGTTTTTAGGAGCGACAATTACTGAGAAGTCTGACACTATCAGACACTGCTGACTGACGTGTATTATTATACACTAGACTTGTGCGTTATATA
This sequence comes from Anomaloglossus baeobatrachus, assembly GCF_048569485.1. Lineage (NCBI taxonomy): Eukaryota > Metazoa > Chordata > Amphibia > Anura > Aromobatidae > Anomaloglossus > Anomaloglossus baeobatrachus. Next base: position 676,067,395 of record NC_134354.1, read on the forward strand.
ATAGTTTGTGCAAAACGCGCACCTGTACCCTGCCACCGACTGCCACACACGTGCTGTTTTTAAATGCAAGCACGGACGCAATAAGAACCTAACTGGTTTTTAGGAGCGACAATTACTGAGAAGTCTGACACTATCTGGACTGTTTTACACTGTGTACACCAGCCCCAGATATGATGAAGGCTGGTATACGGTCACCACTACCCTGCCTGCCTGCCTGTATACTGCTACAATAGTCCTGACAAGGACTCTTCTGGTCACTAGCCTGTATTCCGACCTGGCTATACCCTGCCTGTATATAGCAACAATAGTCCTGAGAAGGACTCTGCTACTGTACTCCGACCTGGCTATACCCTGCCTGCCTGTATACAACTAGAATAGTCCTGAGAAGGACTTCTGGTCACACTGTTTGCAGCCCTGCTCCGGAACTAACTATAAAGGGCCGCAAAGCTTTCCCTGAATCAGCGACACTCTCCCTGCACTGACTGTCTGGATAGTTGTGAGCAGAGCACAGCGCGCCGGCCGATATAAAGGCTCGGTCACGCTGTGCAGGCCGGCCAATCACTGCAATTCCACAACTAACAGGGCTGTGGCATTGCAGTGGTCTGCCAGCCAATCCCTGCATGAGGGCTGGCTCTCAAAAGAGCGCCAACATGCAGAAATGAAGACCACGAGTACAGCACGAGTATCGCGAGATTACTCGGTCCCCGCCGAGCAGCCCGAGTACAGCGATACTCGTGCGAGTACCGAGTAGTGACAAGCATGCTCGCTCATCACTAGCTATTACCAATACCAATTACTAATGCACTAGGAAGATGCAGCAGGCCCCCTTGATAAAGGTGGGGGCCGCAAAGGGGCAAAATACTAATGAAACAACCACTTACAACTTACTAATTCATGGAGGAGGTGATTGCTAGTATTAAACATGCACACAGATAAGGCTTGCATAGGAGGCCAGTCACACAGGTACATGTGATGCACATTGTCTGGCTTACAGCCTACTGAAGACGCCCAAACTATAAGATTAGGTGAGTTTCCCAGTACTATATAAGTGCACCAGACAAAACAGAAACCCCAATTTACCTAAGCAACACTAAAGTGCCTGGTTTCATCCTTCAATAAAAATTAAAAAATGTGCATTAAAAAGATAAAAATTATGTATAGAATACATGAGCTAATGGTCCATATTTTGGCCAAAATACGCAAAATCGCAACCCACGTCAAGGGTCCCCATACTTGAAAACCCCTGGACAATTACTTTTCTCATAAGAGATTGCTTTTAGGATATTGTTTACAGAAATATTCCTTGAGATTTTGCACTTTCTATTGTATGGTAGATTTAGGGTAAATGTTCACATAGTACTTTCTGCAGCGAAATCCATAGCAGCAAAAATTATTGTGGATTTTGTTGCCAAAATGCTAGAGATTTGCCTCAGATTTCACCCTCCCCATTGAAATGAGTAGTGTAATCAGCAGCGGAAATTGGTTAGCTTAAGAATTTAAATATGCAGTGCCTGATCAATTTCTGCTGCAGATTTTCTCTGCAGAAACTGGATAAGATTTAATAAAATATATCAGTACTTTAACACACTGATGAGCGAAAGAAAAAATTTTTTTTTAAATTTTGACTTTCGGGCTCCATATCTCCCCATCCACTACAGCAGGGATCTGCAACCTATAGCTCGGTAGCCACATGTTGCTCGTGGGCTCATTACATTATGTATGGCTCGCGGCTGTCTGCCAACTTGATGCAAAAGCCCCTGGTCTAACAAACAGCTATGAAGAGTAGGTCTCCAGATGGTGACTTTTGAGAGTAGCATCACATAGAAAAGCAGATCTGAATGGGGGTAGGCTAGGATACCCTGGATCTTGGTATATTACCTTAGTGTGATTTCTGTGGAGAAGCTATGACTGTCATTATACTGATGTTGGGAACTCTGGGTGTCACTACTGTGAGGGGTGGGAGCTGGATGACATAATGGTTGGGAACCACTGCACTACAGCTTCAAATGTGAGACTACTTTCAATTTATAGACAATCATCTTGGCTATCTCATGATTAGTTATGCAGCTTATTGACATGTCACTGCATTGTTACTGTTTTGCTCCTGGTAGTGAAAAAATCTTTTTCTTCCTCTATACTACAAAATCCAACCTGTTCTCACATTCCTTAATAGCTCAGTGTGTTATTAAGTTAATTCCCAAGATCATTAGTTCAAATTGAGGAGCAGCCATGAAGAAGATTTCCCAAGAAAAGAGAAACACAATCATCCAGCTCATCGACTGCGATCTCTCGGCCAAGAATATTGCCAAATAGTTGCAGGAATATGACATACAGTCTGTCCATCTATTCAAAAGCCAAAAGGTGGATGTCCAGGCAAAATATCAGAGTCAACAAATCAGCTCATCACAAGGTCTATCAGTTCTGGTGCAACAAACATGGCAATGGAGGTGGATTGTATACGCCATAACAGTGAGGTCAAACACTTCCATGCAAGCGCCATGTGATGCACGTTATCCAGGTCTGGAATGGTGGCCCGAAAAAAGGTGAAGAAGCCTCAACTTTAATATCGTCATAAGAAGCATCAGCTCGAGTTTTCAAAAAAAGTACGAAAAGGGACACGTGTATAGGGACAGGCTAGCTATCACCTTAACATCTAGACCATGCACTTTAAATGGGTTTCTTTTCCTTTTGGCACTCCTGGGGTTTATGTGTGGCGCCCTGGACTAGCCAGGTCATCACAGGTACTACAACATACACCCCCACCCTGAGACAGGCACATCAGCCAGACACAAAATCCTTGTTGCCTCCCTCCAGGGGCTGATGTCCACACCAGGTGGGGTGGAGCCAGGTGGTTGGCCCCACCCACTGAGGAGTTCACAGTCCTGGAGGCGGGAAAAGGAAGTCAGTGCAGAAGTCAGTTAGGGAAGTACAAGGGAGGGCAGTGGAGTAGTAGTGGAGGAGCGAACTGACCATGTCCGGGTGTGTGGCCCGAGCACTAAGAGCAAGGTTTGCAGACGGTGGTGGCCGTCTGCAGGAGAGGCAGATCAACGCGGAACCGTAGGACCGGGGACGGGCGGTGGCCTGCCGGTACCCAACCGGGGAGCGAAGTGAAGCCAGCACACACAGGTAGGGCCTGCGGACCCCAACCAGGCTTAGAGCCACCATTAGAGGTCAAATCCGTCAGTGACCGGAACCCCAGGGGTTTCCTAACAGCCAAAACCCGATTGAAGGCAACCGTCCGACCAACAGAAAGAAATACAGCTACCGCCACAGCTAGAGTTCCAAGGGTCAGAGCCTGTGGGCAAAAGGGGCTCCTCTGGCACATATATACGCTGGGGAGCGGGTTACCGGTGGGAATCCATCGGGACCGAACATACACGAAGGTGCAGGGAAAGGCAGCCACCACTAAACGTCCAGGAGAAGCCACAGCAGCCGGCTGCGGGTCCCGTCCATCCAGCCGTTTGGTTTACCAGAGACTTTGCGTACCTTTGTGGCTGAGTGAGTACTACCGTGCCGTCTGGCACCGCACTGCGCAGTCCAAGCGACCCTGCACCCATCCAACCCTGCCTCCCTGTCATCTCACCGGGCCCCGGGACCACCAACTCCTACCCACAGAGGGGGAAAACAACATCTCAGCTGCTCCCTGCCATCGCTCCTGGGATCCCCGTCACCAGCAGCGGTGGTGCTCAACCTCACCACAAGGGTGGCGTCACGGACCAAATCCCCAAACCAAACTACCCCCTTTCACTCACGGGCAAGGAGCGCCGCTCGAGTCACCGAGCAGCCGTCGCATCAGCGCCGGACCCGAGTGTTAGCGAGCGCAGCGGCGTCCTTCCCCGCCCACGACAACTTGGCGTCACGAACAGGATCTTACCGTTCTGCAGGCTGGTAGAAGTGCGCCTTGTGCCCCGCCGGCGGTGTCCGGACGAAAAATTTCAGAATCCGCCATTTTGGGCGCGAAGATTTTCCCGCTCGAGCGTCTTCTCGAGCAGTGGAAGCATGAAAGCCGAAGCCCCGCCCCTGAAGAGGAGGTGTCGAGAAAAGACCAAGGGTGGACGGATGGCATCCGGCCACATGTAAACCGAGGCCATAAAAGCAGGGACGCCAGGACTCTGCCGCCATTTGGTTCCTGGAAGATACCGCTGCCAGCATGTACCGTCCGTTCGGTAACCCCGCAGTCCCCGAGCCCGCGCCCGGCACCGCAGCGTGGGTGGAGGTCCGGATCGTTCAGCTGAGCAGCCGCCTGCAGGTCCGAATGCAGCTCCTCCTGGAGGAGTGGGAGGCCGACATGGCGGATGTGGTGGCGGCCATACGGAGACGTGAGGTGGAGAAAGTCTTGGAGGAGCGGGTAAGCGACCCACGCCCCTGTGTTCCTACAGGATCGGTCGTCGCGGCTGAGGGGCCCGGTCTGTGCCCGCTCACCCTGCTGCCTCCCCCGCTACCCATGTTGGCTGCTGCCCCGCCACTAGGCCCGCTACCCGCACAACCGGTAGCGTAACCCTGCCCGTCCACCCAAGCGGACCAGCCTGCATCCGAAGTCCGCAGACGACCCGCACCGCTTCCGTGGAAGTTCCCGAGGGCAGCGTCAGTCTTCGAAGACGCACCGGCGGCATCGGAAGTGACCGCACCCCGCATCGTTCCGGCTCCGGTGATCCGTCCTGTTCAGGAGGAGGAGGAGGCTCAGCAGGTGAGGACCCCTGTACCCATATCCCACGCCTCGGCTGAGGCTGCGCTGGGTCGCCGCTGTGAGGCAGCGCCCCAGGCCATGACACCGCGGAACCTTCCACAGCGAACAACAGTAGTGGGCAGTGTGAAGGAGATCCTGTGGGGTCCGACCCGCGCGCAGGGGCAGACAGACGCCCCTTACTGGGACAGGGAACCGACCCCGCTGGGCCGAGAGATTGCGGAGAGGGAGAGGTGGAAGACTGAGCTGATAGCTCGCACCATACAAGAGAAGGAGAACCTCCGCAGAGCCACCTTCCGGGTACGGGGCCCGAGATACGAGGGTCAGGTATGAAGATTTGACCCCCGCCGGGGTTTTGGATTTATTTTTGAGCTGGGCATGGAAGCCGAGGTGTTTGTGACCCGTCGGGATGTCAATGCTCACCTAACAGAGGGCCATCCGGGTCGCAACTTGTTCCCAGGCGATTTAGTAACCTACATGCGGCACTGTGGAGAGAGGGGCTGGTTTGCCCTTGATGCCAAGCTGAGAGGAGGCCAGGAGGCCCAAGAATCGGCCGAGTCCCCTCCTCCGGCCTGTGATGTGGATCTGAAGTAAGTCAGCGGTCCCTCCGTTGCACCGTTGTCCCTGTTGGGACCACCAGTACCGTTAACCTGTTAAGTAAATGACTGTGAATCAACCGAGTAAATCATCTGATTATCCGTCCGAAGAGAACCGTCCCCGTTGGGACTGGAGTTAATGTCCCCTGATAAACCGTTGATTACCCCCCACCGTGCATAAGAAACTACTTATGGCCGAGAACTTGCAGGGCACCCACGAACTTGTGGGATTGCAAATATGTTGGGGCATGTTTCCGTTGCCGCCTCCAGAGAGGCTGATTTGGAGGATGGGCCTAGAGGAAAGTGATGGCCCAGGCCCGCCACTACCGCAACCGGTGGCGATCCTCCGGGGGTCAGGGGTCCCCCATGGACGAGGGGTCCCCTGAAGTGACAGTCGGGTGACGCTCAGGCAACCTGGATCTGGACTGGGGTCAAGGGGTGCTGCCCTTTTTCTTAGGGGCAGCATCAGGGCTAGGTTGCTTGGGTGGGAGAGCGGAAGCCGTCCGTTATTATTAAAAATGTAAATATATGTGTTTCTGCAACGTTCAAGATGACCTGAAGTATGCTTAATGTTTACCGTTACATGTTATTTATTATTTTTACAGTTAAAAAGAAAAATAAAACCGGTGATGGACGGGCAGCCCGCGGACAGTCTGCATTTAACCAAGGGGGAATGTGGCGCCCTGGACTAGCCAGGTCGTCACAGGTACTACAACATACACCCCCACCCTGAGACAGGCACATCAGCCAGACACAAAATCCTTGTTGCCTCCCTCCAGGGGCTGATGTCCACACCAGGTGGGGTGGAGCCAGGCGGTTGGCCCCACCCACTGAGGAGTTCACAGTCCTGGAGGCGGAAAAAGGAAGTCAGTGCAGAAGTCAGTTAGGGAAGTACAAGGGAGGGCAGTGGAGTAGTAGTGGAGGAGCGAACTGACCGTGTCCGGGTGTGTGGCCCGGGCACTAAGAGCAAGGTTGGCAGACAGTGGTGGCCGTCTGCAGGACAGGCAGATAAACGCGGAACCATAGGACTGGGGACGAGCGGTGGCCCGCCGGTACCGAACTGGGGAGCGAAGTGCAGCCAGCACACACAGGCAGGGCCTGCGGACCCCGACCAGGCTTGGAGCCGCCATTAGAGGTCGAATCCGTCAGTGACCGGAACCCCAGGGGTTTCCTAACAGCCAAGACCCGATTGAAGGCAACCGTCCGACCAACAGAAGGGAATACAGCTACCGCTACAGCTAGAGTTCCAAGGGCCAGAGCCTGCGGGCAAAAGGGGCTCCTCCGGCACATATATACGCTGGGGAGCGGGTTACCGGTGGGAATCCATCGGGACCGAACATACACGAAGGTGCAGGGAAAGGCAGCCACCACTAACCGTCCAGGAGAAGCCACAGCAGCCGGCTGTAGGACCCGTCCATCCAGCCGACTTTGCGTACCTTTGTGGCTGAGTGAGTACTACTGTGCCATCTGGCACCGCACTGTGCAGTCCAAGCGACCCTGCACCCATCCAACCCTGCCTCCCTGTCATCTGACCGGGCCCCGGGACCACCAACCCCTACCCACGGAGGGGGAAAACAACATCCCAGCTGCTCGCTGCCATCGCTCCCGGGATCTCCGTCACCAGCAGCGGTGGTGCCCAACCTCGCCACAACCCGTGGGTGGCGTCACGGACCAAATCCCCAAACCAAACTACCCCCTTTCACTCACGGGCGAGGAGCGCCGCTCGAGTCCCCGGATTCGGCCCACCGCTCGAGCCACCGAGCAGCCGTCGCATCAGCGCCGGACCCGAGCGTTAGCGAGCGCAGCGGCGTCCTCCCCCGCCCGCGACATATGCACTTTTTCTGGCAGCAGTTAATCTACTGCCAGCCGGGATTTAAGTTCTCTGCTTCCTGGAATTGTTGCTGGTTATTCTATTCAGTTAGGAGCTAGCCATGGAGTAGAAAGGACATATTGTATCTACTGCTGCCAACTGCTGTGGTTATTGTGAGTAGTTTCTTCCACCTCTTTTTCTTTGTACCCTTACCCATAGCCCTTTTAGTTATCCCTGGGTGCAGGGTTTTAGTAGTATATGACTTTTGTTACCCTGTCTGTTGCTCTGTGAGGTACCCCTATCTGTTGTTTTGTGTTGGTGGGATTGGGGGTGCTCTGCCCGGGTTTATCCCCTGGGTGGTGGGGACATAGTCGTTAGGGCCTGGACAGGAGACAGGGCCACGTTGGAGGCTCGACCCTGACTACTTTTAAGTCTACCATCGGGATAAGGGACAGCTTAGGGTCCCTAGTCATAGGGTCAGCCTAGGAGCCCTGTACCATCCTACCCCCTGGGTTACATAATAACCAGTCCGAACCTTTTTTCCCTACCCAACTTTTTCCCAACCCGACCTTTATTTTCCTTCTTGTGGGAGTCTGTATGACTCAGGCTACAGGGTGGGTCCGTGTTGCCTAGAAGATCGCAGACACAGTGAGGGGTCTATGTTCGGAGATGGTGCAGCAATTGCAACAGGTCATGGGCCTTTTGGTGGCATCCCAATCTCCACCAGAAACTAAGGTGGTCCTTCCTGACAAATTTTCGGGGTGAGGGGGCAGGATAGGTCCAGGGTTTTTGAAAAAGCCTTTCAACTGTATTTTAGTCTCTGTCCCCATTTTTGAGGCACTGAGGTCCAGTGTGTAGGGCTCCTCATGTCTTTGTTGGGTGGCGAACCTCAATCCTGGGCCTTCTCTCTACCGGCCATTTCGGAGGCTATGCAGTTGGTAGACAATTTTTTCACGGCCCTGGTCTATGGTAAGCCTGATGGCATCTCCCTGGCGGGTGTCCCAGCTCCGCAATATCCAGCAGGGGATGCACCCGGTGGAAGAATACTGCTGGGAGTTCAAAGGTAGGCCACAGACACTCTATGGAATGACCGGGCTCTCCGGAGTTAGTTTGTCCAGTGGTTGTCTGTTTGGCTGAGGGACTCCGTACTGCAATACTCTGTGTCTATGTCTATGGAGGCCGACATGTCTCTTGCCATCAGGGTGGATAGATGACTCAGGGAAAGATCAAAGTGGAAGTGGAGGTCCCACAGGTAGAGGAAGATGAGCCCATGCAGGTGGGGGTGCTTACCTGATGCAGCCAGTCGGTTTTGGTCTGCCATAGGATGAGGCCCTGCTTTTATTGTGGATGAGAGGGTTATTTTATTGGTGCCAACCCATCTCTTTCCCAAACAGGTCTCCCCTGCAAAGGAGCTACACTTTCTGGGTGGCTTTGCGCAGGGTGACCAGAGCTTTACAGTTGCCTCTCTACTTCCTTTGGTGCTGACCACATGGCCTGCGGCACGTGGAAGGGACACGCATCTCTCTCCTCAGACTTGCCCTGCATGCCTAGACTACAAGCTGGTTTTTCGGCATTCCACGGGATGCATTGCACCTAGCGGAAAACCGCTCACGGCATATCTTTTTTGTGCAAAGGGTCCTGGATTGGGTATCCCCTCTGTTCATCTGGTCCTTGCTTCCCTGGGCCCTGGGGCTGAACCAGGGAAGGACAGGACTATTTCTTCTATGCCCCTGTCTAAACGCAAGCCTCGGTGTTCCTTCCGAAGAAGTTGTAGGAAGCAGGTGACTGCAGTATCTAGGTGCATGTATAAATGTCCTGAGTTGCACGTATGCGAGCATGTGGATAATAAACGTACAGGTCCAGACTTGTGGGAAAATTACCTTGCATGGGTGCCCACTAATAACACTAGGTGGAAGGGTACGTACCGGGGTCTGAGTGCGAATTGTAGTGACCTTACGGCCATCCCAGTACTCAACACCTGCAACATCATATCTGAGTCGGCACTCGAGAGGTATGGTTGCAGGTGTTCTAGGTAGTGGTTCACATATTCTGTTTGGTGGATGAGAGTGCATGGTCTTGAAAGTCCTGAGGCCTCTCTTTAAAAGAGGGGGTACTGTTATGTGTATAGTGACAGGCTAGCTCTCAGCTTACCATCTAGATCATGCACTTTAAATGGATTTCTTTTCCTTTTGGCACTCGTGGAGTTTATGCACTTTTTCTTGCAGCAGTAGACTGGCAAAGCTAGCAGCAGTTAATCTATTGCTGGCCAGGATTTAAGCCCTCTGCTTCCTGGACTTGTTGCTGGTTATTCTAATCAGTTAGGAGCTAGCCAGGGAGTAGAGAGGACATATTGTATCTACTGCTGCTATCTGCTGTGCTTATTGTGAGCAGTTTCTTCCACCTCTTTTTCTTTGTACCCTTACCCATACCCCTTTTGGTTATCAATGGGTGCAGGGTTTTAGGAGTGTATGAGTTTTGTTACCCATTCTGTGGTTCTATGTGGTACACCTGTCTGTTGTTCTGTTTTGGTGGGATTGTGGGTGTTCTATCTGGGTTTATCCCCTGGTTGGTGGGGACATAGTTGTTAGGGCCTGGACAGGAGACAAGGCCACGTTGGAGGCTCGACCCTGACTACCTTTAAGTCTACCATCGGAATAAGGAACAGCTCAGGGTCCCTAGTCGTAGGGTCAGCCTAGGAGCCTTGTACCATCCTATACCCCGGCGTTACAATTGGACACAGGTGATTTGGAGAATGAGATGCAAATCAATAGACTTGGCTCTGATAGGTGTAACTGGGTTTGGAAGAAACAAGGGAGAAAGGGGCTAACAGTAATTGAAGGAGCTGTCAAATAAGGGTTGTTATTTCCTTGAAGCATCACAATAGACTGATGGTACTCCATATGTGGTATTGGTTCTGCTGTGTTCATGACACCCTAGTCTATGGCCATTTCTTACTGCAGCCATTGCACAACTTCAAAGTTGAAATCTAGGGAATCATAAGAATCCAACTTGGGTTACAGTGAATTTTACCCTGCCATAAAAATTGCATAAGGCCTTGTGCACACAACTTTTTTTTTCTCTCCACCTCCAAGAAAACTGATCTCACTCTGATCAGAGTCTGATTAGCACTATCAATTTTTCTCATATGGAGAGAAAAAGATTGTGTGCACCTACGCTGAGGGGAATTCAATATGTAGTGCTACAAAGCAATTGAACTTCATTTAATATTTATTTTTCTCCTTATCTAGCGCCATTTATTTCCATAGCACTTTTTCAATCATTATCAGCACTGTCCTCATTGGGAATCACAATCTAAATTCTCTATATGTCTGTGGAGTGTAGGAGGAAAACCAGAGTACCTGTAGGAAACCCATGCACTCATGAAGAGAACATACAAACCCAGGACCCCAGAGCTGTAAAGCAACTGTGCTAACCATTGAGTCACCCTGCTGCTCCTACTATAGCTGATTCTGTATGAATGTCTACAACATTATCTCCATGATGACGTTTTGGGCCTTTGAATCCAACTTGTTGCCGATCTTCTATTTTGCTTTGAACTTCTATTTTGCTCTGATGACTAGTCCAAGAGGCGGTTCCTGGTGGCTTCTTCCTGCCCTGATCCATATGACTGGCAGTTCACTCCATATGCGAGTGTAGGAAGAAATCTTTTAAGAATAAAGCATACCTGGCTACAGTAATGAAGCTGGTCTCTAATTCATGTTGTCAATGCTGTGGGCAGCATGAATCTCCTGGCAGATTCCTATTAGTTCCATGCAGCTACATCTTCATTGACTAATGGATTTCCACCTATCTGATAGTTTTAATAAATAAATTATTTAGGAAAAAGTATTAAGGCCCCGTTACACGCAATGACGTATCTAACAATATATCACCGAGGTCACGGATTCCGTGACACACATCTGGCATCGTTAGCGACGTCGTTGCGTGTGACACCAACGAGCGACCGTTAACCCCTTAACGACCGCGGGCCGTAAAATTACGTCCTAAATGACATAATCTTACTGCCCGCGGTCCTCCGGCGGCAGCATGCCGCAATCGGCACACATCTCAGCTGATTTTCACAGCTGAGATGTGTGCCTGCTAGGCACGAGCAGAATCGTTATCTGCTCGTGCCGATTAACCCCTTATATGGCGCTGTCAATACATGACAGCGCCATTATAAGCGCAATCGCGGTAAAGTTTTACTTACCGCCGAAACCGGAAGTCACGTGACGCGATCACGTGACTCCCGATAGTTGTCATGGTAGCACAGGGTCATGTGATGACTCCTGTACTACACATGAATTGGTTTCACTTTCGCCGTGCCCGGGGCACAGCAAAAGAGAAAGACAGCGTATCTGCTGTTTACAGCCTTCCAGCTGTGATCAGCAGATACTGCAGAGCAATCGGATTGCTGATCGCAATAGCCCCCTAGGGGGACTAGTAAAATAAAAAAAAAAAGTTAAAAAATAAGTTTTAAAAAATTAAAAAAAAACAAAAAAACCTAAAAGTTCAAATCACCCCCCATTCGCCCCATTGAAAATTAAAGGGTTAAAAAAATAAAAAATATACACACATTTGGTATCGCCGCGTTCAGAAACGCCCGATCTATCAAAATATAAAATCAATTAATCTGATCAGTAAACGGCGTAGCGGCAAAAAAATTCCAAACGCCAAAACAACGTTTTTTTGTCGCCACAACTTTTGCGCAAAATGCAATAAGAGGCGATCAAAACGTAGCATCTGCGCAAAAATGGTACCGTTAAAAACGTCAGCTCGAGACGCAAAAAATAAGCCGTCATTGAGCCTAAGATCCCGAAAAATGAGAACGCTACGGGTCACGGAATATGGCGTAAAACGTGCGCCACTTTTTTCGGACAAACTTCCGATTTTTTTTTAACCCCTTATATAAAAGTAAACCTATACATGTTTGGTGTCTACGAACTCGCACTGACCTGAGGCATCACACCCACACATCAGTTTTACCATATAGTGAACACAGTGAATAAAATATCTCAAAAACCATAGTGCTATCGCACTTTTTTTGCAATTTTTCAGCATTTGGAATTTTTTTGCCATTTTCTAGTACACAATATGGTAAAACTGATGGTTTCATTTAAAAGTACAGCTCGTTCCGCAAAAAATGAGCCCTCACATGACCATATTGACTGAAAAATAAAAAAGTTACGTCTCTCAGAAAAAAAATGGCGAAAAAAAAAAACGGAAAGCGAAAAATCGGCCGGTCGTGAAAGGGTTAACGATGGAAAATACTCACCAAATCGTCCATCGTTGACTTGACGTTCCTTTTCAAAAAATTGTTGATTGTTGAGGACACAGGTTGTTTGACGTTCCCGAGGCAGCACACATCGCTATGTATGACACCTCGGGAACGACAAACTACAGCTTACCTGCAGCCGCCAGCAATGAGGAAGGAAGGAGGTGGGCGGGATGTTACAGCCGCTCATCTCTGCCCCTCCGCTTCTATTGGGCGGCCGCTTAGTGACGCCGCTGTGACGCTGCACGCACCACACGCTGGCCACAGCGACGTCTCTAGGCAGGTAAGTCCGTGTGACGGCTCCTAACGATATTGTGCGCCATGGGCAGCGATTTTCCCGTGACACACAAACGACGGGGGCGGGTACGCTCGCTAGCGATATCGCTAGTGATATCTCTGCGTGTAAAGCCCCCTTAACCCATTATTGCTTTGTCCAGATATTAAGTAATTTAGAAGGAAAGGGGATGTATTCTTCATATTCTTGGGTTTACAAATTAACTAAGTATGTTTTCTTTTTTGTTGCTTTTTTATTAAAGAAAACTATAATTAGAGATGATTAAGGATTGGAGAAGGAACGTTCCTCCCATGAAATCAGGAAATCAGCCGGTGCTCACAGCATTCGTTATTTCAGAAAACCACAATGCAGTAACAGTAACGCTACTGTTATAGATTCGCCTTTTGATTCATAAAAGAGTTTTCAGTATTTGGCAGGAAAATGAATCATTTACTGTAGCTTCATTCTGGACATCATTTTTTTGGCAGAGCTGAAAGGCCTCATTTTCTCTTGAGCAGAAGAGACTCTAGACCTCTCCTCAGACACTGACACAGTATTTGCTGCAGCAAGAAAAAAAAAAAGCAAAAATTAATGAGGTAGAAATTAATTCTAATTATATAGAGCAGCACTTAGGAAACAGGTTTTCTGTATTACTGTATATCAGACCAAAAATACCAGGTTGTAATATAGCTATGAATCATTGGTCACTTTACTTTGCAGTTCACTTTATATCATAGCTATGCACTGTGATTTGTAAATATTTATTTTTGCATAAATTTTCATACTTACTTAAGACAGAAAACATTATCCCAGTGAGAATTAAGGCATTAAGTGTATGAAAAATGAATGAAACATTTGAGAACACCTGGGGGAGAAACAGGGCGCTTTAAATTCTTCCATCAATTTAGTTTGTGACTCACAAAATGCATTTTAAATGGTCTATAACGTGTAGTAGGGGACTTAGCCCCTATAAAACACAAACTAGCACTGTACCAGTTACTAGTACAGTGCCTGAGAAAATAACTTAATTCATATGCAAATGAGGAGGCCTCAATGTTTGCACATTGGGGGCCTTAACCCACCTCTGATTGACAGTTCTCACTCTCCAGAGCAAGCAAAGTTTGAATGGTGCCAGCACATGTATGTATGTGTACGATGGTAGTTGAGTTCCTACATCTGAAGACACCAAATGGGTTCTTAAACATATATGTGTGATTATATATATATATATATGTGTATATATATATATATATATATATATATATATATATATATATATATATATATATATATATACTAGCTGTACTACCCGGCTTCGTCCGGGTTAATAACTGTTGTTAACAAAATAGAATGTATTAACATTCCCGGGATAGAATGTGTAAATAGAATGTATTAACGCCCGGGATAGTAACTGTCTCTCTGTTTCTCTCCCATTCTCTGTCTGTCTCCCCGTCTGTATATATCTCTCTGTCTCTCTCTATCTCTTTGCCTGTCTGTCTCTTTCCCTGTCTTTCTCTGACTGTCTCTGTCTCTTTCTCCGTCTGTCTCAATCTCTTTCCCTGTCTGTCTATCTATCTCTTTCCCTGTCTGTCTATCTATCTCTTTCCCTGTCTGTCTATCTATCTCTGTCACTTTCCCTGTCTGTCTCTTTCCCTGTCTGTCTCTTTCCCTCTCTTTCCCTGTCTGTCTCTTTCCCTCTCTTACCCTGTCTGTCTCTTTCCCTCTCTTTCCCTGTCTGTTTCCCTGTGTCTGTCTCTTTGTCTGTGTCTGTCTCTTTACCCGTCTGTGTCTGTCTCTTAACCTGTCTCTCTCTTTCCCTGTCTGTCCCTTTCCCTGTCAGTGCTGTTAACAAAATAGAATGTATTAACAAAAATATATTCTGCACACAAAAAAATAGATATAAATGTAATTATAATGTCTGTCTCCCCCTCTGTATATATCTCTCTGTCTCTGTCTCTCTCTCTCTCTCTCTATCTCTTTGTCTGTCTGTCTCTTTCCCTGTCTGTCTCTGACTGTCTCTGTCTCTTTCTCCATCTGTCTCAATCTCTTTCCCTGTCTGTCTATCTATCTCAGTCACTTTCCCTGTCTGTCACTTTCCCTCTCTTTCCCTGTCTGTCTCTTTCCCTCTGTCTCTTTCCGTGTCTGTCTCTTTGTCTGTCTCTTTACCTGTCTTTGTCTGTCTCTTACCCTGTCTGTCTCTTGCCCTGTCGGTTTCCCTGTATCTGTCTCTGTCTCTTTGTCTGTGTCTGTCTCTTTACCTGTCTGTGTCTGTATCTTAACCTGTCTCTCTCTTTCTCTCTCTTTCCCTGTCTGTCTCTTTCCCTGTCAGTCTGTTTCTTTTGTCTGTGTCTGTCTCTTTGTGTCTGTCTCTTACCCTGTCTATGTCTGTTTCTTACCCTGTCTGTGTCTGCCTCTTTCCCTGTCTGTGTCTGTCTCTTTCCCTGGCTGCATTGTGACACGCCAACATTCCATTTAAGGGCGTGGCTGCGCATTCTTCTGAAGTTCTGGCTGCACTGTGGCTCCCAGCTCCATTCGCTTTAATGGAGGCAGGTTTTTTGGTGAATAACTGTAAAGCGCGGGGTTAAAATTTCCCCTCTAAACATAGCCTGTGACGCTCTCGGGGGTCCAGAAGTGTGAGTGTGCAAAATTTTGTGGCTTTAGTTGTTAGGTACAGATGCCAATCCCGGACATACACACATACATACACACATTCAGCTTTATATATTAGATATATGAGTATATATATATATATATTGTGTGTGTGTGTGTATATATATATATATATATATATATATATATATATATATCTGTGTATATATACACACAGCGTCGGACTGGATACCGAAGGGATCTCAAGTAATGCCAGGCCTGGATTCAGGTACCTGCATTGCACTCCGCAGCTCTCACCTGCACTCCGGAGATCAGCCTGGCCTGTCTGCAGCTGACGTTAACTGAATCGCAATTGCCGAGGAATCAATCACTCTGCGCTCGCGGCACAGTCTCTTGGTTGCACTCCGGAGCTCAGGTGACAGCTCCGGAGTGCAATGCAGGTACCTGAATCCAGGCCTGGCATTACTAGAGATTTTTCCGGTAGCCAGTCCAACACCATATACACACAGAGGTGCATCTCAGTAAATTAGAATATGATCAAAAAGATAATTTATTTCAGTAATTCAGTGCAAAAAGGGGAAAGCATATGGAGTCATTACAAACGGAGTGATCTACTTCAAGTGTTTATTTCTGTTAATATTGATCATTATGGCTTTCAGTCAATGAAAATCCAAAAGTTATCTCAGAAAATTAGAATAATTACCATAAAACATCTGCAAAGGCTTCCTAAGCATTCAAAATGGTCCCTTAGTCTGGTTCCGTAGGCTACACAATCATGGGGACTGCTGACTTGACAGATGTCCAGAAGGCAGTCATTGACACACTCCACAAGGACGGTAAGCCACAAAACGTCATTGTTAAAGAAGCTGGCTGTTCACAGATCGCTGTATCCAAGCATATTAATATATAGTTGAGTGGAAGGAAAAAATGTGGTAGAAAAAGGCACAAGCAACCGGGATAACAGAAGCCTTGATAGTATTGTTAAGACAAGGCCATTCAAAAATATGGGGGAGATACATAAGGAGTGGACTGCTGCTGGAGTCAGTGCTTCAAGAGCCACCACACACAGACGTATCCAGGATATGGACTACAAGTGTCGCACTCCTTGTGTCAAGCCACTCATGACCAATAGATAATGCCAGAAGCGTCTTACCTGGGCCAAGGAGAAAAAGAACTGGACTGTTGCTCAGTGGTCCAAGGTGTTTGTCACGAACCACCGGGGGGGTCACTCAGAAATCCCCCGCGCTGGCTACCAGTACGTCACAATCGGGGGGTAACAAGTGGGGGTCACCCCTCCTTTATACCTCCCGACCGACAGACAGAGCACGTGACGCGCTCTCTAGCGCCCCTCTTATAGTCAGGCCAATTATGGAATTGCCCGACAATAAGCAAGGAGGCCGCTATACTACTTATGCCGATTATTGAAGGGTCCCCGGTGAGAGTAGGGTATATATTCCCCCGACCTCCGCGGGCGGAATATATAAAACCTCCCCGAATCTCACTGGCCTCCCCACAATAATCCTTGGCACAACTCGCTGCCACCAACCGCTTCACGGTAACTATTAGCCGAACACACAGACGTGGGATTCAAGATCGAGATAACAGAACAGCCCAAGATTAATTATATAATTTAATCGGCCTAAAGCCACACTAGAAACTACAATATATACAATAGGGAATCTACAGAATATACATATGTCAGAGTACAGTTACAGATAAAGCATGGTTTACAAACAGGCATACACAGTTCCAGCAGTTACCTTGTGCGTCTGGCCACAGGGGGGCGCTGTAGACCAGGTTTCCAGGAACTCCCTCACAGGTCTTTCCCAACCAGGCCCCCGAGCAAAAGAACACTGGAAAATGGCCGAAGTAGGGTTATCAACCTGGGCAAATCCAGGTCCCCTCCTACCTTAGTGACCTCAGAGGGAGCACTGCTCCACCCCTGGCTGGAGTTATGGACAAAATCCACAACATGGAATATGGCCATAACTTGGCCTGGGAGCGTCGTAGGCGGACGCCGACGCTCTCATTGTGACAGCTATGAATTTAGCTACAGAATGAGAGGACTCATGACTTGTCTACTAGTTCCCCATTGGCTGATATCACGCCTGGGGTATTTCCCCAGGTCCTGCTCCCATAAAAAGGGTGTGCCAGCATCGTCCGCATGCGGAGACACCATTTTTATGGTTGCCATATTTATCGGAAATATGGCTTGCGAGATATGAACCATTTTTTACTGGAGTCGTCCTGTCTGGATACTTCCAAGCTTGCTAACTAGATAGCAGCCCCTACTACAGGGTCACGGCAGGGAGTCATCCTGTGTCCATTGTTCCCACATCACCTAATCTCCATATCACAGGAGATGGCCATGGGATGTGTTGCTAGGATGTGACACCTTCACAGATGCTGGACATCTGAGAACAAGAAGGGAGGGGGCACTGCCATGGAGTGATGAGAGCGATTATGACTGGAAGTCATAATTCATCTTCATATCCCAGGGTTTGCCTCACACCTCCCCCCTTTTGAGGGCGCTAGGGGGCAGCACACTCCGGTGTTCCCCCGTGCGCCCGTCCGCGACCTCTCCTTGTCGGGACAGCCCGTCTGCGTTACCGTGGTCCCGGCCCCTTTTGTGGCGAATGGTGAAGTTGTATTGCTGGAGCGCAAGGCTCCATCGCAACAATCGCCCATTCGTCCCAGAGACAGTGTGTAACCAGCTGAGGGGATTGTGGTCCGTCTCCACGATGAAGTGGCGCCCGTATAGATAGGGTTGCAGACGCTGCAGGGCCCACACTATGGCCAGGCACTCCTTTTCCATCGTGGAATAGGCCACTTCCCGTGGTAACAGCTTCCTGCTCAGGTACAAGACTGGGTGCTCTTGGCTCGCAGAGTCCACCTGGCTGAGCACCGCACCGAGGCCGAAGTCACTGGCGTCGGTCTGTACTACAAACGGCCGCGTGAAGTCGGCTGCCTGTAGCACGGGCGGGCTGGACAGGGCGTCCTTTAGGGCCCGGAAGGCTGTCTCGCAGTCCGTTGTCCAATCGACTGCAGAGGGCAGCTTCTTCTTGGTGAGGTCCGTCAAGGGCTTTGCCAGGCTACTATAGCATGGAACAAACCTCCTATAGTACCCAGCGGTCCCCAAGAAGGACATCACCTGCTTCTTGGTCCTGGGGGTGGGCCAGGATGCGATGGCTTCCACTTTCTCAGGCTCGGGCTTCAGTGTTCTCCCGCCTACCCGGTGACCGAGGTACTGGACCTCGCTCATGGCCAGCTGACACTTTCCCGGCTTGATGGTCAAACCTGCCTGGTGGATCCGCCTGAGCACCTGTGCTAGATGCTCTAGGTGATCTTCCCAGGTGGGACTGAAGACGGCAATGTCATCCAGGTACGCGGCCGCGTACCCTTCAAGTCCCTTGAGCAGGGTGTTGACCATCCGCTGGAAAGTGGCAGGGGCATTCCTCATCCCGAATGGCATCACCGTGGACTCGTACAGTCCAAATGGGGTAATAAAGGCAGAGCGTTCCCTGGCCTTGCGAGTCAGGGGGATCTGCCAATATCCCCGGCTCAGATCCATGATGGTCAGGTACTGAGCCCCGGCCAACTGATCGAGCAGGTCATCGATGCGTGGCATTGGGTACGCATCGGCGACCGTGACAGCATTGAGCCCCCTGTAGTCCACGCAGAACCGAGTGGTTCGGTCCTTCTTAGGGACGAGGACTACAGGCGAGGCCCAAGCGCTGTTGGATGCCTGGATCACCCCCAGCTTCAGCATCTCGTCAATCTCCTGGCGCATGTGTTGCTGCACCTCCAGGGAGACCCGATATGCTGAACGCCGGATCGGGGGATGATCCCCAGTGTCCACGTGATGGACAGCCAAGTTAGTCCTTCCAGGCTGGTTGGTAAACAACCCCCGGAAGGGGTGTAGGGTGGCCCACAGCTGGGACCGTTGGTCCTCCAAGAGCTGGTGGCCAACCTCCACATCCTCAATGGATCCGCCTGCCCTAACCTGGGCTAGCATATCCAAGAGGGTCTCCGCTTCTCCCTCCTCGGGCAGGTTGCACACGGGGAGCGCACATGCCTCCCGCTCATGATGTGCCTTCATCATGTTCACATGGAAGGGCTTCCGCCTTCCACGGGCAGGGTCCAGGGTGACCAGGTACGTCACAGGGTTGAACTGCTGGTACACGAGGTATGGGCCTTCCCAGGCTGCCTGAAGCTTGTCCTGTGGTACGGGGACCAGTACCCACACCTTTTGACCCACTTGGTAGGTCCTCTCACAAGCGTTCTGGTCGTACCAACGCTTCTGATCGGCCTGGGCTTGAGCCATATTGTCGTGTACCAGTTGCGTCAAGGCCTGCATTTTGTCCCGGAAGCGCATGACATACTCGATAACCGACACTCCAGGGGTGGCCAAATCCCCTTCCCAAGCCTCTTTCACCAGAGCCAGGGGGCCCCGCACACGTCGCCCGTACAGGAGCTCAAACGGTGAGAATCCTGTTGAGGCCTGTGGAACCTCCCGGTAAGCAAATAACAGGTGTGGGAGATACCGCTCCCAGTCACGCCTATGGGAGTCGACCAACATCTTAAGCATCTGCTTTAAGGTGCCATTAAACCGCTCGCACAGGCCATTAGTCTGTGGATGGTACGGGCTGGCCACCAGATGTCGCACCTGGACTTGCTTACAGAGGGCCTCCATCAGCTGGGACATGAATTGGGTCCCCCGGTCAGTGAGCATTTCCTGGGGAAAACCCACTCGGGAGAAAATCTCCAGCAATGCGGTGGCCACCTTGTCAGCCCGAATGGACGACAAGGCCACTGCTTCTGGGTACCGGGTGGCATAGTCCACTACCGTCAGTATGAAGCGTTTCCCGGAGCTGCTGGGGATGGCCAGCGGGCCGACCAGATCCACAGCCACCCTCCTGAAAGGCTCATCGATGATGGGCAGAGATACCAGTGGGGCTTTGGGGTGTGGCCCCGCCTTCCCCACTCTCTGACAGGTTTCACACGAACGGCAGTAGGCAGCCACATCGGCCCCCATTTTTGGCCAGTAGAAATGCTGGTTTAACCTGGCCTAGGTCTTAGCGATCCCTAGGTGTCCGGCCATCGGAATCTCATGTGCGATCCGCAACAACTCCGTCCGGAACGGATAGGGTACCACCAACTGTCGGTCCCTGGGCCACGCCTCTGGTGAACCCTGCTGGACCGTGGCCCGGTACAGCCGTCCTTGGTCCCAGACCACTCGCTCTGGGTCCGAGTCCGAGGGAGGCTGTGCCGCCTGCTCCTTAAGAGCTTTCAGGCTGTCGTCAGCTTCTAACGCTGCCTGAAACCCCTGACTAGATGTGGCCAGAATCGACGAGACTGTCACATCTTCAGTCAGTACCCCGGGACCTGTGTCCTGGCCTCCACCTGACTCGGCTGCCACTTGGTCAGAAGGGGAAGAGCTATCGGACCTCCGGGAGGCCCCTTGGCTTCCAGCACTCCCACTGCGGGTGACAGCGGCCACAGCCGCTGCGACCGTGGGTCGTGCCTGCTCCTCCTCCGTTCCTGACCAAGTCGCCGGTTCAGGCAGACCTACCTGGCTTCCTGACACCCCGGTTGTGGGGGAACCATGCACCGAGATCTTACCTGGGAGCACTTCCGCTCCTGGACCGGCCCCAATCTCACCTGCCTGTTCCCCTCCTGCAGCAACAGAACCCCGCTGTGAAATCTCTGGGGACCCCACATTTGCTGTGGTAGCCCCCACCCCACACACTGGTCCTCCCCCTGCAGCACCCTGCTCTCTGCTTATCCCTGCAGAGGGCAACAGATCCCAGCTCACTGGCTGGTTACTTGTAGAGGCATTGTCACACCTTTCTCTGACCCCCTCCCCTGTCACAGCTGCAGCTGAGTGTGTGTCTATGGTGTCTATGCAAGCAGAAATATCAGAGTTCACTCCCTCCTCCCTTACATCATTCATAGATAACACATTAACATTGTTAGGAGTCATGTCAGTACGGGCTGAAGGTTCAGCCCTTGGGGGGGGCCCAAACTGGGAGGTTATCTGCCCCAAATCTGTCCCAAGTAGCACGTTTGCAGGGATCCGATCAGTTACCCCCACCTCCCTCACCCCTCGCCCTGCGCCCCAGTCCACATAAATGTCAGCAACAGGCAGCGCCGGGTCAATGCCTCCAATCCCGGAGACAGCGAGGGTTTTTCCAGGGATCAAGTCTTGGGGGGACACCATCTCAGGCCGCACCAGAGTCACCTCCGAGGCGCTGTCTCGCAGTCCTATGGTCACAGACCGGCCGACGGTGACAGGTTGGAAGCTGTCCAGGGACCTACCACCACCCCCACCCACACAATACACCTTGGGCGGCCCTTGGGACGGGGACGGAGCCGGGGCCTTGGGACGCTAAGGGCACATGGCCTTGAAGTGTCCAGGTAGGTTGCACTGGTGGCACCGTCTTGGTTCTGCCACGGGCCTGGAGAGGGGAGTTGAGGGGGACACCCCCTGCAGTCTAGGGGCAGGTGGGGCAGTCGTAGAATTCATCTTACCCCCTCTCCAGGTGCTGCTGGTGGCTGCTCTCCTGGCCTCAGGAGCCCGATTGTTGGTGTAGTCATCGGCCAGGGCAGCTGTAGCCGTGGATCCCTTTGGCTTCTGGTCTCGGATGAACTGGCGGAGATCCTCAGGGCAGTTCCACAAGAGTTGCTCCGTGATGAACAAGTCCAGGATCTCCGGTCCGGTGGAAAGCTGCAGGCCTTGGGTCCAGTGGTCGGCAGCTCGGGCAAGTGCCCGCCGGTGGTCAGCCCAGGAGTCCTTTGGTCCCTTCTGCAGGGTCCGGAACTTCTTGCGGTAGGACTCCGGAGTGAGGTTGTACTGTTGGATCAGGGCCCGCTTGATGGTGTCGTAGCCCTGATCTGCCTCAGTAGGCAAGTCCCCAAGGATATCCAGGGCCTTACCCCTTAGACGGGGGGTCAGGTATTTGGCCCACTGATCCTTGTCCAGATGGTGCTGCAAGCAAGTCCGTTCAAAAGCAGTCAGGAAAGAGTCCAAGTCTCCATCCTTCTCCAGCACTGGGAAGTCCTCAACACGGACCTTTGGAAGTTTGGTGTTTTGAAGGTCACATGTGGCTGATGAGGGCCGGAGCTGAGCTAGCTGCAGCTGGTAGTCACGGTCTGCCTGTCGCTCTCGCTCTCGCTCTTCACGCGCTGCCTGCCGCTCCGCAGCCTCACGCGCTGCTTGCCGTTCCGCAGCCTCAGCGTCACGCGCTGCTTGCCGCTCACGCTCGGCCATGAGTATCTCGTAGGTATCCCGGTCTCCAACCATAAGCCTGGCCAAGGCAGCTTGAAGGAGAGCCTCTGCACCTCTCAGGCCGGAGGGATTGGCAAGTGGTGATCTGCGGCACGCTGCAGAGCCTGGTGATTCACTGTCCATTGCAGAGCGGAGGGCTGGCATCTGGCTCGTTGAGGACCCTTGGGTGAGCTGCTCCTCATCTTGTCCATAATTGCCAGGTTGTGCGCTGTCCTCTGCAGAACGGTTTTCTGGCGTCGAGCTCCTGGAGGACTCGTGGGCAACCTCCTCATTACTGTCCACAGCACCGTCCTCCCTCTCTTCGGCTCCTGCTTTAGCATTGGCCAGTTGCCTAGCTCTGCTCCTGGTGCCATCAGCCATTCTTGCAGACTTTTGGTCACTGACACAGAACTGACACCTGATGCCTCCACACACCTTACAGTATCTGCACTCTGACACTCTAGTGTTGAGCTAGTCTGAAGACCCCAGAGGCCACAGCTGCTGCAGGCAGTCTTTAGTGTCTGGGAGTATGGGTCTCACACTCACACACACTATTATCTCGATCCCACCGCTATGCCACCAATATGTCACGAACCACCGGGGGGGTCACTCAGAAATCCCCCGCGCTGGCTACCAGTACGTCACAATCGGGGGGTAACAAGTGGGGGTCACCCCTCCTTTATACCTCCCGACCGACAGACAGAGCACGTGACGCGCTCTCTAGCGCCCCTCTTATAGTCAGGCCAATTATGGAATTGCCCGACAATAAGCAAGGAGGCCGCTATACTACTTATGCCGATTATTGAAGGGTCCCCGGTGAGAGTAGGGTATATATTCCCCCGACCTCCGCGGGCGGAATATATAAAACCTCCCCGAATCTCACTGGCCTCCCCACAATAATCCTTGGCACAACTCGCTGCCACCAACCGCTTCACGGTAACTATTAGCCGAACACACAGACGTGGGATTCAAGATCGAGATAACAGAACAGCCCAAGATTAATTATATAATTTAATCGGCCTAAAGCCACACTAGAAACTACAATATATACAATAGGGAATCTACAGAATATACATATGTCAGAGTACAGTTACAGATAAAGCATGGTTTACAAACAGGCATACACAGTTCCAGCAGTTACCTTGTGCGTCTGGCCACAGGGGGGCGCTGTAGACCAGGTTTCCAGGAACTCCCTCACAGGTCTTTCCCAACCAGGCCCCCGAGCAAAAGAACACTGGAAAATGGCCGAAGTAGGGTTATCAACCTGGGCAAATCCAGGTCCCCTCCTACCTTAGTGACCTCAGAGGGAGCACTGCTCCACCCCTGGCTGGAGTTATGGACAAAATCCACAACATGGAATATGGCCATAACTTGGCCTGGGAGCGTCGTAGGCGGACGCCGACGCTCTCATTGTGACAGCTATGAATTTAGCTACAGAATGAGAGGACTCATGACTTGTCTACTAGTTCCCCATTGGCTGATATCACGCCTGGGGTATTTCCCCAGGTCCTGCTCCCATAAAAAGGGTGTGCCAGCATCGTCCGCATGCGGAGACACCATTTTTATGGTTGCCATATTTATCGGAAATATGGCTTGCGAGATATGAACCATTTTTTACTGGAGTCGTCCTGTCTGGATACTTCCAAGCTTGCTAACTAGATAGCAGCCCCTACTACAGGGTCACGGCAGGGAGTCATCCTGTGTCCATTGTTCCCACATCACCTAATCTCCATATCACAGGAGATGGCCATGGGATGTGTTGCTAGGATGTGACACCTTCACAGATGCTGGACATCTGAGAACAAGAAGGGAGGGGGCACTGCCATGGAGTGATGAGAGCGATTATGACTGGAAGTCATAATTCATCTTCATATCCCAGGGTTTGCCTCACAGTGTTGTTTTCAGATAAAGGTAAATTTTGCATTTCATTTGAAAAACAAGGTTCCAGAGTCAGGAGGAAGAGTGGAGAGGCCACAATCCAAGCTGCTTGAAGTTTCCACAATCAGTGATGGTTTGGGGAGCCATGTCATCTGCTGGTATACTGTGGTCCACTGTGTTTTATCAAGACAAAAGTCAGCGCAGCCGTCTACTAGGAAATTTTAGAGCACTTTATGCTTCCCTCTGCTGACAAACATTTTGGAGATGGAAATTTAATTTTCCTTCATGATTTGGCACCTGTCCACACTGCCAAAAGTACCAATACCTGGTTTAATAACCCCATTATTACTGTGCTTGATTGCCCAGCTGCCACTGAGCCCTAGATTAGTAATAGGAGTCATCTATGAGACCCCTGCTATTACTAATCTGAGAGTGAAAAGAAATAAACACAAAAACCAAAACAATCCTTTATTTGAAACTAACTGTACTACCCACCTTTGCCTGGGTTAATAACTGCTGTTAACAAAATAAAAACCACAAAACAAATAGATATAAATGCAATTATAATGTCTGTCTTCCCCTCTGTATATATCTCTCTGTCTCTCTATCTCTTTGTCTGTCTGTCTCTTTCCCTGTCTGTCTCTGACTGTCTCTGTCTCTTTCTCCGTCTGTCTCAATCTCTTTCCCTGTCTGTCTATCTCTGTCACTTTCCCTGTCTGTCTCTTTCCCTGTCTGTCTCTTTCCCTCTCTTTCCCTGTCTGTATTCTTTCCCTCTCTTTCCCTATCTGTCTCTTTCCTTCTCTTTTCTGGTCTGTCTCTTTCCCTGTCAGTCTGTCTCTTTGTCTGTGTCTGTCTCTTTGTGTATGTCTCTTACCTTGTCTATGTCTGTTTCTTACTCTGTCTGTGTCTGCCTCTTTCCCGGTCTGTGGCTGTCTCTTTCCCTGGCTGCATTGTGACATGCCAACATCTAATATATAAAGCTGAATGTGTGTGTGTATGTGTGTGTGAATGTCTGGGATTGGCATCTGCACCGTTGCAGCTACAGTCACAAAATTTTGCACACTCACACTTCTGGACCCCGAGAGCGTCATAGGCTATGTTTCGAGGGGAAATTTTAACCCTGCTCTTTACAGTTATTCGCCAAAAAACCTGCCTCCCTTAAAGCGAATGGAGCTGGGAGCCACGGTGCAGCCAGAACTTCAGAAGAATGCACAGCCACGTCCTTATATGGAATGTTGGCGTGTCACAATGCAGCCAGGGAAAGAGGCAGACACAGACAGGGAAAGAGACAGACACAGACAGGGTAAGAAACAGACAGACAGGGTAAGAGACAGACACAAAGAGACAGACAAAGAGACAGACTGACAGGGAAAGAGACAGACAGGGAAAGAGAGGGAAAGAGAGAGACCGGTTAAGAGACAGACACAGACAGGTAAAGAGACAGATTCAGGGAAACAGACAGACAGGGAAAGAGAGGGAAAGAGACAGACAGGGAAAGAGACAGACAGGGAAAGTGACAGATAGATAGACAGAAAAGGAAAGAGATAGATAGACAGACAGACAGGGAAAGAGATTGAGACAGACGGAGAAAGAGACAGACAGTCAGAGACAGACAGGGAAAGAGACAGACAGACAAAGATAGAGAGACAGAGAGATATATACAGAAGGGGAGACAGACAGAGAATTGGAGAGAAACAGAGAGACAGTTACTATCCCGGGCGTTAATACATTCTATTTATACACTCTATCCCGGGAATGTTAATACATTCTATTTTGTTAACAGCAGTTATTAACCCGGGCGAAGCCGGGTAGTACAGCTAGTTCCATATAAGGCCATGGCTGCGCATTCTTCTGAAGTTCTGGCTGCACTGTGGCTCCCAGCTCCATTCGCTTTAATGGAGGCAGGGTTTTTGGTGAATAACTGTAAAGCACGGGGTTAAAATTTCCCCTCAAAACATAGCCTAT
Source organism: Anomaloglossus baeobatrachus (assembly GCF_048569485.1). Lineage (NCBI taxonomy): Eukaryota > Metazoa > Chordata > Amphibia > Anura > Aromobatidae > Anomaloglossus > Anomaloglossus baeobatrachus. Next base: position 676,093,754 of record NC_134354.1, read on the forward strand.
GATTCTCTCAGGGTCCAGAAGTGTGAGTGTGCAAAATTTTGTGGCTGTAGCTGCGACGGTGCAGATGCCAATCCCGGACATATACACACACACACACACACACACATTCAGCTTTATATATTAGATAAAACACACAAAAAAACCCTCTTTCACCACTGTATTAACTCCATAAGACCCAGGTCCTACATAATCCACATGAGGTCCCATGATGATTCCAGCTCTGCTACATCTGAACTAACAGCGTACAACAGTAAAACATGTCCACCCACTGTAACTCCAGGCAGAGTCTGAGCAGCAGCGATGAGCAGTGACGTCACTTTGGTTTTTTGAGGTCACAGCTGAAGGTTCCCCCTGGCCCTCCACATGTGACCAAGGTAACCTGACTTCAGGGTACCTCAATGAACTCTCACTGAGGTCACAGACCTGCATCTCTGGGCTTCAGGATTCCCTTCAGGTTTTGTGACAAATCTTGCCCTCAAAAACACAACATGTGCATACAGCCCTATAAGCAAAAACCTCTTTACTATCCATATCATCCATTCATGTAACAGCTTTAATTTTGCAACAAAGAGATCTTTTTGTTATAGATAGTTTGACGGTGATCATAAATTGTAGCTGCATGTTAAGGCCTCTTTCACACGTACGTGCCTCCGGTACGTGTTTGGCAGTTTTCTCACGTACCGGTGACACGTACACACGTAAACCTAGGTATTCTTATGGTTTTGGACTCACTTAAGTATTTGCGTGTGTCCGTTCCGTACTTACGTGTGTCCGTTCCGTACTTACGTGTGTCCGTGTGTTTCTCACACCGACATGTCCGTTTTCTCTCCGGCATCACGGGTGTCACACGGAAAGCAAACGTGTCACACATAACACATACGGACCACACGGATGTGTTCTGTGTGACACGCACCGGAGAGAAGACATGTGTCTGTGAGAAAAAAAACCAAATCTTTTCTCCCCTTCTCCAGCCCTCCTGTCTCTGCCGCTGCTGTCACTTGCTGCCGACCGCCACTTATTATGCTAATTGAATATTCACTTCACTGCGGCCGGAAGCAGCAGCAGCGGGTAGTCGGCAGGACCGGAGACCGCAGATCAGCACCACGGACAGTGACACTATGGCAGGTGAACAGAAAGTTCCCGTTCTCCGTGTGTTATCACGGATAACACACGGAGAACACACATAGCCCCTAAACACAGCTCATGGAGGGCAAAACGCACCTCTGACACGTCCGTGAAAAATGTGCGTGTTTTTTTACGAACGTGTGAAAGAGGCCTAAGACATACAAAAGAACTAGGAAGACACAGCTGGGTGGGAGGATAGGAGTCAGAGAGCTGCTGAGGGAAATTTGATAGGTAATGAATGACATCATCGTGTAGGTCACAGTACGTCAGAGACTCACTTTCTGTCTAAACATTAGGCATTGTGTCTATGTTCAGCATATTTCATAGCACTTTACACATTGAGATTACAATCACTGCCCAATTGGGGCAAGTGTTTATTTGGATCGTAAGCAAAAACACACGCAAACACAGGGAGAAGATAAAAACATCTTGGAGATTTTCTCTTTATGAGATTTGAACCCAACTCTAGCACGGCAAAGTAACAATGCTAACCACTGAGCCACCGTGCTGCCAAGTGCAAGACTTGGAATGGTTGTCAGACTATGCATCATATGACTCAACTTCCTATAAAAAGGGAGTGGGGTGATGTATATATGTATATATGTGGCGCCCTGGACTAGCCAGATCGTCACAGGTACTACAACATGCACCCCCACCCCAAGATAGGCACATCAGCCAGACACAAAATCCTTGTTGCCTCCCTCCAGGGGCTTATGTCCACACCAGGTGGGGTGGAGCCAGGCGGTTGGCCCCACCCACTGAGGAGTTCACAGTCCTGGAGGCGGGAAAAGGAAGTCAGTGTAGAGATCAGTTAGGGAAGTGGAAGAGTGAGGAGTAAAGTGCTAGTAGAGGAGCAAACTGACTGTGACCGGCCCACCGCTCGAGCCACCGGGCAGCAGCAGCAGCGCCGGACCCGAGCGTGGTGAGTGCAGCGCCCCGCCGCCCGCGACATATATGTAATTAGGATGGGATGAAATAGATAAAGAAGTGGAAATATTCATGTGCAACAAAACATTACTGGAGGGCTTATTTTAGCTTATAGAAACTCACACTTTATTATCTGGAGTCTTTGAGTCTTCTGAATGTACTTAAGCAATTCCTAAGTCCTCAAAATGTATGAGCTAAGGCTAACCCAGTCCTCCTGCCACTGATTGACAGCTTTCTCCTTGCTACTGTGCGTAGGAAGAAATCTGTTAATGTGGCGCCCCTGAGGCTTCCGTCGCCACAGGTCATTGCACCCCATCTGCGGTGTGATGCCCCATTCTGGGAGAGGAAGAGGGTGAACTCCGGTTTCCTGGTAAATTCACACTACACCCATTGCTAGGGACACACAGGACCAGGGAAAGTGGCAGGCAACCCTCCCATGCTGCATGCTGAGAGGGGCTGTAAGACCCATCCCTGCTCCCATAGGGTGGTAGCTTAGCAACTGGGGAGGTGGGAGGAGCCACCAGAGAGCAGACAGAGACAGGAAGGTGAAGTTTAGTCAGTTCGCTCAGGGGAGTGGGAGAGTGAGGAGTGAGCATGTAGGACGAGAAGAGAGAAAGGGTTGCAGGGCCACGAGTAGTCCTGTAAGGTGCCACGAGCAGTCCTTGTTGGGTACCGCTGCCGAGGGCCCAGAGGCGCTACGGGTAGCTGCAGGCTGCGGTGGCCCGTTCCACAGTGACAACGGTGGAGCGACCAGCTGCGACAGGGGACGGTCCCTAGACACTGAAGGAGTGAAAAGACAGTCTCCAGACAGTAAAAACCGAGGCCCAGGGAATTGCAAGCTCCCAGGGCCAGAACCCAGAGCAGATCTTCAGAAAAGGGGTAATCAGCCGACAGGTGACCCCCCAGCCTGGAGGCTGTAATGGAGGCCAAGCCAAGTCCATCTACCTAAGGCAAGGCTAGTGAAGTCAGCAGAAAAAGGGACACTAAAGAGAGGAAACCGGATTTCACGCTCGGAACCATCCAGATACGGCGGAGGTCCCTGACGGTGGTCCCAGCAGTCTGAGGGTCCTTGCAAGTGTGACCGAAACTGTGAGTAAAAGAACTGGAACTGCACCTTTGGACTCGTCTCTGTTATTCCACCTGCATAGACACTTACAAGCACCAACTGTGCCCCGGGCATTGCTCCACCTGTGGGGAGCAGTACCACCATAGCTGCCATCACATCATCCCGGTGGCCTCACACAGCAGCGGCGGCTTATTAGCCGCATACCACAGGTGGCGTCACGAACACAAACTTTAATTCAAGCCACATATTCTACTGACACCCACCAGGGCCACGGAGCCGGGCCCAGCCACCACTGACTACCACCGGACTAGTCCGGCCCGGCACCGGGTGTCCCATAGCCCTGGGGTGGGCGAGTCAACTTTTGGCGTCACGAACAGGATTTCGTGCCCGGTCTAACCGGGTACTGTGCGCCTGAAGAACTGTGTACTTTGTTGAGAAACCGCCGCCATTAGCGCTGCTGAAAGCGGGAAGAAGGGGGCGTGCAAGAAGAAAGGGCGCGAAGAGAAGCCCCGCCCCCTTGTCCAAGAAAAGCGCGCGAAGCGGTGTCCGCCATAGAAAGCGAAAGAAAAAGAAGTGGTGACCAAATAAGCTGGCCGGCTGGCAGAAACAGCTTAACGACCGATCAACCGATAAAGAAAAAGAAAATGTACCTGATACTAAGCGGAGCGGTACCGGCCGTGATGGGCTGGGCGCCAGTCTGGCGCCAGTTGCTAGTACAGCCTCCGGCCCCGCCTCCAAGAAGGAAAAGGGAGCAGCCGAGTGGCGTGGTCGAGCACTCGAGCAGTGTTCCAGGCAGCATCTCCCAGGCCGGAAGCATGGCGGAGGAGCTGCAGCGAGGTGCCCCAGGAGCCGGAGGAGAGGACCCCGAGCTGGACCTGCTGAGAGAGGAAGTGCGAGCCCTGACCCGGAGGCTGAGCAGCGTGGGAGTGGAAGCGGACCGGTGGAGAGGGGCACCGCTGATACCGGAAGGCCTGGGCCGGTGGATGGACGCCGCGGAGCAGCAAAAGGGTGAGCAAACTGAAACCCCGATCCGTCCGGACCCATGGCCCCGCCACGCGCCCCTGACCAGTCACTTCACCGACCCTCTGGCCTCCCCCGCCGGACCCGCGGAAGCCCGATGGAGCACCGGAGGCCCGCCTGAGACCCCCGCGGACGGAGCTTGGGGTGGGATGACCCCCGAACCGCTAGTGGGCCCCCTGCCGAGTCCCCCTGTGAACCTCCTGGGAATGGCATCCCCGGGAGTGAACTGGGACGCGGCGCCCATAGAGACCAGGGGACTGCAGCGGCCGCTGCGCCCCAAGGAAACTCCCCTGGCCAATGAGCTGACGTGCCAAAGGCTGGTGGTCGAGTACCAGCAGGAGCGGGAACTCCGGGAAGAGAAAAGGAGGGCCCGGGAAGTCGCCAATCTGGCCTCCAAGGAAGAGGTCAGGAAGGCCCTGAAGGGAGCTGAGTGCCCAGTAAAACGGGGCACTGTAGTCGATTTCCGGCAGAAAGGTGGCTGGGGCTTCATCCGGGAGCCTGGCCTGGGCAAGGACGTGTTTGTAGCACGGAGAGACATTGAGGAACACCTGCCCAGAGGCCACCCAGGCCGCGACGCCAAGCTGGGTGATGAAGTGGAGTATACCCGGCTGATGGGGGACCGCGGGTGGTATGCGCTGCATGTGCGCATTGTGCAGGAAGCAGCGGCCCCAGCAGAGCCAGAGTGGCGCCGCACAGCACAAGAGCACAGCAGCCCCCTGCAGCAGCGCCGTGCAACGCCTACCGGCAGCCCCACTCCAACCCAGGCTGCGGGACAGCGCAGAAGGTCAGGGACCAGTGCCCAAGGGACCCAGACGATGATCTCGTCAGTGGACCTGCTGCCAAGAGCCGTGCCGGAGTGGGATCCTGACATCTAGAGAACAAAGAAGATGAAGAGCTGCCGAACTGTACATAGCCCCTAATTCTTTTTGAAGAAGTCCCTTGTGTTTTGCCCCTTATTCTTTTCGAAGATGACACCCTTTCCTACTGTGCTGCCCCTGATTCTTTGCGAAGACGTCACCCCCCCCATGTTAAGTGCTACCGGGCCACTGAACTGGAATGTGGGCCCCGGTGAATGTTTAGGTGTCATGTCGTACCAGGCCACTGGACTTAGTGGCTGGTGTGTGGTGTATGTGTTTTCTGTCCTACCAGACCATTGGACTTAATGGCTGGTATGTTGTTGATATGTCTGATGCAACCAGGCCATTGGACTTAATGGCTGGTCGAAGATGTTACTTTGTTTGTTTGAAACGAACTGACGGGCTACTGGACTTGTAGTAGCCAAGAATGTAATTAGTTGCACCCGTTGTGCCCCCTACCAGAATTATGGGGGATTTGCCTGAACCGTGCAACGGACTGGAAGTGCACACTTAGAGTTTTCTTTATAAGAAGTTTGCAACGTTCATGATATGTGCCTCCCATAAAGGGAAGAAATGTTTTACTGTTTATGTTATTGCATACAAAAATGTTTTTGCAGTGTCTCCCATTTGTTTTTGTTGTTTTTCAGCCCGAGGACGTGCTGGGATTTGCTGTGGGGGAGTGTGGCGCCCCTGAGGCTTCCGTCGCCACAGGTCATTGCACCCCATCTGCGGTGTGATGCCCCATTCTGGGAGAGGAAGAGGGTGAACTCCGGTTTCCTGGTAAATTCACACTACACCCATTGCTAGGGACACACAGGACCAGGGAAAGTGGCAGGCAACCCTCCCATGCTGCATGCTGAGAGGGGCTGTAAGACCCATCCCTGCTCCCATAGGGTGGTAGCTTAGCAACTGGGGAGGTGGGAGGAGCCACCAGAGAGCAGACAGAGACAGGAAGGTGAAGTTTAGTCAGTTCGCTCAGGGGAGTGGGAGAGTGAGGAGTGAGCATGTAGGACGAGAAGAGAGAAAGGGTTGCAGGGCCACGAGTAGTCCTGTAAGGTGCCACGAGCAGTCCTTGTTGGGTACCGCTGCCGAGGGCCCAGAGGCGCTACGGGTAGCTGCAGGCTGCGGTGGCCCGTTCCACAGTGACAACGGTGGAGCGACCAGCTGCGACAGGGGACGGTCCCTAGACACTGAAGGAGTGAAAAGACAGTCTCCAGACAGTAAAAACCGAGGCCCAGGGAATTGCAAGCTCCCAGGGCCAGAACCCAGAGCAGATCTTCAGAAAAGGGGTAATCAGCCGACAGGTGACCCCCCAGCCTGGAGGCTGTAATGGAGGCCAAGCCAAGTCCATCTACCTAAGGCAAGGCTAGTGAAGTCAGCAGAAAAAGGGACACTAAAGAGAGGAAACCGGATTTCACGCTCGGAACCATCCAGATACGGCGGAGGTCCCTGACGGTGGTCCCAGCAGTCTGAGGGTCCTTGCAAGTGTGACCGAAACTGTGAGTAAAAGAACTGGAACTGCACCTTTGGACTCGTCTCTGTTATTCCACCTGCATAGACACTTACAAGCACCAACTGTGCCCCGGGCATTGCTCCACCTGTGGGGAGCAGTACCACCATAGCTGCCATCACATCATCCCGGTGGCCTCACACAGCAGCGGCGGCTTATTAGCCGCATACCACAGGTGGCGTCACGAACACAAACTTTAATTCAAGCCACATATTCTACTGACACCCACCAGGGCCACGGAGCCGGGCCCAGCCACCACTGACTACCACCGGACTAGTCCGGCCCGGCACCGGGTGTCCCATAGCCCTGGGGCGGGCGAGTCATTAATAAGCAGTGAATGAGAGTAGCTGCAGTTCATGAATACTGTGCACTCCTGAACTTGTGCACATCAATGAATGAACTCTGGAGCACAGAATTTTATGAAAACTACACCATATTCACAGGTAAGTGACACAGGGCTGGAAAATGGTATGATTCCCTGCTATATGTGTAGCACCCAGGGGGCACGGGGTCCAAGTCAGGTCTCCTACCTGTTTACTCGTCACCGGGCCGGTGCAGAGGTCTGGGATGTCGCGGTGGCCTGCTCTGTTTCGTGCCCCGAGGTGTAAATCAATAGAATGGGGATAGGAGGTGGAGGTTAGACTGACTGGTCATTGTGTAAAGTTGCTCCTACTTCTACCCCAAGTGGTGCCCACCCCCCAGGTGGTTGTGCTAGTGACCGAGAAATACCCATGCTTCGTGATGGCCAACCCCTTGCCTACCCTAGTTCAGCTCCCCAGTGAGAAGGCTCCTAAGCTGTATGTAAAGTGTAATTGTGGAACACCGGTGATTAACCCTCTCCTTATCCGAGGCGAATACCGCACCTTAATTAAGGTGTAATACTCTGTGGCGACTGGAGCCGCAGGGGTGCCACGTATGCCGAAGTCAGTTATGGCAGGATAAACTTGGTGATATATTCCCTTCATAGCGGATCTGTGACACTTTCCCAATACAGAAGGGGTGCATTATTAAATTAACTCCTAGACCTCATAAGTAGAGTTGAGCGCGGTTCGTGGTTCGTGGTTCTCCAGTTCTAGGCTCGAGTGGTTTTGGTGCCTGTTCTAGATCGAACTAGAACTCGAGCTTTTTGCAAAAGCTCGATAGTTCTAGAAACGTTCGAGAACGGTTCTAGCAGCAAAAAACAAGCTAAATCATAGCTTGGTTTTTGCTGTAATAGTGTAAGTCACTCTGTGAATCACACTATTATCACATTTCAGTGTATAGTGTGCGTGAACAGCGCCTTCAGATCACTGCTGTTTCTATAATGGCGATCGCCATTTTTTTTTTTTTTTTTCTTGTCTTCCTTCCCTAAGCGCGCGCGTCTTGTGGGGCGGGCCAGCATGTCAGCCAATCCCAGACACACACACAGCTAAGTGGACTTTGAGCCAGAGAAGCAACGGCATGTGTGATAGGATGTCCATGTCACATGTCCCTGCATTATAAAACCGGACATTTTCTTCCAGGACGCCATTATCTGCCTTCTGCGTCTTTGGTGTCAGACATCACTGTCGCAGCTCCGTCTTCCTGAGTCCTATAGCCGATACAGCTGTATGCGCTGCATACACAGCGTTAGACAGCTTAGGGAGAGCACTTTATAGCAGTCCTTTTAAGGGCTCAAACCGGCAGGGTCAGAGAGCCATAGGTGACAGGTCCTGCAAACAGCAACAGCGTCTGTGTAGCCAAGGTCAGGGATTTCCTCCCTGCATTTCACCATTAGGAGGGAATAGAAAGGCAGGTTTCCATTCCTCTACCCAGAGCACCACAATCCTGCCACTGTACCCTCTTGTCCTCTGCACACTCCAACTCATTATAACTAAGCCATTATACTAGCAAACACTCAGTGTACCTAGTGGCATCTTATCTGTGGCTATTGGACTTTGCTATAGTCCCACTAGTGCAAAGACATTTGCAGAGCACATCTGCCTGCACTGCACACTCCAACTCATAACTAAGCCATTATACTAGCAAACACTCAGTGTACCTAGTGGCATCCTATACGTGGCTATTGGACTTTGCTATAGTCCCACTAGTGCAAAGACATTTGCAGAGCACATCTGCCTGCATTGCACACTCCAACTCATAACTAAGCCATTATACTAGCAAACACTCAGTGTACCTAGTGGCATCCTATACGTGGCTATTGGACTTTGCTATAGTCCCACTAGTGCCAAGACATTTGCAGAGCACATCTGCCTGCATTGCACACTCCAACTCATAACTAAGCCATTATACTAGCAAACACTCAGTGTACCTAGTGGCATCTTATCTGTGGCTATTGGACTTTGCTATAGTCCCACTAGTGCAAAGACATTTGCAGAGCGCATCTGCCTGCGTTGCACACTCCAACTCATTATAACTAAGCCATTATACTAGCAAACACTCAGTGTACCTAGTGGCATCCTATACGTGGCTATTGGACTTTGCTATAGTCCCACTAGTGCCAAGACATTTGCATAGCGCATCTGCCTGCGTTGCACACTCCAACTCATTATAACTAAGCCATTATACTAGCAAACACTCAGTGTACCTAGTGGCATCCTATACGTGGCTATTGGACTTTGCTATAGTCCCACTAGTGCCAAGACATTTGCAGAGCGCATCTGCCTGCGTTGCACTCTCCAACTCATTATAACTAAGCCATTATACTAGCAAACACTCAGTGTACCTAGTGGCATCCTATACGTGGCTATTGGACTTTGCTATAGTCCCACTAGTGCCAAGACATTTGCAGAGCGCATCTGCCTGCGTTGCACACTCCAACTCATTATAAGTAAGCCATTATACTAGCAAACACTCAGTGTACCTAGTGGCATCCTATACGTGGCTATTGGACTTTGCTATAGTCCCACTAGTGCAAAGACATTTGCAGAGCGCATCTGCCTGCGTTGCACACTCCAACTCATAACTAAGCCATTATACTAGCAAACACTCAGTGTACCTAGTGGCATCTTATCTGTGGCTATTGGACTTTGCTATAGTCCCACTAGTGCCAAGACATTTGCAGAGCGCATCTGCCTGCATTGCACACTCCAACTCATTATAACTAAGCCATTATACTAGCATTTTTTGCTGCCAGTTTAAGGGCCGTAGTTGCATTGTCAGGGATATTTATTCTTTATTATTCTGCTGTTAATAAAGCTAGACCACCACTGCAATCTTCACCACCTCTCAATTTTTACTACCACATTTTCAGTCCACAATCTTGTCGCAATCAACATGAGTGGCAAAATGACAGATGCTGGTGGAAAGGGGAAGAGGCGTGGTGGAAAAGGCAAAAAAGGTTTTGTCTGTGGGGAAGGTGGCAAAGCTCCATTATCATCTGCTGAAGATAGACCATCTACCAGCAAAAGTAAGATGTCTACTACTTACCGTGGACAATCCGATGTGCTCCCTTTTTTACGGACACAAACAACAGGAACAAAGGTAGATGATGGCCAAAAAAGGAAAATGCTTGAATGGATCTCAAGTGGTCCAACAAGTGCCCTCTCAGCCACTTCAAGTACCGCATCCAAAAAACACCAGTCCTCTGAGTTGTCATCCCAATCACACTTGATTTCTCCCAGCTCTGAAGTCTCCATCAGCCCTGCACAGTATGGTGGAACTGAGATGGCTGAGTCTGCAGAGCTGTTCAGTCACACTATAGCCTGGGAATCAGAGGTCTGCTCCCAAGCTACAGTGAGTACAGAACAGGAAATGGTCTGCAGTGATGCCCAGAACCTTTGTGACTCTGATTCAGGCCGTGAGGACCAAGTTTCTGAGCATAATGTTGACCCTTTGTCACAAACTGTAACACCTGTGGTTATAGACAATGAGGAACATACTGATGAAGATGAGACGCAGATACCCGATTGGGATGACAACTTAAATATTCGGTCAGGGCAAGAAGAGGCTCGGTCTGAGGGGGAGGGGAGTGCAAACACAACAATTGATGATGAAGTTCTAGATCCCACCTACTGTCAACCCCCAGTCAGGCACTCGAGGAGGTCAACAGAGGCGGTGGAGGAGGATGCAACCGACGACGAAGTTACCTTGCGCCTTCCTGGACAGAGTCGGAGCACTGGTAGCACATCTACAACTGCATCCTCAGCCACCACTCTGCCTATGAGCATTATTCGGGGTGGATCAACAGGTCGCATGGCCTCTAAGCCTTGCCTAGCCTGGTCCTATTTTGACATAGAAAAAGATCGCCCAAATCATGTGATATGTAACATTTGTCATGATTCTCTTAGTAGAGGTCAAAACCTCAGCAGTTTGACAACTTCTTCCATGAATCGTCACATGAATAAATATCATAGGTCCCGGTGGGAAGCTCACTGTGCTGCAATGCGGCCTAGCGGAGCGAACCATCCACCGCCTGCCCCTTCCAGTGCATCCGCGCGCTCTTCATCTTCTAGGACTGTGGGGACAGCTGTCACACCTGTTTTTCCACGCAAAACTTCCACCACTGTAACCGCAACAGGCAGTTTGCTTGGTAGGTCGTCAGTTGGTTTGGAAGGGGAAACAAGTGAGTGTGTACAGCTCTCTCAGACATCGATAGCACCAACGTTGGATGAAGGCAACATCATGTCTCCACCTGCACTTTCCTCACAAACCTGCATTTTTCCAGGGACACCCTACTCAACACCGTCTACACACAGCAGCCAGATCTCTGTCCCTCAGATGTGGTCAAATAAAAGGCCACTTCCTCCGACCCATGACAAAGCTAAGAGGTTGACTCTATCCCTCTGTAAGCTGTTGGCTACCGAAATGCTGCCTTTCCGCCTAGTGGACACACAGGATTTTAGAGACCTTATGTCTGTCGCTGTGCCCCAGTACCAGATGCCTAGTCGCCACTACTTCTCTAAAAAAGGTGTGCCCGCGCTACACCAGCATGTCGCACACAACATCACCGCTTCCTTGAGAAACTCTGTGTGTGAACGGGTGCATTTCACCACCGATACTTGGACCAGTAAGCATGGACAGGGACGTTACATGTCGCTGACTGGGCACTGGGTAACTATGGTGATAGATGGTGAAGGGTCTGCTGCACAAGTCTTGCCGTCCCCACGACTTGTGTGTCAATCCTCTGTCTGTCCAAGTTCCGCCACAGCTTCTGCATCCTCCACCTCATCTGGGTCCTCCACCTCCGCCCCAAGCCTGCCTGGTCAGGCCACCAGCGTTCTCACTGCGCAGAAGGAATCACGCATGCCTCATTACTATGCTGGCAGCAGAGCGCAACGGCATCAGGCGGTCTTTAGCTTGACATGTCTTGGGAATAAGAGTCACACAGCTGAGGAGTTGTGGTCAGCTCTGCGGTCCGAGTTTAATAAATGGTTGTCTCCACTCAACCTGCAGCCTGGTAAGGCCGTGTGCGACAATACTGCAAACCTGGGTGCGGCACTTCGCCTGGGCAAGGTGACACACGTACCTTGTATGGCTCACGTGTTGAACCTTGTCGTCCAGCAATTTTTAACACACTATCCCGGCCTAGATGGCCTTCTGAACAGGGCACGAAAACTGTCAGCTCACTTCCGCCGTTCAAGCGCCGCAGCAGAGCGACTTGCATCGCTCCAGAAGTTTTTCGGCCTGCCGGTTCATCGCCTGAAATGCGATGTGGCGACACGCTGGAATTCAACTCTCCACATGTTACAGCGACTGTGGCAGCACCGCAGAGCCCTGGTGCAATACGTCATGACGTATAGCCTGGGCCAACGAGATGCAGAGGTGGGTCAGATCACCCTGATGGAGTGGTCTCAGATCAAGGACCTATGCACCCTTCTGCACAGTTTCGACATGGCGACGAATATGTTTAGCGCTGACAATGCCATTATCAGCATGACGATTCCAGTCATTTACATGCTGGAGCACACGTTAAACACTATTCGGAGTCAGGGGGTGGGACAACAGGAAGGGGAGGAACTACAGGAGGATTCATATGCGCAAGGGACAACAACATCACCAAGGTCCAGACGTTCATCATCACCAACGCAGCAGGCATGGGACCATGGGGGACAGGGATCAACAAGGGCGCATGTTAGCAGGCGAAATGTTGAGGAAGGTGCAGGAGAACATGAAGAAATGGAGGACGAACTGTCCATGGACATGGAAGACTCAGCGGATGAGGGAGACCTTGGTCAAATTTCAGTTTAAAGAGGTTGGGGGGAGATGTCAGAGGAAGAAAGAACGGGTAGCACCTCTATGCCACAAACACAGCGTGGACTTGGTCCGCATGGCTGCGCAAGACACATGAGTGCCTTTTTGTTGCACTACCTCCAACATGACAGTCGTATTGTCAAAATTAGAAGTGATGATGACTACTGGATTGCCACACTATTAGATCCCCGGTACAAGTCCAAATTTTGTGACATAATTCCAGCCATAGAAAGGGACGCATGTATGCAGGAGTATCAGCAGAAGCTGTTACTCGATCTTAGCTCGGCTTTTCCACCAAACAACCGTGCAGGTGCAGGGAGGGAATCTCCCAGTTGTAACTTGACAAACATGGGACGGTCTCGTCATCTTCAACAGTCTACCCGTACCAGTAGGACCGTATCTGGTGCTGGTAACAGCAATTTTATGGAATCTTTTCATAATTTTTTTAGACCCTCTTTTGCAAGGCCAACAGAGACAACAAGTCTGACACATAGTCAACGGCTGGAGAGGATGATACAGGAGTATCTCCAAATGAACATCGATGCCATGACTGTGCAACTGGAGCCTTGCTCCTTTTGGGCTTCAAACCTAGAAAAATGGCCAGAGCTCTCCACTTACGCCTTGGAGATCTTGTCGTGTCCAGCTGCCAGCGTTGTCTCTGAACGTGTCTTCAGTGCTGCTGGGTGTGTGCTGACAGATAAGCGCACGCGTCTGTCCAGTGACAATGTGGACAGACTGACGTTCATCAAAATGAACAAGTCATGGATCCAGAAGGAATTTACTACCCCTGTGTCATCCTGGGGAGAGTAAATGCTTGTGGATTTGGAATGTGCTTGATGCAAATCAAAACATCCTGTTTGCAACTAGGGACCAAGTGCTGCCACTGATGGGGTGGGTGTCTGTGTGGCCCAATTTTTGGAAAAAAGGGAGACTCCGCTTGGAGTAACCCTTGCTTGCTGTGTTTTTAAAAGAAGCCAAGATGAACAGAGCTGGGATCAGGAAAGACTTTGCTACCTACCCCGGTGTCATCCTGGGGACGGATAAGAATGGCGTATTTTTGAATGTGCTTGATGCAAATCTAGCTGTGAATTGTACAACTGGGGCACAACTGCTGCCACTGAAGGGGTGGGTGTGTGTGGGGCCCAATTTTTGGAAAAAAGGGAGACTCCGCTTGGAGTAACCCTTGCTTACATTGTTTTTAAAAGAAGCCAAGATGAACAAGTCATGGGTCAGCAAAGACTTTATCTACCTACCCCGGTGTCATCCTGGGGACGGATAAGAATGGCGTATTTTTGAATGTGCTTGATGCAAATCTAGCTGTGAATTGTACAACTGGGGCACAAGTGCTGCCACTGAAGGGGTGGGTGTGTGTGGGGCCCAATTTTTGGAAAAAAGGGAGACTCCGCTTGGAGTAACCCTTGCTTGCTGTGTTTTTAAAAGAAGCCAAGATGAACAGAGCTGGGATCAGGAAAGACTTTGCTACCTACCCCGGTGTCATCCTGGGGACGGATAAGAATGGCGTATTTTTGAATGTGCTTGATGCAAATCAAAACATCCTGTTTGCAACTAGGGCCCAAGTGCTGCCACTGAATGGGTGGGTGTGTGTGGGGCACAATTTTTGGAAAAAAAGGGAGACTCCGCTTGGAGTAACCCTTGCTTGCTGTGTTTTTAAAAGAAGCCAAGATGAACAGAGCTGGGATCAGGAAAGACTTTGCTACCTACCCCGGTGTCATCCTGGGGACGGATAAGAATGGCGTATTTTTGAATGTGCTTGATTCAAATGTAGCTGTGAAGTGTACAACTAGGGCACAACTGCTGCCACTGAAGGGGTGGGTGTGTGTGGGGCCCAATTTTTGGAAAAAAAGGGAGACTACGCTTGGAGTCACCTTGCGGTGTTTTACATGATTTTAGAATGGCGTGCCATGCCTATATCTGTGTGTCCTCCTCTTTTTCCTTGTCCAGCTGTTTTGTTTTCGCATGAGTATATGTCCTTGTCACTTTCCCATGTGTTTGAGTTGTTTGTCACCTTTTGGACACCTTTGAGGGTGTTTTCTAGGTGTTTTACTGTGTTTGTGATTGCCTGCCATTGTTTCCTATTGGCTCGAGTTCGGTTCGTCGAACGTTCGACGAGCCGAACTCGAACGGGACCTCCGTTCGGCGAACCGACCTCGAGCCGAACCGGGACCGGTTCGCTCATCTCTACTCATAAGGCTGGTATATTAACTTTTTTTAAATAATATGCCAAAATAACTATCTAATCTTGATATATAAAAAAGCCTTTTAGAAGTCTGACTAAAAAGTGAGCAAGTTCATGAGTCCAAATGTATTCTGTCTCGACCATCTCATCTTTACTGATAACTGCGGCATGTATTGAGCACTGTGAGATGTCAGCAGCAGCCAGAAGGTGAGAAAGAGCGGAGGTGTTAATAATTTAAGGTGGGTGTAGAGTGAGTTTAACTTTCAAAAAGGATGTTACAGCCATTCTGACATAAAGTAAGTACATCAGCATCATCAGGTCTAATACCTTTATTTACTAGTGTAAGTTATTGACATTGTGAAATCTGATGACAGAACCACTTTAAGGGGTACTTTGCACGCTGCGACATCACAAGCCGATGGTAGCGATGCCGAGCGCGATAGTACCCGCCTCCATCGCACATGCGATATCTTGTTATAGCTGCCACAGCGAACATTATCGCTATGGCAGCTTCACACGCACTTACCTGCACTGCGACGTCGCTCTAGCCGGCGACTTGCCTCCTTCCTAAGGGGGCGGGTCGTGTGACGTCACAGCGACGTCACACAGCAGGCGGCCAAGAGAAGTGGAGGGGCGGTGATGAGCGGGACGTAAACATCCCGCCCACCTCCTTCCTTCCTCATTGCAGGCGGGACACAGGTAAGGGGATGTTCCTCACTCCTGCGGCTTCATACACAGCGATGTGTGCTGCCGCAGGAACGAGGAACAACATCGTACCTGTCGCTGCAGCGAAATTATGAAAATGACTGATACTACACAGATCACCGATTTACGATGCTTTTGCGATCGTTTATCGGTGCATCTAGGCTTTACGTCGTTACTGGCGCCGGATGTGCGTCACTTTCGATTTGACCCCGACGACATCGCAGTAGCGATGTCACAACGTGCAAAGTACCCCTTAGATGAACACAGTATTACTTTGAAATATGGGAAACTAGAAATTGTCTTCGCTCTGTATAGACATTCTTGTAATTGTTTAAGAGAGTGAGTGTGCCCCAAGTACTTTACAACTGTGGAGCATAGTGGGGGATCCCCTCCATTATACCTATATGCCCTCATATCTCATATGGACATGGGATTTTGCAAAGCATTAAAGCCTGCTTTACACGTTGCAATTAGTTGTACAATTGCATTTGCGATGTGACACGCCCAGGTTGCATACGGGATCTTATGAGATTGCACGTAGGTCATTCATTTGCTGTCACACGTGCGTTAGTAATCTATGTTAAATTGATCAATTTTGTGTGCGATCCTTTAGATCATGTGTTCTGTGACGTATGCATTGGGCACCTTTTTTTTTTTTTTTATTTATTGACTTGCCAAGTGTGTGTAATGTGTAGGGATGCGTTTTTACTATGTCATCTGCCATTCAGCTCTGCTACATGGCCGCTGACAGCAGACACAGACAGCCATGTAGCAGAGCTGAATGGCAGATGACAGCAGACACAGACAGAGCCGCACTGTCAGAATGAACTCGGGTGAACTTCACCCGACTTCATTGTCATGCTGCGGCTCTGTCTGTGTCGCGTACTGATTAGCGGTCACCAGTGAAGGACCCACCGGTGACTGCTAAACTCCTGAGTAACTGAATTGAGCAGCCCTCTCTCATACTCACCGATCACCGATCTCCGGCGCTGCACGGCATTCACACTGCTCCGGCGGCTTTTACTATTTTGAAAAAGCCGGCCGCCCATTAAACAATCTCGTATTCCCTGCTTTCCCCGCCCACCGGCGCCTATGATTGGTTACAGTGAGACACGCCCCCACGCTGAGTGACAGGTGTCACACTGCACCAAATCACAGCAGCCGGTGGGCGTGTCTATACTGTGTAGTGAAATAAATAATTAAATAATGAAAAAAAACGGCGTGCGGTCCCCCCCAATTTTAAAACCAGCCAGATAAAGCCATACAACAGAAGGCTGGTATTCTCAGGATGGGGAGCTCCACGTTATGGGGAGCCCCCCAGCCTAACAATATCAGCCAACAGCCGCCCAGAATTGCCGCATACATTAGATGCGACAGTTCTGGGACTGTACCCGGCTCTTCCCGATTTGCCCTGGTGCATTGGCAAATCGGGGTAATAAGGAGTTATTGGCAGCCCATAGCTGCCAATAAGTCCTAGATTAATCATGTCAGGTATCTATGAGATACCTTCCATGATTAATCTGTAAATTACAGTAAACACACACCCGAAAAAATCCTTTATTAGAAATAAAAAACACAAACATATACCCTGGTTCACCACTTTAATCAGCCCAAAAAAGCCCTCCATGTCCGGCGGAATCCAGGATGCTCCAGCGTCGCATCCAGCTCTGCTGCATGGAGGTGCCCAGAGCAGCAGAAGAAACCGCCGCTCCTGTCAGCTCCACGCAGCAACTGGAGACAGCCGCGCGATCAGCTGAGCTGTCACTGAGGTTACCCGCTGTCACTGGATGCAGCGGTGGCCGCGAGTAACCTCAGTGACAGCTCAGCTGATCGCGCTACTCACCGCCGCTCCTCTCACCTCCACGCAGCAACTGAGGTGAGTAGCGCGATCAGCTGAGCTGTCTCTGAGGTTACCCGCGGCCACTGCTGTATCCAGTGACAGCGGGTAACCTCAGTGACAGCTCAGCCGATCGCGCGCCTGTCTTCAGTAGCTGTGTGGAGGTGACAGGAGCGGCTGTGTCTGCTGCAGCTCCATGCAGCAGCGCTGGATGCGACGCTGGAGCATCCTGGATTCCGCCGGACATGGAGGGCTTTTTTGGCCTGATTAAAGTGGTTAACCAGGGTATATGTTTGTGTTTTTTATTTCTAATAAAGGATTTTTTCGGGTGTGTGTGTTTATTTACTGTCACTTACAGATTAATCATGGAGGGTGTCTCGGGGAGACGCCTGACATGATTAATCTAGGACTTATTGTCAGCTATGGGCTACCAATAACTCCTTATTACCCCGATTTGCCAACGCACCAGGGCAAATCGGGAAGAGCCGGGTACAGTCCCAGAACTGTCGCATATAATGTATGCGGCAATTCTGGGCGGCTGTTGGCTGATATTGTTAGGCTGGGGGGCTCCCCATAACGTGGAGCTCCCCATCCTGAGAATACCAGCCTTCTGCCGTATGGCTTTATCTGGCTGGTATTAAAATTGGGGGAACCGCACGCCGTTTTTTTTAATTATTTAATTATTTATTTCACTGCACAGTATAGACACGCCCACCGGCTGCTGTGATTGGGTGCAGTGTGACACCTGTCACTCAGCGTGGGGGCGTGTCTCACTGTAACCAATCATAGGTGCCTGTGGGCGGGGAAAGCAGGGAATACGAGATTGTTTAATGGGCGGCCGGCTTTTTCAAAACAGTAAAAGCCGCCGGAGCAGTGTGAACGCCGTGCAGTGCCGGGGATCGGTGAGTATATGAGAGAGGGGAATAGACTGACATGGACAGAGAGTGAGGGACAGAGATAGTGACCGACTGACAGAGATTAGTGAATGACAGACATTGTGAGGCGCTTCAGAACGCAGCTTTTCAGCTGCGCTCTGAAGCGGACCTTTTTTAAGCTGCGGTGCAGAGCGCACACCTGCGCACATAGCCTCAGACACCAAAATCGTATGAGGGATGTCACACATTACAATTGACTAGGTTCGTGCAACAAAACGCTCAATTCTAGACAAAGATACGATGTGTTTGCGATCAACGGTTTTGCGTTCAATCCTGATCGCACGTAGATGTCACACGCAGACACCTCACAAACGATGCCGGATGTGCGTCACTTACAACTTGACCCCAACGACGGATTGTGAGATATATTGAAGCGTCTATAGCGGGCTTAATACCTTTAATGCAAGAAACTGTTCAACAAATGTCTGGATATTTACATACCACTATCCAGGACTAATCTCACTAATGACTGAGTTGATTAGCCGTGATTCCTATAGTCAGTAGAGTCTAGGATTCTAAAACAACAGTAGTACTTACTTAGGCTGAGTCATCTGAAAGCACTAGGAACCAAAGTTGTCTGCATTTTTTATCGTCTGTATTTTTCACATATTCCCTTGGTCTTTTTAGTCATTCTATACGTGATGTACCATGTACAAAGGACAAATGTTTCTCTATCTACCAAAAATCACCAGTTCTTTATATTCTCAGTCTGCCTTATGGTGCCTGTTTCAGCCTATTACCTATATTTGTAGAACCAATCAAATGTACGATATCTCAGATTTTCAAGCATTTTTATTGTATTTTAAGTTTGAACAAATAATACATAATGAATTTAATTTATAAATTTGTTTGAATACGTTATGAATAAGTATACTTACATTAACCATTTAGTACGATACCTCAGATTATGAATTTCTGCATAAAAATTAAATATGCACCTTTTAGAATATAATACATTTTTTCAATGTAAATTATTGCCTTCCTATTTATGCATTTTGATTCAGCCTATAAAAGTGTTAAGAAAGCCAAAAAAAATTTAACCCCCCCCCCCTTTTTTTTCTAATGCAAATTGTCAATTTTGGCGGTGAAGCGCACAGTTTATCTTTTTCATAGGCCAGGTAAGAAAAATCAGAGTTAGGACATTTGCACATTTTGAATATTGGCAGCAGATTTTTCTGCACCAAAACCCATTTTTGTGCATTTTTAATTGTGATTTTTTTTTTTTTCCCCATTCATTTAATTAAGTGAAAAACGCTGCAAGAATTGTCATGCTGCAGGTTTAAAAAAAACCTCTTTGATGGTTTATATCTGCAAGGAAAAATAAGCAGCATGTGTAATGTAAACTCAAGAGGAAGAAGAGTACCCCTGTGCAGGAACAGTATATGGGCCCTATGTAGTCCAGATACTCATTAGGGCTCGTGCGCATGTTGCGTAATTTCATGCGTTTACACTGCGTATAGCACTGCAGCGTAAATGCATGCGTCCTGCGTCACCTGCACAATCTATGAATGGGCATAATCCGTGCGCATGATGCTTTTTTGAACGCAGCGTTTTGAGAGTCAAAAATGTTATAAAATCTCTGCGTTCAAAAATGCAGCATGTCACTTCTTAGGTGCGCTTTGGATGCTGCTCCCACTCTGTCTATGGGAGAGGCAGCATCCCGAGCACATGAATTCGGCATCTGTTCTGCAGACACATTGCATCCATTATGCAGTGTTTCTGCAGCGATTTTGAAGCGCACATGCACTGCCAAATCGCTGCAGAATTTTCAGCATGGACACGACGCAACGTGCGCACATAGCCTATGAGGCTGCGGCCAGATCAAACTCTAATCAAAGTTTGATCAGAGTGTCAGATTAGGGTGATCCGATTGTCTCTGATGTGAGACTCAGAGCACACTAGAAGAACTAGAACAAAAGTTCTCCATCATCTCCATTCTGTAAGTCCACGGAATTTGGACTACACTCAAATGTCATCGAAGTTCAGTGTGAGTTCTACGCACCCACAGACTTTAATGGGTGCAAAGCGTCCAATATATGCTGCCCCCGCAGTATGAAGCATCTTTTTTCTCATGCAGAATTGCCGTCAGAAAAAAAAATGCTGATTGGCACTGTCCCATATAAGATTGGACGAGTACTATCTGATAAAACTTTGGATAGCACTTGTCCAAGTTATAAGTTTATGTGAGCGAGCTCTCATGCACAGTTCCACCTGTTTTGGAGGTGGAAATGGGCCACATTATCTATTGGGTCCTTGAAAAAGTATTCATACCCCGTAAACTTTTCAACATTTTTACACGTGACACCCATAAAGTTAAATGTATGTTATCGGGATTTAATATTATATTTATGCCAACACACAGTAGCAAGTGTTTGTGAATTGTAAAGGAAATGATAGAAAGTTTACTAAATATTTTTTGAAATATAAACCTGAAATTGTGATATGCTTTTGCATTCAGCCCCCCTGAGTCAATACTTTGCAGGCTTACCTTTCGTGACAATTACTGCTGCAAGTCTTTTGGGGATGTCTCTACCAACTTGGCACATCAAGAGGCTGAAATGTTTGCCCATTCTTCTTTGCAAAATAGCTGTAGCTCACTGAGATTGGATGGGGGGCGTTTGTGAACAGCAATTTTCAAGCCTTGCTACAGATTCTCAATGGGATTTAAGTCTGGACCATTCACACACATAAATATGCTTTGATATAAACCATCCATTATAGCTTTGGTCAATATGTTTCCAGTTGTCCTGGTGGAAGGTGAGCCTACACTTCAGTCTCAAGTCTTTTGCAGCCTCTATTAGGTTTTCCTACAGGATTGCCCTGTATTTAGCGCTATCCATCTTCCCATCAACTCTGACCAGCTTTCCTCTACCTGCTGAGGAAAATCATCCCCACACCATGATACTGCCACCACCATGTTTGACAGTGTTTATTATGTTTTTACGGTGAGGTGCAGTCTTAGTTTTCTGCTATACAGCGGGTGAAATAAGTATTGAACACGTTATCAATTTTCTAAGTAAATGTATTTCTAAAGTGTCACGATGACTTTGGGATAGTGGGGAACCGGGGCTCCTAAGCTGTCCATCAGCAATCCAGCAATCCTGTAGCTGAGTTCACTGAGGGCAGTGTGTAAACTCCGGTAACCTGATTGCCGGATTGCTGTGCCGCCGTGTCTCACAATCCATCAATCCAGCAGCAGGATCAGCAGTGATCACAATTGGTGCTGTGGAAACCCAACTGTGAATGCCGGTGACCTGACTGATGTCACCGCTTCTCACAACTGGGTCCCCCGCTGCCCTCAGTGTGTCCCAGGAGCTTCTGCAATTGTTATTGTTTTCAACCACTGCAGCTTCTGGACATCGTGGGATGTCATGTGGATTACTTCAGACCTCAATGATGTTTGGGGGTTAATAAATTGATGAAAGAGGGTGTTTTTGTATTATTTAAAATATAGGATTTTTGCGGTTTGCATTTTTTTCTTTTTACTTACAGAGTTAATAATGGTGGGGGGTGTCTCATTTACACCTCTCCATTACCAACCCAGGGCTTGATGGCAGCTGTACTTTTTGACAAATCACAACTGACATCAACCCCATATATTACTCCAATTTCCACCGCACCAGGGCAATGGGATGAGCCGGGAAAAGTGCCACAATTGTGAGGCCACTGTGGGCTACTATTCTAGGATCCAACCTGTTTTTTTTTTCCTTTTATGGTTTACAATCGCTCATAAAGTTCCATGGCTTTCTCTCTAATTATTATACTACTATAACCTCAATGTTCTACAGCATGTCAGTTAATACAACCTATTTTTCTGTTTTTAAGTTTGTAAAATGTTTGGATAATACAATAGGTTCCGTTTAAAGGGAACCTGTCACCAGATTTTTACCCTATGAAGAAGTGCCATTACCTTTAACTGCTCCTGTGCTGCATTCCACTAACGTGTCTATCAGCTCCTGACTCCCCCTGTATGTCCCCAAAAATACCATTTAATATCTCCAACACCATATGTAAATGATGATGGTCCGGCTTGATGGGCGAATACATCCTGGATCATCCACATAGCGAAACAAGATTTTGCTCCTAAACAATAGCCTCACAGGCCCACGCAGGAGCACTCTACGCTGCCCTATTGCGGGCAGAGTATAGAAAACCACTGTGCAAGCGCTGAGCGACGTTATCGGGATGACGTCGGAATGATGTTGCTCGGTGCTTGAGCAATGATGTTTTATGGAGAGCAGAGTGCACCTGTGCCGGCTTGTGAGGCTACTGCACAGGCTACTGATCTTTGTTCGCTATGGGGAGTCAGGAGCTGATAGACACGTTTGTGGAATGTAGCACAGGAGCAATTAATGGTGTTGGCATTTGCTCATAGGTTCAAAAACTGGTGACAGGTGCCATTTAACTGAGTCATTACCTGAAAATGCAAAATACTCAAGCCTTTAATGACTCATATTACTATAAATACAGTCACCTTGATTCCTTGATTACGTATTTCCTGTATTTTTCTGTTACCATAGGCACAGACTGGGTAGGGTGATATCAGCCAAAGCACAGACACAAAGTACCCACCTGCAAAAAAAATGTCATAAAAAAGAAAAGTGAAAGGGGATCAAAATGATTATATAAATAAGACACTACCGGCACTCTACAGTGGAGTAGCGTTTGTTACGAACGGCTCCAGGAATCACATGTGGCTTCAGTTTGTTCAAATCTTCTGTCCTAATTATTTTTCCAGAAGTTTCTTTTCAGTCTCACCATCTGCTGCTTTGTATTTCTTGTAGGACCTGTCCCTATTTGCCGGAGTTTGGACTTATTTCTGGTTCAACTGCTTCCAAATAATGTGTTCAGAAAATGGTCTTATAAGTTTGGAGATTTTGTCTGTGAAAATGATACGCCTAATATGCAATTGTTGTGTCTGACTTTGCCTAGCACTGAGCCCATGTTCCTATTATATCTCATAGGCAATCAATAAATTCCCTGAGGCACAAGATTAACCCCTTCCTGTACGCCCAGACTGTAGGTGATTTCTAGTTACGGTACATTCCATAGATGGGGCGGGTAAATTAGTTGTGCCCAAGCCATCCCCGGCAGGAGCTGGATGCCACACACAGTTCGACTCTTGCTGTGTCCTGAAACCCTACAGAGAGCCAATCTCAACACTTTAACCCCTCAGTGACCGGTGAGGAATCTGACACAGGAAGATCCTCATCGATCTCAGATGCCGATAGTTGCTATGGCAACAGTGAGGCCTGAAAATGGTCTCTACGTCTGTCGTATCCTTCAGTCAATCAGAGGCCTTTTTTTGCACTTACCGTATTTTTCGTTTTATAAGGCGCACCGAATTATAAGACGCACCCCAAATTTAGAGCTAAAAAAAAAAAAAAATGGGGTCCGTCTTCTCTTACCGGAGGGGGCCAGCAGTGGTGGTGAAGCGGGGTCACAGGAGGCAGAGGTTGTGCTGGCAGCCGCAGCGGGTTAGTAGCGTCAGCCGCAGCGGGTCCATGGTGACAGCGGCGTCCGTGGTGGGAGCTGTGGCGGCAGGTGACAGGTGGAGCAGGCCGGTGAAGTAAGTGTCTCAGTGTGTCCGCGGTTCCGCTTCAAATGATGGCGCCTGGAGCGGCGCAGGCGCAGATGGAGTGCTCATCCAAGAGCTGGAATCTGCAGCTCATGGTGCCCAAGCTTTCTGGGCACCCCTGCTGAGAATTGCAGTCCGCACCCGCCCCAGAAAATGGTGCTTTCATAGAAGCGCCATCTTCTGGCGCTGTATCCAGCTCTTCCAGCTGCCCTGGTGACGGGTGGCTTGCTGGGTAACAATGGGGTTAGGGCTAGCTTTATATTATCAACTGGCCTTAAGCCTGAAATTCATGATGTCATGCCAATATTAGACATGGCCACCATGAATTTCTAGTACAGATAAAAAAAAAAAAACACAACACACAGAAAAATATTTTTATTAGAAATAAAACACAACACAATTAGTGACTCCATGTTTATTGAAATAAAGAACCCCCCTCCGCAGTAATCCTGGGTCAAGGGTCCCGCGCCGTCCAATCCAGATCCAATATCATCTGATCGGTTTTCTGGAAGGCAAAGCAATCAGATGATGTGTCAGGTTCAAGGGCCTGAATCACATGACACAGCAGCTGATTGTTTAAATGGCTTTTCTACAATCAGCTGATGCATCAGTGCAAAAAAAAAAAAAAACTACCCACTTCTGTGCAGACTCCTGTCCGACAGCAGCAGCTGATAGTTTAAAAATAAATAAATCCTCACCGCTCGACTTATAGTGTCAGCTGATGCCGTCAGGTGACCGCATCAGCTGATCATCGCCAGGTCTGAGAGAGAAAAGAGAGAGAGAAAAGAGAGAGAGAGAGAAGAGAAAGAGGGAGAGAGAGAGAAGAGAGAGAGGAGAGAAGAGAGAGGGAGAGAGAGTGAAGAGGAGAGAAGAGAGAGGGAGAGAGAGTGAAGAGAGAGAGAAGAGGAGAGAAGAGGAGAGAAGAGAGAGAAGAGAGAGAGAAGAGAGAGAGGGGAGAGAGGAGACAGGAGAGAGAGAGAGAGAAAAAGAGAGAGAGAAAAAGAGAGAAAAACAGAGAGAGAGAAAAGGAGAGATGGAAGAGAGAGAGAGGGAGAGACAAAAAAAGAGAGAGAAAGAGAGAGGGATAGAGAGAGAGGAGAGAGCAATGCAGCCTCATTCTGTGAACTGCTCCGATTTTAGAGTGTCCCGTGGCTCACAGCTGATGTCCGGCTCCTCTCCTCAGTGCATAATTAAATTAAATTATAATTATAATTGTTTACCGGGACGCAAACTCATGAACTAATGCTTCTGAGGCGAGAGCTCTAACCATTGAGCCACTGGGTCTAATAAGAAACAGGCAGATTTGGTAATCTTTAGCTCTATACTGCAGTAGAGAATCTAGAAGCAGATTGTTCAGCTGCAAGGATGGATGGATGGGCGGACGGACGGACGGACGGGCAAACACCGGCAGTTCTGCACTCATCACCACACACACGCAGGCACTACAACCCCCATCATCACCGCAGGCACTACAACCCCCATCATCCTCCCCTCAGTGCATAATTAAATTAAATTATAGTTAAATAATTATAATTTAAAATAAATTAAATTTTTCCCGGGACGGCCAGGACTTGAACTCATGAACTATTGCTTCTTAGGCGAGAGCCCTAACCAGTCAGCCACTGGCTGTAATGAGAAACATAGGCAGATTTGGTAATCTTGACGTCTGCATTGCAGACTGAAGTCTCTGGTGACAGCGTGATTCACTTCAGGTGCTACGTGGAGAGGACACAGCGCTTATGTTCTACAGTGCTCCCTGTGTCATCTTCATGTAGCAGAGCTGACTGTGTCGTGTGGATTACTTCGGACCTGGATGGGGTATTTGGAGATTTTAATAAAATGGTGAAAGAGGAGGTTTTTTGTCTTTTATTCCAAATAAAGGATTTTTCGTTGTGTGTGTTTATTTACTTTCACTTACAGTTTAATCATGGAAGGTATCTCGGGGAGACACCTGCCATGATTAACTCCTTATTACCCTGGTGCCACCGCACCAGGGTAACTCGGTATGAGCTCGGTACAGTCCCGGGACTGCTGCATCTAATGGATCTGGCAATTCTGGGTGGCTGCCTGCTGATATTGTTAGGGTGGTGGGCTCCCCATGACGTGGCGCTCTCCATACTGACAATACCAGCCTCCAGCCGTGTGGCTTTATCCTGGCTGGTATCAAATATGGGGGGAACCGCATTTTTTTTTTTATTATTATTTATTTATTTATTTTACTGCACGATATAGAGCCGCCAGCCGGCGGCTGTGATTGGTTGCAGTGAGACAGCTGTCACTCATCGTGGGGGCGTGTGTGACTGCAACCAATCATGGGCGCCGGTGGGCAGGGAAAGCATGGAATAATTAATTAAATAATGAAGCGGCAGCCATTTTCAAAAGAGGAAATGCCACTGGAGATTTGTGACAGCCGTGCAGCGAGATGTCCGTGATCGGTGAGTAGGAAAGAGAGAGGGATTGTGCTGGGGACGCAGGACGCATGCAGATACGAAAGGTGCGCACATACTTACTGTGAAAAGCCACGCTTTTGGTGTGCGAACCATTCTCGAACGTAACTCGAACTGCCGAATTTTTAGCAAAACGTTTGAGTTCGTCGAACGACTCGAACACCCCCGAAAATCACTCGAACATGAAATTGGCGAACCTCGATCATCGCTCATCTATAGTCATGTGCATCTCTGTAATGAGGAGGGGTGTGGTGTAATGACATCGACACCCTATATAAGGTGTGCTTAATTATTAGGCAACTTCTTTTCCTTTGGCAAAATGGGTCAAAAGAGAGATTTGACGGGCTCTGAAAAGTCCAAAATTGTGAGATGTCTTGCAGAGGGATGTAGCAGTCTTGAAATTGCCAAACTTTTGAAGCGTGATCACCGAACAATCAAGTGTTTCATTGCAAATAGCCAACAGGGTCGCAAGAAGGCGTGAAACTGCCAAGATGCCATTTGCCACCAATTTGGCCATATTTCAGAGCTGCAACGTTACTGGAGTATCAAAAAGCACAAGGTGTGCCATACTCAGAGACATGGCCAAGGTAAGGAAGGCTGAAAAACGACCACCTTTGAACAAGAAACATAAGATAAAACGTCAATACTGGGCCAAGAAATATCTTAAGACTGATTTTTCAAAGGTTTTATGGACTGATGAAATGAGAGTGACTCTTGATGGGCCGGATGGATGGGCCAGAGGCTGGATTGGTAAAGCTCAGAGAACTGTACTCTGACTCAGATGCCAGCAAGGTGGAGGTGGGGTACTGGTATGGGCTGGTATCATCAAAGATGAACTTGTGGGACCTTTTCGGGTTGAGGATGGAGTGAAGCTCAACTCCCAGACCTACTTCCAGTCTCTGGAAGACAAGCAAGAAATAACGTCTGAAACACCATTCAGTCTGAACTGGGTGCAGAAACCTAAAAAATCTACACTATATGGAGAGAAGGTATGCACACCAGTGACTATGTAAGGAGAATATATGAAAAGCAGAAACTGCTGTGTAAATACTGACATGAAAAATCCAATAGCTGTATGTAACAATTAAAATATGAAAAATGGAATCTGCATTACTGCATTACTGCCATGAACATATGTGTCGCGGGCGGAGGAGGGGACGCTGCGTTCACCCACTGCTCGGGTCCGGCTACTGCTGCTGCTGCTCGGTGGCTCGAGCGGTGGGCCGGATCCCGGGGACTCGAGCGACGCTCCTCGCCCGTGAGTGAAAGGGGGGTTGTTTGGTTTAGGGATATTGTCCGTGACGCCACCCACGGTTGTGGTGAGGTTGTGACACGACCGCTGCTCTGGACGGAGATCCCGGGAGCGATGACAGGGAGCAGCTTGGATGTTGTTTCTCCCCTCCGTGGGTAGGGGGGGTTGGTTGTCCCGGGGCCCGGTGAGGGAGGGATGGCAGGCGGGTTACGGGGCCTGGTGAGGTGCAGGGTCGTGGGCGCAGCACTGTGCCGCACGGCACGGTGGTACTCACTCAGCCAATGATGAATGCAAAGTCTCCGGTAAAACAAATGGCTGGATGGACGGGTCCCACAGATGGCTGCGGTAGCTCTCCCGGTAGGTTGGTGGTGACTGCCTTTCCCTGCACCTGTGTTGTGTTCACGGTTCCAATGGCTTCCCACCGGTAACCCGCTCCCCAGCTTGGATGGATGCTGAGGGAGCCCCTTTTGCCCGCAGGCTCTGGCCCTGGGAACTGTAGCCTTGGCGGTGACTGTATTTCCCTTCACGGTTTGAGCTGTTGCCTTCAATCGGGTCTTGACTGCTGGGAAACCCCGGAGGTTCCCTTCGCTAACGAATTTGACCGGTTTTACGGCGACTCCTAGCCTGGTTGGGGTCCGTAAGCCCTGCCGAATGGTGCTGGCTTCTCTTTTTTCTCCGATCTGGTACCGTCGGGCCACCGCCTGTCCCCGGTCCTTACGGTTCCCTCCAATCAGCCTCTCCTGCAGACGGTCACCACCATCTGCCAACCTTGCTGTATGTGCCCAGGCCACGCACCCGGACACGGTCAGTCTCCTCTACTACCACTTCACTCTCCAAAACTGATCTGACTTCCCTTCCTTTTTTCTCGCCTCCAGGACTGTGAACTCCTCGGTGGGCAGAACCAACCGCCTGGCCCACCCCCTGGTGTGGACATCAGCCCCTGGAGGGAGGCAACAAGGATTTGTGTTTGACCTAGATGTGCCTAGCCGGGGTGTGGGGTGTGTTGTTGCAGTACCTGTGACGTCCTGGCTTGTCCAGGGCACCACATTCCTCCTTAGTAAAATGCAGACCGTCCGCGGGCTGCCCGTCCATCACCGGTTTTATTTTTGGTTAACTGTGGAAAAGGGGTAAAACATATAAAACAGTAAATACAAGCATTTCTTTTGTATAAAACTTCCCTTAACGAGAGGTACAGTACTTAAACGTTGCAAACAGTAACGGCTTCCATTCTTCTCCCACCCAAACAACCTGGCCCTGATGCTGCCCCTAAGAAGTGGGCAGCACCCCTTGCCCCAGTCCATCACCAGGCTGCCCGAGCGGGTACGGTCTCTTTCAGGGGACCCGCTTCCATGGGGACGGTATCAAGCCAAAACATTTTTATTTACATCCCACTAGTTTGTGGTTGCCCTGCCAGTTCTCGGGCTTTACTATGGGGAGATAAGGTATGCACACCAGTGACTATGTAAGGGGAATACATGGAATAGCAGAAACTGCTGTGTGAATACTGACATGAAAAATTCAATAGCTATATGTAAGGATGAAATGTGAAAAATGGAACCTGCATTACTGCCATGAATATATGAATAAAGAGAAATTTAGCTACTGAATTGATCAATGCAATAGAGCCCCAACACTACGCCAAAGTATTTCTCTACGTTGGGGTCCCTAGCTTGTGTGTGTCCTCTCATGCAGTTAAAAAACTTACCGTGTATGGGAAGCTGAGACCCAGGCTATATATACGATGTGGATTGGCAATAGGTGTGTATGGGGAGGGTTCCCAAACGAAAAACAACTAACAAATAAGAAATAACGTTTGGAACTCCATTCTATGTCTGAACTGGGTGCAAAAACCTAAAAAAACATCACTATGGGGAGATAAGGTATGCACACCAGTGACTATGTAAGGGGAATACATGGAATAGCAGAAACTGCTGTGTGAATACTGACATGAAAAATTCAATAGCTATATGTAAGGATGAAATGTGAAAAATGGAACCTGCATTACTGCCATGAATATATGAATAAAGAGAAATTTAGCTACTGAATTGATCAATGCAATAGAGCCCCAACACTACGCCAAAGTATTTCTCTACGTTGGGGTCCCTAGCTTGTGTGTGTCCTCTCATGCAGTTAAAAAACTTACCGTGTATGGGAAGCTGAGACCCAGGCTATATATACGATGTGGATTGGCAATAGGTGTGTATGGGGAGGGTTCCCAAACGAAAAACAACTAACAAATAAGAAATAACGTTTGGAACTCCATTCTATGTCTGAACTGGGTGCAAAAACCTAAAAAAACATCACTATGGGGAGATAAGGTATGCACACCAGTGACTATGTAAGGGGAATACATGGAATAGCAGAAACTGCTGTGTGAATACTGACATGAAAAATTCAATAGCTATATGTAAGGATGAAATGTGAAAAATGGAACCTGCATTACTGCCATGAATATATGAATAAAGAGAAATTTAGCTACTGAATTGATCAATGCAATAGAGCCCCAACACTACGCCAAAGTATTTCTCTACGTTGGGGTCCCTAGCTTGTGTGTGTCCTCTCATGCAGTTAAAAAACTTACCGTGTATGGGAAGCTGAGACCCAGGCTATATATACGATGTGGATTGGCAATAGGTGTGTATGGGGAGGGTTCCCAAACGAAAAACAACTAACAAATAAGAAATAACGTTTGGAACTCCATTCTATGTCTGAACTGGGTGCAAAAACCTAAAAAAACATCACTATGGGGAGATAAGGTATGCACACCAGTGACTATGTAAGGGGAATACATGGAATAGCAGAAACTGCTGTGTGAATACTGACATGAAAAATTCAATAGCTATATGTAAGGATGAAATGTGAAAAATGGAACCTGCATTACTGCCATGAATATATGAATAAAGAGAAATTTAGCTACTGAATTGATCAATGCAATAGAGCCCCAACACTACGCCAAAGTATTTCTCTACGTTGGGGTCCCTAGCTTGTGTGTGTCCTCTCATGCAG
This sequence comes from Anomaloglossus baeobatrachus, assembly GCF_048569485.1. Classification (NCBI taxonomy): domain Eukaryota; kingdom Metazoa; phylum Chordata; class Amphibia; order Anura; family Aromobatidae; genus Anomaloglossus; species Anomaloglossus baeobatrachus. The sequence continues at coordinate 676,124,387 of NC_134354.1, forward strand.
TTAAAAAACTTACCGTGTATGGGAAGCTGAGACCCAGGCTATATATACGATGTGGATTGGCAATAGGTGTGTATGGGGAGGGTTCCCAAACGAAAAACAACTAACAAATAAGAAATAACGTTTGGAACTCCATTCTATGTCTGAACTGGGTGCAAAAACCTAAAAAAACATCACTCTCCCGGTAGGTTGGTGGTGACTGCCTTTCCCTGCACCTGTGTTGTGTTCACGGTTCCAATGGCTTCCCACCGGTAACCCGCTCCCCAGCTTGGATGGATGCTGAGGGAGCCCCTTTTGCCCGCAGGCTCTGGCCCTGGGAACTGTAGCCTTGGCGGTGACTGTATTTCCCTTCACGGTTTGAGCTGTTGCCTTCAATCGGGTCTTGACTGCTGGGAAACCCCGGAGGTTCCCTTCGCTAACGAATTTGACCGGTTTTATGGCGACTCCTAGCCTGGTTGGGGTCCGTAAGCCCTGCCGAATGGTGCTGGCTTCTCTTTTTTCTCCGATCTGGTACCGTCGGGCCACCGCCTGTCCCCGGTCCTTACGGTTCCCTCCAATCAGCCTCTCCTGCAGACGGTCACCACCATCTGCCAACCTTGCTGTATGTGCCCAGGCCACGCACCCGGACACGGTCAGTCTCCTCTACTACCACTTCACTCTCCAAAACTGATCTGACTTCCCTTCCTTTTTTCTCGCCTCCAGGACTGTGAACTCCTCGGTGGGCAGAACCAACCGCCTGGCCCACCCCCTGGTGTGGACATCAGCCCCTGGAGGGAGGCAACAAGGATTTGTGTTTGACCTAGATGTGCCTAGCCGGGGTGTGGGGTGTGTTGTTGCAGTACCTGTGACGTCCTGGCTTGTCCAGGGCACCACATTCCTCCTTAGTAAAATGCAGACCGTCCGCGGGCTGCCCGTCCATCACCGGTTTTATTTTTGGTTAACTGTGGAAAAGGGGTAAAACATATAAAACAGTAAATACAAGCATTTCTTTTGTATAAAACTTCCCTTAACGAGAGGTACAGTACTTAAACGTTGCAAACAGTAACGGCTTCCATTCTTCTCCCACCCAAAAAACCTGGCCCTGATGCTGCCCCTAAGAAGTGGGCAGCACCCCTTGCCCCAGTCCATCACCAGGCTGCCCGAGCGGGTACGGTCTCTTTCAGGGGACCCGCTTCCATGGGGACGGTATCAAGCCAAAACATTTTTATTTACATCCCACTAGTTTGTGGTTGCCCTGCCAGTTCTCGGGCTTGTCCGTAAGAAGTCCCTTACGCAACGGTTGCAGGAAGTCCCCACGGGGACTGGTTGCCGGCAACGGCCGGTTTAATCAAAGTGCTAATCAGGTTACATCTTCTGTTGATTACTTATCATTCACAACTTTTAAACTGGTGGTCCCAACGCATAAAGCCCCCCCCTTTACAGAGTAGTCTCCCTATACCTAAGTGGGGGTCTACCTAGGTTGAGACGAGTGGACCTTCGGGGTCCGGTGTCAGTGGTGACAGGCAGTGGGGCAGTGGGAACAATCAGTTCCTCCTCCCTGCTATCGTGTGGGGCAGGCGGAGGCGTAGGGGAGCTGGGTACAGGTACATCCCTGGGCACTGGCTCGTGGTTGACCGCTTCCATCATTTCTTCATCCACGGGTTGTGGGAACAGTATCACTGGAAGGATCACCGCGCCGTTCTGCATAGGCCAGTCTGCTGGAAAATCACCCATCATGGTGTGCATTACCTCTTTTTCTTTCTCCGTCGGTCTGGGAACTGGAGCTTCATCCGCTACCCTCAAGGCTGGTGGGCACCTCTTTAGATGGTCTCGGGAAACTGTGGCCAAAGTTCCCCCTGGTCACGGCTGACCTGGTAGGCCTTCCCATTCTCCCATCCTGTGGGCTGTACCACATACGGGGTTTTTTCCCATTGATCATCCAGCTTGTGGGTCGTTCTTTTTCGCTTCAGCACTACATCCCCAGGCTGGAAGGGACCGGCAGGCGCCTTCTTGTTGAAGCACTGCTCCTGTTGTCCCCGACTCCGGCACAAGTTCTTTTCAACATATTCCTGGACCTGTCAGTACTGTGCTCTCCGCCGAGTGTCCCATTCAGCTGTCGAAGGGAGTGCTTCTGGAGCTTCCAAGCCCATTTCCAAATCTACTGGTAGCCGGCCGGGACGAGCTCTCATCAGGTATGCTGGAGTGCATTTCATAGAGCTGGAAGGGATGTTATTATACATATCGACCAGGTCAGGTAGCTTCTCCGACCACAGGTTCCGCTCTTCCAGCGGTAACGTCTTGAGGAGGCCCAGGACCAAGTGGTTCATCTTTTCACACATGCCATTGGTTTGGGCATGGTAAGGTGTGGTTCGGATTTTCTTGCAGCCGTACAACTGGCAGAATTCCTGGAATACCTCTGGTTCAAAGGCCGGGCCCTGGTCGGTAAGCACCCTCTCGGGGTACCCATGCGGTCGACAGAAATAAGCCTGGAATGCCTTAGCGGCGGTACGGCCGGTTAGGTCCTTGACTGGGACAACCACCATGAACCTGGAGTAGTGGTCTACAATGGTTAGAGCGTAGGCATACCCACTTCGGCTGGGGGTGAGCTTTACATGGTCGAGGGCAACCAGCTCCAGAGGTTGATGCGTAATGATCGGATGTAGGGGTGCCTTCTGGCTGGCCTCGTCCTTCCTTCTCAATGTGCAGGGGCCACATTCTCGGCACCAGGCCTCCACGGATTCCTGCATTCCACTCCAATAGAACCGCTCTCTCAACAACATCTCCAGATTCTTCCACCCGAAGTGCCCAGCGCCAACATGGTATGCTTGCAGGACGGTGGGCACGTTAGCCTGGGGAATCACAAGCTGGCGAATCTCCTCATGGGTCTTCGGATTAATCAGCTCACAATACAACTTCCCCTGGTGTAGGTACAGCCGAGTCCGTTCTCGCCATAGCCGTTGGGCTTCGGCAGGGGCGGCAGGGTCTATCCCAGCAGAACCCTGTTCCACCAGGGTCTTGATCAGGCGAACAGCAGGTGCCCGGTCCTGAGCTTCCTGCCACTCCTGACTGGGCAGCGGGTCCAGATTCACCCGTTGTTGATGGACATGCACCTTCTCAGTTAATGGCCGGTGAAACGCAGGCAACTCGATCTGTTCGAGGTCGTCATCCTCTGGCCCCTCTTCTGACAGGTGGGGCATCCGGGAAAGTGCATCGGCATTAACGTTGGTATGGCCGGCCCGGTATTTGATGGTGAAATCGTAGTTGGCTAACCTGGCCACCCACCGCTGCTCCAGCGCACCCAGCTTGGCTGTATCTAGATGGGTCAGTGGGTTGTTGTCTGTGTAAGCGGTGAACTTGGCTGCTGCCAGGTAATGGCGGAACCGCTCGGTGATAGCCCACACCAGTGCTAGGAGCTCGAGATTGAAAGAGCTGTAGTTCTCAGGGTTCCTCTCAGTCGGTCGGAGCTTTCGGCTAGCATAAGCAATTACCTTCTCCCTTCCATCTTGGACCTGGGATAGAACAGCCCCCAAGCCCACATTGCTGGCATCGGTGTAGAGGATGAATGGGCGGCTGTAGTCAGGGTACGCTAGGATCTCCTCTCCGGTCAGAGCCGCTCTCAGCTGGCGGAAAGACTCCTCATGCTTTTCTTCCCACACCAATGGGGCTCCTAGGGGTCTACCCCCCTTGGTCTGTCCCACGAGGAGGTCTTGCATGGGGGCAGCCATCTTCGTGTACCCCTTGATGAAGCGACGGTAATATCCCACCAGGCCCAGGAACTGCCTCACTTCCCTCACCGTGGTCGGTCTCGGCCAGTCTTGGATAGCGGTAATCTTCTCGGGGTCGGGGGCGACACCTTCTGCACCAATCACATGTCCAATTTACTGCACTCTGGGCTTCAGCAGATGACACTTTGAGGGCTTCAACTTCATCCCATATTTAGCAAGGGACGTGAACACCTCGGCTAGGTGCTCCAGGTGGGCTTCATACTTCTGTGAGTACACAATCACATCATCTAGGTACAGCAGGACGGTCTCGAAATTTAGGTGTCCCAGACAGCATTCCATCAGCCGTTGGAAGGTTCCGAGGGCATTGCACAGCCCGAACGGCATGCTGTTGAACTCGCAGAGTCCCATAGGAGTGGTGAAGGCAGTCTTCTCCCGGTCTTCCGGCGCCACGGCCACCTGCCAGTACCCACTGGTGAGGTCAAGGGTGGAGAAGTACTTAGCGGTTCTCAGCGCGACCAGGGACTCTTCAATGCGGGGCAGAGGGTAAGCATCCTTATGCGTTATCTGGTTGATCTTCCGGTAATCCACACACATCCGCATGGTGCCATCCTTCTTCTTAACCAGCACCAACGGGTCGGCTCAGGGACTACAGCTGTCCCTAATAACCCCCGCCTCCTTCATGTTCCTCAACATGTCTTTGGCGCATTGGTAGTGTGCGGGGGGAATAGGCCTGTGTCTCTCTTTAATAGGGGGGTGTGCACCGGTAGGGATGTGGTGTTGGACCCCTTTAATCTGCCCAAAATCTAGAGGGTGTTTGCTAAAAACTCGCTCATACTCCTGTACCACCCGGTATACCCCTTCCTTGTGGTGTGTGGGGGTATCCTCAGTGCCGACATGTAGCTCTCGACACCACTTGTCTAACTCCCCTAGGGATGGGGGAGAACTGGCAGTAGGTGGGGAGATCGGGGGAACGGCCTCATGGATGGTGTGGGGATCTAGAGTGAGCAATTTGGCAAGGGTAGCGTACCGGGGGAGCCTAACCTCTTCCTCCCCACAGTTCAACACTCGTACGAGCACTCTCCCTTTCTTGACGTCTACCACCCCTCGGGCAGCCATTACTGTGAGCCAGTGTTCGGAGGGCATGGGCTCTATCATGGCGGGGTAGTCTCGCCCTTGGGGCCCTACCGCTGCCCTACACCAAATCATCATCTCACTCCTGGGAGGCACAATCAAAGGGGCCGCATCCATCACTCTCACTCCTCCAATCTCTCCTCCTGTCGAATTCACATGCTGGCGATACATCAGGGCCTGGATCTCACGCTGCACAGCTCTCTGTTGGCTCCCCGCCGCTGTGGCGGCCAGCTGCTGCAGTAGGGTCATCACGTCACTCATACAGTGCTCCATCACATTAGTCCCTAACACTACCTTCGGGTTATGATCACTGGGTTCATTCATTATCACGATCAAACCCTGGTGTTGCAGTTAAGCTCGTCCCACGGTCATGGCCACTTGTTTGTACCCCACTTGGGTCAATGGGAGTCCATCAGCTGCAATCAGTGTCATACTGCCATCTGGGGGGGCTAGTTCATCTTTTCCCCAATACCGCTGATACAATGTCTATGGTATGGTGGTTACCTGCGATCCAGTGTCCAGGAGAGCCATCAGCGGGATGCCGTCCAGTGCCAGGGGGATGATGGGCCAGGCTCCGATGTACCGGTCCCGCCAGTCGGGGGGGCCACTGGGTTCGACTCCTGAGGATTGGCCCGTGGCCCCAGGGGTTGCTCGTTTAACGGACACCGTCGGGAGTAGTGGCCGGGCTTGCTGCACCTGTAACAAATCGGAGGTCCATACCGTGAGTCATTGGCCCTTCTCCGCTGCATCCAGGGGACGTCCTCGGGGCTGTCGGCGAGCTGCATCTTCCCCGGGGGCTGGGACCTGGTCGAAGGCTGGAGTGCGGCGAGGATCTTGGCGAGGTCCCCATCCATGCGGCGGACTTGGGCAGCCAGTTCTTCCATCATTCCGCTTGGGGCTGCAGGTACCGGAGGTGTTGGGAGGGCAGGGGCCACCACGACGGGAGCCGTCTCAGCTGGCCATAGGGCTGCCTCAGGGACTTCCGATGCTGGAGGCTGCAGAGCTTTAATGGCCCGTTCCTTTAACACGGCAAAGCCCACATCAGGGTGTTCTAGGGCCCACAGCCGGAGTTGCTTGCGGTCCTCTGAGGACCTCATCCCCTGTACAAACTGTTCCACTAGCATTTTGTTGCTGTCCGCATCGTTGATGGTGTCTATCCGCTTCAGTGTGTGGAGGGCGGTTTGCAGACGCAAGGCGTAGTCCCGAATGCTATCCGCAGGCCGTTGCCAGCATTGATAAAACTGCATCCGCAGCTCGGCTTCGGTACGGGTCTCAAAGGTAGTCTGTAGCTTTTCAAAGATGGTGGCTACAGAGGACCGGTCCCCCTCGGCCCAGGTCTCCGCCTCCTGCTCAGCCACGCCGGTTAGCTGTCCCAGCACTACCGCTGCACGTTGCTTATCAGTCAAGGGGTACAGTTCTAGTAGCGGGCTAAGCTTCTTCCGGAAGACCTGCAACGCATCAGGTTTCCCATCGTACTGAGGTAGCCAGGTAGCTCCGGGCACGTAGGGCAAGGAGAATGGCATCACCTGAGCGAGAGCTGGGGCCACGGCACCTCCCGCCAGTGCGGCCGGGACCTGGGCGTGCCCATTCCCATCCGCGGGTGCCACTGCGGCTGCGACCGCTGCTCCTCCAGCGGCTCCGTCGGGCGCAGACATCTTGTTTCCGTCCCCCTTAGTCTTTTTCCGGCTCTTCCTCTACAGGGGCGGGGTTTCGGTTTTCGTGCCTCCACTACTCGGGAAGACACTCGAGCGGGGATTTTTCGCGCCCAAAATGGCGGCTTCTCAATTTTTTCGGCCACACACCTCTGGCGGTCACATGGCGCACCTCTACCAGACGGCAGAGCGGTAAGATCCTGTTTGTGACGCCAAGTTGTCGCGGGCGGAGGAGGGGACGCTGCGCTCACCCACTGCTCGGGTCCAGCTGCTGCTGCTCGGTGGCTCGAGCGGTGGGCTGGATCCCGGGGACTCGAGCGGCGCTCCTCGCCCGTGAGTGAAAGGGGGGTTGCTTGGTTTAGGGATATTGTCCGTGACGCCACCCACGGTTGTGGTGAGGTTGTGACACCACCACTGCTCTGGACGGGGATCCCGGGAGCGATGACAGGGAGCAGCTTGGATGTTGTTTCTCCCCTCCGTGGGTAGGGGGGGTTGGTTGTCCTGGGGCCCGGTGAGGGAGGGATGGCAGGCGGGTTACGGGGCCTGGTGAAGTGCAGGGTCGCGGGGGCAGCGCTGTGCTGCACGGCACGGTGGTACTCACTCAGCCAATGATGAATGCAAAGTTTCCGGTAAAACAAACGGCTGGATGGACGGGTCCCACAGACGCCTGCGGTAGCTCTCCCGGTAGGTTGGTGGTGACTGCCTTTCCCTGCACCTGTGTTGTGTTTACGGTTCCAATGGCTTCCCACCGGTAACCCGCTCCCCAGCTTGGATGGATGCTGAGGGAGCCCCTTTTGCCCGCAGGCTCTGGCCCTGGGAACTGTAGCCTTGGCGGTGACTGTATTTCCCTTCACGGTTTGAGCTGTTGCCTTCAATCGGGTCTTGACTGCTGGGAAACCCCGGAGGTTCCCTTCGCTAACGGATTTGACCGGTTTTACAGCGACTCCTAGCCTGGTTGGGGTCCGTAAGCCCTGCCGAATGGTGCTGGCTTCTCTTTGTTCCGCGATCTGGTACCATCGGGCCACCGCCTGTCCCCGGTCCTTACGGTACACTCCAATCAGCCTCTCCTGCAGACGGTCACCACCGTCTGCCAACCTTGCTGTATGCGCCCGGGCCACGCACCCGGACACGGTCAGTCTCCTCTACTACCACTTTACTCTCCAAAACTGATCTGACTTCCCTTCCTTTTTTCCCGCCTCCAGGACTGTGAACTCCTCGGTGGGCGGGACCAACCGCCTGGCTCACCCCCTGGTGTGGACATCAGCCTCTGGAGGGAGGCAACAAGGATTTGTGTTTGACCTAGATGTGCCTAGCCAGGGTGTGGGGTGTGTTGTTGTAGTACCTGTGACGTCCTGGCTTGTCCAGGGCGCCACATATGAATAAAGAAAAATTTAGCTATTGAATTGATCAATGCAACAGAGCCCCAACACTACGCCAAAGTATTTCTCTACGTTGGGGTCCCTAGCTTGTGTGTGTCCTCTCATGCAGTTAAAAAAACTTACCGTGTATGGGAAGCTGAGACCCAGGCTATATATGCGTATAATGTGACTGGCAATAGGTGTGGGTGGGGCCGGGTTCACAAACGAAGGACTACAAATCAATCAAGAAATAACGTCTGGAACACCATTCTGAGTCTGAACTGGGTGCAAAAACCTAAAAAATCTACACTATATGGAGAGAAGGAATGCACACCAGTGACTATGTAAGGGGAATATATGAAAAGCAGAAACTGCTGTGTAAATACTGACATGAAAAATCCAATAGCTATATGTAAGAATGAAAATATGAAAAATGGAATCTGCATTACTGCCATGAACATATGAATAAAGAGAAATTTAGCTATTGAATTGATCAACATTTCATATATTCCCCTTACATAGTTTTCTTGTTAAAAAGTAGTACAATGTAAAAAAAAATAAAGATAATGTGTGTCAACATAATCATGTTATCTCTCAGAATAACTTGTCAATTATACTGCAACTCTGTAAAAAAAATAATTTTTAAAACAAATCCAGATTTAATGTTATTTGTTCATGTTTATTACAAAAAAATAAACAGGGATCAAAAAGTGGTGACTACAACTTGTCCTGCAAAAAACAAGCTCTATCATACAGCTCTATCGATGAAAAAATAAAAAAGTTATGGGTTTCAGAATATGGTAATTAATGATAGTATATGATGTATATGTAATGCCCTGGCACACCAGGTAGTCACACAGTTTAGGCCCCCACACAACACCTTCCCACAAAGGGTTACAGCAGCCGACCTGAAATCCCAGCTACCCCCTTAGGGTAGAACAGACACACCAGTGGGCCGGACCAGGCGGATGAAAAATGCCCACCTAGGGGTCTGGAGAACCCGGGGCGGGAAAAACAGGAGTTAAGAAACAGGAGTTGAGAAGTGAGAAGGTGAAGCTCAAGTTCAAAGAGCAAAGTCGTCGGGGTTGGAGCCCCGGCGTGCTGGCTAGGTGGCAGACGGTGGTCCGTGTCTGCAGGAGACGGGAAGACGGCTGCTGGAGATCCGAGGTGGACCGGGACAGGGTTGGAGCCCACCGGTACCGACACCGAAGAACCAACCCGGAAACCGTGCACAGAGGGGGTACTTGGACCCTGAAATCAGGACCGGAACCGACGGCCTAGCTAATTAACCAATTAAGGGCAGGATTACAGGTCCTATCCCACCAAAAGTCCCAAAAAGCAGACAACAGCTCACCGCGGAGGATAGGGCATCCGCCAGGGCCCGTTAGATCCCAAGAGCCAGCGTCAGCGTGCACGGCTCCCACCAGTAGTTCTGGGAGCGGGCTTCCGTGTTCCATACTGGAGAGCCCAAAGAGAACTTACAAAAGTGCAGTGGGAAGTGATATAGACCACCAGCCTGGGTGTGGAACCCGAATACACCCGGACACCACAGCCGGCCACCATCACCTTGGTTTACCAGTGGACTTGTCTGACTTCTTTAAGTGTGAGTAAACTAATAATCCCCGGTCTAACCGGGTGCGCCTGCACTCATCACCCCCAAGCACAGAGACACTGGGCCCCAGGGCATCCATCTCTACCCACGGAGGGGTTAACATCAAGCTGCTGTCGCGGGCGGGGAGGAGGGTGTCGGCACACTACGCTCACCCCTTCTGCTCGGGTCCGGCAGCTGCTCAGTGGTGGCTCGAGCTGTGGGCCGGACCCCGGGGTTTCTCGAGCGACACTCCTCGCCCGTGAGTGAAAAGGGGGGTTGTTTGTGGTTGGGTGTGGGGGATTTGTTATAGTTCGTGACGCCACCCACGGTTGTGGTGATTTCACCACCGCTGCTCAATTCGGGGGTCCCGGGGATGGTGATGCGGAGCAGCCAGGTGTTGTGTTGCCCCTCCGTGGGTAGGGGTTGGTGATCCCGGGGCCCGGTGGTGGAGAAGGAGGTGCGGGGCCTGGTGGGCGCAGGGACGCGGGGGCAGCGCTGTGCCTTGCGGCACTGTGGTACTCACTCAGCCTGAGACACGGACACAGTTTGTACGGTAAACCAACGGCTGGTAGGACGGTCCCACAGACGTCTGCACCTGCACTCCCGGTAGGTGACGGTGACGTCTCTCTTCCTTGCACCTGTGTTGTCTGATGGTAGCGGTGGATTCCCTCCGGTTACCCGCTCCCCGACTGCAATCTGGGCCGGAGGAGCTCTACACTTTGCCCGCAGGCGCTGGCCCTGGGGAAACTGGTGCCCTGGCGGTGGCGGTGTCTCCCCTGTAATGGTTGGGCTGTTGCCGTCAATCGGGACTTGGTTGTTGGGGGATCTACGTCCCCTTCACTGACGGATTCGGCAAATTTGGCGACTCCTAGCCTTGCCGGGGTCCGAGAGGCCCCTGCCCTGGTGCTGACTGTCCTTCGGAACACTGCTCCAGACCACCGGGCACACAGCCAACGGGGTCCTTCCAAGAACTTCCAAACGGTCCCCCTCCAGACAGTCACCGCCGTCGCTGACCTTGCTGTTCTGGCCCTACACAGAGCTGGACCTCCCAGGCTTTCTTTCCTTTTTCCGCTTTACTTCCTTTTCTCCTTTATACTTCTCTACTTTCACTACTTTCACTTAGCTGTTTACTTTCCACTTAGCTCCTCACTCCTGCTCCTCCCTGAGCTATCTCCTAAACTCCTTCCACTTCCTCCTCCCTGACTGAACTGCCTGGTTTCTCCCGCCTCCAGAGCTGTGACCTCCTTGGTGGGCGGAGCCAACCGCCTGGCCCACCCCCTGGTGTGCATCATCAGACTCTGGAGGAAGGCAACAAGGATTTCTGGTTAGCATAGATGTGCCTACCTGGAGTGTGGGGTGTGGTGGTGTTGTGACCCGTGTCCCCTGGCTTGCCCAGGGCGACACATTCCCCCTTAGCAAAATGCAGACCGTCCGCGGGCTGCCGTCCTACACCGGTTTTATTTTTCTGTAAAAAGGGGATAACAGGGTTAAGAAAACATGAATACATTTTTAATCAAAACTCTTCCCAAAACGGGAGGCACATTTACTTAAACGTTGCAACGGTTTACGGTTACGGTTTCCGCTCTCTCCCACCCAAGCAACCTGGCCCTGATGCTGCCCCTAAAGCCCAGGCAGCACCCCTTGACCCACAGTCCAGCACAAGTTACCCGAGGGGGATCTGTCCTTCCCCTCCAGAGGGTAGCCACCGGTTCCTTCGGTGGCTGGGCCCCAGCCTGCTCTGCTCAGGGCCCTCCCTCCAACCTGCCTCTCCGGAGACGGTATTGCGGAAACGGTAACGGTAACCAACATATTTACAAGCCACTTAACGTTTGTGGTGCCCTGCAAGTTCACGGGCTTGTCCATGGATAGTTCCCATGCATTTTAAACGGTCCCCACGGGGACAACGGTGCCGGCTCCAGCCGGTTCAATCACAAGGCAAATCAGGTGAAAAACTCGGTATAATCATTTTCTTATCATTTCAAACTTTTAAACAAACAAACAACTCCAGTGGTGGTCCCAACGGGGACGGTGCAACGGGCATCCGCTGCCCTACTCCGGTCCTTCTGCTGCTTCATCCGAGGGAGGGGGTGCAGAGCTCACTTTGCTCTCCGGGCTGCCCCTCAGCTTTACATCTAGGGCAAACCACCCCCTCTCTCCACAGTGCCGAGTATACCGCACCATGTCCCCCGGTATAAGATTACGGCCAGGATGCTCCTCGGGCAGGTGGGCATTCACATCCCGCCGGGCTACAAAAACTTCAGACTCCAGGCCCGGCTCGTAGATGAACCCGTAGCCCCGGCGGACATCAAACCGCCTCACCTGCCCCACGTACAACGGTCCTCGGGCACGGGAGGTTGCCCGCCGGAGGTGCTCCTTCTCCCGGATCGCTCTGGCCACCAGTTCGGCCTTCTTCCGCTCCCTCTCATCGATCTCCAGGCCCAGCGGTACCGGCTCCCTATCCCAGTACGGCGCTGCTGCCAGCGCCGGCGCACGGGTCGGGCCCCACGGGACATCCAGAACGTTACCCACTGTCAGGAAGGTGGGCGGCGTATCCCGCGGTGTCATGGCCTTGGGCGCTGCCTTGCAGCAACAACCCGGCGCCACCTCAGCCGAGGTGTGGGGGATGGGCATAGGGGCTTTCCGCTGCCGGGCCTTCGGCTCGGAATGGGTCATCGGTTCCGGCTCGGGGAGTTTTTCAAGGGATGCCTCCGGTTCTACTTTCGGCGTCTTCCACGGTAACACCTCCGGTGTGCCGCGGGCTCCGGTTACAGGTCGGCCCGCCTGGGCGGGGACGCTGGGTACTGCTACCGGTTGCGGTGGTAGCAGGCCTAGTGGCGGTGTCACGGCCCCCGGGACGGGTGGCGAGGGAGGCAACGGGGGAAGAGGGCTTGGACCGGGCCCCACAGCCGCGATGACCGGCCCTTCAAGGGCATCGGGACGTGGGTCACTCACCCTCCCTTTCTCCGCCTCCTCCTCGGGTCTCCGCACGGTGGCTACAACGTCCGCCATGTCGGCCTCCCACTCCTCCATGAGGAGCTGCATCCTGACCTGCAGCCTTTGATAGAGCTGCGCGGTTCGGATCTCCACCCACGCCACGGTTCCAGGCGCGGGGGCTACGGTGTCGCGGGACGGCATCCACATGATGGCTTCTCTGTTTGCTTCCAGGAACGGTATGTTTGCAAGGTCCTGGCGTCCCTGCTTTTATCTCCGCGACTACATGCCGCCAGCCGCCATCGCGTCCCCCTTAGCTCTTTCCAGCCCCTCCTCTCTCGGGGCGGGGTTTTGGCCTTCGCGCCTCTACTGCTCGAGAAGACGCTCGAGCGGGAACTTTTCGCGCCAAAGATGGCGGCTTCTGAAATTTTTCTGCCGGATACCTCCGGCGGTAACAAGGCGCACCTCTACCAGACGGCAGAGCGGTAAGATCCTGTTCGTGACGCCAAGTTGTCGCGGGCGGGGAGGAGGGTGTCGGCACACTACGCTCACCCCTTCTGCTCGGGTCCAGCAGCTGCTCAGTGGTGGCTCGAGCTGTGGGCCGGACCCCGGGGTTTCTCGAGCGACACTCCTCGCCCGTGAGTGAAAAGGGGGGTTGTTTGTGGTTGGGTGTGGGGGATTTGTTATAGTTCGTGACGCCACCCACGGTTGTGGTGATTTCACCACCGCTGCTCAATTCGGGGGTCCCGGGGATGGTGATGCGGAGCAGCCAGGTGTTGTGTTGCCCCTCCGTGGGTAGGGGTTGGTGATCTTGGGGCCCGGTGGTGGAGAAGGAGGTGCGGGGCCTGGTGGGCGCAGGGACGCGGGGGCAGCGCTGTGCCTTGCGGCACTGTGGTACTCACTCAGCCTGAGACACGGACACAGTTTGTACGGTAAACCAACGGCTGGTAGGACGGTCCCACAGACGGCTGCACCTGCACTCCCGGTAGGTGACGGTGATGTCTCTCTTCCTTGCACCTGTGTTGTCTGATGGTAGCGGTGGATTCCCTCCGGTTACCCGCTCCCCGACTGCAATCTGTGCCGGAGGAGCTCTACACTTTGCCCGCAGGCACTGGCCCTGGGGAAACTGGTGCCCTGGCGGTGGCGGTGTCTCCCCTGTAATGGTTGGGCTGTTGCTGTCAATCGGGACTTGGTTGTTGGGGGATCTACGTCCCCTTCACTGACGGATTCGGCAAATTTGGCGACTCCTAGCCTTGCCGGGGTCCGAGAGGCCCCTGCCCTGGTGCTGACTGTCCTTCGGAACACTGCTCCAGACCACCGGGCACACAGCCAACGGGGTCCTTCTAGGAACTTCCAAACGGTCCCCCTCCAGACAGTCACCGTCGTCGCTGACCTTGCTGTTCTGGCCCTACACAGAGCTGGACCTCCCAGGCTTTCTTTCCTTTTTCCGCTTTACTTCCTTTTCTCCTTTACACTTCTCTACTTTCACTACTTTCACTTAGCTGTTTACTTTCCACTTAGCTCCTCACTCCTGCTCCTCCCTGAGCTATCTCCTAAACTCCTTCCACTTCCTCCTCCCTGACTGAACTGCCTGGTTTCTCCCGCCTCCAGAGCTGTGACCTCCTTGGTGGGCGGAGCCAACCGCCTGGCCCACCCCCTGGTGTGCATCATCAGACTCTGGAGGAAGGCAAAAGGATTTCTGGTTAGCATAGATGTGCCTACCTGGAGTGTGGGGTGTGGTGGTGTTGTGACCCGTGTCCCCTGGCTTGCCCAGGGCGACACACTGCCATCCCATCGCCCCCGGGTACACCACTACAGCAGCGGTGGTGCTACACTTCACCATACACCGTGGGTAGCGTCACAGACAGTATACGGCAAATCCTGTACAAATATGTCCCCTTTTTATTTGAGTGTCCATGCAACCCCCGGGTCCGGAGGATCCCTCGAACCACTGCGGGTCCGGATCCGAGCAGCCTGACTGCTAACGTGGGGGCCACACATATAATGAAAAACAAGCAATGTGTAAAAATATAGAATATAAGGATAGGGCAAAATTTCTATGACTAATAAATGAATAACTACACAATTAATGCAAATATAATGAATGATATAAAAAACTTTATTAAAAATATATCCAATTAATAATTAAGAACAATTGTGAAGAGAGACAAATAAGTAATAATAATAATAATGCTGATAAATACAGGAACATATGAAAAAAAAGTATGTTTTATCTGAAAGCCATGCGGCGACATACATTGTAATCCACTTACTCTCAATCTGAGCCAACGTTCTCTTGATGTTACCTCCATGCAAGCTCAGCCTGAACAGATCAATGCCTTTTATCCTTAGATGCCACTTTTCAGCATTTGACACATGAATAAAGCAGAAGTATAATAAAATATCACACTGTTTGAGGTTTAATAAAACATGAAAAGATTTCCTTACTAAAATATAAAATGAAAATCAAATAACACTGTATGCAGCAGGCCAGGTCTCCCACACCAGGATCCTGTGTCATTTCGGCCCCTGAGACTGTCTGTAGAGGGAGTTGCAGATTCCAACCTTCCTGGCACTCCGTAAAAATCCACACCCTGAAATAATACCTCTTTGCTGGTTTTTGTAGGGTGTAAACAAAAACAGAAATGATCACCAGCTCACCAATATCAGGAAAGTGTCCGTAATAGGGGTGCAGTGCACGGAGCTCCAGATCGGTCTCTAGATTCTAATGAAAAGCAAGCAGAAAAAAGTCAAGCATCGGAGAAAAAAAATATGATAAAACTTCACCTTTATTCCATTATTAACTCCTTAATGACCACCACTACGCGTTTTAAAGGTAGTCATTAAGGGATCTTATTTCTCAACGCCACTTTTTGGCGTTGTTGAGGACAGGAATGAGTGTATAGCACCATGCGTGAAAATCCTGTGGGTTTTCATAAGGTCCTTTATGGGTCCAGGGGACCTTATGATCCCCTGAGGAAAAGCTGCTGCTACGCAGCGAAACGTGCATTGGGGCTCCCCCCACCCAACATCCCTGTGCTGTGGTCTCACATCTTTACCTCACACCTCTCAGGTATAGAAATGCCTATTAAACGTCTTACATAGAGGTTGTTCATGTAATTGATTGTCTGGGTGTACCTGGTTGCTTTCAGGCCTTACTAATGGGCTTTTTGCCCATTACTAAGAGTCAGAGACATGGGACCTATATAGCCCTATCCTTGGGATGTATATGTTTGATTATACGTATAGCTATGTCACTGTCCCACTCTCTATATATTGGCACATTGCCTCTTGTTATCAAAGCTCTTTATCTGCCACAATTCAGCCTTTCTGGGGAGGGGATGTGGCGCCCCTGATGCTAACGCTCTTTTTTCCTCCTTTTTTGCATTCCAAACATTACTTGTAAGGCTGCTTTTACACCTCCGGTTTTAGCAGAGCCGGCCAATCCGGCTCTAAAACCTATGCAACGGATGCGGCGACAAAACCGCATCCTTTGCAAAAGTTTTTGACTTGCGGCCCGTCCAGTTCTTGCCGCTTGCGGCAGGCTACTGAGCGTGCGCAGTGGAAAAAACCGCATGCGGCGGCCGTATGCGGTGTTTGCCGCAGGACGCCGCATGCAGCGTCCATAGTCATGTATTGCAAATCGCGCTGCATCGGCCGGATGCGGCGCGATGCGGGTTTTTTTGCCGGACAAAAAAACCGTGCCAGGCAACGTTCCATCCGGCCGCCGCATCGGCTAAATCTGCCGCATGCGGCAAAAACCGGACGGAACGCAAGCACATGCGGCACAATACAGCACTAATGTAAGTCTATGCAAAAAAAACGCAACCGGCGGAAAAAAAAAAAAGTTGCGGTTTTTCTGCAAAGCGCCGGATTGTGCCGCACAGGAAAAACCGGATGTGTGAAAGCAGCCTAAGTCAAAGGTTGAACACGGAAGAGTAACACAGATTGCATTAATTAACATGATCATTCACAGAATGTTGCAGACAGCAGAATAATTAATACAGATACATTACATCTGTCACATAATTCAATAACTTGGGGTGGCTAGTTTCAAGTTTTAAAATCCAAAATATTTCTCTCTTACGGAGAGTTTTATTCCAATTTACCATTTTGGAGGGCAATCATCCCTCCTAATACCTTTGACCGACAAGGTTTTAAAGGGGTGGTTCACCCATACTTTTTATTGTCTAGATCGATATTATATTGAGAAACAATGTTTCTCTCAAATACCTTGTGTTGTCAATAGTGCCTGTGAGAGGCGCTATTGCAGACCGCTGCTCCCCGTCCAGTGACGTACCTGTCCAATGCTGCCTCGTCACATCCGTGCAGCCGGCTACATTCTGAGCCCATCTGCTCCCTGCTCCTGATCCCTGCTCCTGCTCCCTCCTCCCTCACAGCACGTCTCTTGCTTGCAGCGTTCTGCGAGGAGGGAGGAGAGAGGGGGGAGCAGGAGACGCGCCGTGCTGTGCTAGGAGGGGGGAGGGAGGAGGGAGGAGGGAGGAGGGAGCAGACGGGCTGTGACAGCAGTGAAGCACCGCTCATAGCTCAGAGTCTGGAAGACTGTAGCCGGCTGCACAGATGTGACGTGGCAGCATTGGACGGGTACGTCACTGGACGGGGAACAGCGGTCTGCAATAGCGCCTCTCACAGGCACTATTGCCAACACAAGGTATTTGAGAGAAACATTGTTTCTCAATATAATATCGATCTAGACAATAAAAAATATGGGTGAACCACCCCTTTAAATACACTTTGATGCTGTTGTAGGAAATGACTAGACAAACCAGACAGGGACCTTTTAATTTTCAAAGGATTGGGAATCATGTCGTGGATATGCTCTGCTTGTCTGACTTTCAATTTTACACCGTACATCCCATGTATTGAACAAGGCATTAGCAACATTCAGCAAGGTATACAACGTGAGTTGTACTTAGGCGGGCTTTGCACACTATGACATCGCAGGCAGATGCTGCGATGTCGAGTGCGATAGTGCCCGCCCCCGTCGCAGCAGCGATATGTGGTGATAGCTGGCGTAGCGAAAGTTATCGCTACGCCAGCTTCACACACACACTCACCTGCCGTGCGACGTCCCTGTGGCCGGCGACCCGCCTCCTTGTTAAGGGGGCGGGTCGTGCGGCGTCACTGCGACGTCACACGGCAGGCGGCCAATCAGAGCGGAGGGGCGGAGATGAGCAGGATGTAAACATCCTGCCCACCTCCTTCCTTCCGCATATCCTACGGAAGCTGCAGTGAGGCCGGTAGGAGACGTTCCTCGCTCCTGCGACTTCACACACAGCGATGTGTGCTGCCGCAGGAGCGAGGAACAACATCGGACCATTGCGTCAGCGTAATCATGGATTACGCCGACGCTGTACCGATGATACGATTACGACGCTTTTGCGCTCGTTAATCGTATCATCCAGCCTTTACACACTGCGATGTCGCATGCGATGCCGGAAGTGCGTCATTTTCAATTTGACCCCACCGACATCGCACCTGCGATGTCGCAGTGTGCAAAGTGCCCCTTAGGGTAATAAATGTATTAATGCAATAAGAAACCAGGAAGTCTATTCGCAAGAATTCAGTTGATTTACACATAACGTTGCATATATTACATTTAACAGAACCGCACTTATAGTTTCCTTTAACACTAAGCCACGTGTGTTGATTATCGGCATGATCACCGAACAGGCTGGGAGAAAGAATATCCTCCAGATATTGGCAGTAATACTGTTCTGTGGGTAGTAGAGGATTGTTTCACAAAGATGGTTAATTTGGTTGCACTTCAAAAGTTGCCCATGGCTAAAGGCCGCTTTACACGCTACGACATCGCTCAAGCGATCTCGTTGGGGTCAAGGAATTTGTGACGCACATCCGGTCGCTTTAGCGATGCCGTTGCGTGTGACACCTTTGAGCGATTTTGCATCGTTGCAAAAACGTGCAAAATCGCTTATCGGTGACATGGGGGTCCATTCTCAAATATCATTGCTGCAGCAGTAACGATGCTGTTCCTCGTTCCTGCGGCAGCACACATCAGTACGTGTGACACCGCAGGAACGAGGAACCTCTCCTTACCTGCCTCCCGCCCGCAATGCGGAAGGATGGAGGTGGGCGGGATGTTCGTTCCGCTCATCTCTGCCCCTCTGCTTCTATTGGGCGGCGGTTCAGTGACGCAGCTGTGACGTCGATGTGATGCTGAATGAACCACTCCCTTAGAAAGGAGGCGGTTCGCCGGTCACAGCAACATCGCAGGTCAGGTAAGTAGTTTGACGGGTCTGCGCGATGTTGTTTGCCACGGGCAGCAATTTGCCCATGTTACACAACCGATGGGGGCGGGTACCCACGCTAGCGATATCGGTCACGATATCGCAGCGTGTAAAGCGGCCTTTAGAGTTTAGCTACATTGCTCATCTCTCATATTGTTAAATTACATTGTGTTACCAAGAACATTATTTGCAATAGAGGGGTTCAGTTTTTGGCTAGATTTTGTGTATTTTTTGCTCCAGATTGGGAATTAAACTGTCAGTTTCCTCAGGTTATCATCCCAAGACTAATGGACAGACAGAAAGGATGAACCAAAAGGTAGAACAGTATTTAAGATGTTTTTTTTCATCCAATCAGGAGGTCTGGGTGGAACTTCTGCCTCTTGCTGAGTTTGCTCTAAATAACTGTACATCTACAACTACTGAGACTTCCTTTTTTTTTTTCTTTTTTTTTTGCTGTGGGTGTTTTCATCTGTTTTTTCTGAATTTTTCAGGTTTGCAGTTCTCCATGCCAGAGGAGAAATATTCTTACTGATTCAATAAAGTCTGGAGGAAGGTTAAAAAAGATCTTTTGATATCTGGTGACCGGGCTGATGAAAGTGTGAACTGCAGATGTAGGAGAACTCCTGTTCAGCTTTCATCTCACAGGCGTTCAGTGTTGCAATATTTTTGTAATACAGCAGAGCTTTGAGAGCTGCAGCAAATGTGTTTATAAGGAGACAAAGTTCAGTTCTGCTGTTCTGTGTTAGTTACATGTCTCATACTGGTAATGCCCTCTTTTATTAAAAATAAGCTCTGGACACAGATTCTCATGCAGATCAGTACACTGCCAATAGCATTGAACAGCTCTTTTAGATACCAGAACAATTTGAAATTCTCTGGAATAAGATATAGAATCGCAAATATAAAATGTCTCATTTTATTCAACTTACTGTGACCTACATGCTCAGCATGGTTGATCCTACTAACAGAATATCTTTAAACTGCTTTATTCCTACACTTTTGGCACTGTCTATAGTTTTAGAAAGGTCAAAACAGCTGGTAGACTTCTTTTAAAGTTTAAAATTCTTCTTTAATTAACAATATCAAAATGTATATATAGCTTATATGTATGTGGGTGTATTTAATATATATACTAGCTGTAGTACCCGGACGTTGCCCTGCCCAGGATAGTAACTGTCTCTCTGTCTCTCTCCCAGTCTCTCTCTGTGTGTCGCTGTCTGTCTGTCTCTCTGTCTGTCTTTTTCCTTGTCTGTCTGTGTCTATGTCTCTGTCTGACCATTTCTATCTCTGTCTGTATTTGTATCAGTGTATCGGTCTCCATCTCTGTGTCTGTCTGTCTCTATCTCTGTATCTGTCTCTATATTTGTGTGTCTGTCTGTCTCTTTCCCCGTCTGTCTCTTTTCCGTCTGTCTTGGTCTGTCTCTTTCCAGGTCTGTCTCTTTCCAGGTCTCTCTCTTTCCCCGTCTGTCTCTTTCCCCGTCTGTCTCTTTGCCCGTTTGTCTCTTTCCAGGGCTGTCTCTTTCCAGGTCTGTCTCTTTCTCCATCTGTCTCTTTCCCCGACTGTCTCTTTCCAGGGCTCTCTCTTTCCAGGGCTGTCTCTTTGCCCGGCTGACTCTTTCCAGGACTGTCTCTTTTCAGGGATGTCTCTTTCCCCGGCTGTCTCTTTCCCCAGCTGTCTCTTTCCCTGGCTGTCTCTTTCCAGGGCTCTTTCTTTCCAGGGCTGTCTCTTTCCCCGGCTGACTCTTTCCAGGACTGTCTCTTTTCAGTGCTGTCTCTTTCCCCGGCTGTCTCTTTCCCCAGCTGTCTCTTTCCCCGACTGTCTCTTTCCAGGGCTCTTGCTTTCCAGGGCTGTCTGTTTGCCCAGCTGACTCTTTCCAGGACTGTCTCTTTTCAGGGCTGTCTCTTTCCCCGGCTGTCTCTTTCCCCGGCTGTCTCTTTCCAGGGCTTCCTCTTTCCAGGGCTGTCTCTTTGCCCGGTTGACTATTTCCAGGACTGTCTCTTTCCCCGGCTGTCTCTTTCCTCGGCTGTCTCTTTCCAGGGCTGTCTCTTTCCCCAGCTGTCTCTTTGCCCATCTGTCTCTTTCTAGGTCTGTCTCTTTCCAGGTCTGTCTCTTTTCAGGGCTATCTCTTTCCAGGGCTGTCTCTTTGCCCGGCTGACTATTTCCAGGGCTGTCTCTTTCCAGGTCTGTCTCTTTCTCCATCTGTCTCTTTCCCCGACTGTCTCTTTCCAGGGCTCTCTCTTTCCAGGGCTGTCTCTTTGCCCGGCTGACTCTTTCCAGGACTGTCTCTTTTCAGGGATGTCTCTTTCCCTGGCTGTCTCTTTCCCCAGCTGTCTCTTTCCCTGGCTGTCTCTTTCCAGGGCTCTCTCTTTCCAGGGCTGTCTCTTTCCCCGGCTGACTCTTTCCAGGACTGTCTCTTTTCAGTGCTGTCTCTTTCCCCGGCTGTCTCTTTCCCTAGCTGTCTCTTTCCCCGACTGTCTCTTTCCAGGGCTCTTGCTTTCCAGGGCTGTCTGTTTGCCCAGCTGACTCTTTCCAGGACTGTCTCTTTCCCCGGCTGTCTCTTTCTCCGGCTGTCTCTTTCCAGGGCTCTCTCTTTCCAGGGCTGTCTCTTTGCCCGGTTGACTATTTCCAGGACTGTCTCTTTCCCCGGCTGTCTCTTTCCTCGGCTGTCTCTTTCCAGGGCTGTCTCTTTCCCCAGCTGTCTCTTTGCCCATCTGTCTCTTTCCAGGTCTGTCTCTTTCCAGGTCTGTCTCTTTCCAGGGCTATCTCTTTCCAGGGCTGTCTCTTTGCCCGGCTGACTATTTCCAGGACTGTCTCTTTCCCCGGCTGTCTCTTTCCCCCGGCTGTCTCTTTCCAGGGCTGTCTCTTTCCAGGGCTGTCACTTTCCAGGGCTGTCTCTTTGCCCATCTGCCTCTTTCCAGGTCTGTCTCTTTCCAGGTCTGTCTCTTTCCAGGGCTGTCTCTTTCCAGGTCTGTCTCTTTCCCCGTCTGTCTCTTTCCCCGTCTGTCTCTTTCCCCGTCTGTCTCTTTCCCCGTTTGTCTCTTTCCCCATCTGTCTATTTGACCGTCTGTCTCTTTCCAGGGCTGTCTCTTTCCCCGTCTGTCTGTCTCTTTCTCCATCTGTCTCTGTCTGTGTCTCTGTCTGTCTGTCTTTTTCTGTCTCTCTATCCATCTCTCCTCCGACATCATATTACCTCACACATAAGCTTCAACTAACAGTTTATTTTGTTCCTATAGCAACCACTGACAGTTGCTATGAATAACCTATAGCTCCCACCTCCATTCAGTTTAATGGCGGCAGGATTTTAGAGACTAATTGCAAAGGCTTTTCATTATTCTGTCAAAACATAGTCTACGACGCTCCCTGGGTCACATGGAGTGTCTGTGCAAAATTGCATGATTGTAAATGCGACGGTGCAGATTCCTTTAGCAGTCATACACACATACATACACTGAGCTTTATATATTAGACTAGCTGTAGTACCCGGGCGTTGCCCAGGATTGTAACTGTCTCTTCCAGTCTCTGTATGTGTGTTGCTGTCTGTCTGTCTCCTACCTTGTCTGTCTGTGTGTATGTCTCTGTCTGTCTGTTTCTATCTCTCTGAATTTGTATCAGTCTGTCTCCATCTCTGTGTCTGTCTCTATGTGTGTGTCTGTCTGTCTCTCTCTTTCCCCATCTGTCTCTTTGTCCGTCTGTCTCTTTCCAGGGCTCTCTCTTTCTAGTGCTGTCTCTTTCCCCGTCTGTCTCTTTCCCATCTGTCTCTTTCCCCATCTGTCTCTTTCCCTGTTTGTCTCTTTCCCCGTTTGTCTCTTTCCCCGTCTGTCTCTTTCCCCGTCTGTCTCTTTCCAGGGCTGTCTCTTTCCAGGGCTGTCTCTTTTGCCGTCAGTATCTTTGCCCATCTGTCTCTTTCTAGGTCTCTCTCTTTGCCCGTCTGTCTCTTTGCCCGTCTGTCTCTTTTCCCGTCTGTCTCTTTGCCAGTCTGTCTCTTTGCCTGGCTGTCTCTTTCCAGGGCTGTCTCTTTGCCCGGCTGTCTCTTTCCAGGGCTGTCTCTTTGCTCGGCTGTCTCTTTGCCCGTCTGTCACTTTGCCCGTCTGTCACTTTGCCCGCCTGTCGCTTTCCAGGGCTGTCTCTTTGCTCGGCTGTCTCTTTGCCCGGCTGTCTCTTTCCAGGGCTGTCTTTGCTCGGCTGTTTCTTTGCCCGGCTGTCTCTTTCTATCTCTGTCTCTTTCCCTGTCTGTCTCTGTCTTTTTCTGTCTCTCTCTCACACATGCTTTTTATACTAACAGTTTATGTTGTTCCTATAGCAACCACTGACAGTTGGTATTAATAGCTACAGCTCCCACCTGCATTCACTTTAATAGCGGCAGGATTTTTGGCGAGTAATTGTAAAGCGTGGAGTTAAATTTTGCCGCCAAAACATAGTCTATGACGTTCCCTAGGTCACATGGAGTGTCTGTGCAAAATTTCGTGATTGTAAATGCAACGGTGCGGACTCCTTTAGCGGACATACATACACACACACACACACACACACACATACACTCAGCTTTATATATTAGATATATATATCTATATATATATATATAATTGCCTTATTCTGTCTGTCTGTCTGTCTTGCTCCAAAATTGTGTCACGGTGAGTGTCATTACAGTGACAACCGTCTGATTGGCCGCTGGCTCGGCCTGCCCCCCCCCCGCGGATTGGTCGCTCGCCTCGGCCTGGCCCCGCCCTCCGCATGGATTGGCCGCTCGCCCCGGCCCTCCGCACGCATCGCCAGACATAACCTTGCGCTGCTGGGATCGTGACGGAGCCGGTGAAAGCTGGTAACCATTATACACATCAGGTAACTAAGGTCCCTTAGTTACCCGATGTGTATCATAGTTACCAGCGTACACCGGCTCCCGGTACACATGTGCAGGGAGCCGGCATTATACTTCTCTCCCCCCAGGACTACTCCTCCTATTAAAGTCCTCCTATTATACTCCTCTCTGAGTATATTAGGAGAACTATTATAGCATGGGAGATGGAGCACGATGGGGAGTGTGCAGCATGGGGGATGGAGCACGATGGGGTGCGCAGCATGGGGGATGTAGCACGATTGGGGGTGCGCAGCATGGGGGATGTAGCACGATGGGGAGTTCGCAGCATGGGGGATGTAGCACAATGGGGGGTGCGCAGCATGGGGGATGTAGCACAATGGGGAGTGCGCAGCATGGGGGATGGAGCCCGATGGGGGGTGCGCAGCATGGGGGATGGAGCACGATGGGGGGTGTGCAGCATGGGTGATGGAGCACGATGGGGAGTGCGCAGCATGGAGGATGGAGCACGATGGGGAGTGCACAGCATGGGGGATGGAGCACGATGGGGAGTGCGCAGCATGGGGGATGGAGCACGATGGGGGTGCGCAGCATGGGGGATGTAGCACGATGGGGGGTGCGCAGCATGGGGGATGTAGCACGATGGGGAGTGCGCAGCATGGGGGATGGAGCACGATGGGGGGTGCACAGCATGGTGGATGGAGCACGATGGGGGGTGCGCAGCATGGGGGATGGAGCACGATGGGGGGTGCGCAGCATGGGGGATGGAGCACGATGGGGAGTGCTCAGCATGGAGGATGGAGCACGATGGGGAGTGCGCAGCATGGGGGATGGAGCACGATGGGGAGTGCGCAGCATGGGGGATGGAGCACGATGGGGGGTGCGCAGCATGGGGGATGGAGCACGATGGGGGGTGGGCAGCATGGGGGATGCAGCACAGTAGGGGGTGCGCAGTATGGGGGATGGAGCACGATAGGGGGTGTGCAGCATGGGGTATGGAGCACGATGGGGGTGTGCGCAGCATGGGGGATGGAGCACGATGGGGAGTGTGCAGCATGGGGGATGGAGCACGATGGGGGGTGCGCAGCATGGGGGATGGAGCACGATGGGGGGTGCGCAGCATGGGGGATGGAGCACGATGGGGGGTGGGCAGCATGGGGGATGCAGCACGGTAGGGGGTGCGCAGTATGGGGGATGGAGCACGATAGGGGGTGTGCAGCATGGGGTATGGAGCACGATGGGGGGTGCGCAGCATGGGGGATGGAGCACGATGGGGGGTGAGCAGCATAGGGGATGGAGCACGATGGGGGGTGCGCAGCATGGGGGATGGAGCACGATGGGGAGTGCGCAGCATGGGGATGGAGCACGATTGGGGTGCGCAGCATGGGGGATGGAGCTCGATGGGGGTGCGCAGCATGGGGGATGGAGCACGATGGGGAATGCGCAGCATGGGCGATGGAGCACGATGGGGATGTGCCGCAGCATGGGGGATGGAGCACGATGGGGGAGTGCGCAGCATGGGGGATGGAGCACGATGGGGGTGCACACCTCCCCCCAAAACACACACACACCGCCACACGCGCACAGCACAACACACCACACTCACACTGGGAACCACAAACACCGCCCTACGCAGACACCCACAAACACAGACAACGCCGCACACGCACAACACCAAACACACAAACACCGCAGCATACACAAATATACGCACATACCGCGCAACACACACACATTGCACAAAACATACCTCCCCCCAAAACACACACACGCACCCCACACCCACACAAACCGCGCAACACACTCATCACCACACACACACAATTCTGCAGACACACAGCGCTCCACAAACAACGCAACACACACAACGCAACACACAAACAACACCGCTTTCACACCCCCACACCCAGACAACACCCAGAACATTTACAGCGCACTACACAAACACTTGGCAACTACACACTACAACATCTATATATATAACAAAAATCATACGTTAACTACACAATAAATTCTAGAATACCCGATGCGTTGACTGTGATTGTCATCAGCAAGTGCCCGCCCATAATCTCGTGCCTGCCCTTTCCCCTCTGCCTCCAACGTTCTGCGCAAACGCTGGCCAGATGACCCGACGTCACCTCTCGTAACCGGTAGTGTCCTGCTCTGCTCCCCCCATCTATTTCCTGCTCCAGGGCAAGATGGGAAAGAGGTGACGTTGAGTCATCTGGCCAGCGCTTGCGCAGAACGCTGGAGGCATAGGGGAAAGCGCAGGCATGAGATTATGGGCGGGCACTTGCTGATGACAATTACAGCGCCGCCCATAATCTCGTGCCTGCGCAACACGTCACCAGCGGTCACACTGTGCACACAGTGCACAGTCCCGGTACAGTCGCACGACACATGCGCGGGACCACGGGCGCACTGGGCGGCGTCCTGAGGTATGAAATGGAGGGTTGGAGGACAGCGTAAATTGGCAGGAGGGACAGTAACGGACACCAGACAGCCCACCTCCATGGATAATTTAGAAGATTTGCATACCAAAAGGTACAACTTTATAAAGTATCTAATTTGGTCTAAAAGGGACCACAAAAACTATAGGAACCTTGCTAGAATGCAGCCCATGAGCTGCAGAAGGGGAAACTTTTAGGTTTAAAGCAAAATATCTGCTGACAGGTTCCCTTTAACCTATGTGCCAGCACCCATCAGCGATTATTTTCTCAGCCCTAATCAGATTGAGAAAACAGTCACAGCATGTTGCAGGTGCAATGCGATCCTTGTTTCTCACGCACCCATTCAAGTCTATGGGGCGAGAGAAAAATCGCACTGCAGTCGCATTACACCGGTGTAATGCGAGTGCAGAGCGAGAATGGCAATAGCCGACAACCGAGGAGAGAGGAAGATAAATCCCTCCCTCTCCTTCGCAGAGCTGGCCCTCCCCTCCTCAGCTCTGGCCCGCCCCCGCATCTGTGGTCGGATTGCATGATCGGATCTCAGTCTCAATGACACTCGCATGACACTTGGCTCCTGCTGTGCTGCCAGTGTGAGCCGAGTGTCATGCGAGAATCGCAGTAGTCCCCGTGTGGCCCCGGCCTAATATAGTACTTCATTATGTTCCCGGTCTTTATTGTACCACCTTGTCTATGGGTATCATTACCCATAGTATCCAATTAGATTCTTGCTCTCATTCTAAAACAAAACTAAAAAACGGAAAGTGCAATGATTGTTTGGTATCAGTATGGCCACCTCCTCCCCTTTTCAGCTGAGTTGTTTTCCATCTCTTCCAGACAATGAGCAGATTTGTAAAACTTATGAAGGACAGTTTTTTTACAGTTCACAAGGAATATAACAGAACATTTCCTGGAGAAGCTTATCATAATCCTCTCCTTTGTATCATATCTTGATCTTTAAAGGTAGAAGTATATAAAATTTGATCCCCCATAGCACTTTTATACAGTTAATTCTCTAATATAGCATAATGCAAAGATATTGTTCAGTTTTGCACACACCTGCGGGCACAGTGTTGTCAGGCTCTGTTCACACCACAGAGCCTGACAAGCAACCTGAGACTTCTTTATTGTTCAGCCTGAGCCAGGTGTCGGCTTGTTCAGGTTCACTGGTCTTCAGCTCTGCAGGAGTTAATTCCTGTAGACTGGTGTGCAGGACCTAGAAGCTCAAGTTGCTAATTGTCTCATCCCTATTTAAAGCATGGCTTCCTTTCTGTATGTGCCAATGATAGCTTCAGCGATTCCTGGTCTTGGTGATTTTCCTGTTGACGGTGATTCACGTTGTGCTTCTGAGTGGTGTGAGTGTTTCCCTGTTGTGCGTTGTTTCAGCCTCATTTTCCATTGTTTCCCCGTACACATATTGTCTCTCCTTCGTGTTTTGAGTGCTGTGTTTACAAGTTTCTATTATTCCTTGTGCTTGTCGTTTTGTGGGGCTCTGCCTTTGTGTTTTTTGGTGGGAGAAGGGGAATAAGATCAGGGCTTGGATAGCAGTTAGGATCATGCTGGGGGCTCGAACCTGGTTAACATCAATCCTACTTTCGAGATAATGGACAGCACAGGGACTCTAGTTTGAGGGCCAGCCTAAGGTCACCTAGGTCCATTATTACATAACTTGTGACACCCAGTGACAGACACACCCTCACAGATATAAAGTCGCAAACTGTCAGATCTCAGTGGGTTCATTCTCAAGCAAAGATGCAATAGAAGGTGATCAAAATTTGCCATGGAGCCAAGCATTCTACTTATTCACTTGACAGGCACTATTTATATGGGTAATGTATACACAACTTATTTCGATAACTGTATCTCTCAGGGGTCCCATTTTGACCATTTGGTAAGCCAGTCAATTCGAGTACAGCTAAGTAGGGAGGTGGTCATGCATGTTTTGTTGACCTTTCCATTACGTTTTAAGGGAGTTCCTGACCAAGGTTGTCAAAGGTGAGTTTTTATTATTTTCTGGACAGCTTATCAAAATTTCATGGACACACAATATTTTTGATGGACACATTGTAAAACCATAATAAATAAATTACCGTATGTTTCTAAGTGATACATGTCTAGAGCTCATAGTTCTGATACAAAACATCAGCTGTATTCACTGAAAATGGGAAAATGATAATACGTTCTGTTAAAAATATTAGTATAAGTTTCTTCTGCTTCAAAAAAATCAGACCCCTTAAATTTTTTTTATGGACAGGGTAAAGTAGTGCACTTCTTTTATGGACTGTCGTAGACTTTTTGGACAGTTGGAAACCCAGTTCCGGATTCAACTTTCTCTTTAACGTTTACAGATTTTACTATATATTTTGGTGTAATGATCAGTTGTCAGGGGAAATTTGAATACCAGAAGCGGCATCGAGGCCCCATCTTAAAATATGGCCTTGTGTTTTGAGTAATCTATCTTTCCATTCATTATTATGGGAATAAAAATAATACCTTACGCATAGACCAATATTATTAAGAACTTTATTCTTTAGACTTTTCTAATTATATTTAATGGAATTGAATTGTTGAACTTTTCATTATATTTCAAGTTCTCTCTTGTTGTGCATATCTATTTTTAAGTCATTCTACGTAAAACCAAATAAAAGCATATTATCTTTCCTTTCTGCTTTCAGCAATGCAGAAGATGAGTTCTATTATAAGTTATTTTTTTATGTTACCTACATTACTAAATCAAAGGCTATATACTACAGTATGTACTAAATTATACCACAATTATGTATTTTCTTTTTTTTTATCATGTTTGTAACCTGCAATAACCTTATGAATACTGGCAACGTCTCTGGTTTATGGCATCAAATATTTATATATCTATTTTTATTATTACTATTATTTTACTTTTACAAGTTAACTCATCAGCTATATTGTAGCCTCACATCTGTGATTCATTTCTTACTGGTCATTGTTGGTCCTGGGGCAGGCTAGCTTTGTCTTTATCACCATAAAGAGGGGAATACTGTCAAGCACACACTTTCGATCCCAGATGTTCATCCATATAACTGTCCTTTGGTCAATGACTTATTTACTACAGATACTACTTAAAGGGAACCTGTCAGGTGGAATGTGCCCCCAGAACCACGAGCAGTTCTGGATGCATATTGCTAATCTCTGCCTAACCGTCCTAGCCTATAGTAGTATAGATAAAGGGATCTTTAGAAAAAGTATTTCTAAAGATCCTTTATGATATGGTATTGAGGCCAGCGACTAGTCGCAAGGATATTTCCCTTGGTTGGTTGGCCGTCTTAGCATATAAGCATGCCCATGTGGGTGTGCTAACATGCTAAGGAATGCACATTATCAAAGGCATGTTCGCTCTCACCTCTCTGCTGCCACCACGGCTGACGCTGGTTTTCGTCTCAGTGTGTGTGATCAGAAGTCCCCTGTTACGAACCGGCGCCACCATAGCCGCAAGCAGCCTGCTGCGGTTCCTGTTGCGCCCAGGCGCCGGCTGCCATTCTTGGCCGTGCCTCAGGTCGTCCAGTTGGCTGCTCCTTCCACCACGTCTAAGTGTGGAGAGGCGGCTAGTACGCATGCGTGCGCCGATTTACCCCAGCCAAAGTCTAAGCCCGGTGTTTTGCCTAGTGAGCATGCTCAGCCTGATTGTGTTATGTCTGAGACTAAGTCCTCAGTTCAGGCTACTGAGCATGCTCCCACAATTAACCCTAACAGCCTCTTTGCACAGGTACTTGGACTTCAAGCTGTGTCTAAGTTCTGGGATGTGCCTACTGAGCATGCTCAAACTGATAGTCTGCTTTCTGAGCCTGTTGTTCAGGCTACTGAGCATGCTCAGGCACTTAGTGCATCAGAGGCTAGGTCCGGTAAGGACCTCACTGAGCATGTCCGTGAGGTGGCAGGCCCTGATAGGGTAGAGGGTGTCAGGTGTCCTGATGATGTGACAACTCTGGACTGGCTCGCAGAGGCCCGCCCCTATGATCTGGCACCTCACCATTGGTCGTCAGACGATGACTGGTGAAGTGTTTGGTGCGTGGCTGCCATGAGGTCATCAATGACGTGGCGGTTCCGGATAGGTCGCATGTGACGTCACTGATGACATGGCACTCTGCTATTGGACCTTGGTGGTTCCACCCTGGGTTTGGGGTGGACCCAGGTTATAAAAGGGGCTGGAGACACCATGGAGGTGCGCAGTCTTCATTTAGAGTTCTTGGTGGCATAAGCCTTGTTGGAAGCGGTAGGTAGGGCTAGGCGAACGGTGCCTGTCACGCCAAGATTCGTGGCTCAGCACATGAGGGTCAGGCGCCGTGCTTCCTTGCTACCATTCCTGTTGTGCTAGAGCAGTCCAGTGGCGTTAACCGGACTGCGGCTGCTGCGTCACCTGTTCAGTTGTGCCTCCTACGCACATGGACAGAATACCTGTTGTGTCACCTGTCCGAGAGTGCCCTCTACGCACACAGACAGTGTACCTGCTGCGCCACCTGTCCGATTGTGCCCTCTACGCGCACGGACAGCGCACCCCAGAATCTCTGTGAAGTTAACAGGATGTACCTGGATTGGGTGTGTGAACCCTATTATCCTCCTCGGCTTCCCAGTCAAATGCTACTGGTGTGACTACCTGGTCTGACGTGTCCTTTACACATGTGGCCAGTCGAGTGGTGGCCAGAAACGCTAATCGGAGGACCGCTCGGCCTGACGTGTCTTACACACGTGGCCGACAGGGCGCTGTCGCAACGGTCTTCTCGGTCAACGCTAACTGGTTACCATCCGGCCTGACGTGTTGTTACACATGTGGTCAGAGTAGCGTCCGCTCCACCGAATAGCTAACTGGGTTGTCGTCCGGTCTGACGTGTCCCTACACACGTGACCGGTTCCTTGAGTTATCTCAGAGCCATCCAGCTCTATTGTCTGCGCCTAACCCACAGGGTGCCAGCAGCTCCATTACCATCTGGAGCACGGTGGGCCCCGACTGGCGATTGGGATATATACCCCTGGTCCTAATCTGCCGGTTCCCCCGTAACAGTAAGACTGCGCCAGGGTCTGGCTGGCATGGCGGAGATGGAGCAGCTACGTCAGTTCATACTGCAGCTTGATGCCAGAGTGAGGTCTCTAGAGAATTCTGCTCTTGCTGCTGATATGGATGATGTGGTGGCTCAAGCGGCTGCAATGGTGTCCGTCACCAAGCCTACTCCAACCCTCCCTCACCTCTCGCTGCCCAACAAGTTTACGGGGAACAGCAAGGCATGTAGGGGATTCGTGAACCAGTGCTCAGTCCATCTAGAGCTGTTGGCTGCACGGTTTCCTACAGAGAGGTCGAAGGTGGGGTTTATCATCTCCTTGCTCTCTGATAGAGCACTGGAGTGGGCTACACCATTGTGGGAGAGGAATGACCCCGTAGTACAGGACTCTAAGGAGTTTTTGGAGTCCTTGCGACAAGTGTTCCTGGGGCCTCAGGTCACTCACGACTCGGCCCTACAGCTACTGACTTCGGAGCAGGGGCGTACCTCCTCAAGTCAATATGCTGTGAGTTTCAGGACACTTGCTGCAGAACTGGGGTGGTCAGAGAGGACTCTCATTCCACTGTTCTGGAGGGGATTAGCCCCGCACGTGAAGGACGCATTAGCGTCGCGTGAGGTACCAACTACCCTTGAGGGCCTCATGACTCTGGCTACCCGCATTGACCTGCGGACCTCTGAACGTCAGCTGGAACGCAGGTCAGAGGGTCGTTCAGCCACTGTAGTGGTCTCTCCTTCTGCACCTCCCTTAGAGGACATCTCTGTCCCTATGGACATCGCTAGGGTTGGTGTTGCTAGGTCTTTGAGTCGCAAGGGCATTTCCTGTTTTGCTTGTGGGCAGTATGGTCATTATGCCAACCGTTGCCCAAAACGTCAGGGTAAGCGACCGCGATTGGTGACCATAGCTGGAGGTAGACTGGACTCTGCGTCATCCATTAGGGTGACGTTTCCCGCATCCATTTCCTTTAAGGGGTTAACATGGTCCACAAGGGCAAGTGTGGACACAGGTGCTGGGGATAGTTTCATCTCCTCCTCTTTTGCCCGGCGGCATGCCATCCCGCTGGTGCAAATGCCAAGGCCAGTGAGAGTCCGTGTGGTGGATGGGTCCTTGTTGCCCAAGGTAATTCACCAGCGGACAGTGCCCATTACCCTTGCCATGTCATCTGGGCATAGGGAGACCATTTCATTTCTGGTTCTCCCTAAGGGTGCAGATGATATTCTGCTGGGTATTCCTTGGTTGAAGCGGCATTCCCCACATATCGACTGGTCGTCTGGGGTGATTACGCGGTGGAGAGAGTCTTGTAGCTCCCACTGCATGTCTCCATCTTCCGCCCGTCGCTCAGTGGTATCTGTGGCGACTATAGACCATTAGAGTGGGAGGGCCGCTAGAGGGGGGGTTACTGTTACGAACCGGCGCCGCCATAGCGGCAAGCAGCCTGCTGCGGTTCCTGTTGCGCCCAGGCGCCGGCTGCCATTCTTGACCGTGCCTCGGGTCGTCCAGTTGGCTGCTCCTTCCACCACGTCTAAGTATGGAGAGGCGGCTAGTGCGCATGCGTGCGCCAATTTACCCCAGCCAAAGTCTAAGCCCGGTGTTTTGCCTAGTGAGCATGCTCAGCCTGATTGTGTTATGTCTGAGACTAAGTCCTCAGTTCAGGCTACTGAGCATGCTCCCACAATTAACCCTAAGGCTATGTGCGCACGTTGCGTACAGTTCACTGCAGAAATTTCTGCAGCGATCTGAAGAGCACATGTGCGCTTTAAATCGCTGCAGAAATGTCCGTAGTGAAGCCGATTCCATGCGCTCTGCCTGCAGCTCCTGCCATAGACAGAGCAGGAGCTGCCGGCAAAGCGCAGGAAAGAAGTGACATGTCACTTCTTTTTACGCAGCGCTTCGGCAGTAGCCGAAGTGCTGCGCTCTAAAACGCCACGTGCGCACGGCCCCTGCACAATCTCCATAGACTGTGCAGGGGACGCAGGACGCATGCAGTTACGCTGCGCTACAAAGCGCAGTGTAACTGCATGTATTTACGCAACGTGCGCACATAGCCTAACAGCCTCTTTGCACAGGTACTTGGACTTCGTGCTGTGTCTAAGTTCTGGGATGTGCCTACTGAGCATGCTCAAACTGATAGTCTGCTTTCTGAGCCTGTTGCTCAGGCTACTGAGCATGCTCAGGCACTTAGTGTATCAGAGGCTAGGTCCGGTAAGGACCTCACTGAGCATGTCCGTGAGGTGGCAGGCCCTGATAGGGTAGAGGGTGTCAGGTGTCCTGATTATGTGACAACTCCGGACTGGCTCACAGAGGCCCGCCCCTATGATCTGGCACCTCACCATTGGTCGTCAGACGATGACTGGTGAAGTGTTTGGGGCGTGGCTGCCATGAGGTCATCAATGACGTGGTGGTTCCGGATAGGTCGCATGTGACGTCACTGATGACATGGCACTCTGCTATTGGACCTTGGTGGTTCCACCCTGGGTTTGGGGTGGACCCAGGTTATAAAAGGAGCTGGAGACAACATGGAGGTGCGCAGTCTTCATTTAGAGTTCTTGGTGGAATAAGCCTTGTTGGAAGCAGTAGGTAGGGCTAGGCGAACGGTGCCTGTCACGCCCAGATTCGTGGCTCAGCACATGAGGGTCAGGCGCCGTGCTTCCTTGCTACTGTTCCTGTTGTGCTAGAGCAGTCCAGTGGCATTAACTGGACTGCGGCTGCTGCGTCACCTGTTCAGTTGTGCCTCCTACGCACATGGACAGAATACTTGTTGCGTCACCTATCCGAGAGTGCCCTCTACGCACACAGACAGTGTACCTGCTGCGCCACCTGTCCGGTTGTGCCCTCTACGCGCACGGACAGCGCACCCCAGAACCCCTGTGAAGTTAACAGGGTGTACCTGGATTGGGTGTGTGAACCCTATTATCCTCCTCGGCTTCCCAGTCAAATGCTACTGGTGTGACTACCTGGTCTGACGTGTCCTTTACACATGTGGCCAGTCGAGTGGTGGCCAGAAACGCTAATTGGAGGACCGCTCGGCCTGACGTGTCTTACACACGTGGCCGACAGGGCGCTGTCGCAGCGGTCTTCTCGGTCAACGCTAACTGGTTACCATCCGGCCTGACGTGTTGTTACACACGTGGTCGGAGTAGCGTCCGCTCCACCGAAACGCTAACTGGGTTGTCGTCCGGTCTGACGTGTCCCTACACACGTGACCGGTTCCTTGAGTTATCTCAGAGCCATCCAGCTCTATAGTCTCCGCCTAACTCACAGGGTGCCAGCAGCTCCATTACCATCTGGAGCACGGTGGGCCCCGACTGGCAATTGGGATATATACCCCTGGTCCTAATCTGCCGGTTCCCCCGTAACATCCCCAGACTTACGGTCATACGCAATATGAAGCCGGGTGTACGTGTCCTGAATTCAAACTGGTGTAATGCGCATGACCGGAAGTCCGGAAGACTTCTGATCCATGCACACTGAGTCGAAAAAGAGCAGTCGCAGTAGAGAGGTGAGAACAACCCTGCCTCTGATGCTGCAAATTCATTAGCATGTTAGCACTCCCACAAGGGAGTGCTTACATGCTAAATGGGCCAACTAGCCAAAGGACATAACGTCATGCGACTAGTCAGTGGTCTAATTAGCATATCATAAAGGATATTCAGAAATACTTTTTCTAAAGATCTCTTTATCTATGCTAGTGTATACAGGGACTGCTAGGCAGGGAATAGTAATATGCACCCAGAACTGCTCGTGGTTCTAGGTGCATATTGCACCTGACAGGTTCCTTTTAACTTTTAATTCTTATTCATTTTATTAAATGTTAAATAGATTCTATAGGCATTAGGATTTTAGGATATGCTGTTCGAATAACTCCTGTCCCAAGAGCATTTTAGCAGACTGGTGCAAAATCCAATTTCTAGAAAGTTATGGCTGGAAAAAAATCACACTAATCCTGTTCTAGTCAGCATCATCCCATAATCTCAACTCGTATATGACTCACATGATATCAGTGGATATGGTTAATATTTCCATTTCCAATAATTCTTACTCAGTAGTGAATATCTCCATAAAAACAGTTTTATAAAGCACACTAGAGGGCAAAATGAGGAAATAATTTGAAGATGACATCTTCCAGAAAACTGAAATTTTGAATATGCCTGAGAATTGAAAGTAAGATCTGCTCACCTCATTTCAGAGAGTCTAAGCTTTAAATATGTAAAGTATTTGTATTTCCTTTGAATAGACAGATGTTTTTCCTGAGAAATGGCTGCAAGAAAACAATCAATTTTAGAGACATCCTTAAACATATATTTATAATCACAGGTCATAACCTGATAAAAAAAAATTCTAACAGGATTTAAAAAAAAAAAAAAAAAAAATGCAGAAGAAAGGAAGGGAGTTGATACTTAGGATAAAATAGGAGGATTTAGGTTCTGGAAGAAAAGGTCTCCCCTTAAAATTTTGTGAAGAGAGCGCAAAATCTCTTTTAGGTCTTAAAGGGAAACTGTCAGCAGGATTTAATTCCCCCCAAATTATTTATATGTACAGGGTGGGCCATAAGTATGGATACACCCTGGGTGGGCCATAAGTATGGATAAGTACAAAAAACAAACAAAACCGCTCACCACTGCAGAGACAAGCCTGAATATATCCTCCTGTTAGTCCCCTTTGGTCCGGCACGGATTACGGCAGCAAGCCGAGAAGATAATAGAAGAAAGCAGTGGAAAAATCCAGCTGGACTCCAAAGGGATAAATAAAAATGCTTCTTTATTTATATCAACTCGATTAAAAATATATATCCATTTCTCAAGTAAAGACACCGGCTTGTTCACACTGATGCATGGCAGATGTATACTACTACGCGTTTCGGCGGAACGCCTTCCTCAGGTTGACCTGAGGAAGGCGTTCCGCCGAAACGCGTAGTAGTATACATCTGCCATGCATCAGTGTGAACAAGCCGGTGTCTTTACTTGAGAAATGGATATATATTTTTAATCGAGTTGATATAAATAAAGAAGCATTTTTATTTATCCCTTTGGAGTCCAGCTGGATTTTTCCACTGCTTTCTTCTATAAGTATGGATACACTCTGATAAAAAAGTTAAGTTTAATTTAAAATGGCGGCTTTTCAGATGGCCGCGATAGGCATCATCCGGCCTCAAATATTTGGCCCCTCCCATGTACTAATATGCCGCAAACGGTAAGGTGATATCAGCAACCACTTCTGTTTTATCAGGGTGTATCCATACTTATGGCCCACTGAGGGTGTATCCATACTTATCGCCCACCCTGTACATGTAGCTTTTTTAAATACAAGTTCCACAATACCTTTACAAAGGCCAGTCTGATTCTCAATACCTGAGAGAACAGTGATTGAATTGAGATACATATTGTCATGGCAGGCATCATTGGACTGAAGTCACACAGCGTAGAGGCTGTCAGTCAAACAGGAGGAGGTGGAGCTGGGCAGGGAATAGAGCTGGAGTGACAAAGGCTTCAGATCTCCAAACTAATTTTAATATCAATGCAAAAGCTGATCTCTCAGTAACGGAGGAACAGACTGACAATATAAAGGTATTGGATGACTTGTCATTGAAAGAGCTCTATGAACATCTAAATAGTTTGGGGGTAAAATCTTGCTGACATTTTCCCATTAAATAGATAAGCTACTGCTGGTCCATCCACTCATTGTGAGGGCCGTTAGTTTTTGGGAAAAGTTACGTAATGCAAAAGAATGGGGGGTACTGTTGCTGCTCTATCCTCATCATTGGATTAATTTAGCTGTACCAGCAATTTTTGCATTTTGGGATTATTATTACCACATAACAGACAATTAGTAAAACCTTGTAATGTAATGTATACAATGGCGAGTGGATTTAGGGTTGTACGTTTTTCATGGAGATAAACATATCAGACGCTCAGTCACAATTCTCACTCTTAACCTCACAAATTGTTTTATTAAATTATCGAGAATTATGTGGCCTCAAGGAAGTGGTGGAAGTTCCTGGCTTGTATTTTAGAATGGAGAAGTAGAAACCCAAAAGTCAATAGTCTAAAAACTGAAAAATGAGTTCCAATTTCACAGGGCTGTCTTTCCACGGACAACAACAGTAACCATAGGAGAAAGCTACTTCGCCTTGATAAACAGCTGATTTTATAAATGGGAAGAAGTGAACAGCTGCTCATTTTCCCTGCAGAAAAATTTAGTACATAGGTAATTTTTATGTACAGTGAAAAGTGGAGTGAGGTGTACTGGCCTCTGCTTCATCCATGGTCGGTGAATACACAGGACGCAGTCTGAACTACATCACTTTTTCTCCTGTTCTAGGTAAGATGCTACAGTCTATGGGACATATACACCAGCCTATGATGTATGCATGATCATTTTACCACCAGGAATGGGAAACTAGGTGCCCTTACAGTATTTTCTATATTTGTGGAGGTCTCCATAGTCAGACTACTACCAATCAGGGGCGGACATATCATTTGTGCAGAGGTCCAAGAGGTAAGTGGGCCCATTACTACCTCCAAAGCAGTTGGAATTGTGCATTTTGATGAGCTCTTTGGCAACAAAGAGCCCATATTTTGTTCTTCTGCAGGGGTCCTTTTCTCACTGTGTCTGCCAGTGCTGCCAGTTGTATGTTTATGGCAAATTTAATTAAAATATGAAAGATACAGTAACAGTTATTTCAGGGTACAACTGCATGAACCCATTTTAAAAGTAGCATTTTGTGTATATTAAAAATAAAATAAGTAGCTGACAGCTTGATCTCTACTTCTGTAATTGACGGCACAGTGGTTTGTCCAATGGATGTTTGACTGGTCTCCAATGATTTGGCTATTGTAGTTTTCATCAGACTTATGTCAAGAACATAATTTTCTTCAGCCTCCATTACTTAGAATGGTCTTCAAAAGCAGCCACGTTTAATCCATCAATTAGACAACACAAATCCCTGCTACAGTAGTACAATAATGATGGTCCAGTCATTTTTGTGAGATTTCTTTTACCTGTTTTAGGTACAAGAGAGAAAACAATGCTAATGTCACTGTATGTAATATATACTAGCCAAATCATGGAAATAGAACAGCGATTACAAGGCCTGGGGTCCCAACCACCTTAAGAACCTAGGGGGACTCCACTATTTATGCACTATGCATGGACTGGTTCTTCTAATCTAAAGGGTGCTTTACATGCTGCGACATCGCTAACAATATATCATCGGGGTCACGTCGTTAG
The DNA here is from genome assembly GCF_048569485.1 of Anomaloglossus baeobatrachus. Taxonomy (NCBI): domain Eukaryota; kingdom Metazoa; phylum Chordata; class Amphibia; order Anura; family Aromobatidae; genus Anomaloglossus; species Anomaloglossus baeobatrachus. The sequence goes on from NC_134354.1 coordinate 676,162,536, forward strand.
TGACGCACATCCGGCGCCGTTAGCAACATCGCAGCGTGTGACACCAAGGAGCAACGATCCACGATCGTAAAAACGTCAAAAATCGTTGATCGTTGACACGTCACTCCATTTCATAGTATCGTTGCTGATGCAGGTACGATGTTGTTCGTCGTTCCTGCGGCAGCACACATCGCTATGTGTGACACCGCAGGAACGACGAACATCTCCTTACCTGCGGCCACCGGCAATAAGGAAAGAAGGAGGTGGGCGGCATGTTCCGGCCGGTCATCTCTGCCCCTCCTCTGCTATTGGGCGGCCGCTTAGTGACGCCGCAGTGACGTTGGTATGACGCCGAACGCACCTCACCATTAAAGGAGGGATTGTTCGGCGGTCACAGCAACGTCGCTGAAAAGGTATGTGCGTGTGACGCTGCTGTAGCGATAATGTTCGCTACGGCAGCGATCACCAAATGTCGCACGAACGACGGGGGCGGGTGCTATCGCGCACAACATCGCTAGCTACCGCTAGCGATGTCGTAGCGTGCAAAGCACCCTTAACTGTTTGCATAAGGATAACCAGCTGTGCAGTGGGTGGTAGGGACATGAGTTGCAGAAAGCTCTAACTCAATAATTAATCTGGGGTGACACTTGTAAGTTTTGGGCAGAATGGCCTATGACCCTTTACTCTGTATACCACATGAGAATCTAAGTAATTCACATGGACTTAGCAAGGTTCATCTGGAAATGAGGGTGACGATACATAACATCTAGTGGAGCCTCACATTAAAATCTTGGTTGTTACACACAGTATTGGGGCACAAAGCTTTACAGCAACAAAACAGAATAAAAGTACAGAGCTTGGCAGTTGCACATTAGAGTTGAGGCACAGAACATCGTGGTTACACAACAAAGTGAGAGGGACAGAGCTTGGCACAAAAGGGTTCCCATTTTAAAAGCAGGTTGGTAGCCATTCTTAACATGGCACTGTTTATTCAGGAGTATGCATTGGGAATAAGCGGACCCATGGATGTTCAGGTTCACCAGGTTTGGCCGAACTGTAGTTAAATGTTCAGTTCGGTACCCAAACTTGACCCAAATTTGACCCCGAACCTCAGAGAATTCAATATTGACCCGGACTTGTGTACTGTAACATGACTGGAAAATGGTCGTAGTAAGGGCTAGGCGGCTGCAAAAAGAAGCAAAATGGAGGTAAGAGCAGGACAATTGTATTGCAAACAAATGTGGATAGGAAAATGACTTAAAGGGGTTCTGTCACCATAGCGATCATGGTTATATAGGAAATAATTGAATAAAATAACAATTTTAATAGTGCCCCCACAGAGCCTGTTTTGAGAAGTCCCCCACAGAACCTGTTTTCAGAGTACCTCCACAAAGCCAGAATTCAGAGACTCTCCACAGAGCCTGATGCACTGTACCCCCACAGTGAATGTTTTCAGAGTGCTCTCACAGAGTCTAGTGCAGAGCACCCACACAGAGCATGTTTTAAGAGTACCCACACAGAGCCTGGTGTAGAGTACCCCTACAGAGCCTGTTTTCAGAGTGCCACCACAGAGCCTGTTTCCAAAGTACCCCCCTGCAGAGCATGGTGCAGAGTCCCCATATAGAGCCTGTTTCCAGAGTAACTCCACAAAGCCTGTTTTTACAGTATCCCCAAAGAGCTTGTTTTCAGAGGACCCCCAAAGAGCCTGGTGCAGAGTACCCCCACAGAGCCTGTTTTCAGAATACCTCTACAGAGCCTGTTGCAGAGTGCCCCCACAAAGCTTGTTTTCAAAGTACCCACACAAAGCCTGTTTTCAGAGTGGACTCACAGAGCCTGTTTTAAGAGTATGCAAAGGGAGGCGTAACCTATCACTGTCCCTCACTCGAGCCACGTCCTGTCCCTATGCTAGTCGGGGCACAACGGCAGTGCCACCTGTGATTGGCTGCGCAGTGCTGCAGCCTTTCAACAAAGTTTATACAGCAGCTGATCTTCATTTGAACTCCAAACTAGACCACGGATTTCCTTTAGAAGCCCATGTTTGGATTAAACTGACCGTCACGAACCGCTAACTTTACAGTTCTGGTTCGCTCATCTCTAGTCTGTATTCTTTATAACAAGGACAATAGCCATAGATTGTCCATTAGTCAATACTTCGCGCTAGAAACCTTACCTTATTCAAATGTCTGTGAAGCACTTAAGAACATTTCAAAATTGTCTTCATGGTCAAATCTTTGAAAAAACGAGGAAAAAAAAGGTTTTTTTCATTGCTTTGTGTTTCAATGCAGATGCTTTTTATATAACAGGTTATATTGCACATTACCATCTAAATGGAGTGTTAAGTACAGTCTGTACTGCTTTTGTATAGTTATTTTGTTTTATCACATTTTGAGAATTAATAAGTGAACTGCATTAACTGCATGGATGGAATATTCATCACTGTGATTGAATCAATCTATTGTATAAAGCTGAATGTATATGTGTGTATGTGTGTATGTGTGTGTGTGTGTATGTCTGCTAAAGGAATCCGCACCGTCGCATTTACAATCACGAAATTTTGCACAGACACCCCGTGTGACTTAGAAAAAGTCATAGACTATGTTTTGACGGGAAAATTTAACCCTGCACTTTACAGTTACTCCCAAAAACCTGCCTCCATTACAGTCAATGGAGCTGCGAGCTAAAGGTTATTAATAGCAGCTGTGATTGGTTGCTATAGGAACAAAGGACATTATTAGTATAAGAAGTTTATGTGTGAAGTAATATGATGTCGGTGGGGAGACGGATAAAGAGAGACAGAAAGAGACAGACAGACATAGGCACAGACAGAGTAAGAAGCAGACAGGGAAAGACAGAGACAGACAGGGAAAGAGACAGACAGAGACAGACAGACAAAGACAGACAGGCACAGAAAGGGAAAAAGATAGACAGACAGGGAAAGAGACAGAGAGAGAAAGACAGGGAAAGACAGAGGCAGACAGACACAGACACGGAAAGAGACAGACAGAGACAGACAGGGAAAGAGACAAACAGGGAAAGAGACAAACAGGGAAAGAGACAGACAGGGAAAGAGACAGACAGGGAAAGAGACAAACAGGGAAAGAGACAAACAGGGAAAGAGACAGATGGCGAAAGAGACAAGGAAAGAGACAGACGTGGAAAGAGACAGACAGAGACAGAGAGAAAGAGACAGACAGATAGAGACAGACAGAGACAGAAAGAGACAGACAGAAAGAGACACAGAAAGAGACAGACAGACAGACACAGACACATAGAGACAGACACACAGAGACAGACACACAGAGACAGACAGACAGAGACTGGGAGAGAAACAGAGAGACAGTTACTATCCCGGGCAACATCAGGTACTACAGCTAGTCATTTATATTTTTAAAGAGAACCTGTCACCACTATTTTGCCCTATAAGCTGTGGCCATCACCACCGGGCTCTTATATACAGCATGCTAGAATGCTGTATATAAGAGCCCAGGCCGCTGTGAGAACATAAAAAAACACTTTATAATACCTACCTAACGGATGCTCGGTGGGCCTAATGGGCGTCTCCGTTCTCTGGTGTCGACGCCGCCTCTTTCGGTCATCTTCGTCCTTCTTCGTCCTTCTTCTGAAGCCTGTGTGCATGACGCGTCTATGTCATACACACTCGCCGATCCTGAGCAGGCATACTACAATACTTTGATCTGCCCTGCTCAGGGCAGATCAAAGTGCACCTGTTCAGGACCTGAATGCCGGCGAGTGTGGATGACGTCGGACCAGTCATGCAGCGCGGCTAGAGAAGAAGGAGCACAAAGATGGCCGAAAGAGGTGGCGCTACCGTTAGGTAAGTATTATAAAGTGTTTTTATGTTCTCACAGCGGCCTGGGCTCTTATATACAGCATGTTAGAATGCTGTATATGCTGAAGCATCCCCAATCCTCCACCAAATTTTCCAGTGGGTGCAAGACACTGTGACTTGTACGCCTCTTCAGGTCTCTCTCTAACCATTAGACGACCAGATGTTGGGTACAGCTGAAAATTAGACTCATCAGAGAAAATTACCTTACTCCAATCCTCTATGGTCCAATCCTTATGGTCTTTGCCAAACTTCAGCCTGGCTCTCCTTTGCTTCTCATTGATGAAAGGCTTTTTTCTAGCTTTACATGAATTGAGCTCTGCCTCTAGGAGCCTGTTACAAACTGTTCTTGCCATGCTCTTCACCCCAGCTACCATTTGCCATTCCTCTTGTAGGTCAGTTGATGTCATCCTGTGGTTGTTCAGTAACATTCATCTCAGTCAGTGGGGAGTCGCTTTCGAGCCTCTGCCAGTCTGCAGCTTTGTTGTCCCCAATGTCTGCTAATTGATCTTGTTGTAATGGACTACCATCTTAGAAATTTTAAGCATGGAGGCAACATAACGCTCAGTGTATCCCTCTGCTAGTAAAGTCAGAATTGAGCCCTTCTTTTCCTCACTCAAGAAATTTCTTTTCAACTCCTTTGGCATGGTTAAAAGTATTTTTTTTTCATTCCGATTACTTTTTGGATATTACTAGAACTTGTTTTGCCATCCAGCTTGTACTATTGCAAGAGGATTGTGAAGACCACAGCAGTGTTTTTTATACTTTCCCTCGTTAAATAAGATTTGGTTCAGGTGATTACCTAATCATAAACACATTAAGTAGAATGAGGTGTACTCTGGTTGTAATGCAATTGACACTGAAATGGAATGGTTGTCAGACATGTAGAGAAGCTAATTTTTATACAACTGTGCAGTGGTATCTTAATTTTTGCCAGAGCTGTATGTGAGGCTTTGTTTGCAACATTTGACCTGTGCCAAATTATGCTCTTCCACAAAAAAAAATAGAGGTTCTAGAATGATCTCTTAGTCCCTTAAAGATGATGTGTGAAATTACAGTATATGGCTACATTCTTTCAAAAACAGCACCATACACCTATTTATGGTTGTGTACAGTGGGCACTGTGATCTGTATATAAATGTATATATTCAGTGGGCGGCATAACTAGAGTTTGATGGGCCCTGGTGCAAAATTTGCCATAAATACAGACTTTACGCTCCTATCATGGTTAACAGTATAGAGAGCATCGGAAGAATGTTGGTCTGTGGCACAGGATGCTGCTCATTGGCGTTACGGTACTCCTCACCAAACTCCAAAATGACTCCCCTCACAATTGAACGAAGTGTTTCCGCAGTTGCTCCTTCCTGTGTGCCGATTTACCCCAGCTGCAGCCTAACTCCAGTGTGTCGCAAACTGAGTATGCTCTGCCTGACTGTGTCATTCCTGAGGCAAAGTCTTAATTTTAGGCTACAGCGCATGCTCGTTTGGACTGTGCCTGAGTCATTCTGCGACCTGCGGTTCAACACACTTACACAGGGCCCTGGGGCTTGACTCACTCTCGGGAGGCCACTAAAACTAACTGCACACAACATCAGCCCCAGGTGTCCCCTTACACTGCAGTGGCGGTCCCCACTGACCGCAATACCAAGAGTGGAGTCATGAAAATACATATAAAGAAGCAACCTAAGTGTGACCAGACTCTTCCTCCACGTGGAGTCCCTGAAGGTAATGCACCAACACAACACCTGTGGGGCTTCACACTGACTGAGAAAAGCCTCTTTGCACAGGTACTTGCACTCCATGCCGGGTCTAAGTCCTGTGTTGTGCCTAGACAGCATGCTGAAGCGGATAGTCTTTTTTTCAGAAACTGTATTTCATGATACTGAGCATGCTCAGGCACTTACTGCATCAGAGGCTAGGTCGGGTAATGAACTCTTTGTCCCTGCCCCTGATGTGGGGGGCCCATATAGACCACAGGGCATCAGGTGTCCTGACAATTTGGCCAGGCCACTCCCAACAGGCTTGCAGAGGCCCGCCCCTATGACTTGTCACCTCATTGTTGTTGGTCAGACGATGACTGTTGAGGTGTTTTGGTTGTGGCAGCCATGAGGTCATCATTCAAGTGGCGGTTCAAAATAGGACGCTAGTTATGCCACTCATGACGTGTCACTCTGCTTTTGTCTCCAGGAGGTGCATTGTGGTCCACCCTGGTTTGGGGCGGACCCAGGTTATAAAAGGAGCTGGAGCCAACAAGAAGGTGCCTGCCCAGTCTTCTATTATGCTCCGAAGGAGCACACCTCCATGTGTTGAACACATTGCGGCTTTAGGCCAGAGGTAGGCAGGGATAGGTCATCAATTCAGGCCGCCACCACAGTTGGTAACGCAGAACGTTTAAGAACAGCTCCTGTCCTACCAGTCCTGCTAGTACAGCCCAGTGTCATAAACAGGCCTGCTGCTGCTGATGCGCCTGCTTCCACAGGTTTTTCCCCTATGCACACGGACAGCGTAACCAATGGCCCCTGTGTTGTTAACAGGGAGTTCCAGGGCTGGGTGGTCGTGTGGACCCTGTCACGCTAACAGGGCTCCCAGTCTCCAGATCCAAGTGGCGTCTAACTCGGTTCAGGCTACTATTTGTTTCAGAGTCAACCTGCTCTGTATCCTCCACCTAACCTTCCAGTTGCCAACCTCTCCTTTTCCATCTGGGAGCACGGTGGACACCGAATGGCGATTGGGATATCTACCTTTCTCTTTCTTTTCTTCTTAATATTTTTTATATAGCGGTAACATAGTATATACCACCTTATCCAAATCTGCCAGTCCCACCATACCAGATGTTGTTTGTTCAGCAAATGTTAATGTTGCTTAACCACCAAACCCACGGACCCAAACTTTTTTACCCTTTCCAACACACCTGTTCCCCTTTCCACCAGTATCTGTCCTTTTTCAACTCAGTTTGTATATGACCAAAAATGCAACTCTGCAGGGACACCGTACTCAATGCCATCTCAGCACAGCAGCCAGCCCTCGGTCCCTCAGATGTGGACAAGTAAGACCATTTCCTCCTATCGATGAAAAAGCGTTGAGATTCACTCTGTGCACCACTGGCGTTTAGTGGAAAAGCAGATGTAAGATTGCGTAACACCTTCTGCTGATACTCCTGCATACGTGCGTCCCTTTCTATGGCGGGAGTTATTTCGCAAAATTTTGTGTTGTACCGGGTATCTAACAGTGTGGCAACCCAGTAGTCAGCATGACTTGGAATTCATACAATCCGAGGGTCATGTTGTAGGTAGTGCAGCAAGAAGGCGCTCATGTGTCTTGTGCATCCAGGAGGACCAAGTCCTTGGTGTGTTGGTGGCGGAGAGGTGAGAATCGTGCCTCCTTCCTCTGCCCTCTCCCGACAACCTCGCACAACCGAAATGTGAGCAAGCTCTCACTAATCTGCTGAGTCTTCCATGCCCATCGTCAGTTCGTCCTCCATTTCTTCCTGGGCTCCTGCACCTTCCTCAACTGTTTTGCTGATACTATGCGCCCTTGATAACCCCTCTCCCCCACCGTACCATGACTGCCGCCAAGGTGCCGCTGACCATCTGGACCTTGTAGATCTTGTTATCCCTTCCGCATATGACTGCTCCAGTACTTCCTCCCTTCCTCTTGGACCAACACCTGACTCCGAATAATGCTTACAGTGTGCTCCATCATGTAGATGACCAAAATTGTCACGATGAGAATGTCATCGCCAGTGTTAAACATCTGCGTCGACATTTGTAAACTGTGTAGAACGGTGCATATGTCATTGATCTGACACCACTCCAGCAGCGTGATCTGTACCACCTCTGGATCAAGTTAGCCCAGGGTATACATCATAATGTATTTCAGCTGGGCTCTGCGGTGCTGCCACAGACGCTGCAACATGTGCAGATTCAAATTCCTGCGTGTCGGAACATCGCATTTCAGACGTTTAACCGCCAGACCTTAAGACTTCAGGAGCGATGAAAGTTGTTGAGCTGCTGTGTGCGCACGATGGAAGTGAGCACATAGCGAGCGTGCCCGCTGTATAAGGCCATGTAGGCCGGGATGTTGTTTTAAAAATTGCTGGAGAATCAGATTAAACACGTGAGCCATACAAGTCACGTGTGTCACATTGGCCTGACGAAGGCACGCTGCCATGTTTGCATCATTGCCGCACACGGCTGTTAAGTCACCACCATAGTCCGCTACATCAATTTGTACTCCTGTCACAAGGTGACAACGTGTTCCTTTCATACATGGTGCTGATGATGGGAGAGGAGTGAGACGCCAGCGGCGCAGGTGGACGCAGGTTATGCTCAGCCACTGGGCTGCGTTACCTTGACATATGCAGAACCAATGGCTGAATGCAGGTGGTGGGTATCTCACAGATAAAGTACCATCATTCAGCTACAACCAATGGGAAAACACAACACCCTTTTTTAGGCCCCTCTTGTCTGAAGACCACTGCCAGACATAGCTATGAACCTCTGGTTACTGTTACCCCCAGTTTAGTTTTATGAGTTTGTGTGCTTGTTACCTGACTACTTTTCCTGCTTGCTGTTTAGGTACCTCATTAGCCGATTTGCATTTCACCTCTGCTTGTTTTCTGATTAAGTCCTGTCCCTCCCATTCTGTTCCTCTTCCTCAATTAATGTTTTGACCCTGCATGACTACTATTCTCTGGAACTGCAGCCTTCCACAGGTATTGATCAACTTGGGCCCTGTGTCATTCAAAATCACTGTATAGGGGTTAAAGGGTTTCAGGGTTCTGGGGGTCCAGCTTGGTGAGTGGGTTCCCTCTAGCCTATCCTTTACAACCCGTCTGAGTGTGTCGATCCAGGCATGCGTTACACCGTGCCCTCGACAGAAGGACATGTAGGCCGGGATAGTGTTTTAAAAATTGCTGGAGATTCGGATTCAACACGTGAGCCATACAAGGCACGTGTGTCACATTGCCCTGAAGAAGGACCGCAGACTGTTTAGCATCATTGTCACACCCGGCATTCCCTGGCTGCTGGTTGAGTGGAGACAACCATTGATGAAACTCGGTCTCTCTCTACAGAGCTAACCGTCCACAACTCCTCAGCGGTGTCTCACATTTACCCTACATTTCAAAGTAAACATTTGACCGCCTGATGGCCTTGAGCTTTGCTGCCAGCATAGTAAGGAGGTGTGTGGTATTCCTTGGGCACAGTTAGAAGGAAGGGTGGCCTGACCACACAGGGTTTGGGCTGAGGTGCAGGAAGCAGTGGAGGAACTTGTACATACAGAGGAAGCATTGAAACACACAACTCGTGGGGACAGAAAGACTTGTACAGCAGACACTTCTCCATCTATCACCATAGTTACCCAGTGCCCAGTCAGCGACATGTAACGCTACTGTCCATGCTTACTGTTTCAAGTATCTGTGGTGAAATGCACCCTGTCACACACAGAGTTTCTCAAGGACGCGGTGATGTTGTGTGCGACCTGCTGTGTTAGCGTGGGCACCCCTTTCTTGGAGGAGTGGCAAATGGCCATTGGCTCTTGGGGCACTGCAATGAGCATAAGGTTTCGAAAATCCTCGGTGACAAAAGGGTGTAAAGGCAGCCTTTCTGTAGCCAACAAGTTTGAGATGCTGAAACTAAACCTCTTAGGCATGTCATGCACTTCGAAAATCATGTAAAAAACAGCGAGGGGACTCCATCCACAGTCTCCCTCGTTTCCACTAATTGGGCCACACACACCCCACTTGACTGTCATCAGTTGACCCCCCTTTTGAAAATGAAAAAGATGCTTTGCATGAAGCACTCTCAAAAATACGCGTGCCTTTCGCCTCCCCTGGATGACCCAGGGGAAGAAAAGTCCTCTGAGAGCCATGTCCACATTGTCAGTGGACAGACGCGTGTGCTTATCTGTCAGCAGACCCCCAGCAGCACTGAAGACAGGTTCCGAGAGAACGCTGGCTGCAGGAAACGACAAGATCCCCAAGGCGTACGTGGCGAGCTCAGGCAATTTATCCAGATTGGAAGCCTAAAATGTGCAAGGCTCAAGATGCACAGTAATGGCATCGATGTTCCCTTGCATATACTCATATATCTGTGTCTCGTCCTCTTTTTCCTCGCAACGCTGTTTTGTTTTCGCATGAGAATTTGTTCTTGTCACTTTCCCATGTGTTTGTGTTGTGTTGTGAGTTGTTTGTCACCTTTTGGACACCTTTGAGGGTGTTTTCTAGGTGTTTTTATGTGTTTGTGATTGCCTCCCATTGTTTCCTATGCAGTTCGAGTGGTTCGCCGAACCGGTTCGCCGAACCGAACTCGAATGAGACTTCCGTTCGGCGAACCGAACTCGAGCCGAACCACGGCCAGTTCGCTCATCTCTACTGGAGAGACATTAAGATGCAGGTGGGAGAGGATTCTACTTGCAAGTAAAGGCCCCGTCACACTAAGCAACATCGCTAGCAACATCGCTGCTAACGAACAACTTTTGTGACGTTGCTAGCGATGTTGCTGTGTGTGACATCCAGCAACAACCTGGCCCCTGCTGTGAGGTCGTTGGTTGTTGCTGAATGTCCTGGGCCATTTTTTAGTTGTTGCTGTCCTGCTGTGAAGCACAGATCGCTGTGTGTGACAGCGAGACAGCAACAACTAATGTGCAGTGAGCAGGGAGCCAGCTTCTGCTGAGGCTGGTAACTAATGTAAACATCGGGTAACCAAGAAGCCCTGTCCTTGGTTACCCGATATTTACCTTTGATACCAGCCTCCTCCGCTCTCACTGCCTGTGCTGCCGGCTCCTGCTCTGTGCACATGTAGCTGCAGCACACATCAGGTAATTAACCCGATGTGTGCTGTAACTAGGAGAGCAAGGAGCCAGCACTAAGCAGTGTGCGCTGCTCCCTGCTCTGTGCACATTTAGCTGCAGCACACATCAGGCAATTAACCCGATGTGTGCTGTAACTAGGAGAGCAAGGAGCCAGCGCTCAGTGTGCGCTGCTCCCTGCTCTGTGCACATTTAGCTGCAGCACACATCGGGTTAATTAACCTGATGTGTGCTGTAACTAGGAGACTGGGGGCTGGTCACTGGTTGCTGGTGAGCTCACCAGCAACTCGTGTAGCCACGCTCCAGCGATCCCTGCCAGGTCAGGTTGCTGGTGGGATCGCTGGAGCGTCGCAGTGTGACAGCTCACCAGCAACCTCCTAGCAACTTACCAGCGATCCCTATCGTTGTTGGGATCGCTGGTAAGTTGCTTAGTGTGACTGGACCTTTAGAGAGTGCCTGAGACCTGAGAAGGTACTGTGCAGAGTGACCCCAAAAGAAATTGTGAAGAGTGAAGAAGCTATCATATCACCAATTAAGCTGTCTGTGTATTGCAAGCCATTGACAGAGACTGTCAGAAAGCATATTTTAGGAAATCCACCACAGTCAACTATTTATAAATAGCTGTTAGTGAGAGAATGTAGCTAAGACTTGTCTCTAATATGAAACTAACCAATGTATTGTGCATGGCAAGTAACCATCAGCTTCAAGTGCCTGAAAACCTAGTTGACTTGTAAGAAGTATATTTACTACGCATACTGAACACATGGTGTCTGGGTTTCGCAACTGAACAAGGACTGTTAACTGTACGTCCGGTTCCTGTTCAGGTTTGTCTTCCAAATATAGCTTGTTGAAAGGCAATCAACAAGCTTTTCCAGTGTGGGCACTTCTGGTCCCATCACAGCCATGTCAAGTATTATCATAGGTGTGATTGGCCAGCGCACCACTTGAGAAAAGAAATAAAGTGGGCTGCCGCCATATTTTTGATATAAAGCACGGGTAAAACTGACAGCTATGGGCTGCAACCCCCAGCAGTCTGCTTTACCTTGGTTGGTTATCAAACATAGAGGGGATCCCATGCCATTTTTAAAATTAATAATTTTAAAAAATGCCATGGGATCCTCCCTCATTTTTGATAACCAGTCAAAGTAAAGCATACTGCTGGGGGTTGGTATTACCAGGGTGGGAAAGGCCATTGTTATTTGGCCCTTCCCAGCTTAAAATAGCAGACTGCAGCTGGATTATCGTTGGAACTTCAGAATTCTTTTTATTTAAAAAATTGGTGAATGAGGGCATGTTTCTCAAACTTTAACTTAACAATAAAAACATCCATATTAATATATGTCTAATTGAATTTGCTGCCATAGTGCTGTATAATTTCTTCATAAATAATTGGATACATAAATGGCCCGGTGCATATTAAACTAATCAAAATGTCTTCGCTCTATTCTATTCAGTACTCAATGCAGACCATATAAATACTCTCCTGATAATATTCCTGCACCCCTGACTCATGCATACAACATCCTGATATTGATGCCAAGTTAACGAGGATGTATGTGGAAATGCCTGGGAGTTACAAGGAAGTCTGGAATTAAGAAAGGTAAAAACTGCCAGCGCCTGGGAGAATTACAGTCTTTTCTGTGATTTCCCAATTTTCAAAAAATTTCATGGACATTCCAGATCAAGTAGAAGGTATGTGCTAATTCAACATATTTGTACCCAAGAATCTTGACAATTGATAGGGTGTCCAGATACACCTCTTAAATCTACAGTATTACATCATATGTGTGCAGTAGACTAGTCTACAACCAAGTTTTGTTCACATTTCTCAGACCACGCTTCAAGCGACAGTGGGCAATTTCTTGTGCACATCAAATCATTATCTATATCAGATTCTGCTGACATTAGGAAAGAATACCTACTGACAGTTTGGCCAGCAACTTGTGTCCGTGGGAATAAGATCAATCCTTTATAAGCAAATCCATAAAAAATATCAAAACGCGTTGCAAATGCAATCTTGTCTTTTATTCCTCTAGCATGTATGGCTATATTTCTTGGTTGATTTGCTAATAAAGGATTGATTTTATTACCATGGACACTTGTTCCTGGACAACCTTTTTTTCATGACTTCCTGTTTGTTGCCGACTTCATGTCACAAGTAGTGATGGGCGAACATTGATTGGTTCTGGCCTGGAATTGATCTCAGATATCTGGTCGAATGCCGGTGCCTATATAAGTCTATGGCGACCAGAATCCAGCACTTAAAAATGGTGGTAGAAGGAATAGGGAGAATAGAGCAAGCGCCCTATACTTACAGAGTCTCTAGTACGGCTGTAACTGCTTCCAGACCACTCACTCTTCTTCCGGGGCAGCTTATTTACCTTCATGCATATTCACTGCTTCCCCACCACCATCGGTTCCCCTGTCTGTAATTGATCGCAGTCAGACAGCGCACCCAGCCTGTGTGACAGCGTGTCTGGCTGCTTGCAATTACAGACCCTGTCTGCGGGTCACTGTAGATTGGTGTAAAATTAAATACATTTTTTTTTAAAAAAATGGAGTAGAGTCCCCCCCATGTTATGAATTCCAGCACAGATAAATCATACGGCTATAGGCTAAGCATGCATTATTTTTAAATTTAAATAATTTAAACATCCAGCATGTGGTTGCCCCCAATTTTGATACCCAGCCATGATAAAGCTGACCGTTGAGAGCTGGTATTCTCAGACTGGGGAGATCCATGCTTATTGGGCCCCCCAGCCTAAAAATAGCAGCCTGCAGCTGCCCAGGATTATCGCATTGATTATATGTGACAATCCTGGAACTTTAACCGGCTCATCCAATTACCGTGCTGTGGTGGCTATCAGGATAATAAGGGATTAATAACAGATCACAGGTGCCAGTAAGCCCTAGATTAGTAATGGGGAGACTCTATGAGAACCCACAATACTAATCTGTAAACAAAAAGAAATAAAGACAAACACCAAAAAAATCCTTTATTTGAAATAAAATACAAAAATCCCATCCTCTTTCACCAATTTATTAACCCCAAACCACACGAGGCCTCACAACCATTTCAGCTCTGTTAAATCTGATGGCATAACCCGCGGCCATATAACGTGACCACCCACTGTGAGTTTCAGGCAGAGACAGCCATGCGATGAGCTGTGACATCACTCAGTTTACTTGTGGTCACAGCTGGAGATTCCCATGGCCCTCCACCTGTAACTGAAGATAACCGGACTTCAGGTGACTTCACAGACCTGCATGTTCTGGCAGACTTCAACTTCTGTTTTTTTGCCAAGAGATGCAGATTTGGTGCTGAAATGTTTAAACAATATTCCTGTACCCAATCTATACCTCTTGGCAAAAAAATTGCATCACTACTGCATCATACCGCATGTGGTTTTGATGTATTATTTTTCCAGGAGGTGTAGATTGGGTACATTAATATGGTGTAAAAATTTCATTAACAAATTTCTATTTCTTGGTCCAAAAATGAAAAAAAAAACCAAAAAAAAACAAAACAGGTTTTGACGCACTTTCAGTGTGGTTTTCTGCCAGAAGGTGCAAATTAGGTGCTGAAATTTAGTGCATACAAATTTGCACCTGTTGGTAGAAAAATGCACCGGAATGGTGTAAAAATTGTTTGTTTTTTTTGTATTTTTGAAACAAGAAATGTAAATTTGGTGATTAAATTTTTACACCATATTCCTGCACCCAATCTACACCTCCTGGCAAAAAATTGCATCACTACCGCATCATACCACATTTTTGCCAGGAGGTGTAGATTGGGTTCAAAAATGTGCCGTTGAAATTTAAGGACCAAATCTGCATCTCTTGGTAAAAAAACACGGTTTTCTGCCAGGAGATGCAGATCTGTAAACTTAGTGATCTCACCTGAGGTGAGGTCACTGAGTTTACTGAGGTCACCTGAGGTCAAGTAACCTGCAATCACAGATGGAGGACCATGGGAACCTCCAGCTGTGACCACAAATAACCTGAGTGATGTCACCGCTCATCATTGCAGCTCATTCTTTGCATGAAGGTCCCAGCGAGCGGTCACGTTCTATGGCCGCTCGGTGTCACTTCAGATGTAGTAGAGCTAGAATCATTCTGGGACCTCGTGTGGATTGGGGCTTTAATAAATTGGTGAAAGAGGGTGAGTTTTTTGTATTTTTTTTTAAATAAATGATTTTTTCAGAGTTTGTGTTTATTTCTTTTCACTTACAGATTAGTAATGGGGGGGTCTCGTAGACGCCTCCCATTACTAATCTAGGGCTTAGTGGAAGCTGTGAGCTATTATTAACCCCTTATTTCCTGATTGCCACCGCAGCAGGCAATTGGGATGAGTCGGGTAAAGTTCTGGCATTGTCACATATAATGGGCGCTACAATCCTGGGTGGCTGCAGGCTGCTAATTATAGGATGGGGGGCCCAATAACCATGAGTCTCCCCTGCCTGAGAATACCTGCCCCCAGGCTGTCAGGCTTTATCATGGATGGGTATCAAAACTGGTGGGGAAATGCATGCCATTTTTCAATTATTTAGTTAAATATTTTTAAACAAAGCCTCATGTGGTTTTGCTTCTTTTGATACACAGCCAAGATAAGCACACAGCTGGGGGTTGCAGCCTGTAGCTGTATGCTTTATCTGTGCTGGGTATCATAATATGGGAGATCCTACGACAATATTTTTCTTTATTTACTTTTACTCCAGTCTACAGAGCGCCACAGATGGGGTCTCTGATTGCAAACAGTTAGATACGCTGTCACACAGGCTGGGCGTGCTGTCTGACTGCAACCAATCACAGACAACAGGACTGACGGTGGGCAGGGGAAGCATTAAATATTCAGAAAGGTAAATGAGCGATCCTGAAAGAAGAGTGAGCGGCTCGCAAGCAGTTACAGCCACGCCTGAGAGTCGGTAAGTATAGCGCGCTACCTTCCTTTATTTTTATTTCTCCTTTATTTTTTTTTAATTCCCGAGTTGTCAAATCTGGATCATTAGCCGGAGTTCCCTGAGAACTCTGGGCCCAGGTCCGGCACCCAGAAATTTTGAAACTACGCGGATCTGGACTTTTACAGTTTGGGTCAGCCAATTACTAGTCACGAGCACTGGGATCTGGATCCATTTAGAATAAAGGAGGGTGATCTGGTTTCTTCTTCTATTTCCACTGAAGGTTTGGGTATGGGCATACATTTAGTATTTGCATTAGGTTTGTTTCTGCTGCAAAAGCAGAAGAAAATGTAGCTTAAATTATGTCTGAGTACGTCTTGATACTTTTTTATTTGTATTTTTTTCCCATTCAGTTGATTCGATGAAAATAGATGCAAAAATTCTCAAAGAAGTGACATGTTAGGGTGAACACTTTGAAATGTTCACACTAGTTGCCTGCTCCTGACCTAATTCATGTGGATCAAGTGCATGCACGAAAGAATTGACACGAGACAAATAGTCAGATGTGAAATCTCTCTTGATCAGAGTATGGCACAGTTCCTAGAGCGATTTATTTCAACAGAGCATCGACTTATATAAACTAGGAAAAAGATGAGTGGTCGGCTCTACAGTGGGCATGCTTGGATGTGTCCATTGGTCAGTGGGTTGGTCAAGGAGCTAGTCCATGAGCTGTTCCGTTGGCCGGTCAGTGGGTTGGTCCATGAGGTCATCAGTGGGTTGGTCCATAAGGTCATCGGTGGGCTGGTCCATGAGGTCATCAGTGGGGTGGTCCTCTAGGTTGACCAGTGGGTCTTCTCCTTATATGATGATCTTCTTACATCTGGATATTCCTTGCATACCAGGGGAGGGTGTGGAGAACAGGAAATGGCGGCCATCTTAAATGTGTGTCACACGATGATGTATTTGAACTGACTTATGTAAGGAGAAACGATTTCATTTGTCCACAATCCACTATGTCTCAAGGTTAATTAAGTATTTGATCCAATGGCCCTCCTCAACACTACAGTTTTGAAAAAGATATTGAAGGTTCATATGTGCAAGGAAAAAATAAGCAGCATGTGCATGAGATTTCAGAAATCTCGTTCACTTAGCTGTTACTATAAAGCATTACAGAAAAAAAAAAAGCGATAAAAATGCAGCGTGTGAACAAGGCTTTTCTGTTTAGTGAATGTTATTGATATATTACATGACGCTGCTATTGGGGACAGGTCTCTCTACAAAATGTTCTACCTATGGGCCCTGGCAACCTAAATTTAGCTCTCTTACTGCCTTTAGCCATCTATTGCAATGCAGTACAATAATCATGAAACGGCTCATTTTAGGGCATTTAAAAAACCCAAATGGTTATAAGTTCTAGGGAAGCATTATTTTATTTCCTTGATGCTTTAACATATGAAGAAATCTGCACTTCTGAGAAGCAATAAGTCGTACAAAACCTTCAGTGCTCGAAAAAGCTGAGGAATGTCCAATGCTTTAGCAACTTGCCTGGTCATGAAAAAAGCACCTCTGTTTTACCCCCATCGCCCACTGCAAGAACATCACAGCCTGAAAGACTCCTTACAGCTATGTCCTATAAAAGGATCATTGTGCTTATAAGGGATTGCCTCCAACCTGAAGCTCTATCAGCCACATGTAAAATGCCCTCAGACAGATTCATGATAACATTATCTAGAAGAAGCCACTCAGTCAAAGCAGAGCCACCAGAATATCAATAGCTGAATTAACCCTTTCATAGTGATGCTGGCATACGGAATGTGCAAAATGCAATGCAAACTATAAGCCGATAAGGGTTAAAAGGAAAAGGGGCTAAAGCCCCTTTCACATATCAGTTTTTTGCCATCAATCACAATCCGTCGAATTTTGAAAAAAAACAGATCCGGCGACGGATGCCGCTTGAATCTGTTTTTTTCCCATCGACTTGTATTAGCGACAGATTGCGACGGATGGCCTCACGTTTCATCCGTCAAAATATGTTTGTCCGTCGGACTGAGACGACGGCCAAAGTAACGTTTTTTGTCTACGTCAAAAAAACAGACGTTTTAATTATGCACTAATACAATTTTGTAATTTTTATTCATTGAGTGAGTGCCATATTTTGTCAAGCGCTTTTTCTCCCTTGTCTGTTGCCATTGCTTGACAATTGTGCACCCTTATATCTATTGTCACTACTATTGTGGCTGTGCATCTGTCGCGGGCGGAGGGGACACGCTCGCCACGCTCGGGTCCGGGGCTTCTGCTGCTGCTGCTCGGTGGCTCGAGCGGAGGACCGGACCCGGGGACTCGAGCAGCGCTCCTCACCCGTGAGTGAAAAGGGGGTGGTATGTTTAGGGAGATTGTTCGTGACACCACCCACGGGACGTGGTGATGATGGCACCACCGCTGCTGGTGACGGGGATCCCGGGAGAGATGGTAGGGTGCAGCTAGGAAGTTGTCCCCTCCGTGGGTAGGGGGTTGGTGATCCCGGGGCCCGGTGGTGTAACGGGGAGGCTGGACGGCTGGAATGCAGCCCTACGGGGACGGGGCTCTTCATAGCCAACGGGCTACCACAAACAAAACTGTAGGGTCCCAACGGAGACTTGCTGTAGGGTCCCAACGGGGACTGTCAGTTGGGTCCCAGGGGCTATCCACAACACCTGACTCCGGTACAGCTTCCTCCTGCAGCTTTCCCACAGTCCACCACCGGACAGCACGAGCCCCCAATGCCACCCTCACTCAGGGGTGACACTGTCCCACAGGACTCCCTTTTCAGCTGCCGGCGGTGCGGGTGCGACTGCTTCTCCGACCGGACTCTTTAATCTTGAGGGCCAACTGGAACATCAACAGGGTCCCCACGGGGACCGACAGCAAGGTAGCCAGGAACCGCTACCACATCAGCATCCTTTTTCTCCAAGCAGCAGTCTTATGGCATAGCTGCCGTAGCTGCCGCTCCGGGTCAGTCGGTGTGGGGGGTGGGCCCAGACGGAGTCCCTCCGTGCCGGCTACGACCGGCACCTTCAGTAGGGAGGGGCTCCGCTGTGACATGGCCTGCTCTGCCACTTGGCAGCTACATCCCCGCGGTGCAATGGCCGAGGCTGGGTGTCTGGGAGCGGTCAGCGTGACTTGCGGTGCTGGCGTCTAATTGAGGATTGCCTCCGTTGCGGCCAGGATGAAAGCCGGGACGGGTGCCAGGGCGGTGACAATGGTAGGGTCTGGACCTTCTCCCACAAATGCTGCGGGCTCCGCTACCGGTGACAGGGGTAACGGGTCGGTCGGGGCGGTGACCGCGGGCGTGAGCAGTGAGGAAGGTGGCGTAGTGGATGGCAGCAGGCCGGGCCCCTCAGACGCAGCGGCCGTTCCCTCGGGGACATAGGGGCGTGGGTCGCTTACCCGCTCCTCTGAGACCACCTTCACTCCAGATGCCCGCACGGTTGCGACCAGGCCCTTCTTCTCCGCCATCCACTCCGCCATCATGGAGTGGACCTTGGCCTGGAGCTCCTGGCACATCTTGCTGCTGGATCCAGGAACGTGTTCCGGCAGAGTCCTGGCGTCCCTGAACTCTGTAGCGCTAGTTACATGCGGTCGTTAAGCACCGCCGCTCCTGCGGCCAGCGCTCCTCCGACGGTTCCGTCAGGTGCAGACATCTTTTTCCCGTCCCCCCTTGGTTCTTTCTAGAATTTCCTCCCAGGGGGCGGGGCTTCGCTTTCGCGCCTTCCCTGCTCGGGGAAGACGCTCGAGTGGGAAATCTTTGCGCCAAAGATGGCGAGGCTTCAAATTTTTTGGCCGGACGCCGCCGGAGACCACAAGGCGCACTTCTACTGGTAAGTAGATCGTTTCTATCCTGTTCGTGACGCCAAGTTGTCGCGGGCAGAGGGGACGCGCTTGCCACGCTCGGGTCCGAGGCTTCAGCTGCTGCTGCTGCTCGGTGGCCCGAGCGGTGGACCGGACCCGGGGACTCGAGCAGCGCTCCTCACCCGTGATTGAAAAGGGGGTGGTATGTTTAGGGAAATTGTTCGTGACGCCACCCACGGGACGTGGTGATGATGGCACCACCGCTGCTGGTGACGGGGATCCCGGGAGAGATGGTAGGGTGCAGCTAGGATGTTAGTAGGGGGTTGGTGATCCCGGGGCCCGGAGGTGTAACGGGGAGGCTGGACGGCTGGAATGCAGGGTTGCAGGGACAGCGCGGCTCGATGCTGGACGGCACTGGTGTACTCACTCAGACAATCACTGACAAAGGTTCTGGTAAACCAAAACGGCCGGATGGACGGGTCCCGCAGCCGGCTGCAGTGTTGTTGTTGTGCTCTCCCCGGATGGCTGATGGTGGCTGTCTTTCCCTGCACCTGTGAAGATATTCTTGACTCCTGTGGTTGCCCACCGGTAGTCCGCTCCCCAGCATATAGGTGCCGTAGGAGCCCGTTTTGCCCGCAGGCGCTGGCCCTTGGATCTCTAGCCTGTGGTGGTGGCTGTATATCCTCTCTGGGTGGACTGTTGCCTTCAATCGGGACTTGGTTGTTAGGAAACCCCTGGGATTCCTGTCACATTCGGATTTGACTATTGACGGCGGCTCCAAGCCTGGTCGGGGTCCGATGGCCCTGCCTGTGTGCTTAGCTTCACTCCGTTCCCCGATCCGGTACCGGCGGGCCGACGCCCGACCCCGGTCCTTACGGCTCTGCGGAGTTCCACCATCTCCTGCAGACGGCCACCACCGTCTGCCAACCTTGCTGTCAGTGCCTGGGCTCCGACCCAGACACCTCAAGTGTTTACTCCTCTCACTTCCACCTCCAACACTAAACTGTCACTTTTCCCGCCTCCAGGCCTGTGAACTCCTCGGTGGGTGGGGCCAACCACCTGGCTCCGCCCCACCTGGTGTGCACATCAGACCCTGGAGGGAGGCAACAAGGATTTTTGTCTGACTGTTGTTGCTGCCTAGGGTGGGGGGTGTGCATGTTGGTATGTATATGACTACCTGGCTAGTCCAGGGCGTCACACATCCTCCCTCTTTGGCTCCGTCGCTGTCCCTTGTTGGGTGGAATGGAAGCCTATGGGTGCAGGATCCATCGTCATCCGTCAAATGACGGAATCCGGCGACGGATTCCGTTTTTTTTTAACTTACCATGCTCCAATTTATTATTTAGCACCCAGCTAGTCAGATCCGTCAAAAAACAGATCTATCGCATCAGTTTTACCACAATCTGCGACAGATCCATCGTTCCACCGAGAAAACGGATTGTGACTGATGACAAAAAACTGATGTGTGAAAGGGGCCTAAGGAAGAAAAGTGGCTGCACTCTTTACTTTAAGACACCAGCAAGAATCTCAGGTGCTCAAGTGCAGAAAATCCAACAAATAAAATGAAAAAAAAATCTTATCTGCTCCTTGGTGATCTGTTCAATAATGATATTCTTGCAAACTTCCCATGCATTTTCTATCTCAGTGATGAAAGTGGCAGCAGGAATAGTTACCAGGTACAAGGTGGACAATACATCCCATGTGTTAGCAGCATCATTCACTACAGGTTACAGTAGGGTCTTTTACTTCGCTGTCCTGTACTCCAGTCACTGCTCCCCCACACTCAACATTCTTACGAATAATTTTATGTAAAATATGTCTTTATCGCAGTACATTAAGAATAACACTAGGTGGCACGCTAAGGAAAATTACATTTAGTAGTTGTGAGAATTTTTTCTTATTTTCCAAACTTTTTAAATTTATTACAAAAATATAGCAAAAAAATGAGAATTATTTATATAATGTTGGTATAAGTAGTACTGTTAGATTAATATACCGTATCTTACCAAAAGTATTCGGATAATACATAAATGCCAATAATTGAATGATACTACTCATTTTGTTGGAGCCGCCCTCGCAGCCACAGGGGAATTTTAATTCTCTATAGCTACATTGAAATTCTGCCAGAAGGATATAGATCATTGGTTTGTATCCTGAAGATAAGTGAAGTTTCAGTTCAGTGGCCATTGTGAGGTAGCGTT
Source organism: Anomaloglossus baeobatrachus (assembly GCF_048569485.1). Taxonomy (NCBI): domain Eukaryota; kingdom Metazoa; phylum Chordata; class Amphibia; order Anura; family Aromobatidae; genus Anomaloglossus; species Anomaloglossus baeobatrachus. The sequence goes on from NC_134354.1 coordinate 676,184,099, forward strand.
GTCGGCTGCGCAGCAGAAGACATGGGATCCAGGCACCAAGGGTCACAGCACACGGTTTAATATCCAAAAAACAAAAGTCCACAACAGTACACATGGGCCTCTCCGGCATAGAACTCAGGGAGTTGTGTTCACTCCCTCACACCCGGCACACCCGCCCTTGTTCCTGTTTCCTTTTAACCCTTCTTTCAGCCTGTAGGGAAACAGCATTAACCCTGGAGTGGAGTTACTTTCTATCATGGAGTGAGCACAACCGGGGCGAGACATACCGGCCGTCATAGATAACCCCGGTCACAGTCTCACATACCCCCCCCCCTCAGTTCAAGCGTGCGGGGTTGAACTCCCGCCATCAAACACGGGCCGTGGGACAAGGCATCGGCGTTGCCCTGCAACCTACCGGCCCGGTGTTCAACCGTAAACCGGAAGTTCTGCAGAGAAAGGAACCACCGGGTAACCCGGGCATTCCGTTCCTTGGCGGACCTCATCCAGACCAGCGGAGAGTGATCAGTCACCAAGCGAAACTGCCGTCCCAGCAGGTAATAGCATAGGGACTCCAAGGCCCATTTAATCGCCAGGCACTCCTTCTCCACTACGCTATAATTCCGCTCGGGAGGGGTGAGCTTCCTACTCAAGAAGGTGACGGGGTGTTCCTCCCCCTGAACCACCTGAGACAGCACTGCCCCCAGGCCGACCTCAGAGGCGTCAGTCTGTACTATAAACTCCTTGCGGAAATCAGGGTTGACCAGAATGGGTTGTCCGCACAGGACCCCCTTCAGGGCCCGGAAGGAGTCCTCGGCCTGCGGAGTCCAGCGCACCATGACAGACTTCTTGCCTTTGAGAAGGTCCGTCAAGGGGGCTGATAGTCCCGCAAAATCTTTTACAAACCTCCTGTAGTACCCCACGATACCCAGGAAGGCCCTAACCTGCTTCGTGGTCAGGGGTCTAGGCCACTTCTGGATCGCCTCAACCTTGTTAATTTGGGGCTTAATCACTCCTTGGCCTATCACGTAGCCCAAGTAGCGGGCTTCCGTGAGTCCCAACGCACATTTCTTGGGATTGGCTGTCAATCCGGCTGTTCAAAGCGCGTCCACCACCGCTTGTACCTGTTCCAAGTGGGTCTGCCACTCGGAGCTGTAAATAATGATGTCATCAAGGTACGCTGATGCATACGCCTGGTGGGGTTCCAGCACCAAGTCCATCAACCTCTGGAATGTGGCCGGAGCGCCATGTAACCCAAAAGGCAAGACAACATAGTGGAAGAGACCCTCCGGCGTAACAAAAGCGGTTTTCTCCTTGGCGGACTCCGTCAGTGGCACCTGCCAGTACCCCTTGGTCAGGTCGAGCGTGGTGAAATATCGCGCCTGTCCCAGCCTATCAATCAGCTCATCCACCCGGGGCATGGGGTAGAGATCGAACTTGGATATTTCGTTCAATCTCCTAAAGTCATTGCAGAACCTTAAGGAGCCATCGGGTTTTGGTATTAGGACAATGGGACTAGCCCATTCACTCCGGGATTTTTCGATGACCCCCAGGCGTAGCATTGTCTTCACTTCCTCTGATATGGCTTGTCTTCGAGCCTCCGGCACGCGGTATGACTTCAGGCGTACCTTCAGGTGAGGCTCGGTGACAATGTCATGTCGTATCAGACTTGTCCTACCAGGCAGCTCGGAGAAGACATCGGGGTTCTGCTGAACCAGCCGTCTGGCCTCTCGCCTCTGTTGCTTGGTGAGGGCTTCTCCAATCCTTACTTCCGGTTCGTCCTCTCCGGAGGTCGCTGGAGCCGGATGTGAACGACCCGAAGAGGAGGGAGATGGGGAAAAAACAACCATCAGGCTTTCCCGGTCCTGCCAAGGTTTTAATAGGTTGACATGGTATATTTGTTCAGGTTTCCGCCTACCGGGCTGCAATACCTTGTAGTTGACCACCCCGACTCTTTCCTTTATCTCGTAGGGGCCTTGCCACTGAGCCAGGAATTTACTCTCCGCCGTGGGGATTAAAACCAACACCCGATCCCCGGGTTTAAAGGTCCGCACGGTGGCTTGTCTATTGTAGCGGCCTCTTTGCGCGGCCTGAGCCTCCTGTAAATGCTCCTTCACAATTGGCATGACCGCGCTTATGCGGTTCTGCATTCCTAAAATGTGTTCAATCACACTTTTATGGGGGGTGGGCTCTTGCTCCCATGTTTCCTTTGCCAGGTCCAACAATCCCCGGGGATGTCGCCCGTATAACAACTCAAAAGGCGAAAACCCCGTGGATGCCTGTGGCACCTCTCGTATGGCAAACATCAAATAGGGAAGCATCATATCCCAGTCTTTCCCGTCTTTGGAAATCACCCTTTTGAGCATGGTTTTCAGGGTTTTATTAAATCGTTCTACTAACCCATCCGTCTGAGGATGATACACAGACGTACGCAACTGCTTGATCTGGAGTAGCCGGCATAGCTCTTTGGTCACTTTAGACATGAATGGGGTCCCCTGATCCGTAAGGATCTCCTTGGGCAACCCCACCCGGCAGAACACAGCAAACAACTCCCGAGCTATAAGCTTCGCCGCAGTATGTCTGAGAGGTATCGCCTCTGGATACCGGGTGGCATAGTCAACAATCACTAGGACGTGTTGGTGCCCTCGAGCAAACTTTACGAGGGGCCCCACCAGATCCATCCCTATCCGTTCAAAAGGGACTTCTATAATGGGTAAGGGCACCAACGGACTGCGAAAGTGGGTCAGGGGTGCGGTAAGCTGACACTCCGGGCAGGTTTCGCAGAACCGTTTTACCTCCCAAAGACCCCGGGCCAATAGAACCTTTGCAATATTCGCTCCTGCGTTTTCTTGACCCCTAGGTGGCCACTCATCAGGTGTTTATGAGCCAAGTCGAGGACCCGCCGGCGATACGGCTGGGGCACCACCAACTGCTCTACCCCCACGCCCCGTATTTCATCTACCCGGTAGAGTAAATCCTGCTTAAGAGCGAAATGGGGGTACCTTACCGGGGCACCGGGCAGCTGTGCCACCCAGTCAACTACTGTCACCCGACTCCGGGCATGTATTAATGTAGGGTCCTGGAGTTGGGCTGTCCCAAACGTATCCGGGGACGCCTCCAACTCCGGGATGGGTTCGACCGTCTCAGCCTCTCCTGCCAATACCTCTAGGGGCGACCTATCGGGTTCACACTCTGTCCCTATCATGGGGACCCCTACGGCAGGCGTCCCGGATTCAGGATTGTAGGGCTCAGGTCCCGTACTGACCAATATCTGAGGGGACTTAGGAGGTCCCTTCCATAAAGTCCAAAAATAGGGCAGATCCCTTCCTAGGATCACGTCATAGGGAAGAGTGTTAATAAGTCCCACCTCATGTTGCACCTGACCGCAAGGTGCTGTGATGGTGACAATCCCCGTGGGATAGTCTCGGCGGTCCCCATGTATGCAAACCACCCCCACGGTATGTCCTGTGGCCTTTACTTTAGCCCTCAAGGTGGATCGCACAAGGGTCACTAAGCTTCCGGAATCCAACAATCCTGTAACCGGACATCCATTCACCTGTATTTGGCACAAATGGGGCTCAGTCTCTGGGGAGACCAGGTCAGCGGTACACACCACCTGAGCATACATTGAACCCCGCCGGGTAACCCCACAATCCATGGGCTCCGTGGTGAGTGGACACTGGGCTTCCATATGTCCCACCCGCTGGCACCGCCAACATCTAATAGGGAAGGAAACCCCCTTGACAAGTTGTCGTTTAGGGTACAGAACCTTCCGGACCTCAGAAACGGCGGGCGCAGCCTCAGACGGGACGGTAGCGGACTCCTGCACCGTTGTCAGCGGTGGGTCCTTGGCCCTAGGCTTGGAGGGGCCGGACCGACGGGCGGTACGCAAAGTCTCAGTGTCCCATATCAAGTCCTGCGTAGCCACATGCCGCTCTACCAGGGACACTAATTGGTCCAGGGTACTCGGGTCACCCTGTCCTACCCACCGTTGAATGATGACGGGCAAAGTGCGCACAAAACGATCAACTACTACCCTTTCCACCATTTGCGCCGGGCTCAGAGTGTCAGGCTGCAACCACTTTTTTACAAGATGCAACAAGTCATAGGCCTGGGAGCGTACGGGTTTGGCTTCGTCATAGAACCACTGATTAACCCGCTGAGCCCGTACATAGGTATTCACCCCCAACCGAGCCAGTATTTCGGCTTTCAGGGTCGCATAGTCAATGGCGTCCTCGGTACAGAGGTCCAGGTACGCTTTTTGGGGTTCCCCCGTCAGATAGGGCGACAATACCTCAGCCCACTGGGGGGTCGGCAGCTTTTCCCGCTCGGCCACCCGCTCAAACACCGCCAGGAACGCTTCCACATCATCCCCCGGGGTCATCTTTTGCAACGCTTGTCTCACCGCTTTCCTGACGCTGCCGTCGTTACCCGGTCCCGGGGTTGTTGCTGCCGGTCCGGCACGGATCGACTTGGCCAGGAGAACCATCTGTTCTTGGTGCCTTTGTTCCTGCAATTGCAAGGATTTTTGCTGACGATCCACCGCCTGGAGCAGGTGTGCATTAGTCTGTTGCTGTTGTGCATTGGCCTGAGCCAGCTGCCTTAGTATGTCCTCCATGGCGTTGCCGGGTTTGGGCTGTAGTATAGCCGCTTGAATCCAGGACATGTGCTACCGGGTCACCAGAAATGGAAGCTATACCTCACCGGGCTGGCATGCCCGCCGATTCTCCACCATATGTGAGGTAGCGTTGTCGGCTGCGCAGCAGAAGACACGGGATCCAGGCACCAAGGGTCACAGCACACGGTTTAATATCCAAAAAACAAAAAAGTCCACAACAGTACACATGGGCCTCTCCGGCATAGAACTCAGGGAGTTGTGTTCACTCCCTCACACCCGGCACACCCGCCCTTGTTCCTGTTTCCTTTTAACCCTTCTTTCAGCCTGTAGGGAAACAGCATTAACCCTGGAGTGGAGTTACTTTCTATCATGGAGTGAGCACAACCGGGGCGAGACATACCGGCCGTCATAGATAACCCCGGTCACAGTCTCACACCATGTTGTGCTTTTAGGCTGGGGACACACGGGCATTAATGCGTGTCAATCGCATGACATTCGGCTCCGACTCTGCTGGGGTGGAAGCTGAGTGTCATGCCACTGTGCTCTGATCCTGCGATCACAGCACAGCTGCAGAGAAGAGGGCGGGTGCTGCGGAGGAGAGGGAGGGGCTAATCTCCTTATCTCTATATCATTATCAGCTGATGTGTATATCACACTGTACTCCGCGGTAATGCGATGTTTCTCTTGCATCCAAAGACTTGTATGGGTGCGAGAGAAAACGAATCGGATTGCACTCGCAGTATGCTGCAATTGCTTTCTTGGTCCGATTAGGGATGAGAAAAAAAATCACCCTATAGAGTAACATGTGTCCGAGCGGAATGCGATTTTTTTTATTGCATTCCACTTGCTCCGTTTTCCTTGCCGTGTGTGCTGACCCTTAAGCTCCCCATATTCCTGGGAATAGTTGGTAATTCTGTATATGTAACGTAGCCTATATCTTTTTTTTTTTTTTTTAGTTCTACCAGAACAGCGAATATCATCATATGTCATTAATCTGCTACTAATAGTACCATGGTTTGGGTGATTGTGGGAAGCTTGTTTCTGATCGTTGACTAGGGAAGTCTTATTAAAATCAGCGACATAAACAAGCAATAAGGGAATGGAAATAAAGTAAGTGAATAGAGATCTGCAGAGAGAAGATAAAAACATCTGGATTTAAAAATATACAAAATGAAAAAAGTTGATGTTATGTAAATAAATTATGGTTATTATATGTTTGCTGAAAATCCATGTGTTCTGTTTAGTAAGGTCGTCATGTGTTGCCTGTTTTATAACTCTTGTTACTGTCTGTGTATGGCCTTAAAACACTTGTCTATCATTAGGTCAACTTAGGTCATATAGAGTGGATTATAATATTCAGGGAAACTCAATATTATACAAAGAAGAGTTGCTTGCAACACTATCATTTTTTAAAATACATGGCTGCTCCAAATGTAATCAATAGAGATGATCGAATACCTCAAATATTCGGCTTCGCGAATATTTTCCGAATAGGTCGCCAATATGTGAATTTTCGATGTAAGTCTATGGGAAGCCTGAATAGTTCTGAATAGTTGTTATTCGGGTTTCTCATAGACTTACATTGCGCATCGAATATTCGCGACTAGTCGAATAGCGGCGACCTATTCGGAAAATATTAGCGAAGCCGAATATTTGAGGTATTCGATCATCCCTAGTAATCATCTTACTTCTGAACCTGCTAAGAATTGTCTGAACTTCACAGTTTGGACTCTTTGCGATATGTATACTCATGCCAGGATGCTGAAGCAATTCAATCTGACATCAGTTACCATGTTCTCCAAAAATATGACAAGGTCTTATATTATTTTTTACTCCAGAAGATGCACTAGGGCTTATTTTCAGAGGATGTCTTATTTTTATTGGAATCAGTCACAGGAACGTGTGCTAACAGAAAATGAATACTCACCTGCTTCCCCACCCATCCCACTGTCCTGGAGTCAGTGATTGGAATGTTTGTTAATGGCAAATGAATAATCACCCTCCTCCCCCAGCCTATAATCCCACCCACGCCTCTGTGCCGGGTGTCAGTGATTCAGTCAGACTGCCATCATTACTGCCTGAGGATATCGCAATCCTTGTCTGACCGTTTGCTCTCCTCACCTGAGCGTGACAACTGCGTAGAAATACATGCTGACATGCTCCGGTCATGAAAGCCGACGAATAATACAAGGATAGTGATGCGATACTGAGGCAGTAATAACGGCAGTCTGACTGAATCACTGATGTTGAAACAGAGGGGTGGTGTAACGCTTGTGTGACGCCCTGGCCTATCAGGTCGTCACAGGGTTTTGTGCAATCTGCCCTTCTGCACAGTATCCACCCTACTTGGTTATGGATCCTGGTCCTTTGGTGTTGCTAACAGCTTAGCCAACCAAAATCCTAGGAACACTTTACACTTTACCCACCAGACACACCATTGGGGGGGTCTGAAGGGAATAGGGCTGCCCACATGGGGGGTTGGTGAGGGGAAAGTGAGAAAAGTGGGAGTTGAACAGTGGAGCTGGAGTTGAATGGAAGTTGAGCAGGAGGAGAGAAGGAGCAAGTGACTCTCATGTGGAGAGGTTACAGGAGGAGCAGGGCTCCTGAGTACTAGGTGGCAGACGTTAGTCTGGGCCTGGTAGGAGCTGGAACCCCGGTGGGGGCGTTACACCTCAGAAAAACTGGGTTCACGAACATGATACGAGCAGGACCCATTTACCTGGGTGACGTGCGCCTTGAAAGCCGAAGACCACGAGTCAAGATTCTGTTTCCCGCCAATTCCGCCATTTTCCACCATTTTTTAGCGCCGAAACCCAGTCTTCTCCTAGAAAGGCTTCGCGCTCTAAGCCCCGCCCCCCGTCTTCCTAGTGAGGCCAAAACCGGAAGTTCCCAGAGGGCCATGGTCAGCAAGAGAGTGCTGCGAAAAGACCGAGTGGGCGAGCCAGAATGTGTTACTAGCGGAAGTGGAGCAGGGACGCCAGGACTCTGTGACAACATTCCTGGAAGACGCAGTGGCAAGATGGCAGAGCGAGACTGGTCCCCAGAGCATGCTGTCCCTGGGACCGCGGCATGGATAGAGGAGGAAACAGAGCAGCTGTGCCGGAGGATGCAGACGCAATTCCTCTTCATTCTGAACCACTGGAGGGAAGAGATGAGGAGCCTGGCGGTGGCGGTGCGAGTCCGTGAGATTGAAATGCCACGTGAAGAGAGGGCAAGCGGTTACCTAGTCCCTGCTGATTGCACAAATCCAGCCAAAAAGGCTGAGGGATCCGGACCGTCCCCGCTCGCGGTGAGCGCTCCACTACCGACTACCCCGTCCTCGGCAGACACCAAGCTGCCCCCACCAACCCCGGCAGCAGAACCTTCAGTTTGTTTGTAAGACAAACAGAAGGTCGGGCACTGCAGCGTGAAGCTGTATAGTGGAGCCGTACTCATGGGTGACAGCAGTTAGCTGTTCCAGGACTTGTATTGCCATGCCGGGTGGTGCTCTATTGACAGCGTGGGTAGCGCTTTGACGAGTCCAGTCGTCAATGCACTACCCACAGTGCGAAATGGCTGTTGCCCATCTGCCGTCCCTGCACTTCCCCCTCTCCCTGTTGTTCTTGTGATTATGTCTGCAATTGCAGAATAAACAAACTTTTGCCTACTATCCGAGTGAGCTGCCGCTTCTTCTCTACATTTGAATCCTGGAACCTTCAGTTTGTTTTTTCAGAGTCTCCGGCTGCAGAGATCCAGAGCAAGGCCCTCATTACAGCCACGGCAGCAGTCACCCAGACACCGACCAGACCAGACCCGGCCGCATCACTGGGCCCGTCCTCAGAGGAGGAGCACCCGGGCCCTGCAACAACGACAGCGGAACCAAGATGTCTACCTGTTCCGTTACCGCGCGGCATCCCGATGGCTGTTGGGGCCGCCAGAGTTCAAGTAAAGCCAGAGCCAAATAGGGAGTGGAGGCCGGACACTGATGCCCCCTACTGGGAACGACAACAATACCAGCTACTGTCAGAAATCGCAACCTGAGACTGGCGACGACGGGATCTTGCCGTCCGTGATCAAGAGGAAATGGAGCAGATAATGAGCGCTTCTTCCCGAGTAAAAGGGCCATGGTGCCGTGGCCTTGTGGAGTGGTTTGACCCCGAGCAAGGATGGGAGTTCATCTGTGAAGCAGGCCTCACAGCAGGGGGTGGATGTGGCACAGCACCTTCCTTGGGTCCACCCAGAGCGTAATCTCCAGCCGGAGGAGATGGTTACCTACACCCGGCATTGCGGAAAGTGGGGCTGGTATGCCCTGGAGGTAACCAAACATGTGATGTTTGAAGAAGGGTATGTCGGCATCGGTAGCACATAGTCGCAAAGAAGCATGGCTACGGGACCCAACAGTCTATTATTAGAGTGTTAAAAATGTTACAATACCAGTAGTTGCGATGCCATAGAATTGTTAGGTATCAGTGTTTTCGTTTGTTTATTATTTTTCATATAGAAAACGTTAGTGAATAAGTGTCTAATCAACCAGTTTTAATAAAAGAGTGAAAGTTACCTGATTTACAAGTAAATTGCTAAAGGTGTACAACTGGTACATGGACTCCGTTAAAAAGTTTTATATATATTGAGTAAACATGGACCATGGTCACAGGACTGGCGTGACAAACTTGTGTCTTGTATAATAGTTGCACCTCCTGTGCCAACAAGAGTCGTCTAAAATACAACACCCGGGACCTTATCCAGGTCAAGGACCCACCTTAGGTTTCCAGGGGGAACAGGTTGTTTAGGTGGCGGGTTAATGGGATCCGGGACGTTGGGACTGGACTGTCGCAGGAAGGGGCTGCAACGGAGTAGGTTGAGCCTCCATTACCATAGAAACCGGTAGCGTCCCACCGTTGGGCGACGAACTGTTAACAAAATTTTAGTAATGTTAAGTGCATTGCCTCCCCTGTGTGGGATGGACCTGTTAATAAAAATGTGTTAATCTTTGTATTTTTCCTTTTTCAGTTAAAGGCAAAACAAAAATAAACCTCTGGTGTCCTGTAGCTCGCGGATGAGCTACGTTTAACCAAGGGGGAATGTGACGCCCTGGCCTATCAGGTCGTCACAGCGTATTGTGAAATCTGCCCTTCTGCACAGTATCCACCCTCCTTGGTTACAGATCCTGGTCCTTTGGTGTTACTAACAGCTTAGCCAATCAAAATCCTAGGAACACTTTACACTTTACCCACCAGACACACCATTGGGGGGCCTGAAGGAAATAGGGCCGCCCACATGGAGGGTTGGTGAGGGGAAAGTGAGAAAAGTGGGAGTTGAGCAGTGGAGCTGGAGTTGAGTTGAAGTTGAGCAGGAGGCGAGAAGGAGCAAGTGACTCTTGTGTGGAAAGGTCACAGGAGGAGCAGGGCTCCTGAGTACTAGGTGGCTGACGTTAGACTGGACCTGGTAGGAGCTGGAATCCCGATCACAGGGGATAGTGTCAAGGGGCACGGACAGCTGAGGAGGGCAGCCGGCGGCCTTGAGCCATCACCGGGCAGAGGCTAGGGCACGACGGGGTTCGTGGACCCTAGGCCGGAAAGTAGCTTCACGCGTTCCGGTAATTTACCCGACGGGGGTAAAGACTTCAAGATTCATCCCCAACCCGCTCCAAAATCGGGATACTAGCACACCGATGGGATAGGACTTTCCCAATACACAGTCCAAAGAAATCCTACGCGTGAACCCTGAGAGCAAGCTCACTCCGTTAGCCATACGGGTGAGCGGGACCCAAAGAGTTTTATACCCAAGGGTCCAAACAGAGAAAGAGGTGCCAAGGACAGGGCCACAGGCTAACAGCAACACCAAGGGCACGGACCGAAGCGTGCTCCCTACAAGCTGCAGTGGTGCTCAGAATTCTGGTTTACAAGCTGTTGGTGTTGTTATTCCTGGACTGAGTGAGTACACTGAAAACCCCTGTTCCTATCTCCCATGGCACCCAAGCGCCAACCATCCAACGAGCCCCGGGACACAAACCCCCTACCCACGGAGGGGTTAAAAATCAGGCTGCCACACCATCGTCACCGGGATCCCCAACAGCAGCGGTGGTCCCTCACATTACCCCGCACCGTGGGTAGCGTCACGAAATTTCTATCTCCCTTGTACATATCCCCCCCCCTCTTCTTTTAATTCGAGTGTCCGCGCGGACCACCCGGATCCGGAGACCCCTCGAGCCACCACGGCTCCGGTTCGGAGCGGTTTAGCCGCTTGTGCGTGGGCGGTACACTTGTTACTACCTTACGGGGTTGCACAAATGGAAAGGTAGTCAGGAGAGACGGGGTCTGGTACATGAGGTCACGTATAATCATAAGGGGTAAACAGAGACATAGTCAGGGAACAATACCAGAAGAGCACATAGTAGTAAAAGGGAGCAAGAAAAGACATTCAGATAATGGTCCGATGTGCAAGACAGGAATGCACGACAGGAATAGGGAGTGGGCAGAGGGAAGTCCAGTAACAGTCCGGGGTCAGAATACCAAGATCAGAATACTACACACAAACTATGGCAACACAGCAGAGACCGAGAATACAACTGGCAGAGTTCTGGGGAAGCATGCTCAGTAAAGAAGCCTGAGCAATTACCTATAAGAAGGAACAGCTGAGTAACCAGCACCTCCCAGAACCAACCTGGACTCCAGTATAGTGACCAAGCTGCTAAGTCATTAACAAGGATGGCGCTGTGGAGCATCTCCAAGGACAAGATGCCAAAGGAATATACACACTGCCAGATCTGTATATGCCGCGATCATCTCCAAAGGCAAGATGCTCTGCAAAAGGAATGGACACACTGTTAGATCTGTAAGCGCCGCAGAGCACCTCCAGGTCTGTGAGATGCTCTGCAGAGAGAATCGAGACAGGTGGGTAAGGGAATAGGGTGAATGTTAATTTTCCATTAACACATGTTCCCATAACTGACGCCGGCACAGAGCGGTGGGCAGGGAAAGATGTGACAATGCATTTTCTATTAACTAGCTGGCATGTGTCTATAAACTTCTAGGTCTACAGGAACACAATTGGCAATGTACATCAATAAAAGTTATGATGGGCCCCATGGGGTCTCGGGAATACTCATGAGTGTCAGGGGATGTCACGGTTGGCCCTGCCCAGTTTCGTGACTCCATCGGTTTCAATAAAAGGGATGGATGGTGGATGATGAGGATGAAGGAGTTGACGATGTTGGGAGTTGTTGTCTCGTGACACCACCTGTGGTGTGCGGCCAGGGATTAACCGCCATTGCGGGTGCTGTCATCTGGGTTGGATGGTGTCACAGCTAGGATGGTTCGACTCCCTACAGGTAGAGCCAGGCCCCAGGGAAGGATGATGGTGGTGGCAGTGGCCATTTGCGCTGAAGCGCGGGGCGCCGGCGCCAGCAAGGACGGGCAGACACAGTGGTTGCGGTTCAAGGTCTTTACTCACTGTATGATAGACGTCAACGGAGTGCCGTTTCCGCTGTGATGGACTCCAGCTAATCCCGGATAATTTGGAGGTCACCACCAGTGTACCGACTGTGTGTCCTTTCTGGTTGGGGTCACTCCAATCCAGAGTATGACATATGGAATGGGCTGTGGGTGTTTCCTGCACTCTCTGCAGACCGTGGAAAGTCCCATGCCTCATGATGGCCACCCCCCTGTCTACCCTAGGCCAATCCCAGTGGGAAAGAACCTAACTGTGTGTGGTTTGTGCATGTGAGAAACACCAGCGATTAATCTCTTCCTTAACCGGGATGACTACTGCACCTTAAGTGAGATGCTATACTCTGTGGCGACTGAACCCTCAGGGGCGCCACATACCCCCACAGCAAATCGCAGCACTCCCGGGCTGCAACAAAATAACAATGGTACACCGCAGTTTTGTTATGCATAAAAACATGTAAACATTTTTCCTCTATGGGGGGCATTATCAACTCAAACATTTCAAACCAGCAGAGTAAACTCTTTGCATAAGGAAACATTTACTCTTTCTTGGCTGCTGCTGGTACCAGAGGGCTGGTTCCAGCCCCCTGGCTCTGGACACTCATGGCACATCCTCTGGAAAAATGTCCAGCTTGCTTACAACAGCGACAAACCAGTATTAGGATGTCCATGGTGTCAGGAGCAGTTTTACCCTCAGGAGCAGCTCTTGAGCACTCTTCTGGTAAAACTCTCTGCAAAAGCTGGATCACAATTACCTCAGTCTTTCCTCCATTGCGGGGCTCCAGGTGTTTATATTGCCAACGATGGACTCTCCAGGGACCCGTGTGGGCCATAGGGGACATCGGGAGAGTCTCAGTCGGGGTACATATATTTGACAGACCACAGGATCCGTCCCCACCAACATTCAACAGGGATGCCTCCTCTGAGCACTGCAGTGCCTACTTCTCTACCGAAAGTACAAGGTTTTGAGTCCAGCATCTCCAGTGTCACAGATGCGGTGTCTGGATCTTCCTGGTCCTCTGCCTTAATTGACAAGATCTTGCCTTTCGGTTCTGCCTTGTTCTCCGGGTTAGCAACACTCGCATCCTGCAGTGGGGTTTCTGTTTGCGCACTTTTTGGGGTGCTGCCCACGACAGCAGGCCCCCTTTTCTTCCCGCACGGAATGGTTAATGTGGTTAATGGCGACTGTCTTTTTCAAGAAATAAGTTTTAACACAGTTCTGTAAGGCGCACAGTACCTGATGTTGTGGGCATGGAATCCTGTTCGTGACGCCAAGTTGACGGGCCCCACAGGGTCTTGGGAATACTCATCAGGGCTGGTGAGGATCAGGGGATGCCATGGGAAGCCCTGCCCTTTTTCGTAACCCCGTCAGTGTCAATAAAAGGGATGGATGGTGGGATGATGAGGATGAAGAAGTTGAGGATATTGGGAGTAGTTGTCTCGTGACGCCACCCGTGGTGTTGGCTAGGGATTAGCCACCGCTGCGGGTGCTGTCCTCTGGGGCTGATAGTGTCACAGCTCGAATGGTTAGGCTCCCCACAGGTAGAGCCAGGCGCCAGGGAAGGATGATGGTGGTGGTAGTGGTCGTTGGCCCTGAAAGACAGGCAGACACAGTGGTTGTGGTTCAAGGTCTTTACTCACTGTATGATAGCCGCCCATGGAGTGCCGGTTTCCGCCATGATGGGCTCCAGACGATCCCGGATAATTTGGAGGTCACCACCGTTGTTTCCACTGTGTGTCCTTTCTGGTTGGGGTCCCTCCAATCCAGAGTATGGAATATGGAATGGGCTGCGGGTGTTTCCTGCACTCTCTGCAGACCCTGGAATTGTAACTGTAGAGCGCCCGGGCTAAGCTGCCTGCTCCAAGCCGCGGGTCTTGTGGCACTCCCAGAAGTGTAAGGTGATGCCTGGACCGAGGTCTTGACTGTGCTCCTCACCCCAAGCTGTGCCCAAGGGTAACGCCTATGTGAGAAGATGCTCCTTCCTATTCCCTAAGTGGTGCCCGCCCCCCAGGCGGTTGTCCTAGTGACCGGGAAAGTCCCATGCCTCGTGATGGCCACCCCCCGTCTACCGTAGGCCAATCCCAGTGGGAAAGCACCTAACTTTGTGTGGTTTGTGAATGTGAGAAACATTACAATTAACTTCTTCCTTACCCGGGATGAGTACTGCACCTTAAGTGAGATGCAATACCCTGTGGCGACTGAAACCTAAGGGGCGCCAGAGTTATATATCCTGAAAGTGCTTTCAAAGCCCTATTAGAGGATACTATTATACTATGGTAGGCAACTATGGCTTATTTTAGGAGTAGGGCTTATATTATCAGCACAGTGGCTCAGTGGTTAGCACTGTTGTTTTGCAGTTCTGGGGTTCTTGGTTCAGGTCGCACCAAGGACATCTACAAAGAGTTTGTACATGACATACTGATAGGGAACTTAGATTGTAAGCCCCCAATGGGGACAGTGATGCCGAAATTTGTAAAACAATATGGAATTAATCGCACTATATAAGTGAATAAAAAATATATAAATAATATAAATACTCCAAAATAGCCAAATAACCAGCAAGGCCTTATTTTCGGGGTAGGTCTTATTTTTGGGGAAACACGGTATCTGTTTCATTGATTGCAAGACACATAAATGTGATGTTTATTTTCTTAAGCCCCAAGATCCAATTATTTTTCTAACTGCTATCTTTCATTTCCATGTCCGTGATTACTCCTGTGAACTGGAGATCCTGAGAGTTAATCCCCATCCAGAAGACATAATTCCTGGTCTTATAAAATGTATAGTGTGAGACCTCACTGCTCTACTAACATGCCTATTTTATTTGCAATCCCCATCAATCCCCTATTTTATTAAAACCCATACCCTTGTCTTTCCTCTATAATTCCTTCTGGAAATGTATGAATAATTTAACACATGGGTGGTATCATTCCCTTTGTCATTTGGGGTTGTCCTTGGGGTTCTCCTGACACTGTTTAAACTGTGCTGCCTCAATAGCCTCATATTCACTTGCTTTTGGTGGTGCTGGTGAGTATCTGTGTGAGAGTGCATGTACATTGGATAATTATTGGGAATGAGCTCTCTAGGAATAATCATTCCTGATAATCATCCAGTGTAATCAGGCTGCCAACCACCTAACAAACATCAGCGTTCTCGGCAGCACATTGTGTAATCAGGACATGTGCTCTCAAGAACAATGATAGTCCATGAGCACAGAATGAATCTATTAAGGGCGCTTTTCCATATGCGATTTCCTGGTGCGAGTGCGATGCGATAAAAAAATCAGATCGCACTTGCAATAGTGTTAAACAATGAGACAGTTTCCTGTCTCGTTTTTTCTCCACACGAATCGGGCTCTCGGTGCAATCGCAGCGGCTCACGTGTGTGTAAAATCGCACTGCACTCGTATGTTATGCGACTGCAGTGTGGTGCACGCAGAGACAGACAGCGGAGAAGATGGGGAGAAAGTGCTCCTTCCATCTTCTCCGTAGCTGTGATGCGATCGCAAGATTGCATCACAGTCGCATGACCCTCGGCTGACACCGCAGCACAGGGTCATTAGCATATCGCTTCCGATGCTCCTGCATCGGAAGCAGTAAGCAAGTGGAAAAGAGCCCTAACAATCATTCTGTGCTGAGGGGAAGGGTGAATTAAACAGGCTACTAAACATCTGCTTCATTGTAGTCGAACGGAGATCATTTAACACTGATGGTCTAAATCCACCCTAAGGCCCTGTGGCAACGCTGCAGATTTACTGCGGATTTTGCCGTGGATTTGCCGCAGAATTGATGTAGAAAATGTTTCTAACATTGCTGCAGTCATTCCTCAGCAAATCCTATGGGTTTTAAAAAATGCTGTGTGCACACTGCGCTTTTTTTATACCCGCCGATTCACCTGCGGATTTTCCGCTGCGGAATTAATGAGTATGTCACTTCTTTTCCGCAGGTACCTGCGGTTTTTGCCATAGATAATGGTAAAAATCCGCGGGGACCAACTTGCGGAAAATCCGCGGGAAATCCGTGGCAAAACCACGGCAAATCGCGTCAAAAACGCGGGTGCAGTTTTACCACTGTTTCTTTCAGAGGCTCTGTTTTTTTCTTAAGAAAAAGGCACTTTCTAGTGCGCACATAGCCTTAGACTCACTTCTCAGGATACCCAAACTAAATAATGGCAAATTAGGCCAAGAATCATGTAAAGGGGATACATGGTGAAGCAAATACCAGGTCATGCTGTATTGGGAGACAAAATGTAAAACCCATAATGGAGAGCCTAGTTTGATCTTAGCTATTGCCATGTCTCTTTAATGCAAGCCATTAATGAAAACCACCACAAGACAAAATAAAGACCTTAAAGGGTGTATCCAATATAAAAAAAGTCAAAAGATGATCATATACTTTAGATTTACATTGTTCCAACATTAATGTTTATTGTGGGTTCATGTCTTTCTCAGATGTTTGGGGAGAAAAGGGTCGACAGCCCCAATTTTATCTGTAACTAGCTGTACTACCCGGCTTCGCCCGGGTTAATAACTGTTGTTAACAAAATAGAATGTATTAACATTCCCGGGATAGAAAGTATAAATAGAATGTATTAACGCCCAGGATAGTAACTGTCTCTCTGCTTCTCTCCCATTCTCTGTCTGTCTCCCCCTCTGTATATATCTCTCTGTCTCTCTCTCTATCTTTTTGTCTGTCTGTCTCTTTCCCTGTCTGTCTATCTCTGTCACTTTCCCTGTCTGTCTCTTTCCCTGTCTGTCTCCTTCCCTCTCTTTCCCTGTCTGTGTCTTTCCCTCTTTCCCTCTGTCTCTTTCCCTGTGTCTGTCTCTTTGTCTGTCTCTTTACCTGTCTTTGTCTGTCTCTTACCCTGTCTGTCTCTTTCCCTCTCTTTCCCTGTCTGTCTGTTTCCCTGTGTCTGTCTCTGTCTCTTTGTCTGTGTCTGTCTCTTTACCTGTCTGTGTCTGTCTCTTAACCTGTCTCTCTTTCCCTCTCTTTCCCTGTCTGTCTCTTTCACTGTCAGTCTGTCTCTTTGTCTGTGTCTGTCTCTTTGTGTCTGTCTCTTACCCTGTCTATGTCTGCTTATGATTAAGGACGTATCTACATTCCAACTGTCTGAAACGCATCAAGCCATGATGTTTTCATGGAACCGATGATGATGTTTTTTTTTTATTTTTAATCGTTGAATAAAGTTTCTACACTTTTATATATTTTTCGTTGGATTTATATTTTTCCTATCCTGGAATTGGTGCTGATCGTCTTTTCTCCTGCTATTGCCTCTACGGACCTGCCTGTCCGGTGGACATCCTGCATCCCATCTGAACTGAATGGATACATATACGGGTGAGCTGAATTTTTCTTTCTTCTTACCCTGTCTATGTCTGTTTCTTACCCTGTCTGTGTCTGGCTCTTTCCCTGGCTGCATTGTGACATGCCAACATTCCATATAAGGGTGTGGCTGCGCATTCTTCTGAAGTTCTGGCTGCACTGTGGCTCCCAGCTCTATTCGCTTTAATGGAGGCAGATTTTTGGCGAATAACTGTAAAGCGCGGGGTTGAAATTTCCCCTCAAAGCATAGCCTATGACGCTCTCAGGGTCCAGACATGTGAGTGTGCAAAATTTTGTGGCTGTAGCTGCGACGGTGCGGATGCCAATCCCGGACATACACACACACATACACACACACATACACACATTCAGCTCTAATCTTTATCTGTGTCTGTCTCTTTACCTGTCTGTGTCTGTCTCTTAACCTGTCTCTCTTTCCCTCTCTTTCCCTGTCTGTCTCTTTCCCTGTCAGTTTGTCTCTTTGTCTGTGTCTGTCTCTTTGTGTCTGTCTCTTACCCTGTCTGTGTCTGTTTCTTACCCTGTCTGTGTCTGCCTCTTTCCCTGTCTGTGTCTGCCTCTTTCCCTGGCTGCATTGTGACACGCCAACATTCCATATAAGGGCGTGGCTGCGCATTCTTCTGAAGTTCTGGCTGTACTGTGGCTCCCAGCTCCATTCGCTTTAATGGAGGCAGGTTTTTTGGCGAATAACTGTAAAGCACAGGGTTGAAATTTCCCCTCAAAACATAGCCTATAACGCTCTCGGGGTCCAGATGTGTGAGTGTGCAAAATTTTGTGGCTGTAGCTGCGACGGTGCAGATGCCAATCCCGGACATACACACACACACACATAAACAAATTCAGCTTTATATATTAGATAATCCTCCGACAGACGTGTCTGGCATCGTCCAACCACCCTTACCATACCCAAACTATAAATACTCATAGAGGTGATCATGCATTTGTATTGGGGGTTCAAGAGAGATATGTGTCGGCCAAACATTCAGCCTACATTTCCTAGTGTGTAGGACTGGATAAAGATTTTGGTTGCAGATGGCAGCGTAATAAAATATCCACATACTATTTTTAACCCCCATCCAAAGTGCATTTTTTAGAAGTCCTTCACTGCCTTTGGCTTAGTAGATCTTGCAGAGCTGCAGTGTCACGAATCTCCTGCAACTCGTATTTTCTTTACTTGTCAAGCAAACAAACCCTGTCTGTGTGCACATCACTCTCCGCTCATACACTGGGCATATTCTTCCTTCTCAGTTTCCTGAAGAAAGTGGCCTGGTTCTAAGTCCCGGTATATGCAGTGTTTATATTACTGGCAAGTGAGCGACAATGAGTCAGGATATGTAATATCGTGCTTATGTTTATACAGTATGGTTTATACATTTTTTATATAGTTACTTTTTTCTCATATTACTGACTGAAGATGAAAAAAAATTACGAACTTTATTAACTACTATTAAAATACTCAATTTTCAATCACTATAATGTTAAAATTACCACATTGATAAAAACCCTGTCCATCAGTCCTACCAGGTAAATATAAATAATAAGGCTAAGGACACACGGCAAGTAAAACGGAGCAAGTGGAATGCGATAAAAAAAATTGCTTTCCATTCAGACCAATGTTACTCTATGGGGCCGGTCCCATGTGCGATTTTTTTTTTTCAGCCCGAACCGGACCAAGAAAACAATCGCAGCATGATGAGGGTGGAATGCGATTAGTTTTCACTCGCACCCATACAAGTCTCCGGAACAAAATAGAAAAATAATTCAGCTCACCCCTTCCTGATAGTCATCCTATGCTGCGGATTCTCCCCTTTGGACACGGATTTAAGCCTTGGCTCCAGGCAAATAGTAGAATATAAAATAATAGAGGATAATCCAGCGATTGTGGGTAGTACAGTATTTCTTAAAACGTCCCATTTATTGTAGACAAGTTAAAATACAATGCAGCATTTTGCAGCCACAGGGCTAGGCTATAGGAACAACTATCCTATGCATTTCAGCTATAGGTAGCCTTAGGGGCACTTTACACACTACGACATCGCTGCTGCGATGTCGGTGGGGTCAAATCGAAAGTGACGCACATCCGGCATTGCAGTCGATATCGTAGTGTGTAAATCCTTTTTTATATGATTAAGGAGCGCAAAAACGTCCAAATCGTATCATCGGTGTAGCGTCGGTCATTTCCATAATTTCGGAAGGACCGATGTTACGATGTTGTTCTTCGTTCCTGCGGCAGCACACATCACTGTGTGTGAAGCCGCAGGAGCGAGGAACATCACCTTACCTGCGTAGCTCACGCCGGCTATGCGGAAGGGCGGAGGTGGGCGGGATGTTTACGTCCCGCTCAGCTCCGCCCCTCCGCTTCTATTGGCCACCTGCCGTGTGACGTCGCTATGACGCCGCACGACCCGCCACCTTAATAAGGAGGCGGGTCGCCGGCAAGAGCGACGTCGCAGGGCAGGTAAGTGCATGTGAACTGCCGTAGCGATAATGTTCGCTCCGCTTTTATTGGCCACCTGCCGTGTGACATCGCTATAACGCCGCACGACCCGCCCCCTTAACAAGGAGGCGGGTCGCCGGCCAGAGCAACATCGCAGGGCAGGTGAGTGCATGTGAAGCTGCCGTAGCGATAATGTTCGCTACGGCAGCTATCACCATGATATCGCAGCTGCGACGGGAGTGGGGACTATCGCGCTCGGCATCGCAAGCATCGGCTTGCGATGTTGCAGTGTGCAAAGTGCCCCTTAGTCATGGATCTTTTACAACACATAGAGAAAAGGTTACAAGCATTAACTGAAGATGATAAATACATCATAAATATTGTGCACAAAATGATTCATGAGTATTGCAAAATTAAGTCCTGTCTAATATAATCCATTAGGTGACCTGGTATTAAGATTAAAGATCCAATAAGATTAGCAATTGCGAACTTTCCTATTTATATCCCCATTTCTTTTAGGTTATTATTATTATTGTTTATTTATAGAGCATCATTAATTCCATGGTGCTGTACATGAGAAGGGGTTATACAAAATACATATACAAGTTACAGTAGACAGACTAGTACAGAGGGAAGAGGGCCCTGCCCTTGCGGGCTTACATTCTCTAGGATTATGGGGAGGAGACAGTAGGTGGGGTGTAGAGTGGGCGGCAGCTTCGCACGGTGGTCGGGCGGCAGCTCCGCACGGTGGTCGGGCGGCAGTGAGTTCATTGTAGATTGTAGGCATTTCTGAACATGTGGGTTTTCAGGTTCCGTTTGAAGTTTGCAAGGGTAGGGGATAGTCTGATGTGTTGAGGCAGCGAGTTCCAGGAGACTGGGGATGCTCGGGAGAACTCTTTGAGTCGGTTGCGTGAGGAGCAAATGAGAGAGGAGGAGAGAAGGAGATCTTGGGAGGACCGGAGGTGACGTGTTGGAGTGTAGTGGGAGATTAGTTCAGAGATATAGGGAGGAGATAGATTATGCACAGCTTTGTAGGTCAGTGTTAGTAGTATGAATTGGATACGGTGGAGGATTGGGAGCCAGTGGAGGGACATGCAGAGAGGAGAAGCGGGGTAGTATTGAGGAGAGAGGTGGATCAGTCGGGCAGCAGAATTAAGGATGGACTGGAGAGGGGCGAGCGTGTTGGCAGGGAGGCCACAGAGGAGGATGTTACAGTAGTCGAGGTGGGAGATTATGAGGGCATGCACTAGCATTTTTGTAGATTGCGAATTGAGGAAAGGGCGGATTCAGGAAATATTTTTGAGAAGACGGCAGGAAGTGGTGAGGGATTGGATGTGTGGTATGAAGGACAAGGTTTAAAAACTTTTTCAATTCCCATAAACCTAAAATTAGAAGTGCCCCTATTATGGCAAGATCTAAAATGCCGCGATACTGCTGACACATTAACTGCATTCACATGGGTAGTATCGGATAAGTGTCTTCTGATACGTTTTTTAAACGGTATAACCGTGCAACCCACATATTGCAATTTACATGCAATGTACTCAATCAAATATATCACCTTAGAGGTATTGCAATTAATGAAATTCCTCAAGGTGAACACTTCTCCAGTGCTATTAGATGTAAAAAGTTTACCTTTAGTAGCGTAACCGCAGGCAGTGCATTGTGCATGTTCACAGCCATAAAAACCTGTGCAGGACATCCAGGTATGTTTACTACTACTTTGTTGTCACTCAATAGTAAACTAGGAGAAAGTAAAAATTGGCCAAAGTGGGGGCATGCTTAGGTACAAATCTGACTGTATTTTCCTTTAGAACATTATTGAACACCATATCATGATTAAGAATGGGTAAATATTTCTTCTTCACTATATCGCTATATTGGGGAGAGAATTCTGTTGTGAATGTAATATAATTTGATTTTTCAAAGTGTTTTTTTTTTAGAGTGATTTTCTCGCAATAGGATTTCGCTATTTAAATTGCAAGCAATTTTTTGGGCCCTATTCAGAATCCAGGTCTTATAGCCTTTATGCTGCAAGCACTTTTTTATATTATCAGCTTCAATAAGAAAAATCTCATTTTGAGAACAATTTCTTTTATTTCTAATATATTCACCTAATGGAATATTATTGATCACATGTTGGAGATGACAAGAGTCAGCTCTCAGGATTGAATTGCTATCGGTTATTTTCCTATATGGTAACACACTTTTGACATCATGATTACCTTTTAAGGTGACATCTAGGTAATTAATTTGATTTTTATTGAAAACATGGGTAAATTTTAAATTAAAGTGGTTAATGTTGATGTAGTTAATAAACATAACTGCCTCTTCTTCTGTACCCATCCAGATTAACACTAAATCATCTATGTATCTGCCAAAAAAGGTAATTTTATCCAAAAAAATATTTTTTTTCATTGAAAATAAACTGTTCTTCAAATATGGCCACCACAATGTTTGCTAACAAGGGGGAAAATTTCCCCACCATACTTACACCACACTTTTATAAGAAAAAACTATTATCAAAAGAAAAATAATTATGCGTAAGTAAAAAACTAGTGGCTTGGATAGGTACTGTTTTTTCAAAAAACACTCCAAACTGTTTAAAGCAGTGGTATAGAAGGGTACAAATTTACGATGTCACAAGATAACCATGAAAAACAGGTTTCCCATTTAATATTTTGTAAACTAGAGACTAGGCTACCTATAGCTGAAACGCGTAGGTGGTTGTTACTATAGCATAGCCCTGTGGTTGTGTGACGCCCTGGCAAAACCAGGTAGTCACAGTTAGGCCCCTGTACAACACCGTTCCCTCACTAGGAAACACACAGCCAACCAGTAAACCCTAGACACCCCCCCTTAGGGAAAGATAGACACACCAGTGGGCGTGAACAGGTGGTTAGGACACGCCCACCCAGGGGTCTGGACAGCCCAGGGCGGGAAAAGCAGCAGATCAGTGAGTTAAGCTTTAGAGTTCAGTTTGGAGAGGAGTGTGGGCTGGAGATAGGGGTAGCTCCAGCAGAGAAATCCAAGTTGAACGGTACCAGGGTAGGAGCACTGGTGCCACTGGCTAGGAGGCAGATGGTGGTCTCCGTCAGCAAGAGCCGGGAAGACGGCTTGGTGGATGCGAGGTGGACCGGGACAGGGTTGTCGCCCGCCGATACTGACATGGGGAACCGACCCGGAAACCGGAGCACAAAGGGGGGTACTCGGACCCTGAAGCCAGGACCAGAACCAACTGGAGCTGGTTTATTAACCGATTGAGGCCTAGAGGTCCTGTCCCACCCAAAGTCCCTCATAGAAGACAATAGCCCACCAATTAGGGATAAAAGGTCACCGCCAAGGCCCATAGATCCCACGGGCCAGCGTCTGCGGGCACGGCTCCTTAGGCCACATCCAGCCGGGAGCGGACTCCTAAGTTTCACACTAGGAAAGTCCATCTTTTACAAAGCAGTGCAGGAAAAGGATAGAGACCACCAGCCGGGTGGAGGACCAGAACGCAACTGGCCACGGCACCAGCCACCATCACTTTGGTTTACCAGAGACTTGTGTGTTTTACTAACAGTGAGTACACCAGCACCCCCTGCAGTCGCCATCCCCTGCACACGCCAACCGGGTCCCGGGGCCACCATCCCTGCCCACGGAGTGGTTAACAACTTGCTGCACAACATCTCCCTTGGGTGCCCTGTAACAGCAGCGGTGGTGTCCCACCTCACCACACACTGTGGGTGGCGTTACGAACTTAATACGGCCCAGCCCGTACATATACGTCCCCCCATTAATTCGGCGTGTCCGCGAGACCCCCGGGTCTGGAGACCTTCGAGCCACCACCCCTGAAGGCCCGGATCAGAGCAGTGTCGGCTGCTGGCACAGGGGCGGCACAGTTGCAACATGCTGCACTGTATTTTAACGTGTCTACAATAAACGGGACGTTTTAAGAAAAATTCTACTACCCACAGTTGGTGGATTATCTTCTGTTATTTTGTATTCATAAAGTCTATGGGTGCGAGAGAATGTGATATATGCATCAGCTGATAATGGAGGAGATAAGGAGATTAGTCCCTCTCTCTCCTCCACAGCTGTGATCCGATTGCAGGATCGCATCACAGTATAGTGCTGTGATAGGAGAGAAAGAGGCGCAATACGGTCTTACCCGGTTCACAGGGTGAAAAAGGAAAAAAACAATGCACTCACCTGGCAGGGTTGTGCCAGTCACAACCCCTTTGCAGATGTGGATGAGTGCTTAGGTGGTTCAGCAGCGGCTCTGTTACAGAGCAAATTTTCAGCGTAAAAAAACTGGGGAAAAAAAGGGTTTTTTTGCCGCGCTAAGAGACCACGAGCATGAATATAACAATTTGTTCTTTTATTTAGGTCATTCCAACGCGTTTCGGAGACTCATCTGCCTCCTTTCTCAGGGAAAAGAATCTTACAGACAATGAGGATTTACCCTTATGAAGTAGAGTACAGAAAAAAAGTGTGTGCAACCAATCGTGACGTCATCACTCCATGTGTTCCTGGGTGATGACTCATTGCCACATGGAATAGGACTATGTCATGGTATATACATCACAGATTTCAACGTATTTCACATTACAAGCAATAAATTAATAAATAAAATAAATAAATGTCTTGTTTAACTGGCTATTTGTCTGGGTATTTCTTTTTAGAAAAAAAATGGAGAGGGGAAAATATATATATATATATATATATATATATATATATATATATATATATATGTGTAAAAAAACATATGGATAAAAGAGTAGTTCCCGTATCTAAGACAGACTCGAACCATTGGATTTGTTTTTGTATTGTCGTATGTTGTTTAACTTCCAATGCTCTATTCAGA
Organism: Anomaloglossus baeobatrachus; assembly: GCF_048569485.1. Classification (NCBI taxonomy): domain Eukaryota; kingdom Metazoa; phylum Chordata; class Amphibia; order Anura; family Aromobatidae; genus Anomaloglossus; species Anomaloglossus baeobatrachus. Next base: position 676,208,746 of record NC_134354.1, read on the forward strand.
CAGTTTGGTGCTGAAAAAACAACCACAGGAAACAACTAAACAATTAGAAAAAGGGAAAAAGTGTGCATTCATGAAAAGCATATATTAATGTGAAGTGATTCAGGTTTGTGATATGCTATTTGATATATGTAGAGGGAAAGGAATATATGGTAGTGTATTGCATTATATTATGGTAAAACATATATTTAATGTAAAGTGATTCAGATTAGTGATGTGCTATTTGATATATGTAGAGGGAAAGGAATATATGGTAGTGTGTTGTAGATGTACATCTACAACACACTACCATATATTCCTTTCCCTCTACATATATCAAATAGCATATCACAAACCTGAATCACTTCACATTAATATATGCTTTTCATAAACGCACACTTTTTCTAATTTTTTAGTTGTTTCCTGTGGTTGTTTTTTCAACACCAAGCTGTCTGAATAGAGCATTGGTAGTTAAACAACATACGAAAATACAGGCACAAATCCAATGGTTCGAGTCTGTCTTAGATACGGGAACTACTCTTTTATCCATATGTTTTTTTACATACATATATATATATATATATATACACATATATATACATTATATATATATATATATATATATATATTTTTTTTTTTTTTTTTCTTTTTTCCCCTCTCCATTTTTTTCTAAAAAGAAATACCCAGACAAATACCCAGTTAAACAAGACATTTATTTATTTTATTTATTTATTTATTGCTTGTAATGTGAAATACATTGAAATCTGTGATGTATATACCATGACATAGTCCTATTCCACGTGGCAATGAGTCATCACCCAGGAACACATGGAGTGATGACGTCACGATTGGTTGCACACACTTTTTTTCTGTACGCTACTTCATAAGGGTAAATCCTCATTGTCTGTAAGATTCTTTTCCCTGAGGAAGGAGGCAGATGAGTCTCCGAAACGCGTTGGAATGACCTAAATAAAAGAACAAATTGTTATATTCATGCTCGTGGTCTCTTAGCGCGGCAAAAAAACATTTTTTCCCCAGTTTTTTTACGCTGAAAATCACAGTATAGTGACACTTGGCTTACACTTGCAGCAGAGTGGGAGTCGGGGGGTCATTAGCATATCACGTCATATGCTAAATGCCCATGTGTCCATAGCCTAAGAGAGGTGAAAAATATTTCATAGCAGAGATAATAAAGAGGTCATTACTCTGCCTAAGTAATTGCTACCCCTCTAATGTGATATTTCCTGATGCTGATAGTATGGCTGCACAGACAGTCTGATGTTATCAGAACCAGAATAGCTTTTTGCTGCAATGTAACAATATCTATCTTTTCAGGCTCCCATACACATTAGACAAATGTTGGCTGAACACATTGATATCAAGGGGTTCGGCCAATGGTTTAATGTATATGGGGGCGCCGGCTGACCGATGGTTAGAAGAGATATCAAATTTGCGACTGTCAATCGCATTGTCTACCCTGAGATGAGCTGATGGTCAACATGTCAGTGGGCAGCTTTTTCATAGAGAACACATGAACACGCAGCAAAGGAGCTCTCTTGTGTAAAGGTGAGTTGGCTGAGATGGCTGTTGGATGAAACATTGTCCAGCCAAAAGCCATGTAATGTATATAGTGCGTCTTATTGCATTATGATATTGTCTCAAGCATTTCGCCCAACATATGTCTACTGGGTATCTCAGGAGGCTTGTGCTATGCTGACTGATACAGTTAGAGACATATAAATTGAGCCTTAATTGACTGACCATTCATCAGTGCTGTCAGTACTCATTGGTCCAACTCAGACCATGTATTGTACGGGCAGCGATACTAACACTGATGCCAGTGGAGAGCAGATCAACATTGTCATAATAAGCAGGATGCTACTGTCAAAGCCTGTAACTGTTTGTAAGTAAGACCACAAGAAAACCTTATTCTAACATCACTATTGCCCCATCATATAATAAATGTTGGTTCTTATTAAAGGGAACCTCTAATTAAGTTCCTGTTGCCCAAATAATGGGCAGCAATCATCAGAGTCCGGATGCATGATTGCAGCCAGAGATGTTTTTCTCTGAACCGTTAAGGCATTTCAAAGAAAACATAATTTAAAGGTCAGGCCAGGGTCCATAGGCAGAGACCAGACCAATTGGTTCTGCCCCAGATAGCTTTTACTAGCACTATTCAAGGTGATTGGCTTACCCAAACTATCAGTAGAATGATTGTTTATTTGTACATTGTGACAGCTCCGTTTGCCCAGAATTGAACACAAGGATTTGGCGAATTAATGTATGTTCAAAGATAATGAAAAATAAAGTCACAATAGGGCTTATGAGGTTCCGGGGATCACAATTCAAATCAGGGATTACTTCCTGATTAGATATATATCACTTACAAGTTATGTCACCTTAAGGCCACTTTACACACAGAGATAAATCTTTGGCAGATCTGTGGTTGCAGTGAAATCATGGACATATTGTTCCATTTGTACACAGCCACAAACCTGGCACTGATTGTCCACAATTTCACTGCAACCACAGATCTGCCAAAGATTTATCTCTGTGTGTAAAGTGGCCTTTTGAATGTGGAAAATATCCTTGTGCAAAGTAAAGTGCTAATGATCATAGGAAACATTTCTAGCCAATTATGTGTGTCGCGGGCGGGGAAGGACGCCGCTGTGCTGCGCTCGCTAACGCTCGGGTCCGGCGCTGCTGCAATGGCTGCTCGGTGGCTCGAGCAGTGAGCCGGATCCAGGGACTCGAGCGGCGCTCCTCGACCGTGAGTGAAAGGGGGTAGTTTGGTTTGGGGATTTGGTCCGTGACGCCACCCACGGGTTGTGGTGAGGTTGAGCACCACCGCTGCTGGTGATGGGGGGATCCCAGGAGCGATGGCAGGGAGCAGCTGGGATGTTGTTTTCCCCCTCCGTGGGTAGGGGTTGGTGGTCACGGGGCCTGGTGAGATGACGGGGAGGCAGGGTTGGATGGGTGCAGGGTCGCCTGGACTGCGCAGCGCGGTGCCGGATGGCACGGTTGTACTCACTCAGCCACAAAGGTACGCAAAGTCTCTGGTAAACCAAACGGCTGGATGGACGGGTCCCGCAGCCGGCTGCTGTAGTCTCTCCCGGACGGTTAGTGATGGCTGCCTTTCCCTGCACCTTTGTGTATGTTCGGTCCCAATGGATTCCCACCGGTAACCCGCTCCCCAGCATGTATATGTGCCGGAGGAGCCCTTTTGCCCGCAGGCTCTGGCCCTTGGAACTCTAGCTGTGGCGGTAGCTGTATTTCCTTTTGCTGGTCGGATGGTTGCCTTCAATCGGGTCTTGGCTGTTAGGAAACCCCTGGGGTTCCGGCCACTGATGGATTTGACCTCTAATGGCGACTCCAAGCCTGGTCGGGGTCCGCAGGCCATGCCTGTGTGTGCTGGCTTCACTTCGCTCCCCTGTTCGGTACCGGCGGGCCACCGCCCGTCCCCGGTCCTACGGTTCCGCGTTGATCTGCCTCTCCTGCAGATGGCTACCGCCGTCTGCCAACCTTGCTCTTAGTGCCCGGGCCACACACCCGGACACCGTCAGTTCGCTCCTCCACTACTACTTCACTCCTTCACGTCCCTAACTGAACTCAACTGACTTCCTTTTCCCGCCTCCAGGACTGTGAACTCCTCAGTGGGTGGGGCCAACCGCCTGGCTCCACCCCACCTGGTGTGGACATCAGCCGCTGGAGGGAGGCAACAAGTATTTTGTGTCTGGCTGATGTGCCTGTCTCAGGGTGGGGGTGTATGTTGTAGTACCTGTGACGACCTGGCTAGTCCAGTGCGCCACATGTGCAGTATAGTTGGAGTTTATTTCAAGTCTTTTGCAATAGCCAAAAAAGCTGAACCATATTTAGCCAGCTTTAGGTACAACACAAACCTTACACCTTTAATTGTGGTCAGACAGATGCTTCTTTGATTGACAGCTAATCTTCCCAACTGCCTCTTCTCTGCTGGTGGCTTATTTCCCCTTACAACAAACGGATTGAGTGTTGGAACTCAACATGACCGATTAGTCTTCCTCCAATTTACTCTCAGGGAAAGTAGAGAGACACGCAACATATTCGCACTGTCCCAGGAATTTAAGATGATTCTAGGAGAGTAGAAAAAGTGCTCGGTCTGTGCTGCGATGGAGAGCTAATGGCAAGAAGATCCAGAACACATCAAGGGTGCAATGGGGTATTTTATTTTTCAATGTGTTTCCAAGCTGCCTCACTTCTTCATCAAGAAACAAACCCTTCTTCCTGATGAACAAGAGAGGCAGCTTAGACACGTGTTGTAAAATAACAGACCCCATTGACTGTGATGAAGGCATAACCGAAACGCGTTTCTTGTCTTTCCCTAGTGGATTATATTCCTCACTTATGCCTTTTACTGCCTGAAATGAAATTGATTCTAACAATTTTTTTAAATATTTTTTTCTAAATAAAGTATCAAGCATATTTTTATACTCGTTGGCTCGCCAGATATAGTTCTTTTTCTCTATCTGGATTGAGGCATGGACTCCTGCCTGTTGGTCCGTCACAGAGCTGTTTGATGAACTATTCCATAAAAGGGGAAATTTGAACAGCGGTAAGCTGGGTTTTCCATATGTTTTTTCTTATACAGACAAAAAAGGGCCCCTGTGTAAGAACAGTATATGGGCCCTTTTCACTTCCATAACTCATCATTTGACAAATCCCCAGGGCCAGATGGCATTCATCCACGAATATTGAGGGAATTGAGCTCCGTAATCGACAGACCGCTGTATCTCATCTTTTTAGACTCACTTGTAACAGGGTTGGTGCCTCAGGATTGGAGGATTGCTGATGTGGTACCGATATTTAAGAAAGGTAAGAGGGTAGATCCAGGCAACTACCGTCCAGTAAGCCTGACATCAGTAGTATGCAAAGTTTTTGAGGGCATTTTAAGGGATGACATGCAAAAATATATTGCAGAAAATAATATGATAACTGACAAACAGCATGGATTCATGAAAGATAAGTCGTGTCTAACCAACCTGTTGGGGTTCTATGAGGGGGTAAGTTCAAACCTGGATATTGGTAATGCAACTGATGTGATTTATTTGGACTTTGCAAAGGCATTTGATACTGTACCACATAATAGCCTTATACTAAAGCTCCAGAAGCAAGGACTAGGGGACACAATATGCAATTGGGTAAGGAATTGGCTAAAAGATAGGAAACAAAGAGTAGTCATAAATGGTACATTCTCTAAATGGGCTATAGTCAGCAGTGGGGTGCCGCAGGGATCTGTGCTTGGACCGATTCTTTTTAATCTCTTTATTAATGACCTTGTGGATGGGATTGATAGTACAGTGTCAGTCTTTGCCGATGACACCAAACTATGTAGGATATTAAAAACTGACCTGGATAGTACAATATTACAAAAAGATCTGGATAAGATGTCAGAATGGGCAGATACTTGGCAAATGAGATTTAATGTTGATAAATGTAAAGTAATGCACCTAGGACGGAGTAATCCTATAGCTGCGTATACATTAAATGGAAGTAAACTCGGGACTACAGAACAGGAGAAGGACTTGGGTATTCTCATTACAAATAAGCTGAGCAGCAGCACTCAATGTCAAGCAGCAGCTGCTAAAGCAAACAAGATTTTAGGGTGTATAAAAAGAGAGATTAGATCCCGTGATCCCAACGTATTGTTACCCCTCTATAAAACACTTGTAAGGCCACATCTGGAATACGGGATCCAGTTTTGGGCTCCACATTTTAAAAAGGACATTCAGAAGTTAGAGTCAGTTCAAAGGCGGGCAACTAGACTATTACAAGGAATGGAAGGCCTCCCATATGATGACAGGTTGAAAAAGTTAGATATGTTTAGCTTAGAAAAAAGACGTCTCAGAGGAGATCTCATTTATATGTATAAATACATGTGTGGTCAATATAAAGGACTGGCACATGACTTATTTCTTCCAAAGACAGTACTAAGGACCAGGGGGCACTCACTGCGAGTGGAAGAAAAGCGATTCCAACAGCTAAATAGGAAAGGGTTCTTTACAGTTAGAGCAGTCAGACTGTGGAATGCCCTACCACAAGAGGTAGTAATGGCAGATACTATAACAGCTTTTCAAAAAGGGCTGGATGATTTCCTCAGTACACAAAACATTGTTGGTTATAAATGACTTAGTGACTAAATGTAGAACTGGTGGAGGAAGGTTGAACTAGATGGACCTAGGTCTTTTTTCAACCTAAGTAACTATGTAACTATGTAACTATGCACAATTCCACCTACTTTGGAGAAAGATATGTCTGCTCTTGCCATATACCTACAAAAATATATATATATATATATATATATATATATATATATATATATATATATATATATATATATATTAAACTGGCTCCCGTTCCACCAGTGCTCTCCTCTGGTCTCTGGTGCACTAACTTTCCATGCAGTAGACATAGTATAATGAAGTTATTGCGTCTGCTGTCTTACCTGCTGATTGGTGTAAAAGGAGCCAGCGGCTCCGTGCTCCACTAATGTATTTGCTGCGATGACTGGGAGACCACTGAGTAAGGTATGGTACGAGTTGATAGATAAAACCAAGGTGAATTTATTGTGTGAGGGTTACATACACAGACTGCCAAGCAGCAGGGGAAAGATATATTGTATCTGGCCTCTAACCTAACTTGTCTCCACTAAAGAGGCCATCATACTCTAACTACGGAGGCCTAAGCTAAAACCTAACTGGTGCACCAGAATGCAAACTCATGACACTGTCCAGAGGACCAGCCCTCTCTTGGAATACACAGCCCGTTGTTGTGCACTTCTCTTGAGACGAATGGAGGAGAATCTTCTTCCTTTGGGTGACTAGACAGTTGGGCTTGTCTGAGCAACGTCTTCTACTGGGTTGGGTGGGTTGGGTACTGACTCTCTGGGTCATTCTCTAAGGGAACATCCCGGCATTCTCCAGTCTCTCTCTCACCACTGCTTTTTCCCACACTTTTCCACCTGTGCAGAGCCAAAACACACACAAGGGGAGGCGGGGCCAGTCCATTGTGCTCAGCTGTTCCCTTAAAAATACTGTATACCAAAGTCTCTCGTAGGGGTTACACCCGCTATATATTCACCACTGTCTGCATCCTGAGGATACAGATAGCAGTGACATTGAGAAGCGGGTGGCGGTGCGGTTCATGGGGCACTGTTTTCAGCCTTTTGGCTGTCTCAGGCTGCGGGCCGAACTGGAACACTGTGCCCAGCTCTGCTCCATAATATGGTGATATGAGCAGGGGAGTATAGCGATTTAATGACACCAAGTATAGGCTTAAATTCATCAAACAATTTTGCCAAAATGAATTGTACTTTTGGCAGTTCTACACCTGCTGCGATAACTTTTTAAAAAGTAAATGTTCAATGAACAGCAGCATGTCCAAGCATGACTTGCAAATTCATCATAACTTACACAACAAATACTAAAATGTACCAAAGTCTCTGACTGGAGAACATTTTTTTAGCTGGAAAATTAATTTGCACCATATTACTCCATTGCACCCTTCATCAGGATTGCCATTCAAAACACTAGTCTTAATTAATTGAGGCCATAGTCTCACATCCGACACATTTCTTGCACCAAAACACTTAGTTTTATATTATGGCTTCGTATTTTTGTAAGATTAATGGGATTTATCTTAATTACTGATTTTTTTTACTCAATCCTTAATATGTTCATTGTGATTATATATTGGTTTAAAGCTTAAAAGGACATTGTGAAATCCGCAATATACAAATGAGCACTCTCTTTGTAATATAAAATTAATTTACTTAATCCTTCATTGCACTTCTGTTTATGACTTGTGAATGGGCCTAAAGCACAATGCAGATTTGGCGCCATAGACATCAAAGAGATTTTTGTACAATACTACATTGAAACATATGAGTTTGGGTCCATTTATTTACATGAAGTCAATTAAAAGTTCCATGCGTTAACATAGTTTCCATTTGTGTTTATTAGATTTACTCTTTAATCAACAGAGCTATGTTAAATGGGCGGTTAAGTAGTTCATTATCTGCAATCGTATTTGAAAATAATGTAAACTCTGGGTCCCCCCATTAAAAAATATGATGTGCTAATCCTGTAGATATATCGCCTCCACACTTAAGCATTGGATTCACAAACAGGATTAGGATTTTCATGGGGATACTAAAGGCCCAGTCACACACAACGACTTACCAGCGATCCCGAAAACGATGCGACCTGATAGGGATCGCTGGTGAGATGTCACACAGTCAGACCTTACCAACGATGCAGGAACGATACAGGTCACAGTAGCGACCTGTGTAACGATCTCAGCAGTCACTGGGACCCTGTCACACAGTGTCAAACACAGCGATGTGTCCTGCCCAGCCGGACATCGCCTTTGAAGAAAATGGCCTGGACCATTCTGCAACGACTAGAGATCTCACAGCAGGGGCCTGATCGCTGGTAGGTGTCACACATAACAAGATTGCTAACGGGATCGCTACTGCGTCACCAAAACGGTGACTCAGCTGCGATCTCGCTAGCGATCTCGTTATGTGTGACAGTACCTTTAGTTATTAACTATACCATTTTAAACAATTGTTTGTTTCTCGTGATCTTAAATGGGTACATTAGTAAAGTGTTTATACAATCCCAATTTCCAAAAAGTTGAGACTGTGTAAAACGTTAAGAATACAAGATCACAAAGATTTGGAAACTCTATAGCCATATAACGATACAAACATAGAACAAAGATCAGAAGTTGAACTTTAAAATTTTTCCATCTGATTTTAAAAAAAATAACTACGGTAATTTAACCCCCCAACGATTAATGTTGGGCTATGCAAAGATAAGTCCTTTCCCTGCCTTTGATGCAGACTCGCACGCCGACCCCGCATCATTCCCTGCAGATGAAGGCTGAATCATTCAGTCTTCACCTGCTCTAAAGGCCACTTTACACGCAACGACATCGCTAACGAGATGTCGTTGGTGTCACGGAATTCGTGATGCACATCCGGACTCGTTAGCGACATTGTTGCATGTGAAACGCAGGAACGACCGTTAACGATCAAAAATACTCACCATATCGTTGACACGTCGTTCTAATCTCAAATATCGTTGCTGCTGCAGGTACGATGTTGTTCGTCGTTCTTGCGGCAGCACACATCGCTATGTGTGACACCGCAGGAATGAGGAACAACATATTACCTGCGGCCGCCACCAATGAGGAAGGAAGGAGGTGGGCGGGATGTTAAGGCCGCTCATCTCCGCCCCTCCGCTTCTATTGGGCGGCCATGGATTACTCCTCTATATACATCTGATATTTCTGATCTTCCAGCCTCCTGATGATCCTTACATCTTGGAAAGGGAAAGGGGAAAGGGGAAACGCGTCGAGGCAATGCAGAGCATTTTCTTAAAGGGAAGTAATTAATATAAATTGTTTTCCCTGGGTGTATTTTTCACCACTATCATTTTTGTTGTTTTTGCTCCACAACTATCTTTATGATTGCCTGTAGGCACTGCATTGCATGTATGTATACTGCCGGATTAAGGCTGTGCAGTGTTTATTTGGCAATCCTTTGGGATGAAGTCTGTCCATAAGTGATGGCCATGATATATATTTTATCAGGACAGGGGAGGAGAAACTGACTGATGGAATATTAAAATTATTTTTTCCTTCATTAATGTTTTTTATTATATCAATGTTCATGGTATATCATGTGCTATGTATTTTGTCCCAATGTTTGATTACTAATTTTTGGGCTCAGCACATGATCTCTTTTGTCCTGTATAGCTTTCTTTTTTATTTTGGATTGGAAGCTACTAACCCTGTATTTACATTGTGATTAATCTACACTTTGTATATTCTAATATTACTTTATGGCTGTCTATAGTGTAATTATAATTTTAATTCACTAACTATCTAGGGCTCAGTGAGGGTAAGCCGACGTGGAACGGGGGTGCCCAAAACATTTACGGTGTCAAACCCTCCATTGGCAGATAGGAGCAAGGTCCCGTAGGGTGCTACAGGGATCCCATATACTTAGCTCACCCCCTCCCCTCATGTGTTCTTGTGTGTTTATAACCATTGGGTGTTTTGTCAATTTTAATATATACCAATAAAAGTAATTATTTTAACTTGAATTTGAGGTTTTCTCCACTCTTGTATAATTGAATTCAATTCGGTCATACTGTATACGGTCTTTTATTTTTGATTTTATGCAAAAAGGGTGCACCTCAACCTATGCAAAACGCAAGACGACGTTTTGGATTAAGGGAAACCTTCATCAGGGTTTTGCTTATAGGGCGTTGAGGGTATGGAAAAGGAGATCTGCAATATCAGATGATTTCTACCACTGTCATCATTGCCCAAGATGGGGTCAAATACACCGGTGGACATCATAAAGGTGCATTGCTCCATTACCTCCTGCATCCCTTGCATTTACTCCTTATATAATATGATCATTTTTGGGCACCTTTCCCGCATCACAGATGCCCTGAGTAGTGTCTAATATTGCAGATCTCCTTTCTCATACCCTCAAGGCCCTATACGCAAAAGCCTGATGAAGGCTTCCCTGAAGCGGAAATGTCCTTGCGTTTTGCATAGGTTGAGGTGCAACCTTTTTGCAGAAAATAAAAAATAAAAATTACAAAATCAATTGACCTTTTGCTTTGTCCTTTAAGTCTTGGAGCTATGCTTGTTTTTTTTGTTTTTTTTTTTGCAGGTTCAAATTCCGAAGAGGATTATTAAATACAGTACAAAGTAGAAAAAAATATTTTAAAATATGAAAAAAATAAAAAACTAGAAAAGTTCAAATCACCCTCTTTTTACCATATTTGAAATTAAGAAATACAATAATACAATAAAATGCACATATTTGGTATTGTTACATTCGTAAAAGTCCGATCTATCAAAATTTTAAATAAACTATTCCGATCGGTAAACAACGTAACAAGCAAAAACTCAAAACGTAAGAATTGCAGTTTTTCGGCCACCGCAACAACTAATAAAAATGTAATAACAGATGATCAAGTTATGGTATATAACCCAAAATAATATCAATAAAAACATCTGCTCGGGGGAACAATAAACATATTATTATTATATTATTATATCCAAATAATTTGAAAAGGTCCGGCTCTCCAAAAGTCGTGACACAAGCAAATTTTTTTTTTCAAAGTTTCTGAATTTTATCACCACTTCAATAAAACAAAAATAATACATATTTGGTATCTACATAATTGTACTGACCTGGAGAATCATACTACTAGGTTTGTTTTATGATAACATAAAAGCTGTAAATAAAAACAAAATAATAAAAAAACTTGTAAAGTACAATTCAATCCTCAAAAAAAAAAACAAGCCTACATGGCGATACCAATGGAAAGATAAAAAAGTTATGGCTCTGGGAATAAGGGGAGAAAAAAAACTAAAGCACAAAAAATGAAAAATCACCCTTCCATTAAGGGGTTAAATTGATGGCAGCAACACATCTCAAAAATATTGGGACAGGTTTCAGAAAAGGCTTTAAAAGTAAGAGGTACTAATGAAAAACAGCTGGATTTTCAGCTAAGCTACATAATTGTGTGTAAAAGAAAAATCATGTTAGAGATGCAGAGTCTTTCAGAAGCAAAGCTGGGCAACGGTTCCCCAATCTAGGAACAATTGCATCTAACAAGAAACTTTTCAATTTACTTGTTACTTGAAATTCTATCTCTTCTCAATCATTGGCCTCTTTCACATGTCAGTCAAGAACACACATGTTTCTCACTGACGTGCTAAAGATGCATTTGGCACTCTGTGTGCCGTTATTTTGGCACACATGTGTTCTCCGTGTGCTATCCGTGATAGCACACAGAGATCAGGCACTCCTATACTCACCTGTCCCTGGCGCTGCTCTTCGTGGTGCTGATGTCTCCGGCTCTGCTGTCTCCGGCCGCCGCTGACTTCCCTCTGCTGTTACTTCGCGGTGCAATTAATATTCATGAGTATATTTAGCCGGCATGGAAGCAGGAGACAGCAGCAGCCGGAGACAGGTGAATATAAAAATCATTTTATTTCAAAGATACGTGTTTTCTCTGGTATGTGTCCCATGGATTACACCCCTTTGTGGTCCATGTGACATCAGTGATGCCAGGGAAAAATTGGCTTTTCTCCATACAGAACACATGGACACGCGTGTGCACCGCATGGAAACATGGTCAGTGGGAAATCACTGATGTGTGTGCAGACCCATTGATTTTAATGGGTCTGCGTATGTCCATGGTTCTGGTACTTATAAAAACAGCAACATATTTTTTATTTTGTTTATGGCTTGTTGCCTAGGCTACTGACCACCATTGCTTGGCTTCAGAAGTGTCTGGTAACCTAGGCAACAGCCATAAACATCCACAGTGTTTACAAGCTTTTTCCAAAAGAGCTTGTAAGCGCTTCTCTTATGCTAGCCAAATCACTGGATCACATTGCTAGCTTCCGATTTGGTCAGTTTCTTTGCGATGGTGTTCCTTCAATGCTGAATCAGCATCAGTGAGTGCACAGTTTCTGAAATCGGTGGTGCAATGTTGCTAGTCTGACCTGTAAGTCAAGCAGTAGAGCACTGCCCTCAGAAAGCAAGAAGATGGGAGACAGGGGAGCAGTGCCCTCTTGCCTCAGACAATAAGTTAACTCTTTTATTGTGCAAAGTGGTGCCGATTAGTATTACAGTAATGTTTTATTTTCTATGACAGATCTATAGGATAGGTCTTAGGAGTCTGATAAATGTGGATTCTGCCATTTGAACCCACACTTATTGGGACAATGCTAACAAAGGGTCCCCTCCATTTTAGTCTATGTGGGATTACGGAAAGAGTAGATATGGGATGACTAACTACAAGAGATACCACAGCTATGATACCTTAAAATATAAGAAAATAATCAAAGTACAAAATTCACAATGTGGACATGTATGATATTAGAACCCGGTAGCATTGCCTTAGTGGTAAACGATTCCCGAGCACAGCTAGTGTGGTTACACCTGCAGGACAAAATTTACATTCACCCGCTTAATAGTTTGTGCTCTGATTATTTCACTAAAGAAGCCTGACTAACAGCAAAGAAACAGGTCTATGAGAAAACCAGAACTGCACATATGACACATATATGCTACATTCTAGAAATGCCAACCGCAAACAAGACAAATACGAAAAATAGCTTCACTGGCAGCCAATGGCTTAAAGTACAGAGTATGACATGGCCTACATGGTGACAGTCATTGGGTGACATTGTGACAATCATGGTGTGTTTATTAATACGTCTGTCCAGTAAACGGGTTATTGGGCCTCACTCATCAGAACTGTTTTGCAGTAAAATTATCTTTGGTGCCCATAACAACCGACCAGAGCTCGGCTTTCATTTTACGAGGCCAGAGTCAGACATGAATGAGGCCTACTTCACCTTTTCCTGCCAGTCACGTGCTACTCTCTATTGAGGGCAGTAGTTTTGTCTGTGAGTGTCCAACATGCTGGACTTTGGCAATTTCTTACAAAGAAACACCTGTTTTGTTCTGCAGTTATTGGATTTTTTTCACAAAATAACTTACTTTGAGGAAATGGTTGTGGCCTTCAAAGTAATCAGACATAATGGTGTACGACTTTTATTTTTGGGATTACTGTGAAAGGAATCCTAAGGCAATGACCAAGCTGAAATCCACGTCCAGACAATGTGTAGTGTTATAGAAAAGTTTCCCTACTTGGTCATTTTCACGCAATTTAGTCACAACTACATGCAACCTCTTCCAGCATATCCTTTACCATGTAAGTGTAGCGTTTTAACCTATTCGTTGCCGGGCCAGGGTGCAGATCCTTCTGCGTTGTAACGGGGTGGCCTGGCCCGGTTCTGTTGCCCTGAGGTGTACAGGAAGGAGGATTGGAGGGTGGCAGGGAAGCTGGAGGTAGTAGTAGGGGGTTTATGAAAGTCTATTAGGATCGTGACACCACCTGTGGTATGCGGTCAGAGATGGGGGCCACCGCTGCAGGGTCTCTCATCGGGGCAGATGTTAGGTGCAGCCGGGATGGTGTCATGGTGTCGCTCCCCACAGGTGGAGTGGGATTACCCCCAGGAGGATAATGGGGGTAGTAGTGGTCCCTGGTGGCGCCGCAGCACTGTAGCGCTGGGCGACGTCGCTGGTTAAAGGAGGGGCAGAGACAGGGGCTGCGGTTCCAGGTGTTTTTTACTCACAAGTCTTTCAGACGCTGCGCAAGGTACTGTTGTCTGCCACAATGGGCTCCAGCTGATCCCTAATCCGTGAGAGGTCAAGTCCGGTGTGTGTGTCAGCCTGTTAGCTCTTTCCTCTTTTTGTGCACTAAGTATCGGACCCCTGTGGCGTGAAACACTTGAGGGTCCAGGTGTCAGTAAAGTGTGTCCCATTCTGTATGCTGATAGCACGGTTCCGTTATATGGCCAGTCCTCAACCCCCGGATCCTATGTGCTATTTGCTGCAGACTCATGGGATGGGTCCGGTGACTTTCTGTAGCCGTTCCCCGCGACCCTTACAAAGTAAAGTATGCCTGCCCTAGGATTCTGTATCCCGACAGTGTCAGTCCTGTGGAAGCAGCTGCCCTGCTTCTCCCTAGCGACTGTGTTGAACGCCTTGGCCCACAGAGCTGTGCGCAGCTCGTCCGCTCTGCTCTGTGTCTGAAGCTGAACTTCCTGTGGTGTTGTGTGGTCTGAGCTGCTGCCCCCAGTCACTGCCACCGGCTGGTTCACTACTCTCACTAGGTCAACCTGCTCTTCCCACTGTGCTTCTAACTCCCCCTGGTGGTTGCTTCTCCCTGACCCTGAGTCCCCAGTCCAGTGGATCTGGGGAGCCCTTGGTGGGGTGGCGTCCTGTAAACCCACCGCTGTAGTGACCTCCTACTGTGATCTGACCCTGGCCCGGTCCCCATTGGGGAGGGCAACCCTGTTAGTGTATATTTGTGTATGTGTAAACCGGCCTTGACTTTTCTTGGACCTAGGATGAGTACTACACCCTAATGGGGGTGCAGTACACTGTGGCACCTGAAGCCGCAGGGGCGCCACATAAGCATCCATTTACCCTTACACAGCACACAGGGACCTGCTTTTTTCTGTACTCATGACCATACCTAACATAAATTTAAAGGTCAGAAAAAACACTGCACACTCATTTTTGATGCAAAAGTGAAGCAAAAATGTTTTTAATTTTTTTATCAATGCTTGAAGGGAGTGATATACATTGGAGGTAGAAGCCAGAACCACAACAGTGGGGTATGCGACCAAATAATTTAACGTTTCGGCCAAGGTGGCCTTGTTCACAGAGTCGCTGTCATTGGATGTTCAGTGTAGTATGCAAAAGAAGGCTTCACCATCATAGATCCCTTAGACAGACTGTATGCCAACACTTCCATATCCTGTCTCTATGTGTCACACAACGCACTTTGGCCGTACTACTGCTGGTTCCAATGGGTTCCCACCGGTAACTCGCTCCCCAGCTTGGATATGGGCCGGAGGAGCCCCCTTTTTGCCCGCAGGCGCTGGCCCTGAGGAACTGATGCCTTGGCGGTGGCGGTGGCCCTCTCACTCGGTCGGACTGTTGCCTTCAATCGGGACTTAGTTGTTTGGAAACCCAGGAGGTCCCCTTCACTGACGGATTTGGTAAATTCACGGCGACTCCAAGCCTTGCCGGTGTCCGAAAAGCCCCTGCCAATGGTGCTGGCTTCTCCTTGTGTACCGGTCCGGTACCGCCGGGCCACCGCCCGTCCACGGTCCTTACGGCAACTCCGATAGGCCACTCCTGCAGACGGTCACCGCCGTCTTCTAACCTTGCTGTCTCTGTCCGGGGCACACACCCGGACGCTGTCAGATAGTAGCCTACTACCACTTTACTCCTCACACTCTCACGTCCAAAACTAATCTGCTCACTTTTCCCGGCTCCAGGACTGTGAACTCCTCGGTGGGCGGGACAAACCACCTGGCCCACCCCCTGGTGTGAACATCAGCCCCTGGAGGAAGGCAACAAGGATTTTTGGGTCTAGCTTAGATGTGCCTATCCAGGGTGTAGGGTGTGGTGGTGTAATTACCTGTGACCCCTGGCTTGTCCAGGGCGTCACAAATGTCCATAGTGGAGTCTCCACACTCTGGCTCCTGCCAGCGAACACCACTCTCTGTGGTTGCTTCCTGCAGCCTCCAGCCCTCTCCAGTCAGGCTGCAGTATTTTCCCCAGTCCTCACCTGGACTGATTTCCAGAAGTCTCTCACCAGTCTTCACACAGACTGAGACCTCCAGCACACATCCTCCATGTGCAGCTCACTCTCAGACTTCTGTCTGTCTCTAAAACTAACAGTCTCTTAAACCGAACCGGACAAACCCACAGGTGGAGGTATGTGATTCTCCAGCCCTGTCCATTACACCGGCCATAGTTTAAAGGGAACCTAACCCTTAATTACAACCCAAGTCCTGTGGAACTACAGGTCCCACAGTCACACCTTCAGTTCAATATCGCAGGGGATCCTTCTCCACTGCGACACACAGCGACCATCCACAACATTGGTGGTCGCTACCTCACAATATCAATGGTTCACTGTAATATACTTAAAATAAAAAAATAATCTGTAACATTCTTTTTGTAAAAACCTCAATGAGGTACCACAAAAATATGTGCAATAAGAGGAAAACCAACACAGCACGCTGAAACAAAATAATCATTAAGGCATGTCCCACATGTCCCACTGCATAAGACAATTGTCCCTATATATAGTACCAACCACTCCATACTTGCCAACGGAGGTTAAGTACCCTGATTTTTCTGGTGCCCCCGTTCCATGTTGGCTAACCCTGGGAGGCCCTAAATATGAAGCAAAAATTGCTAGAGGCTAGGTATCAAGTGTTGAAATTCAATTGATAAGTAAGAGTCAATTGCAACGTCATATGTGTGCAGACCAATTGCCCAGACATAGTTAATATGCACCAAAAGAGACACAAAAGCCAATTTTTGCTTTATATTTAGGGCTTCCCAGGGCTAGCCAACGTGGAATGGGGGCACAAGTAAAATCAGGGTGCTTAATCTCTATTGGCAAGTAGGGAGAGGTTAGTACTCTATATAGGGACAATGGTCTTATGCACCAGGGCATGTGTGACATGCCTTAAAGGGGTATTCCCACCTCCAAGATCCTATCCCAATATGTAGTAGATGTGATAATAAGAATATTATCAAATACCTCCAATTAGAAATGTAGTATAGTTATTCTGATTCACTATGTCGTTTACCTCATGTTCAGGGCATTGCAGAACCTTAGCATGCATGTGCTCTTAGTAATAAGAAAGAACTTGTCTGCTAGGTTTCAACGCCACCATCACAATGAAATCCAACTGCCCAATTCTTATGTCCTGCAACATCTGCCATCATGGCGGAGTTAGTAATACATTCTTGATGCTTTGTTCCATTTTGTGTCTATAGTACAGCAATTTAATATTTAAGAAGCTAAATGAACAAAGCAATATATGCACATTTCCTACATCCCTGCTATTATCCATCAATTTGAAGTGACTGGTCTTATTTTCTTATATGTGACAATCACTGAAAAAACGTAGGACAAATGACCTCTTAGCTTCGGAGTGTAAGATGACCTGTGCTTTTTCAGCTGCTATTGTGCTGAACATGTTTATAATAGGTCACATTTCTCTGTATATGTACCATGCATTCTCAGTCACCCTGATCTATTTAATACTCAATTCTTTGATCATCTCACAACACTATTATACATACAAAGGATTAAAAATACTACACTCCCCTGTTAAAATGCCAGGTATTGGTCATGTACAAAAAATCATAACGTGAAAAATATCTTCTAAACTTTTTCCCCCTTTCATTGTCTCCTATATTCTCTACATTCCAGGTGGTTTTGTCCAATTCCTGGACAAAAAGTCTCAGTAGTTTGAAACGCGTTGACCAGTAGACCTCATGTCTACACTTTTCGTTTCCTGGTCATCACTGGATCACTGGCAGCGTGGATTTTACCTGCTTGTGCCCCTTTTATGCAGTTTTAGGTAATGTCACTGCTGTGGCAAATTGAAGCCACTTCTTGATGATCATCTTCACAGTATTTTCATGATATATCTAATGCTTTTGACATTTTTGTGTACCCTTACTCTTGACTGATAACATTCAACAAAAAGATCTCTTTGCTGTGTTGTAAGCTGTTTATGGACAGTGGCTTTTGTTCTGAAATGCAATTAAGAATAAGAGGAAAATTTTATTAGAAAAGACACATTTTTTAATGGGTTAATTAGAATCAGTGTAAATGACGGCAGCTGTGTACTGACTGCTATTGCTAACTAACATGAGTTTAAATGTGTTTGGCATATTCTGATCACAACTACATCCCCAAATATAAAAGGGTGTTCACACTTATGGTAACACATTAGTAAATAAGAAGGAAAGAATTAGTATCCTGTATATTTTGACTTTTCGATCCAAGGCAAAATTTGTCTAAAAAAAATTGCTTCAAAAACTGATACAAACTGTGAATTAAACTTCCTACACACTAATAGAGTAGAAAATGTAGACTCTTTCAGTCTATTATGATTTTGTTAGCTTTTTTGCCTGACAACTATTCATACCAACCTTCCCGTTACCCATCCACACTTAGATTAGCAATGCGCTAAAGTCCCCTTAAGGCCGCTTTACACACTGCGATATCGGTACCGATATCGCCAGCGTGCGTACCCGCCCCCATCGGTTGTGCGACACGGGCCAATCGCTGCCCGTGTTGCACAACATCGCCCGGACACGTCACACAGACTTACCTTCCGGCGAACTGCCTCCTTTCTAAGGGGGCGGTTCGTTCAGCGTCACAGCGACGTCACAGCAGCGTCACTGAACCGCCGCCCAATAGAAGCGGAGGGGCGGAGATGAGCGGGACGTAACATCCCGCCCACCTCCTTCCTCCCGCATTGTGGCCGGGACGCAGGTAAGGAGAGCTTCCTCGTTCCTGCGGTGTCACACGGAGCGATGTGTGCTGCCGCAGGAATGAGAAACAAATTCGTTACTGCTGCAGTAACGATATTTGAGAATGGACCCCCATGTCACCGATGAGCGATTTTGCACGTTTTTGTGACAATGCAAAATCGCTCATAGGTGTTACACGCAACGGCATCGTTAAAGCGACCTTATGTACGTCACAAAATCCGTGACCCCAACGAGATCACTTGAGCGATGTCGTACCGTGTAAAGCCCCCTTTACACATTAGACTAAAGTCAGCCAAACTGCCAATAAAAATAAATAAATAAATAAAGGAAACCTGTCACATCAAAAAACGCTATTAACCTTTAGATATGAGGTTTACTAGTCATCTAGTGATATCAAACCGACAGCAAGCAAACTAAGTGATACATTAATGGAATTAGGGTCTCTTTCCCTAATTCATGTTGCACTTAGATTAAGTAGCAAAAAACTGCTGATAGATTGCCTTTATGAATATTTTCCCATTAAATACATTTATCACTTATCAAAAGATAGGTGATAAATATACAGTCAATAGGCATTTGGATCCCTTTTGATCCAGAAAACTGGACTCCCAAAGTCCCCTGTGTAAATAGAGGAGCTGTACAAATTTGTAACTACTTTTCCATTCACTTCTATGGGACTGATGTAGGCAGCTGGAGTCAAGGAGATATCTATATACATGTACTTCACCTTAGGATAGACTATATTTGGCGATACCATGCTGGATGTATGCGAGTTGCATTCTTGTTGCTGTCAGGAGCTAAAAAGTAAACACAGCTTTATTTGACTCTGCTCCTAATTTGTTAAGTAAAGTTGTGCTTTCAATTTAGATAGCTGTCTGGCACGTAAAAGCATTATGACTAGGGATGATCGAATACTTCAATTATTCGGCTTCACGAATATTTTCCGAATACCTCGCCGCTATTTGACTATTCGCGAATATTCGATGTGCAATGTAAGTCTATGGGAAACCCGAATAACAACTATTCAGTACTATTCGGGCTTCCCATAGACTTACATTGCACATCGAATAGCGGCGAGGTATTCGGAAAATATTCGTGAAGCCTAATATTTGAGGTATTCGATCATCCCTAATTACGACCCTTGGAGCACTGCTTCACTTTCATCTACTAAGACAAAATATTACGAGTTGTAAATAAAAGGATGAGAATTGTGATTGTCCTGAAAATTGTAAAATACAAAACTGTTCCCCTATGTCATTGGCTTATATTATATATTGATTGTCCTGCTTAAAGGGAACCTGTCAGTTGATTCATGCTGCTCAAACCATGGGCAGCATGAATCAGAAGCTGGTTGTAAGATTGCAGCCAAGTATGTTTTTCATTGAAACACTCTGGCATTTCAGAGAAAACAGTTTGGGGAGCCCAGTGCAGCGCTGCCCCTGGCCAGCTTCTCTCCATGCTGTTCTAGTTGATTGACAGGTGTCACCCTTTGTACACACATGGGAGAGTTTAGAGTGGGACAGTTAAAATCTGGGGACGGCACCAGCCTAGTCATGTCAATTCCTATGATTGGCTCTCCAAAGTACGTTATGCAATCCTATGTTATGCGATTGTGCATCCAGGCTCTGACCATGGGCTGCACAATCCACGGGCAGCATCAGTATAGAGATAGGTTCCCTTTTAAAGGGGTTGTGCAAGGCTGTGCTACTGATAACCTATTATTGGGATAGTTCATTACTATTAGCCTGGTGCAGGTCCCACACCTGGCAGCCATTCTCGGCAGCTCTTATAAAATTACCAGAAATTAATTACCTTTTGTAGGGTACTTCATCAATATCTACCGTGTTTTTCCAAAAATAAGCCCTAGCAGGAGTTTTCTGCATTTTCAGGCTTAAATATAAGTCCTGCCCCAAAAATAAGCCCTAGTCGCGGTTCAATAATGAAGTGTCTATGCAGCTAAAAAAGTTAAAGATACTGCAGGACACTTCATTATAGAAAGCAGACCCCCCAAAAGAGAGAAGACTGAAGACCCCACAATCATACTCACCAGACGCCAAATGGGAGGACTTGCAGTGGAACGCACCCCCACACACATCAGATTCCACACCCAAACAAATCAGATTGCGCATACACACATCAGAACACACAGCCACACACATCAGATTGCGCACAAGCACTCACCACATCTATAGATACCGATTACTACTGGCTGTCAGGGGAACCTGTGACACAGTGTTGTAGAGCACAAGCACCTGTGGTGGAATGTATTTAGGACTACAGGTCCTCGCTCTCCAAAGCACTGCACCCCATGTTCCCCTGCCGGCCGGAAGCAATCGGTATAGACAGATCTGGTGAGTGAGTGTGTGTGTGTGTGTGTGTGCGATCTGATGTGTGTGAGTATTTTGGCCAAAAGCAGGGGAGGACCCTGTGGAGCATACCTGCTAGGAGCACCTGCCGAACATCGCAGGAGGACCTGGGAGCAATGCAGATGCCCGGGGTCTGGTAAGTATGACTCTCCTGGGAAAGGGGGGTCTGCTTTTTTGGGGGGTAAACTTACCCCCAACTGTGCTTTTCCAAGAATAAGCCCTACACCAAAAATAAGCCCTAGCGCATTTTTCGGGGCAAAAAAAATATATAAGACAGTGTCTTGGTTTCGGAGAAACACAGTAAAGAGTTGAGAACCGTCTAGTTATGGTGGATTCAAAGTGATAAACCAATGTGTAGTTTTGTTATGTAATCGGAAAGACTACTGCTTAATATCCGCCATATTCATTGTGCAGTTACGCTATTTCCAAAGCACTTATTTCAAGATTAGGAATCATCTTGAAAATCCCTTCTATCGACGGAAGCCATGAAGTAGTGCAGCCTGTCAGGTCTGTTATACTGTATACAGCCCACAGAAATAAGTGGTGAAGGTGTGTCTCACATTTTGCATAGGAATCAAGTTATAATATAGCATTTCAAGGTGAATGGTATAAGGATTTTATTAACATTTTTGAAGCAATAGATCTTCTGAATAGGACGTAACTCACATTTGTTGATTCTCTCCCTTAAATTAAGTTCTAGACAACAAAAGTCAGAGCCGTTTCTGCAGCTTGAGCTCTTTCAGTAGCAAAACATAACACAACCTGGCGGAAACTCCATCTGGAAAAGACCACACCAGTGAAACATCAAAAACATAAATTCCACTTAATGTAATCCATTAAATTATTACATAAATCGGGTAAAACATACTGTATATCAGTTTTGTATAATAATTGCTTTACTCAGTGGAATAAATTAAGCTGAAGGTTACCTAATAATAAATAATGGCGGATTAAAATTATACTTTTTGATTTAAGGACAAAATTTCTACTCATTAATAAATATAAACAATGCTTAATAATAAATACATTAATATTTTAAGAGAATATGCCAGCACGATTTTGCAATGTGAAGTAAAGACGTGGTTGTAATGACGCTGAAGTACTGAATAAATGTCTACTATTGTAAAGAAATCTTCTTTAATCACCTTTTGACGTTTTCAGTTAATGAGATTTCAGTGCACAGGGGTTGTACTGAGTGTTCTCCTCCCTGTCTGTGATTCCTCAGCCCCTCCACCTGCCCTGTTCTGTAAATGACAGGTCACTGCTGAGATATCAAACAGAGGAGGCAGGTCATTCACAGCCCAGAGGCAGGTGGAGGGGTCAGGGAATTACAAGCCAAAGGCAGGTGGAAGGGCCGGGGAATCACAGACAGGGAGGAGAAGATCCATTATACAGTCCGGCCTCCTGTGCACCAAAAACTAATTAGCACAAAACTTCAAATGATGATTAAAGAGGAAGCACAAGCTGCATTTCTTCATCAAAAGTATAAATTGAATCAGTATTACAGCGTCATTAAAGCCGTGTCTTTACTCCACATTAGTGATGGGCGCATAGTAACTATTCGTGTTTGGAAAATTCGTAACAAATCCCAAAGTAGAATTCCGGTATTCATCACGAATAACGAACCTAATGCAAGTCAATGGGGAAACAGAGCATTTTTCTTGTCCTGACGAATACTGGAATAGTACTGGGTATTCGGTAAGCATTATCCGAACACAAATAGTTACTATTCGCCAATCACTACTCTACATTACAAAACCATGCTGACAGCTTCTGTTTAACTGAATGTATTAATACCATGAATAATATTATATTGTAATACTTACTTGCAGTCAAAACAATGTGATAATGTAACTAAATCCCTAACCAATTAATTTTAATGGAATTTTATACACAAGAGGTAGACACAGGATGAAGGTCAGTTTTATGTCACAGTAATAAATTTGCAAGATGCTGATCGAGTGGTTCCTCCTTAGGCCTCCGGCACACATCCGTGCCTCCGGTACGTGTTTGGTACGTTTTTGCACGTACCGGCAGCACGGAGACACGTACACCAATGCTACCCTATGGTAGCAGGCACACACACGTAAAACCACACGGAACGTGTGTCCGTGTCGTTTGTACGTGTGTGCGTTTTCCAACACGCTCGACTTATCCATTTTTCGCCGGCATCACGCAGGCACGGATTCGTAGCATGTCCGTGTGCTACATGTACCGTCCATGTGCGTTTTTCAGTGAGCGATGTCGGTCAATCTATTTTTTATGTGGTTGTCAGTCAATAGTTAAAGAGGAAGGGCACTACCCGTGGGATCTCCTGGTATACAAAGAACTAAACCATGAAATAAGAGAAAGAATATACCAATACGGGATCACCACAAGGTTAGGGTACATATGAAAAATTCACTTTATTATACAAAAAACCACAGGAAAACACATGCCCTCAGCAGAGGTATAGTACACACGATAAATAATAAAAACACTTAAAAAAAGCCTATGGCATGTAAAAAACCTGTCCCATTGGGAAACAATACATACAATAAATGCCAAGTATATCAATACAATTTTAGATATCAAGACAATCTCTCCTCATGCACCATACAGATGTTAAATTACATTGCTGTTTCACTGTCCAGAAGACAGAGGAACGAGGTACTGTGTTAGCACCAAATAAACAAGATTGAGGTCTAAGATCACAGACCATTAATTGGCTACAAGACTCTGTTTAAAGAGAAAAGACATATAACGCTGAATAGCCAATAGAGTAGTCCTGCACCAAATCTAATACCAAATATGTATACCCTCAGTCTATACTCACTAACAGCATAATACCAGCAGATAGAAAACACCATGCAAAGTCAGGGTAACATGAGGAGAGGGTTTCCCAAGGGATAACCCCACGCGTATCGCCGCCTCCAAGGGTGGCTTCCTCAGGGGAAGAAAGAAAGCCATTTCTTCCCCTGAGGAAGCCACCCTTGGAGGCGGCGATACGCGTGGGGTTATCCCTTGGGAAACCCTCTCCTCATGTTACCCTGACTTTGCATGGTGTTTTCTATCTGCTGGTATTATGCTGTTAGTGAGTATAGACTGAGGGTATACATATTTGGTATTAGATTTGGTGCAGGACTACTCTATTGGCTATTCAGCGTTATATGTCTTTTCTCTTTAAACAGAGTCTTGTAGCCAATTAATGGTCTGTGATCTTAGACCTCAATCTTGTTTATTTGGTGCTAACACAGTACCTCGTTCCTCTGTCTTCTGGACAGTGAAACAGCAATGTAATTTAACATCTGTATGGTGCATGAGGAGAGATTGTCTTGATATCTAAAATTGTATTGATATACTTGGCATTTATTGTATGTATTGTTTCCCAATGGGACAGGTTTTTTACATGCCATAGGCTTTTTTTAAGTGTTTTTATTATTTATCGTGTGTACTATACCTCTGCTGAGGGCATGTGTTTTCATGTGGTTTTTTGTATAATAAAGTGAATTTTTCATATGTACCCTAACCTTGTGGTGATCCCGTATTGGTATATTCTTTCTCTTATTTCGTGGTTGTCAGTCAATATACCTTTGTCGGTCGGTCTGTATCTCCCCCTGTCTCATACTTACCGATCCCCGATCACCAGCGTGATGAAGAACTGCTGTGCAAAAGCTACGGCGGCTTTAACTATTTTGAAAATGCCGGTCGCTCATTATTCAATCTACTATTCCCTGTGTCCCCCGCCCACCGGCGCCTATGATTGGTTGCAGTCAGACACGCCCCCATGCTGAGTGACAGCTGTCTCACTGCAAGCAATCACAGCAGCCAGTGGGCGTGTCTATATTGTGCAGTAAAATAAATAAATAAATTATTTTAAAAAACGGCGTAGGTTCCCCCCCATTTTTGATTCCAGCCATGGTAAAGTCTCACGGCTGAAGGCTGTTATTCTCAGGATGGGGAGCCCCACGTTATGGGGAGCCCACCACCCTAACAATATCAGCCAGCAGCCGCCCTGAAAAGCCGCATCCATTAGATGCGACAGTTCCAGGATTCTACCCGACTCTTCCCGAATTGCCCTGGTGTGGTGGCAATTGGGGTAATAAGGAGTTAATAACAGCAGCCCATAGCTGCCACTAAGTCCAAGGTTAATCATGGCAGCCGTCTCCCCAAGAAAACTTCCATGTTTAACCTGTTATAAAAAGTAAATAAGCACACACATTCAAAAAATCCTTTATTTAGAATAATTAAAACAAACAAACACCCTCGTTCACCAATATAATAAAACCAAAAAACCCATCCAGGTCCGCCGTAATCCGTGGATGTACCACGACGCTCTCAGCTTACACAATAACCACTCTCTGTCACCTCCAAGCAGCAACTGAAGTGAGCCACGCGATCACCGATGACGTCAGTCAGGTTACTCGCAGTCACCACTAGATCCTCCAACTGTGACAGCAAGTTGCAAAGTGACTGAAGTGAGCTGCGCGATCAGTGATGAAGTCACAGGTGAGTAGTGGTGTCGGGTGGGTGGCTCCAGCTAGCCGCGGGTAACCTGAGTGATGGCAGCGCTAATGTCGCCGCTAAGTTAAGTTACTCTGGGGATTAGCGGTCACCGGTGATTCCATCACGGGTGTCCACTAATCAGGATGCCACACACAGACAGAGCCGTGGTATGACAATGAAGTCGGGTGAGGTTCACCCGAGTTCATTCTCATCACTCGTCTCTGTCTGAGTCAGCTGTCAGCGGGTATGTAGCAACAACATTTTACAACACACACAGATCAACACATATGGACACCACACGGACATTACACGTACACATACACGGACATTCCACACGCACACATGGCAAGCATACGCCATCACACGGATGTCACACGTACCGGAGAAACGCCCACAAAAAAACGGAACACGGACCCAAAAAACAGAACGTGAGACACGTACGTTTTTTATGCGGAAGTGTGTCGGAGGCCTTAAACAAACAACCGCACTGCAAAGTTTGTTTTTAGGGGAGTCTATCAATAGATTTTTGCTATATGATTTGTTATCTAATTTGACAGCAGCATAAGTAGAGACAGAGAACCTGATTTCAGTAATGTACAATTTAATCTACTGGGTGCAGCAGTTATGCTAAATTCACAGTTTTCTCGGTTGCAGAATTAGCAGAGAGCACAATGTTGGACCCCCTTCACATGTGAGTGATTCCGGAACATATGATGGAAACGGACATACAGTACGCAGACTTATTAAAATTAATGGGTCTGCGCACACATCAGTGTTTTCACAAGGATCGTGTGTCCGTATCTAACACACGCGTATCCGTGTGTTCTGCACAGAGCCAAGTCCATTTTACTCCAGCAGCACTGTGGTGTGATCCGTGTGACACTTACTGGAGAAAATGTGTCTCTGAAGTAAAATGATTTTCTATACTCACCTGTCTCCAGCACTGCTATCTTCTGCACTGTTGTCACTTGCTTCTGGACCCACTCATTATGCTCATTGTATATTCACTGCACCGCGTGCCCGGAGGCAGCAGTGCCGAAGACAGCAGCACCATGGACAGCAGTGCCGGGGATAGGTGAGCAAAAAGTTCTTGATCTCCATGTGCGATCACGGACAGCATACAGAGAACACATATGCCAAAATCACGACACACTGAGGGCCATAAACATCTTCAACACATCCATGAAAAACGTGTGTTTTTCACTGACAAGTGAAAGTGGCCTTGAGCTGAGTATAAGGGCTAGCACACACAACAAGAAAAATGGAGCTAGTGGAATGCGATAAAAAATCATATTCCACCCGCACCCATGTTACTCTATTGGGTTGCTCGCATGAGTGATTTTTTTTTTCAGCCCTAATCGGACTGAGACAACAATTGAAGCATGCTGTGGTTGCAATCCGATTAATTTTTACTCCCACCTATACAAATCTATGGGTGCAAGAGAAACATTGTACTGCACTCGCATTACACCAGTGTAACGCGAGTGCAGTGCGAGGAGATGGGGAGATAAATCCCTCCCCTCTGCAGCTCCCGCCCTGTCCTCCGCGGCTGTGCTGTGATCACAGGATCATAGCACAGTGGCATGACACTCGGCTTACACTCCAGCAGAGCGGGAGCTGAGTGTCGTGCAATTCACTCGCATTAATGACCATGTGGCCTCAGCCTAAAGCGGGCTTTACACACTGCGATATCGGTCCCAATATCGCTAGTGTGGGTACCCGCCCCATCTGTTGCGCGACACGGGCAAATCGCTGCCCGTGGCGCACAACATCGCCCAGACCCGTGACACATACTTACCTGCCCGGCGATGTCGCTGTGACCGGCAAACCACCTCCTTTCTAAGGGGGCGGTCCGTGCGGCGTCACAGCGACGTCACTGAGCGGCCGCCCAATAGAAACGGAGGGGCGGAGATGAGCGGGACGTAACATCCCGCCCACCTCCTTCCTTCTGCATTGGGGCCGGGAAGCAGGTAAGGAGAGCTTCCTCGTTCCTGCGGCGTCACACAGAGCGATGTGTGCTGCCGCAGGAACGAGGAACAACCTTATTACTGCTGCAGTAATGATTTTTGAGAATGGACCCCCATGTCACCGATGAGCGATTTTGCACGTTTTTGCAACGATGCAAAATCGCTCATCGGTGTCACACGCAAAGGCATCGCTAATGCGGCCGGATGTGCGTCACCAAATCCGTGACCCCAACGACTTCACATTAGCGATGTCGTAGAGTGTAAAGCCCCCTTTACTCCGACAATACAGCTTTCTGTGTAAAATGAATATTGACTAAGAGCTGCTAATCAGTGCCTGGGTGGGATTGGACTACAATGATGAAGGTAGCTTGTTCTGTAGTAATAATCTCCTGCCCATAAAACATTGATTGTACTGAAACATCAAAACACAGCCTAGTAAGTAACATATCACTGGAATCATGGTCTCTTCACCTCTATCACAGTGGTCTCAGATTACATAGTAAACACCTGGTAATACATTTCCATTAATTAGAAGAACTTTTCCACAGTTGCAGATCTGTACCATAGTTCAGATCCCATATACTGTAGTGCACTACAGCTTGGTGACTGTGGTGGATTCTTGATGGCGCTAATTTCTTGAACATTCTCAATAAATAGTTTGGGCAGACTTTAAAATCCAATACTTATATCACTCTCTCTTTGGTCATAGTTAGCTCCACAGTGACTTCTGGTCTATGTAACTTCACGCAGACCTTTTGACTACAGATCAATGAAACTAATGAATTCAAGATACAGAGCCCCTCTATTGTCCGATTTTTTTTTCTGGTCCAGTAGCTTATTTGGTACATCTGGTGATTAGTATATCCCATGACGTTGCGCTGTCGCATCTCATGACATTGCACAAGGCCTTATAAGAGATGGTGTTATAATTTGGCCTTCACAGCAACATAATGACTTCATAGGGCCTGCCAGCACCACAAGCTCGAAAGATGCCATTGAAAGCCAGACTGGACCAAAAAAGCCATCCAGACCAGAGCGGTGAGAGCCAGGTGAGTATCATTTTTATATATATTATTTTATCAAGCAGCATTTTTATTATGCTCTTAGTTCTGGAGACACCTCAGAGCATAATATACTGCCCCGCGCTCGGCTGCAGCCGAGCCGCTCGGATCCGGGCTCGTTGGTGGGTGGCTCGAGCGCCTCCGGACCCGGGGTCACTTCGCTCTCTGAAAGGGGTGCTAGCACTTTTGGAGGGGGGTAGGTAGGTGCACGGCCGCAGCTGTGTTTGAGTTTGTGATGCCACCCACGGGTTGTGGTGAAGTTGGACACCACCGATGCAATTACTGGGCACCCGGGGGAGATGGTAGTGCAGCAAGATGTTAACCCCTCCGTGGGTAGGGATGATGGCCCCGGGACCCGTTGGGGTTAGCTGGGCGGTGCAGGACGGTGCGCGGCCGGATGGCACTGTTGTACTCACAGTTATTGACACACACAAGTCTCTGGTAAACCAAGTTGATGGTGGTCGGTGCCCGCAGCCGGCTGCGTCTGGTCCCCCACCTGGTTTGGTGGTCTTGGCCTTTCTCCTGCACCGTGTTGTGTACTTGGGCTGCCTGCGCTTCAGCGTCAGGAGTCTGCTCCCTGGCCTGGTAAATATCAGGAGAGCCTTTTTGCCCGCAGACGCTGGCCCGTGGGATCTCTCTGCCTGTGCTGTGGCTTTCTATCCTCCTCGGTGGGCTGTTGTCTTTAGTCGGGACTTGGGGGGGAAAGGACCTATAGTCCAGACCGCAATCAGTTAATTAACTCAGTCCAATGGGTTCTGGACCTCGTTTCAGGGTCTGAGTACCCCCCTTTGTGCTCCGGTTTCCGAGTCGGTTCCCCGGGTCGGTACCGGCGGGCCACTACCCTGTCCCGGTCCACCACGGTTCCACCGAGCCGTCTTCCCAGCTCCTGCAGGCTAAGGCCACCGTTTGCCTCCTAGCCAAGGTACCAGGGCTCCAACCCCGCCACCCGTCAGACTCCTTCACTCCTCTCTACTCAACTCTCCAACTACTGACTAACAACTGACTCACGTTTTCCCGCCTCAGGCTCTCTGAACTCCTTGGTGGGCGTGACCAACTGCCTGGCTCCGCCCCCTGGTGTGTCCATCAAGTCCTGAGGGGGGTGACTAGGGTTTAAAGTTTGGCTGATGACACCTTATTGGCGGACAGGTGTAATGCGGGGGTCTACCTGTGACTACCTGGCTAGTCCAGGGCATCACACTAATAGTGTGCAATTTACATCAAATTGAATTTCCTAAATGAATTTGAGTGAATCTGCAAATCTCTCATCTTTACTTTTAACACCTTAAAGGGAACTTGACAGAAACTGCTGTTTCTTAAAATGGTTCACAAAGAATGTGGTCAAATAGCCCCCAT
This sequence comes from Anomaloglossus baeobatrachus, assembly GCF_048569485.1. Classification (NCBI taxonomy): domain Eukaryota; kingdom Metazoa; phylum Chordata; class Amphibia; order Anura; family Aromobatidae; genus Anomaloglossus; species Anomaloglossus baeobatrachus. The sequence continues at coordinate 676,238,924 of NC_134354.1, forward strand.
TACATAATTCAAACTGCAGCCTGTACTAGTCTCATGTCAGAATGGACTGTAGTCTGAAGAAACACTGTATCTCAACTGACAGAGGAGCTGTGTTGTAAGAACACATACTGAGGAGCTCTAGAAGAAAGGCTGTGGAATTAGAAGAAATAAATCTTCTCCTTGGCTGACTTCACACAGAGGACTGAACTGAGAAAAAAATACTTTGTGCTCAGCCAACCGAGGATATTTTTTCTCGTGTCACAGCCCTCCTATGGCGGAGTGTGTCGGATAGTGTTTTGGGCCTTCTCAGGCACCAGGATATTAGTGTAATTGTTGTCATTGAACCCTCTAGCTATTGTCCTGCTAAAGATTTTAGAACTATTGTCTGGACTCCAAACACAGGGTTTTTGCAAATTATGGTGGCAATTTTTAAATTCTGTAGCCGATTGTGTGCATTATCGTACATACCTCTCCCAATGCTACATTAGATCATTGCCTATGATATTCTTTTATTAGTTTTTTTTCTGTTTTGTTCTGTTTTTTTTGTTTTGTTTTTTTATATACAGTAGAAGTTACAGGCTGAATGAGGTACTTAGTGTAATTATTACAATATTTAAATCATGGAAATCTGGAATACATGCAAACATCTTATAAGGAGAAATATTGGGAAACAGATTACATTGAAAAAAAAACACAGCATAAGAAGTAATAGGTAAAAATGGGCAAAGGAAAACCCCAGTTACACACTGTCGGGCATAGCATGAAATGTTCCTTACAAAGAAAAAAAAGAATGTTAGCATTGTAGCAGAGAAACAAATTTACTTGTACATATTTTTTTTTTGTTTGTTTCAACTCGTTTATTATTAGGATGCCAAACTAAGACCAGGTTTTGCTGCAGAAATTTCTTGAGAAATGTTTGTAACCTTTCTGCAGACATTTCCCAGCAAAATGTATGGGAAAAAAATAGCTGTGCGCACACTGCGTTTTTTTCTCAAGAACATTCTTTGTGCAGAATTTCTTGAGAAAATGTGCATGTCACTTCTTTTCCGCAGGTACCTGCGGTATTTCACTCCATTCACTGTAATGTAATCGCAAAATACCGCGGGTATACCGCAGGTAGCAAATGATGTGCGGTATACCCTCGGTCTAGCCGTGGTTTACCTGCGGTAATGTTCATCACTACCCTGCATTTTGCACACACAGATACATACATATATGATACACTGACACATAATCTACAGCAAAAAAAAAAAAAAAAGCGTGAGCTCCGCTATATTTTTACCGCCCGACCAAGGTAAACACACAGCGGCGGGCTGGTATTCACCGGTTGGGGAGGGCGAGGGCCATGGTTATTACCCCGCTCCTCCCACAGCCAAGAATATCAGCCAGTGCTGCCCTGAGACTGTTGCATCCATCAGATCTGACAGTCCCAGCGCGTCACCAGCCCTTCCCGATTGCCGTGATGCGGTGGCAACGGAATAAGGAATGAGTTAACGGTAGCCCATAGCTGCCGCTAAGTCCACAATTAGTAATGGCAACGTCTATGACACCCCATCACTAATCTATCAGTGATAGTAAATAAACACACATACCGAAAAGCCTTTATTTGAAATAAAACACAGCCCCCTCTTTCACCCCTTTATTAACCCTCCCAAACATCCAGGTCCGACGTAGTCCAAAACAGATGGTCCGGCGAAGCTTGCATCCAGTGACGTCTGAGACAGAGTGCTCAATGCAGCTCCATGTACGAGGCTGCACGGGTAACTCCAGGACATTTCCCACACAGATCACATTACCGCTCGCGAGAACTTGTGTGCCCTTAAACGACCTCATCAGCAGTAATAGCATGACGTCACCGGCCGGCAGTGACCCTGTGAAATCTCAGATCCGAGGTCCCACAGTGTCACTGCTCTATCACAAATACTGTGGACGGGGAATCACATACATCACAAATAAAAGCCTATAATCCATTCATCCATTATCTATATATCTATTTATCTATCAATTTATCTATCTATCCATTATCTATCTATCTATCTATCTATCTATCCATTATCTATCTATCTATCTATCTATCCATTATCTATCTATCGATCCATTTATCTATCTATCCATTATCTATCTATCTATCCCTCTATCTATCTATTTATCTATCTATCCATTTATCTATCTATCCATTATCTATCTATCCATTTATCTATCTATCCATGTATCTATCTATCCATTATCCATCTATCCATTTATCTATCTATTATCTATCTATCCATTTATCTATCCATTTATCTATGTATCCATTATCTATCTATCCATTTATCTATCTATCCATTATCTATCTATCCATTTATCTATCTATCTATTTATCTATCTATCCATTATTTATCTTTCTATCCATTATCTATCTATCTATCCATTTATCTATCTATCCATTTATCTATCTATCTATCTATCTAATCTATTATCTATCTATCTACAGCATAAAAAAACCTCAGGGACCAACCGCGGCAAAAACGCACCAAAAATGCACCAAAACCAGGGCAAAATGGCATGCGTTTGTCCCACGCTTGTGGTGCGTTTTTTTTACCGCAGATGCGGTAATCTTCAACTCCCAGAAGTTTCTCAAGAAATTTTCTTGAGAAAAATCACTTTTCTAGTGTGCACATAGCCTAAGGGGTACTTTGCACACTACGACATCGCAGGTGCGATGTCGGTGGGGTCATGTCGAAAGTGACACACTTCCGGCGTCGCTCTCGACATCGTAGTGTGTAAAGCCTAGATGATACGTTTAATGAGCGCAAAAGCGTCATAATCGTATCATCGGTGTAGCGTCGTCGAAAACCATAATTACCTTGCTGCGACGGTCCGATGTTGTTCCTCGTTCCTGCGGCAGCACACATCGCTGTGTGTGAAGTCGCAGGAGCGAGGAATGTCTCCTACCTCCTTCACCGCGGCTCCTGTTGGCTATGCGGAAGGAAGGAGGTGGGCAGGATATTTACGTCCCGTTCATCTCCGCTGCTCCACTTCTATTAGCCGCCTGCCATGTGACGTCGCTATGATGCCGCACAACCCGCCCCCTTAATAAGGAGGCGGGTCGCCGACCAGAGCGACGTCGCAGGGCAAGGTGAGTGCATGTGAAGCTGGCGTAGCTATCACCACATATCGCAGCTGCGACAGGGGCGGGGACTATCGCACTCGGCATCGCAGCATCGGCTTGCGATGTCGTAGTGTGCAAAGCCCGCCTAAGGCTGGATTCACACAATCATATGGCATCCGATGCGAGAGCATCGGATGCGATATGATAATGACCCTCAGCTCCCGCTCTGCTGCCAGCATGAGCTGAGTGTCATGCAACTGTGATCAAAGCCTGCGATCGTATCACAGCTGTGAAGGAGAGGGAGGGGTTAATCTCCCCTTTTCCTCCATTGTCACCTGATGCGATTCTTGCACTGCACTTCGGTGTCATCCAAGTGCAGTCCGATGTTTCTCTCGCACCCATAGACTTGTATGGGTGTGAGTGACACGTCTCTTGCTGACAATCACAGCATGCTGCGACTTTTCGCTCATCCAGAATCTGGATGAGAAAAAAGCTGACCATCTGCTCTCCTTCATTGAGTAACATTGGTCCAAATGCAATGCGAGATTTTCTCGTATTGCACTCGTCCGAGTCATACGCTCATGTGAGGGTACCCTAACATATATACAATGTGAAATCATAGGTTACATAGTGAAAGTAAAAAAAGAAAAGAAAATCATGCACATTTGAAAAGATGTCGTTGAGCATGAATCTATTGATTTAAGACGTTACTGCACATTTAACAGCTTTATGCCGCTTTGACATTTAACAAATATCAATTATGAGGTCATGGACCAACACCTATCACACAGTGACAGTTTACACAAATCCTTCTCTCCTAAAACCTATTTATGTTTTTGTTACAAGACATAAAAGCTAAACAGCCAATCTAAAATACTAATCTCTGTGAACTGATGTTTCCGTAAAGAAATAAGGAATTACAGTAAATGAAAGATAAAAATGCTAATATAATTTCACAAATGGCCATGTAAAGATAAATTCTTATAAACAATCTATAAATCTAAATGTTTTTATGTGCTACCTTTTTATTTTCCAGTAGCTGATCTATAAAGAATATCTACGTTGCAAAGCTTTACAATGTCTGCAAAGTGAACACAATCTTTTTTTTTACAATGAAGAAAGAGAGAAAAGAGGAAACATTAAACCATACAAGTAAGTCTCCCACCTGTTTATCTGATCAACCCATACAATGGTGAGCCTCAACCGACAGGAAATGTTAGGTAGTACAAATGGTATGGGATAAAAGAAAATTAAATGCCAATTCCATAAATACAGAGGGACCACTGTGGAGGTAACTGGATGAAATTCTTTAAGACTAAGTGATAATAGTTCTAAAAAAAAAGATAAGAAAATACATTTTGAAATAATAGCTTGGCAAAAGACATAGAAAGTAAATCCATATGCGTATGCCTAAATGATGTTTCGCCTACTATACATAAATTAATAAATGACTGGTGCTTATGAAGGGAGGTTCAGGTGTCTGAAAGGCAGGATCAGCAACTCTTCGCCAAAGAGAGTCAATGTCTGGGGATCACTTTGGGCGCGGTGTGCGATACTTATGGTTCTTTTATGTTCAGGGTGGTGTACATCACCCTGCAGCCAGTCACCATCGTAGATGCTGTACTGAAACACATGACACTGGGATTCTCTGGGCAAACGCAATTATAACTTTTATTTTCTCTTCAGCTATAGCAACAAATATGTCCTACCTTTCTACGGTTCTGCTACTACTACTTCCTGAAGTACACTTTCTCAGCCTATCACTACTTTCCTGGACTTCGTGTCAACAAGCTGTGAAGTCTGTGTCTCCATTCCCACTCTCTTCTTAGCACCTCTATTCGCTGCCCCAATGGCTGTCCAGTCACTTCACTTTCCTAAGCCCGTCCGGGGTGAGCCATAGGCTCCGAACCTTCCGAGGATACGCCTCCCTTATTCAAACCCTTCTGCAGAACTAGCACCTCACAAGGCTCATCTCTCCAACCAAACCTTGGCCATCTGTCATTCCTCCCCTCTTGACTCTAAGCTTCCTCCGAACAAGGAAGTGCCTACCCCCGCTATGCACACTAAAACCTTCATATCATTCTAACACTTATCCAGCTAACATATTTGACTATATATTAATACATTAAAAGCACATAAAATATCACATAACAATATACTTTGTCTTACCAGGCCTCAAAGCTGGGTGGCACTGGCCGCTGTGCGGTCTCAGTTCTGCTACATCACAACACCGCATCTATCATGTACAATGCACTCATTCAAAATGCTTCTTTAGGAACAGAGGGAATAACATACTATGAAAGGGGTGAGTGTAAACACGACCACCTCCTTGACTTGCTTAATATTTTTTTATATTTTTTTTGTTTCAGAACTCATGATAATAGTAAAATCTTTATGACTAAAATAGTGCTGAAGAACCATCTAAGGATTGTTTCTCATCCTTAAATCCCTCACTGAGATACGGTAAGTGCCCGGTTGCATCCACAATATAAGCTCTAGGTAAACTGCATAAGATGTCACACTGAGGCATAGTGTGGAGAGGAGGCATAGGTCAGTAAAGCAAAGGGTGAATACTGGAAATACCGAGTTAGCAGAAATACTGGCCACACATAAGAAATGTAGTGAGGAGACACAGAGAAAATTCTATAACAGGGAATGTGTAAAATCCTAAGAAAGACACTGGTAGAACATATGGATTTAGCAAAGTTTGCCATAGAGACAGGCGCAAATCACTTACGCAAGTTAGTGACATTCCCTGAGATTACAGACAATGTTTCTTTAATGATCTCATTGGGCTGCACCGATTGCTGTTGACACTGGATATAGCTGAAAACCAAGTTGGAGAGTCTACCACCATTGACCAGAACCATGGTGTTCAAGTAACCTAGCAGACTGCAGGCTGCAGTTCATTAATTATAATTATGTATATTATACTAATTATATATAAATAAATATAAAATAATAACAGGATAAATTGTTTGAAAAGTAAGAGGTGATTTTTTTATATAAAAAAAAAATTTCATCACGTAGTTTTTTCACAAACACTGAGTCCATATGCGTCAAAAGAATAGAATTCCATAGCATTCTAAAAGGAACTGTGGCGCCCCTGACCTAGTCAGGCACCACTGAGTACTGCACCCATGCTGGGGACAGTACAAACAGGTAATCCAGAAGGCTGACCGAGGTGTGACTACACAGGCGCATAGTGATCAGGTCTCACACATGTACCTTTGAGAGGACCCCTGGGGATCCCAGGAGGGGGCAAAGCCTTCACCTCCACTGGAATAGTGGAGGGGGCCAAAAGCCTCCATCTCCTCTCAAGGGGTGTGGTAAGAGAGCCTGGTTGCTAGGTGGCGTAGGCAAGAACAGGAGAGGAGGAGCAGTGAGCCAGTTCAGTGCAGTGCAGAGTCCAGGGAGCTCCGAGAGGAGCTGACCCCTACCCCTGGGGCTGTTGCAGTCTGACAGCGTCCGCGCAGTGGCTACCGACGGGGGAGAACGGTCACCTAGGAGTGCTACCCGAAACCCATCTCCAGCTAGAGAGAGAGCACAGAGTGGGAAGTAAGGAGACTGCTAGGGAGTACCAGGCCCAAACGGGCGGCAGATCCCGGAGCGGGGATAGATCCACCTTTCCTTGCTAAACCTGCCGGTGTGGGGCCCTCAAAGCCCACACCACAACACCTAAAAGCCGCAGCCACGTAGCCACAGTTAGGGCCCATAGTTCACAGGAGGCAAGCAGCTGGAGTGATCTGGCCCAGGCAACAAGCAAACGGCAAACGAAGGGGAGAGAGGCTTCAGCAACTTCCCTGGGTGACCCCCATAGGGACTAAAAGTCGGGGTTACCCCAAACCACCAAGGGCTAAGGAAGGCGAGTTGGTAGTCACCATCAGAAGTCAGCCTGAAGGATACCTGGTTCCAGCCTGGTTCATCCCAGCTACGCCCGGGTTACTCACCCTGCCATCAACTGTGAGTAAAACCCCTGAAAGACATCCTGCGTGTGTGGAGTTATTCTGCGCCTTGTGGTACTACACACCTACACAGGGCCCTGGGGCTTGCCTCACTCTCAGGAGGCTATTCCAACTAACTGCACTCACCATCAGCCCCAGGCGTCCCTCAACCTGCAGTGGCGGTCCCCACTGACCGCAATACTGAGAGTGGCGTCACGACAAATAGAAGATTTCCTACCTGTGACAGGATCCAGCCGAGTGGAGTCCCTGAAGGTAATGCACCGACACAGCGTTCTCGGGGCTTCACATCTGGCGTCACGAACAGGATAAGGACTAGACCTGTCCAGACAGGTGACCATGTGCCTGGGCGGTCCGCTTGAAAAATTGGAAGCGCCGCCATATTGCCACCATGAAAAGCGCGCTGAAAAACAACAGCAGCCCGCGCTGGGAGAAGTTACCGCCCACGAAGAGGTGTGGCTACCCAGAGATCCCCTGCAGAGTTCTGACCTCGCTTGTGAAGAGAGCGGAAGCGTCCAGAGACGGCGGAACGGAAAAGAAGCCAGCAGCTTGTTGTTAGAGAAAATGGCGTCTGAATGCAGAGACCCAGAGCCAGGCTCCGCTGCCTGGTGGTGTCGGGAGCTCGCCGAGTTCTGCGATCAACTGGAGGCCAGGGTCGGAAGGCTGATCAGAGAGGGACATGCAGAGTTCCTGGGGATGACCGCGGCGGTTCAGGCCTATGAAGAGAGAGCCGCGCGCCGAGTGCCAGACCGGGCGGTGACGACTCAGACCCCGATGCTGCCACCGATGGGTGAGTCCAGTGATGCCCCTGCCAGCGCGAGTGCCCCGACCCCTGCTGCCACGTCCGCGGTCCCTGAAGAGGCATCCGGCGTGGCGACGCTGAAGCAGGCCGCAGCCACGCCAGGTGCAGCCCGCCAAGCTCAGGCCGCCGCAGCGATGCCCTGCTCGGCCCACCAAGACCCGGTCCCTGCAGCAACGCCCAGTCCGGCCCGCAGAGAACCGGCTGCCACCGCGACCCTCATCCGCGCCGCAGGTGTGACGCTGACCCAGGCCGCCGCCATGCTAGGCCCGGCCCGCCGAGACCCTACCGCAGCCGCAACGCTCGTCCGCGCCGCAAGTGAGGTGCTGAACCAGGCCGCAGCCCCGTCAGGTGCGGCCCGCCAAGCCCAGATCGCTGCAGCGACGCCCAGCCCAGCCTGCAAAGACCCCATCGCAGCTGCGACGCCGATCCAAGCTGCGCCAGAAACGCCCATCCAGGCCGCCGCCATGCCAGGCGCGGCCCGCCAAGACCAGGCCGCCGCCATATCGGGTGCGGCCCGCCAAGAAAAGACAGACGTATCATTGTTTACCCCGGCCTGCAAGGCCAGAGCAGACACCGCTCCCCAGTCCAAGGAGGTCCCTGCTAGGAAGTCCCTGGTAGGTGAGGACCCCGCATACTGGCAGCTGAAGGCTGACCTGGAGGCCAAGTTCCCACAGGAGATGGTGGACCGGTACATGCTACCTCCGCATACCCCCAAGAGGATTCCGGCAACCCCTGCAGCAACCACGCCAAAGAGTCCCCCGCCTGGGCCTGCTGATGAAAGTCCATCCCCAGCACTGCCACCAAAGGAGTGCTCAGAAGAACTAAGGGGGAGGGGAGGCCAGGAAGCTGAGGAGCTGACTCAGGAGCCACCAGCAGTGGATCCATACCCAGAGCCGGAGATGTTGCCATACTCCCGCTGGGATGAGGAAGACCTAACACCGTCTGCTGAAGAAGATCTGCCCAAAAGCCTCACCTGGGAGCTTGTAAGCTGTACCTCGCAGAATCCAGTCCGCAAGACACGGCGCCGTAATAGAACCCAGTCTTTCCCTGCACCGCAGTCCCCAGAGCAGAGAGATGAAATAACGGCCAGAGACCTACAGGAGAAACGGTTCCTGAGAAGAGCCAAAGCCCAGGTCAGAGGACCCCTTTGTAGAGGAATTGTGGAAGACTTTAGCCTGAAGTCAGGATACGGATTCATCGTTGCACCTGGTATAAAGGAAGGTATCTTCGTCAATAGAAGAGACGTTAGAGCTCATTTGCCCAGAGGACATCCTGGAAGAAACTTAAAGATGGGAGACTCTGTACAATTTACCATGCATCAAGGAGAAAGAGGGTGGTATGCGCTAGATGTCACGCCATGTCCTAAAGAAAAAGAAACAGACACAGAGGAAGAAAGGAAAGATAGAGAAAGAACAGACAAAGAACCCACCGATGAGACCACCACGGACGATGAAAAAGACCGAGAAAGCAGCAGGTGCCGCAGCCCTACAGGCCCAAGCCCTGGTAAGGAGGAATCTATGTAAAGTAAAGAAAGAAGTACAGCAAGTTACAGTTTTGACCAGTTTGCAACGTTTATAAGTTTAAGCATGCGCCCACATGAACTAATGTGAGAAACCCATGAACCTTAAGGCTATGAACTGGCTATAGCCACAAACTCTCGCAGTGTAAATAGTTACCCCAGAGGTACCACCACCAGAGCCAGCCTATTTAGGGGCTTGGCTCACCGGCAACCAGGGAGCACGTCCATTATGGGGCCTTGGCTTACCTGCAACCAGAGAGCATGCCTGTTTATGGGGCCTGGCTCTCCACCATAAAGAGGGTACCTGGTCGGCACCAACTGTGGAGGCCGCCTCTACATCCTGCCAGAAGAGGCTGAAGGCGCGGATCCACCAGGCCAGGTATACCCTGAAACCACCAGACCATGAAAGCCGCCTCTACATCCTGCCAGAAGTGGCTGAAGGCGCGGCCAACGTGAGAGGGTTTTGGGTGGGTTAACGGACTTGTGGGTGGAGGGTGGTGATGTATGGTACCTGGTGGTTTTAAAAATGTTTTACCATGTTTTAATGTTTTATGCATTTTAAAATGTTGTCTTGCAGCCCGAGGACGTGCTGGTGATAACTAAGGGGGAATGTGGCGCCCCTGACCTAGTCAGGCACCACTGAGTACTGCACCCATGCTGGGGACAGTACAAACAGGTAATCCAGAAGGCTGACCGAGGTGTGACTACACAGGCGCATAGTGATCAGGTCTCACACATGTACCTTTGAGAGGACCCCTGGGGATCCCAGGAGGGGGCAAAGCCTTCACCTCCACTGGAATAGTGGAGGGGGCCAAAAGCCTCCATCTCCTCTCAAGGGGTGTGGTAAGAGAGCCTGGTTGCTAGGTGGCGTAGGCAAGAACAGGAGAGGAGGAGCAGTGAGCCAGTTCAGTGCAGTGCAGAGTCCAGGGAGCTCCGAGAGGAGCTGACCCCTACCCCTGGGGCTGTTGCAGTCTGACAGCGTCCGCGCAGTGGCTACCGACGGGGGAGAACGGTCACCTAGGAGTGCTACCCGAAACCCATCTCCAGCTAGAGAGAGAGCACAGAGTGGGAAGTAAGGAGACTGCTAGGGAGTACCAGGCCCAAACGGGCGGCAGATCCCGGAGCGGGGATAGATCCACCTTTCCTTGCTAAACCTGCCGGTGTGGGGCCCTCAAAGCCCACACCACAACACCTAAAAGCCGCAGCCACGTAGCCACAGTTAGGGCCCATAGTTCACAGGAGGCAAGCAGCTGGAGTGATCTGGCCCAGGCAACAAGCAAACGGCAAACGAAGGGGAGAGAGGCTTCAGCAACTTCCCTGGGTGACCCCCATAGGGACTAAAAGTCGGGGTTACCCCAAACCACCAAGGGCTAAGGAAGGCGAGTTGGTAGTCACCATCAGAAGTCAGCCTGAAGGATACCTGGTTCCAGCCTGGTTCATCCCAGCTACGCCCGGGTTACTCACCCTGCCATCAACTGTGAGTAAAACCCCTGAAAGACATCCTGCGTGTGTGGAGTTATTCTGCGCCTTGTGGTACTACACACCTACACAGGGCCCTGGGGCTTGCCTCACTCTCAGGAGGCTATTCCAACTAACTGCACTCACCATCAGCCCCAGGCGTCCCTCAACCTGCAGTGGCGGTCCCCACTGACCGCAATACTGAGAGTGGCGTCACGACAAATAGAAGATTTCCTACCTGTGACAGGATCCAGCCGAGTGGAGTCCCTGAAGGTAATGCACCGACACAGCGTTCTCGGGGCTTCACAGAACTATTTCCATACTTTTCTCAATACGATGCTCTAGTGTATTGCAGTGATTCTCCTGGTCTGATGGAAAAATATAACATTGAGTACAATGTGAGAGAGTGGAGACTGTTTATTGATTCATCTAAACAAAAGTCTGAAAGCTGCTACTGCACAATGGCAGCGGGTATGCTTCAGTGCCTGTACGGCATTCTTTGCACTTGATGGAAAGCTATGAGAATTTAGACTTTATTCTCAAGAAACTTAAGTATGAGGATCAAGGATGGTCAATATGTGGGGATGTGAAAGCTCTCTCTTTGCTCCCTGGGCAATAAAGGATACACAAACTACCATGCTTTTTGTGTGAATGGAATAGGACTCATCACAGGAGCCAAAATATTGGGCAACGCAAACATCTTTGTAGCCTGGACTCGACAACATTGTTGCGTAAAATTTAATTGATCCCACTAAAGTTCTCCTGCCACCACTCCACATTAAGCTTGGACACATGAAGCAGTTTGTGAAAGCTCTACCGAAAGAAGGAGACTTAAGAACCTGTGTGCCAAGTTTCAGTGACTGTCAGAAGCAAAACTGAGGGAAGGTAATTTTGTGGGTTTGGATATTTGGAAACTCATGGAGGACAACGTGCTTGAAACAAAAAGCTGTTGAGAAAAGGGCTGGGGATTCTTTTAAAGACGTTGTGAAGAAATTTCTAGGTAACAACACAGATCCAAAATTTAAGCCCACCATGGGGAACATGCTGAAATGTTTCAAAGCCTTAGGTTGTTTGATGAATTTAAAGTTACATTTTGTACATTCCTATTTGGAATACTTTCCTGAAAACCTTGGTGCAGTTAGCGAAGAGCAAGAAAAAAGATTTCATCGAGATATCAAGGAGCTGGAACGATGATACGTCAGCAGATGGAACGTGAATATTATGGGGGACTACTGCTGGATGCTTCACAGAGAAGATCTGCATGCTTTCTTTAAGAGAAAAGGTATCGAGAAAAGCTTTGAAGAGAAAAGGAAAAGGCACAAGAATTAATCTATTAGACAGACAGGGAAAGAGACAGACAGACAAAGACAGAGAGGCAGACGGACAGAGAGGGAGACAGAGGCAGACAGTTAAAGAGACAGACAAAGGAAGACAGGGAAATAGACAGACAGACAGACAGAAATAGACAGTGAAAAAGACAGAGACAGACAGGGAAAGAGACAGACAGACAGAGACAGACAGGCACACAGAGACAGACAGGGAAAGAGAGACAGAGACAGACACATACAGACAGATAGATAGACAGAGAGAGACAGAGAGACAAAGAGAAAGCTAGAGACAGACAGACAGAGACAGACACACAGGGAAAGAGACAAACAGACACAGACAGACAGGGAAAGAGACAAACAGACACAGACAGACAGGGAAAAAGTCAGACAGACAGAGAAACAGACAGAGAGATACAGACAAAGAGATAGAGAGACAGACAGAGAAAGAGACAGACAGATAGAGAGAGGCAGACAGACAGAGAGGGAGACAGACAGAGACTGTGAGACAGACAGTAACTATCCTGGGCAACGCTGGGTACTACAGCTAGTTTTCTATAAAATTGCAGAATGAATATTCAATACATTTTTATATATAATATTGTGTACATTTTTAGCTACAATAAAATGTTCTTGTTCATTTTGCTTGCACGTAATCTCTGACGCCTTTTGTGCAAAATCCATTAATAATGGTTAAAAATAGAAGTTTTTTGTCATTTGTTTTTTAAATCAGTGCATAAGAAAACATAAAAATAAGTGATTGGATTTCAAACAATTTTCATAAACCCATATTTTGCATACCTGTGTTATTTTTTGATGGCTATATTTAGCATGAATGTGTATGGTGAAATTTTAACATTATGGTTCTATAATGCTTGGGAGAAATGGTGTGATGCTAGTCAATAATGTCAAGTCGTGAGGCAGGGTGGTCAAGCATTCCTGAATCAGGTACCTGGAGAGCACATCAAGGATAAAGAGGATAATCAAAGGCATATCCAGATCACAGTCCGGAGTCAGAATACCTGGACGGTAGTGAATAAGAGCAAAGGAGCTAAACAAATAGATGGTCAGAACGAGGACCAAAGTCAGGCAGCAATAGATCAATCAAACAGAGTACAGGAATACAGGCAAACAAGCAACACTGAATTGAATGATGACTGGCATAGTTCAGGAGAAACTGCTCAGCTAAGTAGCTAGGCAATCATCAGGAACAGGAAACACCTGAATTATCCAGCACCTTCCAGAATCAAAATGGATGACTGACTTGTCACTCAACACATCAACAGCTCAGCACACCGTACCAGACTGGACAATTGAGCTGTCATTCACAAAACTCACAGCTCTGCACGTCCTGATTCTATACTTACAGCACTCATTGCATCCTATATGCACTGAGCGGAGAAATTGTGATATACATATTAAGATCCCAACATGTTCTGTTCATCTCTTCAAAATCGTGAATATACAGTGGAACCTTGGATTATGAGCCCAGGCAATTAGATTACAGTACAAGCAATATGCTGTACTGGTTAGCAGAAAGAAAGTGCAGTACTGTAACCACAAATGCAAATTAATAGACATGCTATATAGTATATACTGTACTGTACAATGGTATACTGTATACAGTACATATGTACAGAAAATTACCTCCAGAGCGGGTCAGAACGTTGGGAACCGGAAGTGTACGCAGAATATTTGCTCTTATTGCAAATCATTGCTCTTAAATCAAGTTACACATTTTTAAAAAGCTTTGCTTGTCTTTGAAAACGCTCTCAAACCAAGTTACTCTTAATCCAAGGTTCCACTGTACTATAATTGAATAATAGTTGCATGAATGCCTCTAAACCCCTGATGAAGCCGTTAACGAAACAAACATTGAAATGAATGCAACAAATGAACACAACTCCGTGCTATCAGCAGCATATTTATTATTTTCTCGTAAAAGACTACCTTGAAGTATTTTTTTATTTGACTTCTTTACTAGGGGTATTACTAGATGCAGACATTGGTTATTAGTTGTATGTGGGACCTGGTTTATAAATTTGTAATACTTACAGCTATCTTGTTCCAACCACCATTTTTATCTCTGTCATTGCGTGTGATTTTATTAATGATACGTTTTAATATATATTAATAAAAGAAGTATAATTTTTAATTGCCTTTTATTTGCCCTGTATGTATATTTTTTGGGGGGTGAGTATATATTTTTTACTCTATGTATTTGCCCTTAATTCTGGCAGGCAATACTGAATAAGGATTATTCTTCTAAACTTGTTTGTGTAATGTCTTGAATATCTTTCCTTTTCACAAGCTCTCCAAAATGAACTTTAGCTCTCAACTGCTAACTATGGTGCCGTGTACTAAAAGCCTTATTTCTATTAGAAAAGTAATATCTTATTTGAATATATCTTGCTGTGTCTCTGTCTTATGGTTTATTCTGATGTCAAATTCCAAGATTCTGCCTGAATTTTCCATGGGTTCATTGCTGGTATTTAGACTTCAGTCACAATGATGAATCACAGCATAACATTATAATTTGAAGTATCCAAAGACCATTGTTCACATTTTGTAGTCTGGAACATTCTAGCTCAATTCATTCAATGAATGTCACATAAAAATAACAAACTGTAAAGGATTTTGGAAGCCACAAATGCTCCATAAATTATATTTTAAACCCTTAAGAAATAAAAAATGACTCCTGTAATAGAAGGATTAACAAAAAATAAATGTAAATCTTCACATTAGGAATACAGAGAATCATATACCATATGTACTATATAGTATATAGGTTCATTATTCCATATATGTCCATTCACTTGTTGGTAGTACTCATTTTAGTGTTTGGATGTAATACTACACCAGCTCATTCATTCATAGACTGAATTAATATGAATAAAGAATGCTTCAAGCCCCTAGCGCTGCCTAATAGGAGGATGACGCAAAAATCTAAACTGACATTCACCGCCTAGCAAAATTACATTTACAGGTGCAGGTTGCTGTGACGCATTCCTATAGTATACAAACAAATGCAACCTCTCTCTGAGCGTGATAAGATATAGTATTGTGGAAAAGTTTTAGGCCAGTAAAGAAAAAATGCTGCAAAGTAAGAAAGCTTTAAAAAATAAGTGTGTCAACTGTTTATTTTTATCAATTAGCAAAATGCAAAGTGAATGAACAAAAGAAACATCTAAATCAAATCAATATTTGGATGACCATTGTTTGTATTCAAAGCAAGATGGAGTCTTCTTATGTCAGGTCAAGACAAATGTATTTTAGGGTCTGTATATGGCCAGCAAATACTGGTCTGGCGGTGGGTCTCTTAACCCAAATTACAGCTTCATATATGTCTATGAAGCTGTAAGTTGGGGGTCAGGAGATATGCAGTCAGTCCAAGCATTGCAGTCCTTATAGAGACCCAGAAATATGCTCATGTAAGTCTCATCATAGACACAGTTTTTAAATTAAAGGGAACCTGTCACGTCCAATATGCACCCAGAACCACGAGCAGTTCTGGGTGAATTTTGCTATTCCCTGCCTAACCGTCCCTGTATACACTAGCATAGATAAAGAGATCTTTATAAAACGCAGTGTCAGAGGATGATCTCATTTCATCTAATGAATACACAGCATCAGAGAATGATCTCACTCACCTCTCTGCCACCATAGCTGTCCGACGCTGGATTTCGGCTCCGTGCGCATGACCCCAGAGTTTTGGTCATGCGCACTACATCAGTTTGAAGCCAGAACGTGTATACCTGGCTTCATAGTGCACATGACCAAAACTCCGGGGTCATGCGCACTGAACCGAAATCCAGTGTCGGGCAGTGATGGCAGCAGAGAGGTGAGTGTGGTGTGCTAACATGCTAATTGAGCCAAATAGCCAGGGGACTAGTCCCTGCACTCATTAGCATATGATAAACATTTTTAGAAATACTTTTTCTAAAGATCTCTTTATCTATGCTAGTGTATACAGGGACGGTTAGGCAGGGATTAGGAATATGCACTCAGAACTGCTCGTGGTTTTGGCTGCATATTGGACCTGACAGGTTCCCTTTAACTAGACATGTGCATCTTAGCCTCAGATCAGGATGTGCGATGACACCACTAGATCATATATGTTGTGTGAAACCTTAGTCCACACACTGTACAGACTAAAATAACGCATCATGGTACAAAATAAGTATTATAATTTTTATATTTTATCAGCCACCAATAATTATACGAATCCTTGGAACATCATAACAGGGGGGAGGAGGCTGCAGGTACATCAACATTCTTTGTTGGCAACAGTGGGGGTGTCATACTGTGTGGGGTGCTTTTGGGATCATCCTACTGTGTGGGGGCATCATGTGTGGTGCAGACAGTGTATGACTGCACCTCTAAACCATCCCCTAATCAACTACAACTACAAATATTTTTTCGGGGTGGTAGCACAATTAGAACATTTGCTATTGAGCCCGTAATTTCAATGTACGACCTCGACAGTCTCCTTGCTAATCCAGTAATGATGGTGCCAACCTCATCCTTTCATGCTTTGAGCTTCTAAATATATTAATTATATGTATAATATTATGACCTTTTTCTGTCCCTCTTAGGTCTCTTTCACACGTCCGTGGAAATCACACACGTTTTTCAAGGATGTGTTGAAGGTGCATATGGCCCGCCGTGTGCTGTGATTTTGGTACACCTGTGTTCTCCGTGCACTATCTATGATAGCACAGGAACTTTTAACTTACCTGTCCTTGGCGCTGCTGTCCGTGGTGGTGATGTCTCTGGCGCTGCAGTCACACTTGCTTCCAGGTCCATGGTGCAATGAATATTCATGAGCATGATCAGCGGATCCTGAAGCAAATGACAGCAATGCCGAATAGTCGGCGAAGACATCATCGCTGGAGACAGGTGAGTATAGAAAATCATTTTATTTCAAAGACACGTGCTTTCTCCAGTACATCTCACACAGATCACACCACTGTGTGGTCCTTGTAACATCATTGCTGCTGGAGAAAAATGGACTTGTCTCCGTGCAGAACACATGACACACATGTGCTCCATACGGACACACATCCGTGAGAAAACATTGATGTATGTGCAGACCCATTGATTTTACGTGATTCCAGTACATATGAAAACGGCGTCATACGAACTAGAATCACTGATGTGTGAAGGAGGCCTTATTAGAATGGGTGTTTATGTATTCTCAACTTTGCAATAATGATCTACATATTAATACTTGCTATTAATTGGGGTTCAGAGTGCCGCCTATAAATGGCTATTAAGAGAGGAGGAAGGAGAAGGTGGAGAGAGACAGAAAGAAACCCGTTGAGGCTTTTAGTGTCAAAAGCAAGATACAAGTCATGATGGACGTAAATATTGTATTTACTTTACAATATAATGTAGAATTATATGTACTTGTTCTATTTACACTATAGAATTGTAGTGCGGTATATAGAAAAATAAGTTAAAACAATCAGTTAAACACTCACAGGTAAAAATTTCCTGAGGAAGCTAACAAAAATAAGTTAAAAAAAGTTTGTAAAAATATAATGAAAATAAAAAATATTTAAAGATATTGTTATTACTGTGCTGTAAATGTCCAATCTATCAAAATATAAAATATTTAATATGTACTTTATAAATGCCATAATGCAAAAAAACAAAAATGCTTGAACTCCTTTTTTGCCTCATTGTT
The DNA here is from genome assembly GCF_048569485.1 of Anomaloglossus baeobatrachus. Taxonomy (NCBI): domain Eukaryota; kingdom Metazoa; phylum Chordata; class Amphibia; order Anura; family Aromobatidae; genus Anomaloglossus; species Anomaloglossus baeobatrachus. Next base: position 676,256,749 of record NC_134354.1, read on the forward strand.
TCGCTCCCAAAAAGGCAATGAAAAGTGTCTAAAACGTTGTATATGCCACAAAATACATCCAATGAAAACTACAGATCTCCACACAAAATATAGCGCTCGCACATCAACGGAATAATAAAAAAGGTCTCAGAAAATACAAAGCAAACTTTATTTTAAAAATGTATGAATTTTTATGGTTTAAATCAAAGTGTATTCAAATGTTTAAGTGGCTCAGACCTAAATCCCATTGAGAATTTTTGGTAAGATTAATTCTTCAATATCACTGAGCTAGAGCTATTCTGCAGGGAAGAATAGTAAAAAAATGTCGGCCTTTATATGTGCAAAGCTGGTAGAGACATACCCCAAAAGACTTGAGCAGTAATTGCAGTGAAAGGTGGTCCTACAAAAAATTGACTCAGGGGGATGGATACAAATGGATGTCATAATTTTCAGATTTATATTTTTAAAATATTTAGAAAACAATGTATTATTTCCTTTACACCTGGTGAAATAAAAATTGAACATGTCACCAAGTAAATATATTTCTAAAGGAGCTATTGACATTAATTTCTTAACAGATATCAGTAAGAACTCATCCAATCCAAGCTATCAAAGAAATGAAAAGAAGGATGTCCATATATTAAGTTATGTGCAATACACAGAAAGGACACAGAGAAAAAGTATTGAATACATGAAAGAAAGTTGCAATTAGCCATGGAAAATCATGACACCAACTGAAATCTATCAGTAATTAGAAAGTAGTCCTGCTACTTAGTGAAAAATAATATCAGCTGGTTCAACTGATGGCCTACAAAAAGGTGTCCCACTACCAAGGTGCCACACAAGAAACATCTCCTGAAGGATAAAATCAATGAGCTTCTCATGTCCTTTGCAACCTTATTGTTGCAAAACATACTCATAACATTGGTTATAGAAGAATTTCTAAACTACTGAAGGTTGATACCATAATCCCAAGAACATACTTTTACCAAAGCAAGATATCAGAAAGAGGAATGAAAATAATTATTAGAAAAGTTGCCCAAGAGCCAAGAACCCCATGTGGAGGGCTACAGAAAGACCTGAAATCAGCAGGTACAATTGTTTCAAAGAAAAGAAAAACTAATACACTCAACCTCCATGGTCTGTATGTACATTCACCATGCAAGACTCCATTGCTGAACAAAAAACATGTTCAAGCACATTTAAAATTTGATCAACAATATTTAGACAAGCCCGTGAAATATTTAGAGAACATGGTCTGGCCAAATGAGGCCAAAACTGAACTGTTTGGATGCCATAATAAACACTATGTTTAGATGCCAAAAGGCACTGTATATCACCCCAAAAGCACTACACCAACAGTAAAGTTTTGGAGGTGGGAATCTCATGGTGTGGGGCTGTTTATAACCATACGGCACTGGCAAACTTCATGTAAGTGAAGGATGGATGACTGGACAAATGTACTAAGACATTCTTAGTAAAAATCTGTTGTCATCTACCAGAATGATGAAGATGAAATGAGGTTGGACATTTTAGCAAGACAATGATCCCAAACAAGCAGCCAAAGAAACTCGCAACTGGTTTCAGAAAAAGAAAATAAAGCTGCTTGAATGGCCCAGCAAACTACCTGACCTGAATCCAATAGAAAATTTATGGAAGGAACTTAAGATTAGAGATGTCCAATCTTGATCGGTAAAGATTGGAAAATGTTAAAATCATACAATCTTTGTCCGGATCGGGATCGAACAACCGATCATTTTCCACAAAAGTCGGTGAACTTTACAACGATCGGTAAATGTTCAGATGACAAAAAACATCCTCTCCCTGCTCATCACAGCCCTGTCAAATATTGGCATGGCTGTGATTGGCCACTGTAAAAGAAAATGGAAGCAAAAGGGTTAAAGCAGTACATACTTACCGAGTCTCCGCGGCTGCAGCACTACTTCTGGGTCTGACAATTATCTCTAATCGATATTCACTGCGTTCCTTGTTCAGCAGCGTCTTTGATTGGCTGATGTCAGACACCGCTCCCAGACAGTGTCTGTGATTGGCTGGCATCACAGACGCTGTGTGCAGGTTTACATCATGGCATAATATAAATAAATAAAATAATTGGATTAGGATCCCCCTGTATTGATATCAGCACAGATAAAGCAAACAGCTACAGGCTGCATCCCCCAGCCGTGCCCTTATCTTGTCTGTGTATCAAAATGGGAGGAACCACGTTTTTTAAAAAATATTTAAATAAATAATTTTAAAATAATGGCGTGTGGTTCCCCCAATTTTGATGCCAAGCCATGAAAAAACCCGACAGCTGGGGGCTGGTATTCTCAGGCTGGGGAGACCCATGCTTATAGACCTCTCCCAGCCTAAAAATTTCAGCCTGCAGCCGCCCCAGATTGCCATTAGATGGGACGATCTCGGCACTTTACACAGCTCTTCTCGATTGCCCTTGTGCAGTGGTAATCAGGGTAATAAGGAGTTTAAGGCAGCTCAGAGCTGCCACGAAGCCCTAGATTAGTAAAGGGAGGCGTCTAGAAGCCTCTCCCATTACTAATCTGTAATTGAAAGTAAATAAGCACAAACACCCCAAAAAATCTTTTAATTGAAAGAAAAGACAAAAAAAACACCTCATTTTACCACTTTATTAACCCACAAAACACCCCTGCAGGTCCAACGTAATCCACACAAGGTCCTATGACAATTCCAGCTCTGGTACATTACTGAAGTAACAGTGCACGATCATGGAACATGACCGAACACTGTGAAGTTCAGGCAGACACTAAGCCATGATGATCAGAGATGTCACTCAGGTTAGTTTTGAATCACAGCTGGAGGTTCCCACGGCCCTCCACCTGTGCCCACAGCTAACCTGACCTCAGTGGAACTCAATGAACTCTCACTCAATGAACTCTCACTTTCCATGATTAAGGGTGGAAAGCACCAGAAACGCGTTGATGCATACGCCATTACAGCGGTTTTCTTGTGGAAGTCTTGATGTCACGTGTACTTGAAATTCTCAAGATGTAAAGAGGAAATTGTTAATTTGAGCTCGACTTTCCTGTTTTACTTGTTCAAATATCAGGCCGTGCCAGGGCCTTTGTCCGACCTCTGAACAGAGAGTGTATAAAGAAATGGTGAGCTGGATTTATTGCTACTATTATATTATACATGTATAATGATGTAATTGTGTTTGTTTTGTGACACCATTTTGTGCATTATTCCTGTACAATGATGGAGGTGACCAACTGACCAGATAATTGTGACTTCACTGTGGCTATATTCCCTGTACTGTTTCTTTACTAAAGACATTAAACTTGTATCAATATTTTACTATCTGATATTATTTATTATATTTCTACATTTCAATTGTGACATCTTTGTTCTAGTGGTGGACTATCACAGTGTGCATAATCCTTGCTTTTTTTTACTTAACTGCAAAAATTACCCTTTGCAGTGACATCACTCTGTACACACGTGAAATATATGGGACGCACAGGTTGTAGTTATACCAGAGAACTGATCACTGGTGGACACAGACAAATAGGGCCCCTACAAGAACAATATATGAGCTTTTTGTAGCGAAAGAGCTCATCAGAATGCAGATTTTCATCTGCTTTTGAGGTAGAAAAGGACCCCTTAGCCTCTTGGGCCTTTGCAGCTCCACATGTTGCACCAATGATATGTCTATCCCTGGAAATGATGCTTTAGGGGGTCAATAGTTCTGTCACATAAGAGAATACTAGTACTACAAATTGTTTGAAGCGTTCAGGGCCATTTTAATTTTCTTTTGCTTAGGCATCTAAAACCCAAAGTTCTGTTTAGTCTTTTACCTTGATAAATGAAAACACCAGTATATAATCAGCATATAGTAAGAACATGTTTTGTAAATAGAGATGATTGGACCAATCCGACTGAAAAAAGTTTGGTTTGGAACCAAACTTGATCCCAGACAGTGAATCCCATAAAAGTCAAAGGGGATCAGAAGTTCTATGCTGTTAAATGGTTTTAGTAAGGGCTAGAGGGCTGCAAAAGGAAGCTAAATGGGGGTAAGAGCATACTATGTTTCCCAAAAGATAACACTGCAATCAAACTCTTTTTCCAAGCCCGCTCACTAAGCTTCATGAATATTCACCGATACCCCCACCTACCTTGTGTGCCAGCATCTGTGATTGGTTGCAGACTGCTATACTATACACACTCCCTACCCTCTGTGTTGGTGTCTGTGATTGGTTTCAGTAAATTTGGTGTATAATACTGTAAAAAGAAATAAATACATAATTTAAAAAAAATGGTTCCCACCATAGTTTTGATATTCCAGCGTGGGTAAAACAGACAGCTACAGGCTCCAACCCACAGAGGTTTGCTTTATCATGGCTGGTTATCAAAAATAAAGTACATCCCATTCCATTTTTTTAAATTATTTAAAAAAATTATAAAACCGGCATAGGTTGCCCTCCGTCTTTGATAACCAGCCATGGTAAAGCTGACACCTTGGTGTTGGTATTATCAGGAAGGGAAGAGCCATGTTTATTGGCCCCTCCCAGCCTAAAAATACTAGCCTGCAGCCACCCCAGAATTGGTGCATTCACAGGGATTGATGTCAGCTGTGACTGATTTGTCAAAGATCACAGCTGCCGTCAAACCCAAGGTTAGCAATGGGGAGGTGGTTATAAGGCACCCACATAACTAACTGCATAAGTGAAAAGAAATAAACACAAACACCAAAAAATCCTTTATTTAAAATAAAATATACACACACCCTTTTTCACCCCTTTATTAATGCCAAAAACACCTCTACAGGTCCGACGTAATCCACAACGATATCCAATGATGATCCAGGCTCTGCTTCATCCGGAGTCTGCAGTGATAGAAAACGTGACCGATCACTACAGCCTCCGGGACACACTGATGACAGCTGAGGATTCGGCTGTGAGAAGCGGTGATGTCACTCAGTTCACTGGAGGTGACAGACAGAAACTGTGTATTTATTTCTTTTGACTTACAGATTAGTAATAGGAAAGTATATCATAGACCCCTAATTATTACTAACCTATGGCTTGATGGGAGCTGTGATTTTTGACAAATCAATCCCAACTGTCAACAGACGAATATATTACCTCAATTGCCACTGGACCAGGGCAATAGGGAAGAGCTAGGTAAAGCGCAAGCATTGGCTTATGTAATGAATGTTCCACTTCTGGGGTGCCTGTGTAGCACTCCTGACTATATCAGGGTGCTACATGGAACTACATCCTGTCCCCCAGGGTGCAGGACCCAACCCCTATGGTTCCAGGTTCCCAATAACCGGTGTTACACCATCAGCACTACAAATCCCAGTCACACCTCACATCAAAATTGTCAGACACACCAGAGGGATAGTCAAGATGGAGCAGGACCACCTACCTAGGGGTCAGGCAGACTGGTGGGAGGGAGGAAGTGGAGAGCAGAGCAATGAGAGCCCTCAAAGAGTGAGGAGCTGGGAGTACTAGCTCCCGGGGAGTGAGACCAAGGTTGGGTCGCAGACGGTTGTCCGGGTCCACAGGAGTCGGGGACCGGTAGCAGTGACATTGGAAAAGGGTGCAACGGACATAGCCTTGGAGGACTGTCAGCATCAGCAAGCCTAATAAGCGGACCGGTACCGAGCATGACGGGGTACAGGACCCTAGGTCAGGAACCGATTCAATGTGCTGATAATTAACCTGGGAGGGGGAGTATCTTTATGAACTTCCCTAAGAGCTCAGAGATTGAAGGCATCAGCACAACGCGGGGGATAGGGTTCTCCATATAAAGCAACCCAACTGAAATCCCAAGTGTCAGCCATCAAGAGCACTGCTGTCCTACACACAGGTAGCGGGGCCCCAACAGCCTCCTGCCAAGGGGCCACAATGGACAACTAAAATTGTGCACGGAGGCAGGGTCCGGATTACCAAGTGACACCGGTTGGAGCGGACACCTGGACGTGCTCCCCGTAGGGACTGTGATGCACAGAGACTTTGGTTTATCTTCAGTGTGTGTCCACTTTATAATCCTCATTCAGCACCACGACTACCCACAGTGAATACCCTAGTCCCCTGCACCCTGCGCTCCCAATTATTCACCAATACCCCAGAGGCTGGGGCCTTCCCTACCTGCGGAGGGACTGACACCTTGCTGCTCCAAACCATCTGCCCCGGTACTCCTTCCAGCAGCGGTGGTACTCCCATTACCGCAACCCGCAGGTGGCGTCACAAACATATCCCCTGTAAATACCCCCTTTTCAAGGATCGGAGTGTTAGCCGAGCCCGGGTCCGGATCCCTCGAGCCACGACCATCTTGGATCCGAGCACCCTGGTCTGAGCCGGGGAGGCACACCTGCAGGCTAGTATTTTTAGCCTAAATTGGGCAAATAACCATCTGCTTCTTTACCCCTCTGGATATCAAAAATAGGGCAGGAGCTCACATCATTTTGTTCATTTTTTTTTTTACAGATGTGCATCTGTCAATCACAGCCATGCCAATATTTGACATGGCTGTGATAAGGCTGGAAGTGCACACGCCAGAAAAGTTTGCTTATTGGCTGCTCTGCAACCTTTCAATAAGCTTTATGCAGATGGCAAACGCGAAAAAGAAGTAGACGTACACATAAAAGCCTGTGTTCGGGTCCGAGACCCAGACTCCCGGTGTTTGGTATGAACCCTGAACTTTACAGCTCGGGTTTCCTCATCCTTTATTGTACGCTAATGCTGGGTGGCAGGCAGAATATTTTTTTATGCTGGGAAATAGAGGCAAATGAGAAAACAAACAGTAAACACAGTGAGAAAGAATTCATGTGGAGCAGGACATACAGTATGTGTAGGGGGTTCTTCCATAGACACTGGAAAAGAACATTTGAAATAGCTTTGGAGAGGAAAGTCTGGAGGGCAAGACCACATGGATTACAAATGAAATAAATCTATAATAATTGTGATAAACAACATACATAATTAGGAGTAATGCAAACTTTATGGCTTATTCATACTGTCAAAGAATAGATACCATGTTCTGAATGATAAATTATTTAATCATGACTTTAAAACAACCTACTGACATTGGGCTTACAGATCCCAATTAATTAAAAGATATTTTTCACACAATTGACACTAATTGGGAACACTAACAAAGACATGATACTTAAAGAGGAACTATCACTACATTTTTTTTATTTAAACTGAGTACCTCCTCCAACTGTGATACAGGTGATGCAGTATGTTGTGATACGTAAGTGCTCTCACATTCCAATACTAGAAAGGGATGCAAGATTGCAGCGATTTTTGCTTTTTTCCCCTCTATGATTCAGCAGAGTTTTGATGGTCGGTGTCATAGAGGAGAAAAAGCAAACGCCCACTGAGAAGTTGTATGGAAAATACCCACTTGGCTAAAAAGACAATTAGGATCTTTATTACCTTTCAGGAAAACCTTGGAATGGATGAGCACATAAGTAAAAAGGAAAAACTATTTTGGATTAAGTGGAGCAGTGATAATTATTGGAGGTACTACTCAGTGTAAATTAAAAAAAAATCCAATAAAAGGTCCTTTTAAAATATAATGATTCTTACATGTATCCCATAAAAAGGCATATGACACTTTTTTTTTGCATTTCAGCTAAAGAGAAGGAAATACAGTAACTGGATTTTGAGAACAAGCTTAATTCCATTTGATATACTCGGTGGCTCAGTGGTTAGTGGTTCCTGGGTTCAAATCCTACCAAGGACAACATCTGCGATGAGTTGGTATGTTCTCCCCGTGTTTGTGTGGGTTTCCTTTGGGTTCTCCGGTTTCCCCCCACACTCCAAAGACCATACTGATAGGGACCTAAGATTGTGAGCCCCAATGGGGACAGTGTTGCCAATGTATGTAAAGCGCTGTGGAATTAATAGCACTATAGAAATTAATTATTATTATTATTATTATATAGAAATAATGGACAATGTAGGAAAAAATATAAATTTTTGAGATGGCAGAACATGGTAGACAGGCCAAAATGATTTTAATTATTTTTTTGTAAAAAAGCTGGCTACAGAATAACACTGTAAGTATCTACAGTGTATCACAGATTATATAGATCCATTAAAACAATTCTTCTCAAACTGTGAGGTGGGCCTTACTGGTGAGACGCCCCCATGTTTTTGAGTCACAGCACGCCTCCCATGTGTCCCAGATTCCTTAATCTATTGCATTTCAGTAGCAATCTGTTACAGATTGTTTCATCCTGGACCACACAAGAACAGGAACTTACAAGGATGTGTTTTCTTTCTTGAGATAAGGATGTACCACAGTACACTCAGATTTTCCATTGGCATTATTGCTGAATGCTACTGTGGTACCTGCAAACCAAGTTTGAGTTTTTAGCCATAAATTATGGTACAATTTTAAAACTTGAGTCATTCTGCAAACAGCAAATGTCTTTTTTTTTGTTTACTTTAATTTTTACATAAACTAGCATTTTTAGTAGCAAAATACTTTTGTTATTTTTTAGCGTTTTATTATGAATCATTTTTCTTATTTTTCCTTCTTTTCCCCTTTTCTTCTTATTCCCTGTTTGTGATTGTGACTTTTACTTGCCCAATCGCTTGTCTAATAACCTGCAATACTTATGTATTGCAGGAAATTTGATCTTTTTAGTTCTACACTGACAGTTCGCCTGTTAAATCCAGCTTATTGCAGGCTGACCTGAACGCCATTACCTGGCCTCGAATTGTCTCGACAGTTACCAGCTCCCCTCCTTAATGGGGTGCCAATAGGCTTAAAGGGAGAGCCCACTTCCTCAAATATTCATATATACTGTTACTATTGACAACACTATGTAAGGCAGAGGTCTCAATCACGCGATCCCTCAGGCTGCTTCTTGCAGCCCGCAGGCCCGTGGACCCGATAATGATCACGGCTGGTGCAGGGGCGGCAGCCATCAGAGCTTTATTTCATCTGAACGTTTTTTCCAGCCCCATTTGCATCCATCAGAGCTTAGTCTATTGACTTTCATCTCATTGCTCCAAATCACCTGTTTCCAGTCTTCTACTGTCCACTTTTCATACGTTTTTGCAAACTGGAACCGACTCTTCTTATGAAGGGATTGACGTCAAGGCCCCTTCACCTTTTTTCGGGCCTCCATGCCAGGATTATGTAACTTGCAACACATGATGCTTGCATGGACGTCTGTAATCTACCTATTATTAAGCATATGAGCCACCTCCACTGCCATGTTTGTCACGCCAAAACTGATAGACCTTGTCATGAGCCGACCTGTTGATGTTGATATTTTGCCTGGATGTCCACTTCTTGGCTTTTGATTGAATTGATGGACTTCATTTTGTGTTCTTCCAACTGGTATTATTTTAGGTATTATCAGGGTGGAAAGACCTATGGTTATTTCACCCTTCCCATTCTAAAAGTAGCAACCCGCAGCTTCCCTATAAATGGCACATTCATTAGCTTTACCCATCTCTTCCCTAGGATTTATTTTCTTAATAAATTGGTGAACGACGGTGTGTGGGGGAGTATGTATGCAAATAAATCTTTCTTTTCCTGTGTTTGTTTTTTTAACTCTACACTTACCAGTTTAGTTATGAGGGTGTTTTATAGACACCTACCCATTCCTTACCCTTGGGCTTGACACCAGCTGTCAATTCACAGCTGACAACAACCCCAAAGGGCTGGGGCAGCCTCCTCCCACAGTGTTCCCACAAGACCACCGCTCTGACAGCACGGATCCCCAGTGCCACCCTCAACCCTCACTCATGGTGCCGCATTGTCCAAAGACCCCTTCTTCCTGCTGCCGACGGTGCAGGTACAACTTCTCCTCTAGGTCTAACTCCATCCTCCAACAAGGGCTCCGACCCCTGATGGCATCTTTGCTTCAACAAGCAGGGGGAAGATGTTCAACAAGAACGGAGCTCCAACTGTCAACTTCTTCAACTACCCTGCCACCCTCCACCTGCGGTGCAGATGGCCTCCTCCGGAAACATGAGGACGTTCAACAAGGGTGGCTGGGTTTAAACAGTCAGTTTAAACAGTCAACTTTTAACTTGTAACTTTTATGGGTAAACTTACGGGTTCCGGTCTCTTTAAGACCGGACACCTCCGGGGCACGCACTGGCAAAGAGCCCGGGCAGACCACAGTGCCAGCAGACTGGCACTATCACACTCCCAACGGCAGACAGGGCCTCATCCTCGGAGGTGGACTCCGCTTCCATTTCGTACAACTCCAATGCATGGTATGACCGGGACGATAAAGCCATCCGGTATCTGTTTCCACAATTTTGCGGAATGTACTCAGCTGTTGGAGTGCTGGTGCCGGAGTTATTCTCATCTGTCTCCTCTGACTCGGATCCCGCAGCCACGGGGCCCCCTGGCTGGGTGTCGTCCCCATCGCGGCCGGGTGGACGGCCGGAGCCGACGGCATCACTGCGGTGTGGTGGTCACTGTTGGTCGGTACCCTGGGGATCACTGCGGGGATTCCCGGCTCCACCGCTCATGCAACTGGAGCGGGAGCCGCCGCTTCTCCGTCGTCTGCCACGTTTGCTGGCGCTGCCACTCCATCAACATTGGGCGTGGACATCTTCCCACTTCTCCCCCTCGGTTTTTCAGGAGCAGTCTGTCGACGCAGGTCTTTAGTTTCGTTTTCGGCCTCAGGGTGTAACTTCCTTCTGGCCGTGTTCCCGGGGGCGGGGCTTCAACTTCTCGCCATTTCTTGGGGAAGAAGACGCTGGGTTGTTGTTTTTCGCGCCCAAAAATGGTGGCAAAAATGGCGTCTTTTCAAAATTTTGCAGCTGAGCACCGCTGACAGTCCAGAACAAGGCGCACTTCCACCAGGTAGGTGGATGGGTTACAATCCTGTTCGTGATGCCAGGTTTTGAGATGTGCCGCCCCCATGCCAGCAGCCGAACTGCTCGGATCTGGATCAGCAGTGTGGCTCGAGGGATTCTACCGGACCCGGGGGTCGCGCGGACACTTCAAATAAAAAGGGGACGTATTTGTACGGGATTTGCCGTAAACTGTCTGTGACGCCACCCATGCTGTGTGGTGAAGTGTGGCACCACCACTGCTGTTGTGGGGCATCCGGGGACGATGGGATAGCAGCTGGATGTTAACCCCTCCGTGGGTAGGGATGGATGCCCCGGGGCCCAGTGTCTCTATGCTGAGGATGGTGACTGCAGGGGCCGGCGCGCCCAGTCAGACCGAAGGATGTTAGTTTACTCACGATTAAATGAATCACACAAGTCCAATGGTAAACCAAGGTGCTGGTGGCCGGCCGCCGAGGCCGGGTGTATCTGGTCCCACACCCGGGCTGATGGTATGTGTCACTTTCCTCTGCACTCTGTGTTTGGTGTGGTGGACTTCCCGGTGTGAAACATGGGAGTCCGCTCCCGGTCCTTTTGTTGGAAGCAATGCCCGCTGATGCTGGCCCTTGGGATCTACAGGGCCCTGGCGGATGCCCTATTCCCCGCGGTGGGCTGTTGTCTGCTTTTGGGACTTTGGTTGGGACAGGACCTATAATACTGCCCTCAATTGGTTAATGAGCTAGGCCGTTGGTTCCGGTCCTGGCTTCAGGGTCCAAGTAACCCCTCTGTGCACGGTTTCCGGGTCGGTTCTCTGGTGTCGGTATCGGCGGGCTCCAACCCTGTCATGGTCCACCTCGGATCTCCGGCAGCCATCTTCCTATCCCCTGCAGACACGGACCACCGTCTGCCACCTAGCCAGTACGCCGGTGCTCCAACCCCGACGCCTTTCCTTTCTGAACTTGAGCTTCACCTCCTCCTCCTCTCAACTACTCCACTCCTCTCCTCTTGAACTACAACTTAGACTACTGCTTTTCCCGCCCCAGGTTCTCCAGACCCTTAGGTGGGCGTTCTCCATTCGCCTGGTCCCGCCCACAGGTGTGGCTTTCCTACCCTGGGGGGGATGACTAGGGTTTCAGGTAGGCTGTGTGTAACCCTGTGTGGGATGGTGTTATGCGGGGGCCTATTTGTGTCACTACCTGGTTTTGCCAGGGTGTCACATCGGGTTCTCACAAATTCTTGTAATAGACTTGAAAATAGTGTTTTTTAATTTTCCAAAAGTTTAAAAACACTGAAAACAGTATGTTTCAAGGATCGCTAATAGTGAACGCAGGTTCACATATAAGTTACCCAAATACACAACAAACTTTTCACATTCCTAGGTCATAGCTGTTTTTCCCGATTACATAAAACATATGAAACACTAAAACAAACAGAAAACATACAAATAGATACGTAACCCTTTTAACACTTTACATTTGCTTGTTCAGTTCTGTAACTGGAATCAATAAGAATATCCACCTAAGAAGTGACTCTGCTGTGCTTGGTAGAGGTAGAACCTGAAATGTCAAGGCAATTATCGTGCAGTTGAGCTGATCATAACATCACAATACAAGTCAGTTCTCCAACAAAGACATTTTGTGCTGTACCGAGTACAGTAAGAGATAGCTTGACATTTCTACTTTTTATATAAAATACATCGCAGTGGAAATCAAAATGTGCTATAGGTCATTTGTTGTACATGGAAAATGACATAACCACAATGACATAACCATTTGTTCTAGCACAAGGCCCCCACTATATAGGCTGCTTCTGTTCTCTGGTGACCATTGGTGGAGGTACACAATACAGCGAATTGTTTCCAAACCATTGACCTGGTGAAGGAACTATGGAGTGGGCACTGGGCATTATCCAACTAACTCTGGTTTTGCCAATCTCACTAGATGTTGAAAACAGACTTTTAATTTTTACTTTCTCTAACATATTACAATAATAACACAAACATAAAATTGCAATAAATGTCTTCAAAGCAAGAAATTGGTATCTTCTAGTCAAGAATCAACAGATGATCTAGTTTATATGCCGGTTTATAAACCATTTAGGTCAATTTGTGATAAATAATACATAGGGTAAGTGTAAGGGTGGCTTTGCACACTATGACATCGCAGGTGCGATGTCGGTGGGGTCAAATCGAAAGTGACGCACATGCGGCGTCACTTGCGATGTCGTAGTGTGTAAATCCTAGATGATACGATGAACGAGCGCAAAAGCGTCGTTATCGTATCATCGTTGCAGCCTCCGACATTTCCATAATGCCGGTGCCGCGACAGGTACGATGTTGTTCCTCGCTCCTGCGGCAGCACACATCGCTGTGTGTGAAGCCGCAGGAGCAAGGAACATCTCCTTACCTGCCGCCGGCCACAATGCGGAAGGAAGGAGGTGGGCGGGATGTTTACATCCAGCTCATCTCCGCCCCTCCGCCGCTATTGGCCGCCTGCCGTGTGACGTCGCTATGACGCCGCACGACCCGCCCCCTTAGGAAAAAGGCGGGTCGCCAGCCAGAGCGACGGTCGCAGGGCAGGTGAGTGCATGTGAAGCTGGCGTAGCGATAATTTTCGCTACGCCAGCTATCACAAGATATCGTACCTGCGACGGGGGCGGGGACTATCGCGTGCGACATCGCAGCATCGGCTTGCGATGTCGCAACGTGCAAAGCCCGCCTAAGGTCGATCTGTATCACATATCCAAAATATATCCCCTATAGACTTGGAGATCCCTTACTTATAGGGAGATCCCCTATAGACATGGAGATCCTTTCAAGTGCATGCATACACTTTTTCATAGGGATGTCAGTGTGACACATTAAAGAGAGTCTGATGCAAAAGCGCAACTTTTGGAAGGGCCCCGTCTGTTGTCAGACTACTACTCTCTGTAGTGTCGATCAATAGATATATAGAATCTAAATATAAATTTGAGTAACTTGTTACATAAATGATATTACCTTACAACAAGCTTGACATCAGATAAGTCCTTAGAAGTTTAGCTGAGCTCTTTGACTATATTCACACAATGCAGTTTTGCTAGAAAAATTTCTGCAGCCAAAAACTGATCCTTTGGCATTGAAAAAGCTGCAGGCTTCTACTGCGTTTTTGTTGCTTTTCTTACTGTGGTTTTATGCTGCACTTTTTAGGATCCCAAAGTTCATCTTTGCTTCCACTCTGCATGCATAAACAATACAAAGTACAAGGCCACCAATGACGTATGAGAAACCATAAAACATTTTTGCACAAAAAGAGCAATTTAACCAAATTATATAGGGAAAAAAAATTTTTTTTATAGTTACAACCACACATATAGTGACAGGGAGCTGCTAGTGGTCATTATCATAAATATGTAAGCATCGTAAGTGACGCACACATCCGGCATCGTTTGACATATCGTAGCATGTGACACCTACGAGCATCTGTGATTGAGCAAAAATACTCACCTTATCGTTGCTCGTTGACACGTTGCTCATTTTCTAAAAATCGAACGTCCTTCTGTGCTCCGGTTGTTCATCGTTCCCAAGGCAGCACACGTCCATCCGTGTGACACCCCGCGAACGATGAACTGCAGCTTACCTGCGTCCCGCCGGCAATGCGGAAGGAAGGAGGTGGGTGGGATGTTTACGTCCCGCTCATCTCTGCCCCTCCGCTACTATTGGCCGGCCACTGTGTGACGTCGCTGTGACGCCGAACGTCCCTCCCCCTTCAGGAAGAGGATGTTCGCCGCCCACAGCAAGGTCGTTTGGAAAGTAAGTTCGTGTGACGGGAGTTACCGACTTTGTGCGACACGCGCAACAAATTACCCGTGCCGCACAAACAATGGGGGCGGGTGCCATCGCAAATGCGATCGCACGACATATCGACACGTGTAAAGCAGGCTTTAGAGACATAGCTAATCAGGAGAACCGTACTACAATTACCGTATTTCTAATTGGAGGTGGGAATACCCCTTTAATTTAATTATTGCTAATTCAATTAAACTATGGTTGAAGTTGGGAAAAACAAAAGGATTGCTTTAAAAAAATAATTGCAAATTACAATTAAAAAAAAAAACTTTTTATGCCTGAAAAAATACTGACTATTTCTAACAAAAAAGGGTTATTTATGTATGAAGTGTCGCGGGCGGAGGAGACGCGCTCGCCACGCTCGGGTCCGGGGCTTCTGCTGCTGCTGCTCGGTGGCTCGAGTGGTGGACCGGACCCGGGAACTCGAGCAGCGCTCCTCACCCGTGAGTGAAAAGGGGGTGGTATGTTTAGGGAGATTGTTCGTGACGCCACCCACGGGTTGTGGTGAAGATGGGTACCACCGCAGCTGGTGACGGGGATCCCGGGAGCAATGGTAGGGAGCAGCTGGGATGTTGTTTTGCACCTCCGTGGGTAGGGGTTGGTGGTCCCGGGGCCCGGAGGTGAGACGGGTAGGCAGGGTTGGTGAGGTGCAGGGTGGCAGGGATAGCACGGCGCGGAGCCGGATGGCACGGTTGTACTCACTCAGCAAAAGATGCACAAAGCAAAGTCTCCGGTAAACCAAATGGCTGGATGGACGGGTCCCGCAGCCGGCTGCTGTGTCTCTCCCACGGACAGGTGATGGTGGCTGTCTTTCCCTGCACCTTTGTGTACTGAGTTGACTCCAATGGCTTCCCAACGGTAGTCCGCTCCCCGATGTATAGATACCGGAGGAGCCCGTTTTTCCCGCAGGCGCTGGCCCTTGGACTTCTAGCCGGTGGCGGTGGCTGTATGTGCTCACGGTGTGAGCGGTTGCCTTCAATCGGGACTTGGTTGTTAGGGAACCCCGAGGGTTCCTGTCATATTCGGATTTGACTATTGTCGGCGGCTCCAAGCCTGGTCGGGGTCCGATGGCCCTGCCTGGGTGTGCTTAGCTTCACTCCGTTACCTGATCTGGTACCGGTGGGCCACCGCCCAGCCCCGGTCCTTACGGCTCTGCGGAGTTCCACCAACTCCTGCAGATGGCCAACACCGTCTGCCAACCTTGCTCTCAGTGCTTGGGCTCCAACCCAGACACTTGCAGTACGTGACCTCTCACTTGCATCTCCAAACTCTATCTACTGCCTTTCCCACCTCCAGGCCTGTGAACTCCTCGGTGGGTGGGGCCAACCGCCTGGGTCCGCCCCACCTGGTGTGGACATCAGACCCTGGAGGGAGGCAACAAGGGTTTTGTGTCTGACTAATGTAACTGTCCGGGGGTGGGGGTGGGGGTGTGTTTTGTCTGTGGCTACCTGGCTAGTCCAGGGCACCACAGAAGCACAGCCATGAACTGATATTACCTGAATGCAGAAAAAAAGACAACTGCAAAAGTAAAAACAGCAAGTGAAGATGAATGTGTAGGGCATTGTTTACGTTCCACACATTGGAGTGGGAAAAAAACAAAAGGATTGCTTAAAAAAGTACAAATTACATTACAAAAATACATAAATGCGGAACCTTCATGTTCATGCGAGGATACCAAGACATCATGGTTCATACTTGAAAATTGCAAAAATAAATAGGATTCACGTCCTGCTGGGGAGGTTACCAAAATTGCAGCAAAAACTGACAGCAGCATTTTTACTGTTGTTTTGCACTCACTTGTTCCTTTCTATAGGTGAAAAAACACTGCAAAAGTGCTGAAAGAATTGATATGATGCAGATTTAAAAAAAAAAAAATTGGAGTTTATCCAATTAATTCAAGAAAAAAAGCATGTGCATGAGATTTCTGAAATCTTATAGCTTTTGTTGGTACTGTAAAAAGCAGCTTTTAATTTGCATGGAAAAGCAGTAAAAAAAAAAGTCCCAAAAATGCAGCATAGTCTTGTAATGCAGTAGAAAACTTTTTTTTTCTCCTATAAGATTACTTTAAAGTAGCTAAGATAACAACTTTAATTTCCAAAATGTGAATTATCAGAGAACAACATACTCAGATATCGTTACAACAAGGAATACTGGGAGCTTTCATCTCTGAATCCAGCAGAACTCTGACTACAGCTCTGCAGTAGAATATACAGTTAGGTCCAGAAATATTTGGACAGTGACACAATTTTCGCGAGTTGGGCTCTGCATGCCACCACATTGGATTTGAAATGAAACCTCTACAACAGAATTCAAGTGCAGATTTTAACGTTTAATTTGAAGGTTTGAACAAAAATATCTGATAGAAATTGTAGGAATTGTACACATTTCTTTACAAACACTCCACATTTTAGGAGGTCAAAAGTAATTGGACAAATAAACCAAACCCAAACAAAATATTTTTATTTTCAATATTTTGTTGTGAATCCTTTGGAGGCAATCACTGCCTTAAGTCTGGAACCCATGGACATCACCAAACGCTGGGTTTCCTCCTTCTTAATGCTTTGCCAAGCCTTTACAGCCGCAGCCTTCAGGTCTTGCTTGTTTGTGGGTCTTTCCGTCTTAAGTCTGGATTTGAGCAAGTGAAATGCATGCTCAATTGGGTTAAGATCTGGAGATTGACTTGGCCATTGCAGAATGTTCCACTTTTTTGCACTCATGAACTCCTGGGTAGCTTTGGCTGTATGCTTGGGGTCATTGTCCATCTCTACTATGAAGCGCCGCCTGATCAACTTTGCGGCATTTGGCTGAATCTGGGCTGAAAGTATATCCCGGTACACTTCAGAATTCATCCGGCTACTCTTGTCTGCTGTTATGTCATCAATAAACACAAGTGACCCAGTGCCATTGAAAGCCATGCATGCCCATGCCATCACGTTGCCTCCACCATGTTTTACAGAGGATGTGGTGTGCCTTGGATCATGTGCCGTTCTCTTTCTTCTCCAAACTTTTTTCTTCCCATCATTCTGATACAGGTTGATCTTTGTCTCATCTGTCCATAGAATACTTTTCCAGAACTGAGCTGGCTTCATGAGGTGTTTTTAAGCAAATGTAACTCTGGCCTGTCTATTTTTGGAATTGATGAATGGTTTGCATCTAGATGTGAACCCTTTGTATTTACTTTCATGGAGTCTTCTCTTTACTGTTGACTTAGAGACAGATACACCTACTTCACTGAGAGTGTTCTGGACTTCAGTTGATTTTGTGAATGGGTTCTTCTTCACCAAAGAAAGTATGCGGCGATCATCCACCACTGTTGTCATCCGTGGACGCCCAGGCCTTTTTGAGTTCCCAAGCTCACCAGTCAATTCCTTTTTTCTCAGAATGTACCCGACTGTTGATTTTGCTACTCCAAGCATGTCTGCTATCTCTCTGATGGATTTTTTCTTTTTTTTCAGCCTCAGGATGTTCTGCTTCACCTCAATTGAGAGTTCCTTAGACCGCATGTTGTCTGGTCACAGCAACAGCTTCCAAATGCAAAACCACACACCTGTAATCAACTCCAGACCTTTTAACTACTTCATTGATTACAGGTTAACGAGGGAGACGCCTTCAGAGTTAATTGCAGCCCTTAGAGTCCCTTGTCCAATTACTTTTGGTCCCTTGAAAAAGAGGAGGCTATGCATTACAGAGCTATGATTCCTAAACCCTTTCCCCAATTTGGATGTGAAAACTCTCATATTGCAGCTAGGAGTGTGCACTTTCAGCCCATATTATATATATATAATTGTATTTCTGAACATGTTTTTGTAAACAGCTAAAATAACAAAACTTGTGTCACTGTCCAAATATTTCTGGCCCTGACTAGGCTATGTAGTTAAGCAATATACAAATTGATAAACGTCAAGCATTTTTATGGAGGATAATTCTATAGCTAAAAAACAATGGTATCTCTGTATATGAATATACACAAATAGGTGAAGATATATAGCTTTTTAGAAACACTAAATTTAACTATTTTGCAGTTGAATGCTACAAATTGTCTATAAGCAGCCAGTTCAAAATGGCTGACTGTCGGGGCTTTCAATAGGATTACTTACAGAAAGTATATAAAATGTTTTCCAAGATCATTACTCAAATACAATATGTTTGTTATTAGCAGCTCATTGTATTCAATATTGTAGGTATAACCAATGAAACAGGAGGAGTTCGATTTCTTGAAATGGTTAGGACTCAAAGGATCAAATCAAACATTCGAAAATTAAAGCTGATTATAATTTTTTCATGACTTGCTCTTAAGCTTATCCCGGTTGCATCAGTGAAACTATGGCATGAACGCTGCTTCAGTCACATGCAATCATATGATCACTAATATGCTTAAATAAGTGACCTGATCATAGCCACAGAGAAAATCACTTCACTCACATGTTGAGTAAATTAAGCCCACAATTACAAAGAAAGTTTTTGGAGGTTGTTTTATTTTTATGGGGGTATTTTTCTGGTCCAATATTTAGGTGAGTGTCTGTTTTTTTTTTTATTTGAAATATATATCCCTAAATGGGTAAATACAGTGATATATTATTTCTAGGCTATCAATAAACTAATAGGATAAAAATGGGGGCCCTAAAGTCAGTCAGATCATACAGTCATGGAAAGTCCTAATAATAATAATAATAATCTTTATTTCTATAGCGCCAACATATTCCGTAGCGCTTTACAATTCAGGAGGATCATATACAAACAAGTAACAGTTATAGAAATACAATATTTAGAGGGAAAAAAAATACAACCCTGCTCGTGAGAGCTTACAATCTACAATGAGATGGGGGGAGAGGCAAGGTTCAAGTGCTTATTTACAATGACAATCCAGCCATCTCACGGAAATGGGGCTGGATAATGGTTTCCTGGACCAGTGGGCCCGAGCCTTGAGATGCCTTTGGGTGCCATGGAGTTTGATGTGGAGCTATGTTGTGAGAGGTTGTAGAGGGACTATGTGAATCGAATCTGATTAGGAAGTGTGATAGGCCGCCCTAAAAAGATGCGTCTTTAGGGTGCGTCTGAAGCTGAGTAAGTTGTGATTTGTCCTAACTTCTTGGGGTAGAGCGTTCCAGAGGGTTGGTGCAGCTCGGAAGAAGTCTTGGATCCGGGAGTGGGAGGTTCGAATTAGTGTGGATGTTAGTCGAAAGTCGCTTGCAGAGCGTAGAGAACGGGTGGACTGATAGACAGAGAGGAGGTTGGAGATGTAGGGGGGTGCTGCACTGTGGAGAGCTTTGTGGGTGAGAACAAGCAGTTTGAATTGGATCCTATGATATATGGGCAGCCAGTGCAATGACTGGCACAGAGCAGAGGCATCCGAGTAGCGGTTAGCCAGATAGGTGACCCTGGCTGCTGCATTAAGGATTGACTGTAGAGGAGAGAGTCTAGTTAGGGGGAGACCAATTAATAGAGAGTTACAGTAGTCCAAGCGAGAGTGGATCAGGGCCACGGTGAGGGTTTTTGTCGTTTCCATAGTGAGAAAGGGGCGGATTCTAGAGATGTTCTTGAGGTGCAAGCGGCAGGTGCGGGCAAGAGATTGTATGTGGGAGGTGAAGGAGAGATCAGTGTCAAGTATAACCCCCAGGCAGCGGGCTTGCGGCCTAGGACTTATCGTTGTGCCACACACAGAGAGGGAGATGTCAGGTTGAGGAAAGTTGGAAGATGGAGGGAAAAGAAGAAGTTCAGTTTTGGAAAGGTTAAGTTTCAGATAGAGAGCAGACATGACATTGCAAACTGCAGTCAGGCAGTCACTTGTGTTCTGTAGTACAGCGGGGGTGAGCTCAGGGGATGAGGTGTATAGCTGTGTGTCATCAGCATAAAGATGGTACTGAAAGCCAAATCTGCTGATGGTCTGACCAATTGGGGCAGTGTAGAGGGAGAAAAGAAGAGGGCCAAGGACTGAACCTTGAGGGACCCCAACAGTGAGAGGAAGAGGAGAAGATGTGGAGCCAGCAAATGATACACTGAATGAGCGGCCAGAAAGATAGGATGAGAACCAGGAAAGAACAGTGTCCTTTAGGCCGATAGAATGGAGCATAGAGAGAAGGAGATGGTGGTCAACAGTGTCAAAGGCAGCAGAAAGGTCAAGAAGAATAAGCAGAGAGTGGTCACCGTTACGTTTTGCTGTCAATAGGTCATTGGTCACTTTGACAAGGGCAGTTTCTGTTGAGTGTAAAGGGCGGAAGCCAGACTGTAAAGGATCTAGAAGAGAGTGAGTGGAGAGGTAGCGGGTGAGACGAGAGTAGACCAGGCGCTCCAAGAGTTTGGAGATGAAGGGGAGATTAGAGACTGGTCTGTAGTTGCTTGTGCAGGACGGATCGAGAGAAGGTTTTTTTAATAATGGAGTAATGATAGAGTGTTTGAGGGAGGAGGGGAAGATACCCGAAGAGAGAGAGAGATTGAAGATTTTAGTTAATTGAGTGGCGACAACCGGAGAGAGGGACTGGAGTAGAGGTGTGGGGAAGGGATCAGTAGGGCAAGTTGTAGGACGAGAGGAGGATAGGAGCCTGGAGACTTCCTCCTCTGTGACTGGGTCAAATGTGGAAAGTGAGCTGGATGGGATATGGGGAGGGATGGGATTCACAGGGCTTGGTGGCTGGGAGCTGATCTCTTGGCGGATGTTTTCTATTTTCTCTGTGAAATGCGAGGCCAGGTCATCAGCATGAAGGGCTGTGACAGGGGTCTGTACTTTGGGACTGAGGAGGGAGTGAAAGGTGTCAAAGAGTTTTTTTGGATTGTTGGCAAGTGAGGAAATAAGGTTGGTGAAGTAGGTCTGTTTGGCGAGGTGAAGGGAATAGTTATAGGTCCTTAACATGAACTTGTAGTGGATGAAGTTTTCTGGTGTGCGGTTTTTCCTCCATAGGCGTTCGGCGCTCCTGGAGCATCGCTGAAGAAATAGAGTTTGGGATGTGAGCCAGGGCTGTTTTACTCTGTGTTTGGTCTTTCTGAGGGTGAGGGGCGCTACTTGGTCTAGCGTAGTCCTGAGTGTGTCATTGTAGTGCTTTACAGCCAGATCAGGACAGGGAAGTGAGGATATAGGGGACAGTGATGCGTGTAAAGAGTCTGAAAGTGTCTGAGAATCGATGGCCTGTAGGTTTCTGAATGTGTGATTGGTGGGAGTGTGCTGGGGCGGACGAGGGTTTGTGAGCTTGAAGGAGAGGATGTTGTGGTCAGAGAGGGGAAGAGGTGAGTTGTCGAAGTGAGAGATTGAGCAGAGGCGGATAAAGACCAGGTCAAGGGTGTTACCATCTTCATGTGTCTCAGAGGATGAGAGCTGTGAGAGGCCAAGGGAGGTGGTGAGAGATAGAAGCTGGGATGCAGAAGGGGAGGAGGGGCTGTTCATGGGGATGTTAAAGTCTCCTAGGATCAGGGTTGGTAACTCTGAGGACATGAAGTGTGGCAGCCAGGCTGAAAAGTGGTCAAGGAACTGGGTGGGTGAGCCTGGTGGACGGTATAAGACAGCTACTCTGAGGGAGAGGGGATGGAAGAGCCTGATGGTGTGAACCTCAAAGGATGGGAATGAGAGTGATGGAGCTGGGGGGATGACCTGGAAAGTGCACTGTGGGGACAGGAGTAAACCGACTCCACCACCATGTCTGTTTCCAGGTCTTGGTGAATGGGAAAAGTGTAAACCACCATGAGAGATGGCAGCAGGGGAAGTAGTATCAGAATTCTGAATCCAGGTTTCAGTTAGGCCTAGTGAGTTAAGAGAGTTATTGAGAAAGAGGTTGTGGATGTAAGGAAGCTTGTTACATACAGACCGTGGATTCCAGAGAGCACAATTAAAAGAGGGAAGTGAGGGTGTACAGGGAATGTTAATAATATTATCAGGGTTTCTATGGGAGGTGGGGGAGGGGGTAAAGTTAGCCTGGGGTGGACTGGGATTAGGAGAGATATCACCTGAAAGAAGTAGGAGTAGAAGGAGAAAGGTCAGATGGTTTTTGGACTTGTGGCATGGCTTTTTTTGGAATTCCCTGGAGCTTGATTGTATCAGATTATTAAGATAGGTGAAAAGAGCCTGGGAGCTGTACATAGGAGAGGGGAGGAGAGAGGGGCTGATGTGGATGAGTGGTGATGGAGGGGGGACAGGGCGGTGAAAGTGAACAGAAAAAGCACATAGGAAGATAGAGAGTGAAATAATAGTTAAGGTTAAAGCAGATGGCGTCAAAGAGTAATTTACCTGCAGACTCCTGCCCTGACTAACTGCCATTGAGGTAACTGCCCAGCACTTCGCAATGATGGCACTTAGCAAGAGATGGCATGCATGCAACACCCCGCATGCATGCACCCCTTAAGAAAGACACAAATATATAGGGCTGACTAGAGGGGTAGGTGAGTGGGATTATGGGAGCTCAGCTTGTTAAGGGAAATCAACAAATGCTGATCACACGAGGGGATGATTAAGAAATCAAAGGGAACAGGACATTTGACACCCACCCGGACTTCCAGTCTACACAAATTTACACCATCCACCATCAGATAACATTTACAAAGAGGAATATACAGTCATACATCAGTGAGTATTACATAGATTATGAAAATGACAGAGCATACATCACAGGAAGCAGAGTTATATACCAGAACACATATTCAGCCAATGCAGTGGGGAACAGACAATTCACTTGACAGGAAGCAGAGTTATATACCTGTGTGAAGATGATACACTGTGGGCAGAATTATGAGGCAAGTGAATATCTTGTCCATATCGTTTTTTGCATACTCTCCAACACCAAGTTGTATATACAGTCAGGGCCAGAAATATTTGGACAGTGACACAAGTTTTGTTATTTTAGCTGTTTACAAAAACATGTTCAGAAATACAATTATATATATAATATGGGCTGAAAGTGCACACTCCCAGCTGCAATATGAGAGTTTTCACATCCAAATCGGAGAAAGGGTTTAGGAATCATAGCTCTGTAATGCATAGCCTCCTCTTTTTCAAGGGACCAAAAGTTATTGGACAAGGGACTCTAAGGGCTGCAATTAACTCTGAAGGCGTCTCCCTCGTTAACCTGTAATCAATGAAGTAGTTAAAAGTCCTGGGGTTGATTACAGGTGTGTGGTTTTGCATTTGGAAGCTGTTGCTGTGACCAGACAACATGCGGTCTAAGGAACTCTCAATTGAGGTGAAGCAGAACATCCTGAGGCTGAAAAAAAAGAAAAAATCCATCAGAGAGATAGCAGACATGCTTGGAGTAGCAAAATCAACAGTCGGGTACATTCTGAGAAAAAAGGAATTGACTGGTGAGCTTGGGAACTCAAAAAGGCCTGGGCGTCCACGGATGACAACAGTGGTGGATGATCGCCGCATACTTTATTTGGTGAAGAAGATCCCGTTCACAACATCAACTGAAGTCCAGAACACTCTCAGTGAAGTAGGTGTATTTGTCTCTAAGTCAACAGTAAAGAGAAGACTCCATGAAAGTAAATACAAAGGGTTCACATCTAGATGCAAACCATTCATCAATTCCAAAAATAGACAGGCCAGAGTTACATTTGCTGAAAAACACCTCATGAAGCCAGCTCAGTTCTGGAAAAGTATTCTATGGACAGATGAGACAAAGATCAACCTGTACCAGAATGATGGGAAGAAAAAAGTTTGGAGAAGAAAGGGAACGGCACATGATCCAAGGCACACCACATCCTCTGTAAAACATGGTGGAGGCAACGTGATGGCATGGGCATGCATGGCTTTCAATGGCACTGGGTCACTTGTGTTTATTGATGACATAACAGCAGACAAGAGTAGCCGGATGAATTCTGAAGTGTACCGGGATATACTTTCAGCCCAGATTCAGCCAAATGCCGCAAAGTTGATCGGACGGCGCTTCATAGTACAGATGGACAATGACCCCCAAGCATGCAGCCAAAGCTACCCAGGAGTTCATGAGTGCAAAAAAGTGGAACATTCTGCAATGGCCAAGTCAATCACCAGATCTTAACCCAATTGAGCATGCATTTCACTTGCTCAAATCCAGACTTAAGACGGAAAGACCCACAAACAAGCAAGACCTGAAGGCTGCGGCTGTAAAGGCTTGGCAAAGCATTAAGAAGGAGGAAACCCAGCGTTTGGTGATGTCCATGGGTTCCAGACTTAAGGCAGTGATTGCCTCCAAAGGATTCGCAACAAAATATTGAAAATAAAAATATTTTGTTTGGGTTTGGTTTATTTGTCCAATTACTTTTGACCTCCTAAAATGTGGAGTGTTTGTAAAGAAATGTGTACAATTCCTACAATTTCTATCAGATATTTTTGTTCAAACCTTCAAATTAAACGTTACAATCTGCACTTGAATTCTGTTGTAGAGGTTTCATTTCAAATCCAATGTGGTGGCATGCAGAACCCAACTCACGAAAATTGTGTCACTGTCCAAATATTTCTGGACCTAACTGTACTTGAATGCTTATTGGATGAAGAAGATCAGCTGCTGTGTATGTTTTGCAAAGAAGGAAGATGTGTCCTAAGAATATCGAAAAAGGTGCAGAATTATTAGGCAGCTTGTTTCCACCAGGCAAAAAGGGCCATTTAATTGACTGATGCAGCACTCTTGAACTAGTTAAATATTGAGGCATGACATGATTTTAAAAACCAGCAAAGGAAGAGTAGACAATTGGGGGCTGATATTTTTAGGATGGGAAGGTTATTAAGAAGATTAAAGAAATAAAGACAAAAGACACCCTCATTCACCAATTTATTTCCCTGCAAAAACTTTAATCTAAGGTCCAGCGTAATCCAAAAGAGATTGCATGACGTTCTAAGGGGCACTTTGCACACTACGACATCGCAGGTGTGATGTCGGTGGGGTCAAATTGAAAGTGACACACATCCGGTGTCGCTCTCGACATCGTAGTGTGTAAATCCTTTATGATATGATTAACGAGCGCAAAAGCGTCGTAATCGTATCATTGGTGTAGCGTCGGTCATTTCCATTAATTGGGAAATACCAATGTTACGATGTTGTTCCTCGTTCCTGCGGCAGCACACATCGCTGTGTGTGAAGCCGCATGAGCGAGGAACATCTCCTACCTGCGTCCTGCGGCTCTCGTCGGCTATGCGGAAGGAAGGAGGTGGGCGGGATGTTTATGTCCCGCTCATCTCTGCCCCTCCGCTTCTATTGGCCGCCTGCAATGTGACGTCGCTATGACGCCGCACGACCCGCCCCCTTAATAAAGAGGTGGGTCGCCGGCCATAGCGACGTCACAGGGCAGGTGAGTGCATGTGAAGCTGGCATAGCGATAATGTTCGCTACACCAGCTATCACCATGATATCGCAGCTGCGACGGGGGCAGGGACTATCGGCTTGCGATGTCGTAGTGTGCAAAGTGCCCCTAAGACTCACTGTCCCAGCCAATGAAGACCGGATTGTTCCTCACTGGCAGATAGAGCAGTCACTGCAGGCCCTCACACTGCTGTGAGAACCAGTACAGTGAACTTAAATGATCTCATGAGGTCAGCACAGGTCACTGCAGTGGGTCACGCAGTAGTGTGTGAGTGGCCTCGAGCAGTGATGATCGATTACAGCATGATTTAACCACAGGTCAGTGCGCACGACTCCCATGCCAAGTATCGCCAGAGCCCACGGCAATGCAACTTCAGCAAACTCATGAGTTCAACTCAGTTCACTGTCTGCGGTTCTCACGCTAAGTATCGCGAAATGACTCTTGCAATAGTTGGCTTGAGACAGCCACGGGCATTGAACTGTGGTGAATTCATGCTGTCACCCCTTTTCACTGCCCCTACTGTGTGTCAATTGTGACATTGGCTGATCTTATGTGGTCATTGCAGTTCACTGCAGTTGTTCTCACTGCAATGTGTCAGACTGCTGTGACTGCTCTCCCTGCCAATGAAAAACCATCTTTCCTTCATTGGCTGGGACAATGAGTTTCGGAACATAAAGATACCCTTTTTGGATTACCTCAACCTTAGAATAGCGTTTTTGCAGAGATACAAATTGGTGAATGAGGGTGTCTTTTTTCCCCATTTCTTTAAACATTTTTTCTTTTTTTTATCTTTCAGATTCGCTTTTGGGGAACATCATGGGACCTCACTATGTATTACGGCAGCCTTTTTTTTATAGATGCTAGCTGGCAATTCACAGGCGACATCAACTCTATATATTACCCCGTTTGCCATCGCACCAGGGCAATGGGAGGAGCCGAGTAAAACGCCAGATTTGGGGCATCTAATAATCTAATAGATGTGCCACCTCTGGGTCCACTGTGGGCTGCTATTTTTAGGCTAGGTAAGGCCAAATAACAATGACCCTTACCATCCTAAAAATATCAGCCCCCAGTTGTCTGCTGTCCCTTGGCTGGTTTTAAAATATGGGGTATTTGTTCAAATGATTAAAAAAATCAGCATGGGATCCACTCTATTTTTTAAAACCAGCCATGGGACAGTTGACAGCTGAGGGTTGCAGCCTGCAGCTGCTGCTCAACCAGTGCTGGTTATGAAAATTAGGGGGAACCCCACATTTTTTTTTCTCTAAAATTATTGATTAACTGTGATAATTAACTGTACGGGCTATCTAGCTCTCTCTCTATCCATCTATCTATTTTATATATATATATATATATATATATATATATATATATATATATATATATATATATATATACTGTATCTATTATCTATTATTCTTTCTATCATCTATTACCGTGTTTTTCCTAAAATAAGACCTCCCCCAAAAATAAGCCCTAGCAGGGATTTTAAGCATTTTCAGAGCAAGGCTAAGGGGCCCTTTGCACACTACGACACCGCAAGCCGATGGTGCGATGCCAAGCGCGATAGTCCCCGCCCCCGTCGCAGCTGCAATATCATGGTGATAGCTGCCGTAGCGAACATTATCGCTACGGCAACTTCACACGCACTCACCTGCCCTGTGACGTCGCTCTGGCCGGCGAACCACCTCCTTCCTAAGGGGGCGGGTCGTGCGGCGTCATAGCGACGTCACACGGCAGGTGGCCAATAGAAGCGGAGGGGCGGAGATGAGCGAGACGTAAACATCCCGCCCACCTCCTTCCTTCCGCATAGTCGGCCGGGACGCAGGTAGGAGATGTTCCTCACTCCTGCGGCTTCACACACAGCGATGTGTGCTGCCGCAGGAACAAGGAACAACATCGTAACATCGGTCTTTCCCAATTCATGGAAATGACCGACGCTACACCGATGATATAATTACGACGCTTTTGTGCTCGTTAATCGTATCAAAAATGCTTTACACACTACAATGTCGACAGCGACGCCGGAAGTGCGTCACTTTCGATTTGACCCCACCGACATCGCACCTGCAATGTCGTAGTGTGCAAAGTGCCCCTTAAATATAAGCCCTCCCCCTTCAATAATGAAGTGTCAGTGCAGAAAGATACTACAGGGCACTTCTTTATAGAAAGCGGACAACCTGCAATCACACTGACCAAACGCTGAGCGGCAGGACCTGTAGCGATCGCACACCCGCACACATCACACACA
This sequence comes from Anomaloglossus baeobatrachus, assembly GCF_048569485.1. Taxonomy (NCBI): domain Eukaryota; kingdom Metazoa; phylum Chordata; class Amphibia; order Anura; family Aromobatidae; genus Anomaloglossus; species Anomaloglossus baeobatrachus. The sequence continues at coordinate 676,284,860 of NC_134354.1, forward strand.
CAATCACACATCACACACAATCACCCTTCATATCGCTCACACACACTCACCAAATCCAGCGATACCGATCCTGAGAAGCCGTGTGGTGGAGCGCAAGGACCTGGGACATGTGACTTCCTCCCAAGGGAGACCCAAGGGGCCAGCGTCTGCGGGCAAACAAGGCTCTCCCGACACACAGCAAGTCGGGGAGCGGACGACCGTTGCTTATGCATAGGAGTCATAACGTCTACACTAAAGAGGTGCAGGAGAAAGGCGGAAACTACCAACCTGTTAAGGGGAAGCTGCAGCCGGCTGCGGGCACCGTTCATCATCCCGTTTGGTTTACCAGAGACTCCAGTGTGTTGTATCATAGTGAGTACACCAGTGCCTTCGGGCCACGCACTGCGCCGCACCGCACTAGCACCCAGCATGCACCCACTTCCCCACCTCAGCACCTCCCTCGGGCCCCCAGGACCTTCACTCCCCTACCTACGGAGGAGGGGGTCAACACCAAGCTGCGCAACACCATCCCCAGGAGGCCTAGTCAACGGCAGCGGTGGTGTCCATCCATTCACCACAACCCGTGGGTGGCGTCACGAACTTAGATCCCCTACAAACCACCGCGGCCCCGGCCGTGGAACTCCCCACCGAACTCCCTGCGTGCAGCTCCAACCCCCTTTCAGAGCAACGTGACCCCCGGGTCCATGGAGAGCTCGAGCCACCCACTGACGAGCATCGATCCGAGCAGCTCGGCAGCCGGCTGAGCCCGCGGGGCGGTACACATCGACTCTTCTGGCATCACGAACAGGATTGAACCCATCCACTTACCTGTGGAAGTGCGCCTTGAAGTAGAAGTCAGCGGTGACCCGTTGAAAAATTTCAGAATCCGCCATCTTGTCATTATCCTGTGGCGCGAAGTTTCCCGCCCAAGCTGTCTTCTCCGAGCAGAAACGGCACGAAAGTGAAGCCCTGCCCCCTGAGAGCAGAGCGATGCAGAAAGCAAGCGGAGTGCCCCGAAAAGAGCAAGGGGGGCGGGTGAAGATTCTGCCTTATGTGACCGAAGGGATAATGGGCAGGGACTCCAGGACTCTGCCACCCGTCTGGTTCCTGGAAGCACAACCTGCCACATGTTCGCCCAAGCAGAGAAGCCCAAATTACCAGAGCCCGCGCCCAGAACAGCGGTGTGGGTGGAAGCCCAGACGACTATCATGTGTTGCCGCCTGAAAGTGCAAGTGAGGTACCTTATGGAGCAGTGGGCAACCGAGATGGCGGAGATAGCTTCGGCTGTACAGGCACGTGAGATGGAGACAAATTTGGAGGAGCGGGTGGGCGACCCACGCCCCTATGTCCATGAGGGACAGGTCACTGCGGCTGAAGGACCCGTTCTGCCCCCACTTCCCCTGTCGCCTCCTCCACGGCCCGTTTCAGTTGCGGATGCCCACCCGCTCGGCCTGCCGCCCCCGACACTGGCGGTGGAACCTGTCCCAACTGCCTGTGAGGACCCACCTGTAGAGGCGGCTCACGGACGGCCGTATGCTCGGCCCGCACCGACCCCGCTACCCTGGAAGGTGCCTGCCCCGGACGTAGTCCCTCCAGTCCCAGAGAAAGCGACGCCCAGAGAGACCCCGGCCCCGGCAGTCCGCCCGGCCAAGAGGGAGGCCATCGCAAACCGGAGACCCGCCCAGCAGGTAAAGCTGGCCACTTCCCGACCCCAGGCCTCGGATGAGGCAGCGCAAGGTTGTCGCTGCGAGGCAGCGCTCCAGGCCGCGACACAGCGGGGTTCCCCAGATGAGGTGCAGGTCGTGGCCAGCACAGGGGAGCTCCGGCTGGGCCCAACCCGCGCACAAGAAGGGCAACTGGATGCCCCATACTGGGAGCGGCAAAAGCGCCAGCTGGGCTGAGAAATCGCAGCCCGGGAAAAGAAGAAGGCGGAGGTCCTGGCCCGCACCATCAAAGAAAAGGACAATCTCCGGAATGCTACCTTCCGGGTACGGGGCCCGATGCACGAAGGCCAGGTCAGGCGGTTTGACCCCAACAAAGGGTGGAGGTTCGTGTTTGAGCCCGGCCTGGAGGCAAAGGTCTTTGTGTCCCGTCGGGACGTCTACCCCCACCTGCCCGTGGGTCACCCGGACCGTGACCTGATCCCCGGAGAGCTGGTCAGCTATACCAGTCATTGTGGGGAGAGGGGCTGGTTCGCCCTTGATGTTTGGAAGAGGGCATAAAAAGAAGGCCCAAGGCGCTCCCAGATGCCTCCCCCACCGTACAGCCCTGGAGTTACCATAGAGGCTGAATATGAAGATGAAGATACAAAGTAAAGGCAGCAGAACCCGGCTGCCAAGTTGAACACAGTCCCCGTTGGGGTCATACTGCCCGTCCATGTTGGGACTTTTGTTTTGCCCCCAGTTTTAACAAAGACAAGGCCAAGAACTTGCAGGCCAACCCAAAAACTATTGGGCTTGTAAATAATCCCTAAACGGCCTTCCCGTCTCAAAGCCTCCGGAGAGGCAGACTGGAGCATGGGCCTGCGGGAACCAGATGGCCGAGGCCCGCCACCAATGCAACCGGTGGCGATCCTCCGGATCAGGGGTCCCCTGGACGTGGGGCCTCTGAGAGACAGCTAGGTGTGAAACCCTGCACCCGTCCCGTTAAACAACACCTGGGCCCGTTCCTGGACTGGGGAAAAGGGGTGCGGCCCATTTCTTAGGGGCAGCATCAAGGCGAGGTTTGTTTGGGTGGATGATGTAAGAACCCGGTCCCGTTCCCACATTAATAAAAATGTTATCTGTAGAGTTGAACGGTTCGTGGTTCTCCAGTTCGCGGTTCGAGTGATTTTGGGGGCTGTTCTAGATCGAACTAGAACTCGAGCTTTTTGCTAAAAGCTCGATAGTTCTAGTTACGTTTGAGAACGGTTCTAGCAGCAAAAAGCCAAGATAATTACTAGCTGGCTTTCCGCTGTAATAGTGTAAGTCACTCTGTGACTCACACTATTATGAAATTTCAGCATATAGTGTGCGTGAACAGCGCGTTCAGATCACTGCTGCTGGGATAATGGCGATCGCCTTTTTTTTTTCTGTTCTTCCTTCCCTCCCTAAGCGCGCATGTAGTGGGGCGGGCCAGCATGTCAGCCAATCCCAGACACACACACAGCTAAGTGGACTTTTAGCCAGAGAAGCAACGGCATGTGTGATAGGATGTCCATGTCACAAAGCCATTATAATACCAAACACTGAAGAAACTTAGTGGCATCCTAAAAGTGGCTGTTGGACTTCATTACTGTCCCACTAGTGCAAAGATATTTGCAGCACCTCTGCATTGCACACTCAAGCTCATTGTTACAAAGCCATTATAATACCAAACACTGAGGAAACTTAGTGGCATCCTAAAAGTGGCTGTTGGACTTCATTAGTGTCCCACTAGTGCAAATCTATTTGCAGCACCTCTGCATTGCACACTCAAACTCATTTTTACTAAGCTATTATACTAGCAAACTGTGCTGCCATGTTAAGGGCCATAGTTTCATTGTCCGGGACAGTTATTGTTGTTTATTCTGCTGTGAATAAAGGTAGACCACCGCTGCAATCTACACCACCTCTCAATTTTTACGACCACATTTTAAGTGGACAATCTTGTCGCTAGCAAAATGAGTGGCAAAATGACAGATGCTGGTGGAAAGGGGAACAGGCGTGTAGGAAATGGAAAAAAGTTTGTGTCCATGGGGAAGGTGGCAAAGCTCCATTAACATCTGCTGAAGATAGGCCATCTTCCAGCAAAACTAAGATGTCTAATACTTTCCATGGACAATCGGATGTACTCCCTTTTTTACGAACACGAACAACTGGAACAAAGGTAGATGTTGCCCAAAAAAAGAAAATGCTTGAATGGATCTCAAGTGGTCCAACAAGTGCCCTCTCCTCCACCTCAACTACCGCATCCAAAAAACACCAGTCCTCTGAGTTCTCATCCCAATCACACTTGCTTTCTCCCAGCTCTCAAGTCTCCATCCGCCCTGCACAGTATGGTGGAACAGAGATGGCTGAGTCTGCAGAGCTGTTCAGTCACACTATAGCCTGGGAATCAGAGGTCTGCTCCCAAGCTACAGTGAGTACAGACCAGGAAATGGTCTGCAGTGATGCCCAGAACCTTTGTGACTCAGATTCAGGCCGTGATGACCAAGTTTCTGAGCATAATGTTGACCCTTATTCACAAACTGAAACACCTGTTGTAATAGACAATGAGGAACATACTGATGACGATGAGACGCAGATACCAGATTCGGATGACAACTTAAATATTCGTTCAGGGCAGGAAGAGGCTCGGTCTGAGGGGGAGGGGAGTGGAAACACAACGCTTGATGAGGAACTTCTAGATCCCACCTACTGTCAACCCACAGTCAGGCACTCGAGGAGGTCAACAGAGGCGGTGGAGGAGGATGCTACTGACGACGAAGTTACCTTGCACCTTCCTGGACAGAGGAGTACTGGTAGCATGTCTACAACTGCATCCTCAGCCACTACTCTGCCTCTGAGCACTAGTCGGGGTGGCTCAGCAGGTCGCATGCCCTCTAAGCCTTGCCTAGCCTGGTCCTTTTTTGACATAGCAAAAGATCGCCCAAATCATGTGATATGTAAAATTTGTCGTGATTCTGTTAGTAGAGGGCAAAACCTCAGCAGTTTGACAACTTCTTCCATGAATCGTCACATGAATAAATATCATATGTCCCAGTGGGAAGCTCACCGTGCTGCAATGCGGCCTAGCGGAGCGGACCATCCACCGCCTGCCCCTTCCAGTGCATCTGCGCGCTCTTCATCTTCTAGGACTGTGGGGACAGCTGTAACACCTGGTTTTCCACATACAACTTCCACCACTGTAACTGCAACAGGCAGTTTGCTTGGTAGGTTGTCAGTTGGTTTGGAAGGGGAAACAAGTGCGTGTGTACAGCTCTCTCAGACATCGAAAGCACCAACGTTGGATGAAGGCAACATCATGTCTACGCCTGCACTTTCCTCACAAACCTGCATTTTTCCAGGGACACCCTACTCACCACCATCTACACACAGCAGCCAGATCTCTGTCCCTCAGATGTGGACAAATAAAAGGCCATTTCCTGCGACCCATGACAAAGCTAAGAGGTTGACTTTATCCCTCTGTAAGCTCTTGGCTACCGAAATGCTGCCTTTCCACCTGGTGGACACACAGGATTTTAGAGACCTTATGTCTGTCGCTGTGCCCAGTCGCCACTACTTCTCTAAGAAAGGTGTGCCTGCGCTACACCAGCATATCGCACACAACATCACCGCTTCCTTGAGAAACTCTGTGTGTGAACGGGTGCATTTCACCACCGATACTTGGACCAGTAAGCATGGACAGGGACGTTACATATCACTGACTGGGCACTGGGTAACTATGGTGATAGACGGTGAAGGGTCTGCTGCACAAGTCTTGCCGTCCCCACGACTTGTGTGTCAATCCTCTGTCTGTCCAAGTTCCTCCACTGCTTCTGCCTTCTTAACCTTGTCTGGGTCCTCCACCTTCACCCCAAGCCTACCTGGTCAGGGCGCAGAAGGAATCACGCACCCCTCATTACTATGCTAGCAGCAGAGCGCAACGGCATCAGGCGGTCTTTGTCTTGAAATGTCTTGGAACTAAGAGTCACATAGCGGCTGAGTTGTGGGCAGCTCTGGAGACTGAGTTTGGTAAATGGTTGTCTCCACTCAACCTGCAGCCTGGTAAGGCCGTGTGCGACAATGCTGCAAACCTGGGTGCGGCCCTTCGCCTGGGCAAGGTGACACACGTGCCTTGTATGGCTCACGTGTTGAACCTTGTTGTCCAGCAATTTTTAACACACTATCCCGGCCTAGATGGCCTTCTGAATAGGGCACGAAAACTGTCTGCTCACTTCCGCCATTCAACCGCCGCAGCTGAGCGACTTGCATCGCTCTAGAAGTCTTTCGGCCTGCCGGTTCATCGCCTGAAATGCGATGTGCCGACACGCTGGAATGCGACTCTCCACATGTTACAGCGACTGTGGCAGCACCGCCGAGCCCTGGTGCAATACGTCATGACGTATAGCCTGGGCCAACGAGATGCAGAGGTGGGGCAGATCACCTTGATGGAGTGGTCTCAGATCAAGGACCTATGCATCCTTCTGCACAGTTTCGACATGGGACGAATATGTTTAGCGCTGACAATGCCATTATCAGCATGACAATTCCAGCCATTTACATGCTGGAGCACACGCTAAACACTATTCGGACTCAGGGGGTGGGACAACAGGAAGGGGAGGAACTACAGGAGGATTCATATGCAAAAGAGACAACAACATCACCAAGGTCCAGACTTTGATCATCACTAAGGCGGCAGGCATGGGACCATGGGGGACAGGGATCAACAAGGGCGCATGGTAGCAGGCGAAATGTTTAGGAAGGTGCAGGAGAACATGAAGAAATGGAGGACGAACTGTCCATGGACATGGAAGACTCAGCAGATGAGGGAGACCTTGGTCAAATTTCAGTTGAAAGAGGTTGGGGGGAGATGTCAGAGGAAGAAAGAACGGTTAGCACCTCTATGCCACAAACACAGCGTGGACTTGGTCCGCATGGCTGCGCCAGACACATGAGCGCCTTCTTGCTGCACTACCTCCAACATGACCCTCGTATTGTCAAAATTAGAAGTGATGATGAGTACTGGCTTGCCACACTATTAGATCCCCGGTACAAGTCCAAATTTTGTGACATAATTCCAGCCATAGAAAGGGACGCACGTATGCAAGAGTATCAGCAAAAGCTGTTACTCGATCTTAACTCGGCTGTTCCACCAAACACCCGTGGTGCACGGAGTGGATCTCCCAGTTGTAACTCGACAAACATGGGACGGTCTCGTCATCTTCAACAGTCTAACCGCACCAGCAGCACCGTGTCTGGTGCTGGTAACAGCAGTTTTATTGAATCTTTTCATAATTTTTTTTGGACCATCCTTTGCAAGGCCACCAGAGACAACAAGTCTGACACATAGTCAACGGCTGGAGAGGATGATACAGGAGTATCTCCAAATGAACATCGATGCCATGACTTTGCAACTGGAGTCTTGCTCATTTTGGGCTTCAAATCTTGAAAAATGGCCAGAGCTCTCCACTTACGCCTTGGAGATCTTGTCGTGTCCAGCTGCCAGCGTTGTCTTTGAACGTGTCTTCAGTGCTGCTGGGTGTGTGCTGACAGATAAGCGCACGCATCTGTCCAGTGACAATGTGGACAGACTAACGTTCATCAAAATGAACAAGTCATGGATCCACAAGGAATTTATTACCCCTGTGTCATCCTGGGGAGAGTAAATGCTTGTGTACTTTGAATGTGCTTGATGCAAATCTACCTGTGAAGTGTACAACTGGGGTACAAGTTCTGTCACTGAAGGGGTGGGTGTCTGTGTGGCCTAATTTTGGGAAAAAAAGGGAGACTCCGCTTGTAGTAACCCTTGCTTGCTGTGTTTTTAAAAAGGAGCCAAGATGAACAAGTCATGTTTCAGCAAAGACTTTGCTACCTACCCCGGTGCCATCCTGGGAACGGTTAAGGATGGCGTATTTTTGAATGTGCTTGATGCAAATCTACCTGTGAAGTGTACGACTGGGGCACAAGTGCTGCCACTGAAGGGGTGTCTCTGTGGCCCAATTTTTGGAAAAAAGGGAGACTCCGCTTTGAGTCACCTTGCGGTGTTTTACATCATTTTAGAAGGGCATGCCATGCCTATATCTGTGTCTCCTCCTCTTTTTCATTGTCCAGCTCTTTTATTTTCGCATGAGTATATGTCCTTGTCACTTTCCCATGTGTTTGTGTTGTGTTGTGAGTTGTTTGTCAACAACTTTGAGGGTGTTTTTTAGGTTTTTTTTATGTGTTTGTGATTGCCTCCCATTGTTTCCTATGCAGTTCGAGTGGTTCGCCGAACCGGTTCGCCGAACCGAACGCGAACCAGACCTCGGTTCGGCGAACCGAACTCTAGCCGAACCACGAGCGGTTCGCTCATCTCTAGTTATCTGTTTGCAACATTGAAGAAGGTGCCTCCCGTAAGGGAAGATTTGAAAAAAATGCATAATGATTTCAAATGTTTTTATCTTTTTCAGTTACAAAATAAACCAATGGTGGATGGGCAGCCCGCGGATGGTCTGCATTAAACCAAGGGGGAATGTGACGCCCTGGATGAGTCAGGTCGTCCCAGGTAGTCTCACACACACACACGCTCCCTAAAAAGGTGACAGCAGCCATGCTTTAAAACCCTTGTCACCTCCCTCCAGGTTTGATGTCCACACCAGGGGGGGGTGGAGCCAGGCGGTTGGCTCCACTCACCGAGGAGTTCACAGGCCTGGAGGCGGGAAACACAGTAGTTCTGAGTATATTAGCTTTGACAGTGGACGGGAGTAGTCAAGTTCAAGGGCAGACCTGTGACCAGGCCTGCCATAGTATACTAGGTGGCTGGGTTGGAGCTTAGTCACCTCTGGCAAGGAGACGGGGGTGTCCACCTGCAGGAGCTGGGATTACAGCCGGTGGAACCGTAGGGAACGGGGTCGGGCGGTGGCCCGCCGGTACTGAACCGGGGAACCGATTGGAAACAGGAGCACCAGGAGGGGTACTCAGACCCAGTACGAGGCCCAGAAACAACTAGGCTAAGTCGAATCAACTGATTGAGGACTGGACTTTAGGACCTTTGCCACACAAGACCCAACTGAAGACAACAGCCCAACCATTAGGGTAATGCCACCGCCAAGGCATAGAGACCCAAGGGGCCAGCGTCTGCGGGCAAACAGGGCTCTCCCGACACACAGCAAGTCGGGGAGCGGACTACCGTTGCTTAGGCATAGGAGTCATAACGTCTACACTAAAGGGGTGCAGGAGAAAGGCAGAAACCACCAACCTGTTCCGTTCATCATCCCGTTTGGTTTACCAGAGACTCCAGTGTGTTGTATCATGGTGAGTACACCAGTGCCTTCGGACCGTGCACCGCGCTGCACCGCACTAGCACCCAGCACGCACCCGCTTCCCCGCCTCAGCACCTGCCTTGGGCCCCCGGTACCATTCTCCTCTACCCACGGAGGGGGTCAACACCAAGCTGCGCAACACCATCCCCGGGAGGCCTAGTCAACGGCAGCGGTGGTGTCCATCCATTCATCACAACCCGTGGGTGGCGTCACAAACTTAAATCCCCTACAAACCACCGTGGCCCCGGCCGTGGAACTCCCCACCGAAGTCCCTGCGTGTAGTGCCAACCCCTTTTGAGAGCGACGTGACCCCCAGGTCCGTGGAGAGCTTGAGCCACCCACCGACGAGCACGGATCCGAGTGGCTCGGCAGCCGGCCGAGCCCGCGGGGCGGTACATTTGCTGGCAGCGGCTGCCGGAGATCACAGGTAGGACTTCGGAGTCACTCAGCCATCTGGGGTCTGGTAAGTATGAGTCTCCAGGGAAGGGCGGGAGACTGTTTTTTTGGAAACCATGTTTCTCCAAGAATAAGACCTCCTCCAAAAATAAGCCCTAGCTATTTTTTGGGGGCAAAAAAAGTATAAGACAGTGTCTTATTTTTGGAAAAACACAGTATCTATATCTCTATCTACTGTATCTAGTATCTATCTATCTATCTATCTATCTATCATCTATCTACTGTATATGTTATCTATCTAACATTTATATATCATTTTTTATGGCTTTGCACATTTTTTAGACATAAAACAAAATCATTTCAGTATCATGCGTTTTTTTTCTGGTACTGGTCATACGGATGTCCCACAGATGACACATGGTAGTGTCACACAAACATACTGACACACATGATGTCACATGGATGACACACATTTACATTTTTACATAGATGTATGAAGGAGGCTTTAAGGGTTCTTTATACGCTGCAACATCGCTAGCGATTGCTAACGATGTCGAGCACGATAGTGTGCCGCCCCGTGCTCGGCTACAACCGAGCGGATCCGGGCTCGCTGGTGGGTGGCTCGAGCGTCTCCGGACCCGGGGGCCCCTGTGGTCACTCAGATCTAAAAGGGGAGTTGGCGGTTTGGGGACGTAGGTGTATGGCCGGAGCCGTGTTTTAAGTTTGTGACGCCACCCACGGGATGTGGTGAAGGTGGACACCACCGCTGCAGTTACGGGGCACCCGGGGGAGATGGTATGCAGCAAGTTGTTAACCCCTCCGTGGGCCCCGAGACCCGTTGGGGTGGTTTAGCGGTGCAGGGAGATAGGCGACCGGAGGGCACTGGTGTACTCACTATTTGAATGAAACACTCGAGTCTCTGGTAAACCAAGATGATGGTGGTCGGTGCCCGCAGCCGGCTGCAGTCGGGATCCCCCACCCGGTTGGTGGTCTCTGCCTTTCTCCTGCACCTGTTTGAATGGTTGGGCTGCCTATGCTTGCAGCGTCAGGAGTCCGCTCCCCGGCTTGTGGATGTTGGGAGAGCCCGTTTGCCCACAGATGCTGGCCCGTGGGATCTCTGAGCCTTGGCGGTAGCTTTCTATCCCCCTCGTTGGGCTGTTGTCTTCTATGAGGGACTTTGGGTGGGAAAGGACCTAAAGTCCAGACCGCAATCAGTTAATTAACTCAGTCCAGTAGTTTCTAGACCTCGTTTCAGGGTCTGAGTACCCCCTCTTGTGCTCCGGTTTCCGAGTCGGTTCCCCGGGTCAGTACCGGCGGGCCACTACCCTATCCCGGTCCACCACGGTTCCACCGAGCCGGCTTCCCTTCTCCTGCAGGCAGAGGCCTCCGTATGCCTCCTAGCCAGAGGTACCAGGGCTCCTACCCTGGCACCTGTCAGTCTGTCACAGGCCTGTCACACAGGCCTGTCCTCCTCCACTGAACTCTCAAACTCAACTCTAATTAACAAATCTACCGTGTTTCCTGCCTCAGGCTCTCTGAACTCCTTGGTGGGCGTGTCCAACTGCCTGGCTCCGCCCCCTGGTGTGTCCATCCAGCCCTGAGGGAGGTGACATGGGTTTTATGTGGTTGGCTGGTGTTACCTAGTGAGGGACTGGTGTTGTGCAGGGCTCTATTTGTGACTACCTGGCTGGTCCAGGGCGTCACAATAGCACCTGCCCCCATCGTACGTGCAACATTTGGTGATCGTTGCCGTAGCAAACATTATCACTATGGCAGCGTTACATGCATATACCTTGACAGCGACATCGCTGTGGCCGCCGAACAATCCCTCCTTCAAGGTGGAGGGGCGTTCGGCGTCATAGCAACGTCACTGCGGCGTCACTAAGCGGCCGGCCAATAGAAACGGAGGGGCGGAGATGAGCGGGACGTAACATTCCGCCCACCTCCTTTCTTCCGCATTGCCGGTGGATGCAGGTAAGGAGAGATTCGTCGTTCCTGTGGTGTCACACACAGCGATGTGTGATGCCGCAGAAACGATGAACAACATCGTACCTGTGGCAGCAGCGATATTAAGGAAAGGAGCGACGTGTCAACGATCACCGTTTTGGAACGATTTTGTGATTGTTGATCGTTGCTCCTTGGTGTCACACGCTGCAATGACGCTACCGGCGCCAGATGTGCGTCACTAACAACGTGACCCCGACGATATATTGGTAGCAATGTCACAGCATGTAAAGCACCCTTTAAAGGCTCCTTTAAGATTTCCCAGCCTCACAGCTGCTGGGAGACCCAGTGGCTTTTAGCTCTGGTAACCTTTAGGTTACCGGAGCCCAGAGCCGTCGAGTCTCATATCAGCTATCAACCTGGTAACTTTAAGGAAGCCTTTATGAGAGCTTTTAAGAGAGCTTTTAATGTTCCTTAAGTTTCCAGCTGCGGAGACATCTGGAGGTTGTGCACTATTACCAAAATTCACAACCTCCAGGTGTCCCAACAGCTGGGAACTCCAGAAACTTAAAGGCTCTCTTAAAGGCTCCCTTAAGGCTTCCAAGCTTCACAGCGGCAAGAAGACCCGGTGGCTGTGATCTCCAGTAAACTTTAGGTTACCAGAGCTCAGCCGTCGAGGCTCATGAAAACTTTTAAGCCTGTAACTTTAAAAGAGCCTTTAAAAGAGTCTTTAAGAGAGCCTTTAATATTCCTTGAGTTCCTAGCTGCTAAGGACATTTTAAGCAGAGTTCACAGCCTTCAGGTGTCCCAACAGCTGAGAACTCTAAAAAACGTAAACTCTCTTAAAGGCACCTTTAACCCTCAACTGGTGAGGTGGGATTTTTGTCACGCAACTGGTGATGTGGGGCTTCCTATACTCCAGTGTGTAGAAATCTCTAATTTTTACAGAAATTGCAAAGATCACGTTTGTTTTAATCGTTTTATTATTGGTGATTGATTACACATGAGAATAACCAAATATTTCACACCCACAAGTATCGGAAAATGTAATACATTGATGATTCATACTAGCATTTTCCAATGAATGCCAGCTGAACAAATTTCCCTGGGGTGTTGCAAACCCCACTTCACCAATTGAGGGTTAAGGTTTTTGGGCCTCACAGCTGCTAAAATGTGGTTTTGATGCTTTTTTTTGCCATGAGATCCAGATTTGGTGCTGAAATTTATACACCAAATACCTGCACCAAATCTGCATTCCTGAAAAAAATACTTCAAAACCACATCATAACGCATGTGGCTTTCCTGCAATTTTTTGCCAAGAGATGCAGATTTGGCGCACTAAATCTGCATCTCGGGGCAAAAAAAAAATCAGGTTTTTTTTACCAGGAGATACAGGTCGGATTGAACTCAGTTCACCTGAGATGAGTTTTTCTGCCATCATAGGTGGGGTACTGTGGGAACGTCCAGCTATGACCGCACATAAATTCAGTGACGTCACCGCTCACATCTGCAGATCAATCAGGCTCTACCTGCAGCCACAGCGGGTGATCATGTTTTGTGCCTATGCGCTGTGACAGTATATAGCAGAGTTGGGATTGTTGTGTTGCCTCATGTGGATTCGGACCTGGCTGTTTTGGGGGTTAACAAAGGGGTGAAAGAGGGTGGTCTTTTTGTATTTTATTTTAAATAAAGGATTTTTTTTAGATGTTTATGTTTATCTCTTTTCACTTACAGATTAGTAATGAGGGGATCACATAGACGTCTCCCATTACTAATCTAGGGCTTAGTGGCAGCTGTAAGCTGTCATTAACCCTTTATATTACCTCGATTGCCACTGCACCACGGCAATCAGGATAAGCCGGTTAAAGTGCTGTGATTGTCAAATCTAATAGATGTGACAATTCTGGGTGGCTGCAGTCTGCTATTTGTAGGATAGGGAAGCCCAATAACCATACTTCCTAAACCTAAGAATAAAAGCCCCCAGCTGGGTATCAAAATTGGGGGGACTGCACGCCTTTTTTAAAATTATTTAGTTAAACATGTTAAAAAAAGCTGCATGGGGTCCCTCATATTTTGATACACTGCAAAGATATTGTGCACAGCTGGGGGCTGCAGTGTGTAGCCATCGGCGTTATCTGCACTCGTATCAATGTAAGGGGGACCCTACACCAATTTTTTTTATTTATTTATTTTTACACATCACTTGGGCAGACAGACAGCTACTGTGAGGGTAACCAAGCAGAGAAACCGGCAGTCTAACTGCATAAATCAAAGACGGTGGGTGGGGGAAGAAGTGCCTATGCATGAGGGATCATGAGCTACCCCTGGAAGCAGTGTCACAGCTGTGTGGGACACTCAGTAAGTATAACGCTCCTGCTTTCTTCCTTATTTTCTATCTTTTGCAGCCCACCTAGCCCTTACTAATACTAGGCCCCACTAGCCGTTACTAACACCAGCCTCCCTAGTCCTTACTAACACAGAAGTTTTGCCTCCCATTGAATACAGTGGTGCTCAGGTATGTTTGTTGAGCTGTTTCTTGAGCTGTTCGGCGAACACTGGGAAAGTCGGCAAGTGCGAACCGAACCGACCCTTGACAGGTTCGCTCATCTCTTCTCATAATAGGAAAGAAAGGTTAATAATAATACTTTCATTACAAAATCTTCCATTTTACTCAAATGAATTGATTCAAGAATGAATACACCTCACAACAAAAAGTACTGCTTCTAATTTTATAGGCACTCCTTGATTTTAAGAAAAGCACTAAATCTTCTATGCATGGAATGAAGTTGGTGACATACTGCAGCCATTTTCTTTATCCATTCTTCAAGAACGACGTCTTTTAGAGCCTGGATTCTGGATGGAAAGTGATGCTCAGCTTGTCTCTTCAGAATTCCCCATAGTTGTCCCATTGGGTTAAGGAGACATACTTGGCCATTGGATCCCTTTCAGCCATTCGTCTTCAGATATGCAACATTCGTTTATTTTGGGCCATTATCATGTTGGAATAGTGCACATCTACCAAGGGCACGGAGTGAGGATAGCATGTTCACTTTCAATATAGATTAGTACATCTGTAAATTCATGATACCATTATTTCAATGAAATTTAGCTCCCCAGCATAAGCTGCACTCATGCAGCACCACATAAGGACACTGCTACAACCATATTTTACTTTAGACAACATGCATTTAGAAAAATGAATTTAGAAAAACGCATGCAGTTTTCATATCAGTTTTTTCCAGCTTTCCCATAATGGGGTGAGCTGAAGGCAGAATGCAGGCACAGTGGGGGTGGAACACGACAGGTTGTCTAATTGAGGAGCTTTGGTGCTCCATATGTCAAAAATATCACTTAAGTCCCTAATTGGAGTAAGATTTCTGGCATAGCGCACGAAGTCGCACACCACTTGTTAGACACTGCAGAGTCGTGCACCTCTTCATAAATATGGAGTGTCTATCTCCACCACGCCCTCTATTGATGAATCTGGGCTTATGTTTCCAAATATAGTTAAAAAATAACATACTGGTTAGATGTACAGTGGTGCTTGAAAGTTTGTGAATCTTTCAGAATTTTCCATATTTCCCATATTTCTGCATTGATTTGAACTAAAACTACATCAGAGTTTCATATTTGTCCTACAAGCAAATGAAGAGAACCAAATCAAACAAATTAATCAAAAAATATTCGAAATTACTTTTGTCATTTTTTGAATAAGGAAAATGATCTAATATAACATCTGTGAGTAGCAAAAGTATGTGAACTTTTAGAATTAATAAATGATTTGAAGCTGAAACTAGAGTCAGTGTTTTCAATCAATGGGATGACAATCTGGTGTGAGTGGGAAACCTTTTTATTTAATGAAAAGTGATCTATCAAAGTTTCAACTTCACAACATATTGGGTCACGTGTAGCATAGAACATACAAAGAAGATTTATAAGGACCTCAGAAGAAAGATTGCTGATGCTCACCAGGCTGGAGAAATCTAGAGTTTGGACTCCCCCACACTATAGTCAGAAAGATTGTGTA
Source organism: Anomaloglossus baeobatrachus (assembly GCF_048569485.1). Taxonomy (NCBI): domain Eukaryota; kingdom Metazoa; phylum Chordata; class Amphibia; order Anura; family Aromobatidae; genus Anomaloglossus; species Anomaloglossus baeobatrachus. The sequence goes on from NC_134354.1 coordinate 676,300,168, forward strand.
CAAATAGAGGACATTTAAAACTGTTGTTACCACCCTCCTCACCACCACCTCCCAGGAGTGATCAGCCAACAATGATCACCCCAAGAGGAATATGTCTAAGGGTACCTTCACACTTTAGCGATGCAGCAGCGATCCGACCAGCGATCTGACCTGGTCAGGATCGCTGCTGCATCGCTACATGGTCGCTGGTGAGCTCTCAAACAGGCAGATCTCACCAGCGACCAGTGACCAGCCCCCAGCCAGCAGCGACGTGCAAGCGACGCTGCGCTTGCACGGAGCCGGCGTCTGGAAGCTGCGGACACTGGTAACTAAGGTAAAAATCGGGTATGGTTACCCGATATTTACCTTAGTTACCAGTGCACACCGCTTAGCTTAGCGTGTGCAGGGAGCAGGAGCCGGCACTGGCAGCGTGAGAGCTGCGGAGGCTGGTAACGAAGGTAAATATCGGGTAACCAAGGTGGTTACCCGATGTTTACCTTGGTTACAGCTTACCGCAGGCTGTCAGACGCCGGCTCCTGCTCCCTTCACATTCAGGATTGTTGCTCTCTCGCTGTCACACACAGCGATGTGTGCTTATCAGCGGGAGAGCAACAATAAAAAAACGAACCAGCACTGTGTGTAACGAGCAGCGATCTCACAGCAGGGGCCAGATCGCTGCTCAGTGTCACACACAGCGAGATCGCTAATGAGGTCACAAAAAACGTGACTCAGCAGCGATCTCAGTAGCGATCTCGCTGTGGGGGAAGTACCCCTAATAGTCCCCTAGGTCACAAAGATATCAAAAGTAATCTCTAAGTAACTGAAGGTCTCTCTCACATTAGGTAACGGTAATGTTCAGTCTACCACCAGGAAGACACTAAACAACAATGGAATACATGTCAGGATAACTTATCTGTTAGGCCTGATATGCTTTGTCTGGGTTAGGATGACCAAACCCACACTGTAAAGTTCGGAGTTTATACCAGACACCTGGTGTCCCTCAAACACGGACATTTCTAAAAAGTCTGTGTCTGGGTTTGGAGTTCAGGTGCTGTTTGGAGTTCAGATGCTAATAAGTTTGTTGAAAGGCTGCAGTGCAGTCAGTCAACAAGCTTTTTGGCATAGGGAAGATGTCTGTATGCTACTGTGAACAAAATAATTATGCATGTAAAATAAATATGTATGATAACCAGCGCAGATAAAGCAGACAGCTGTGGGCTGCAGCCCTCAGCTGTCTGCTTTACCTTTGCTAGTTATCAAAAATAGAGCTCACCCCAAGCCGTTTTATAAAATTCTTTATTTAAATAATTTTAAAAAACGGCGTGGGGTTCCCCCTATTTTTGCCAACTAGCCAGGGTACAGCAGACAGCAGGGGGCTGGTATTAGCAGGCTGGGAAGGCCCATGGTTATTTGGTCCTTTATTTCGCAGCCTAAAAATAACAGCCCACAGCTGCCCCAGAAGTGAGACTTCCATTAGCTCTTCCCAATTACCCTGGTGCGGTGGCAATTGGGATAATACTTTTGGGGTTGATATCAGCCTTGAAAAGACAGCTGACATTAAGCCCAAGAGTTAGTAATGGATAGACGTCTATCAGACACCCCATTACTAAGCCAGCAGGTGTAGAGTTAAAAAACACACACAGGAAAAAAAGTTTATTTGAATAATGACTTCCCACACTCCCTCATTCATCAATTTATTAATTAAAAAAAAATCCTTGACGTTCTGATGTAATCCAAGTAGGGAATAAAGATTAAAGACTCCCCCACACTCGTTGTAGACCAATTTATTAATTAAAAGAAATTGGAATTGCTCACAATGCCCATCAAATCCTATGAAGTTTTGTTCTCAGAACATGCGTGAGAAAGCTTTGTCTGCCGCTGACCGGAAGTGACCTATGGAGCCTTGTTCTGAGAACAAAGCTCCATAAGTTTTGATGGGTGCCGTGGGAAATTGCACTATTGGATTACGTTGGAACATTGATGATTTATTTTTAATCAATAAATTGGAGAACAAGGGATTGTGGAGGGAGTCTTTATTCAAGTAAACTATTTTGTGCTTGTGTGTGTGTGCTTTTTAACTGTATACTTCCCAGGTTAGTAAAGGGGGTATTTCATAGACACCTCTCCATTACTAACCCCTGTGCTTGCTGACTGCTGTTAATTCACAGCTAACATCAACCCTAAAGTATTACCTCCATTGCCACTGTATAAGAGCAATTGGAAAGAGTCGAGCAAAGCGCCAGAATTGGTGCATCTGGTGCAGGGGTGGGGAAACTTTTTACTGCCGGGGGCCATTTGTCAATTTCTACCAACCTTTAGGGGGTGCACCAAATTATCAATGGGAAAATAGCCCTGCTATATTTGGTCAAACAATTAATTAACTCACCCCTACTGTGGTGGCTGGATCTGCTTCTCTTTGGTGCGGCTGTGATGTTTGATGATACTAATCATGTTGCTTCTCACAACTGCTATTGCAGGTTTGTCTCGATCTGGAGCACAGTCAACTCTTTATGATAATAAGATTGGTAAATCATATACATCAAATAACAGGCTCTGTATATACATCACAGGAGACGCTGGAGGCACATACATCACTGGAGGGGCTGGGGGCATATACATCACATAGGAGATGCTGGGACTGACATATACATCAGATTGGAGATGCTGGGACTGCTGTATATACATCACAGGAAACACTGGGGCACATATATCACATGAGGAGCTGGGGACATATATATGCCCCCTAGCCCCTTCTGCGTTGTAAATGCCCCCAGCTCCTCCTGTAATGTAAATGCCCCCAACCCCTCCTATGAGGTATATTCCCCCAGCCCCTCCTGTGTTGTGTATGTCCCCAGTGTCTACTGTGATATGTATGCCCCCAGCACTTCCTGTGATGTATAATGTATATTCCCCCAGCATCTCCAATGTTATGTATAAGTCACAGGAGACGCTGGGGCATACACATCACTGGAGACACTGGGGCATACATATCACAGGAGATGCTGGGGCATACACATCACAGGAGATGCTGGAAGCAAACACAACACAAGAAAGGCTGGGGGCATACACAACACAAGAGGGGCTGGGGGGCATACACATCATAGGAGACGCTGGGGGCATACACAACACAAGAGGGGCTGAGAGGCATACACAATGCAAGAGGGGCTGAGGGGCATACACAATGCAAGATGGGCTGGGGGCATACATAATGCAAGAGGGGCTGGGGGCATAAACAATGCATGAGGAGCTGGAGGCATACACAACGCAAGAGGGGCTGGGGGGCATACACAATGCAAGAGGGGCGTGGGGGCATACACAACGCAAGAGGGGCTGGGAGAACAGACATCACAAGAGGGCTGGGGGCACAGACATCACAAGAAGGGCTTGGGGCACAGACATTACTGGAGGGCAAAGACATCACAAGAGGGGCTAGGGGGCATACACAACACAAAAGGAGCTGGGTGGGCATATACAACACAAGAGGGGCTGGGGGCACAGACATCACTAGAGGGGCTGGGGCACAGACATCACAAGAGGGGATTGGGGCACACACATCACAAGAGGGGCTGGGGCAAAGACATCACAAGAGGGGCTGGGGCACAGACATCACAAGAGGGGCAGGGGCACAGACATCACAAGAGGGGCTGGGGCAGAGATATCACTGGGGGGCAGAGACATCACTGATGGGGGCAGATATAACACTGGAGGGACTGGGGGCATGGACAGCACTTTCAGAGCACAGACATCACTGTGGGAAGACAACACTGGGGGTAATACACAGCATTGGGAGGGCACACGGCACAGGGGGCTACACAGCACTGGGGGGACTGTACACAGCACTTGAAGAGGCTTGACATCACTGGGGGAAAACAAACCTGGGTGATACACAGCATGGGTGAGGGGGAGTGGACACAGCACTGAGCATTGCACACAACTCTGGGGGGTGGTACACAGAACTGGAAGGCCCCAATGTACCGGACGGGGCACAGAGCGCACAGAGGGCAGGTGCCGAAGTGCAGGCACCGGACACACAGTGCCGGAAGGAAGAGGGGTGGGCACACTGCTCCGGAGAGCAGAGGGGCAGGCACACCGCTCCAAGGACAAAGGGGTGGGCACACCGCTTCGAGGGCAGAGGGACGGGCACCCACCACTGAGCACACTGACACTGGACAGCGGCGCATGTGGTGATTTAAAGGGCCGGCAGCCTACAAGACCGCAGCAGCAACCCCAGCACAGCAGCCCCCGGGAATCTGACCAGGGGCCGCATAAAAGGTTGGGCCCTCCTCAGCCTGTTAATACCAGCCCCCAGCTGTCTGCTTTATCTTGGTTGGAAAGAAACAAGGAGAACAAAAACAAAAGTTATAGTGCAAAAATATTCAGTGTTTATTACAAGAAGACTGGCACAAAAAGAATCGGCAGCACAAATCAAAAGGCATGTGTATAACAACAAGTATAAAATTGTGAAGCATGGGGTTTACAAGTACAGTACTAATAGTATCTGCGGGTCAAAATGTGGTCAGGGCATAAAGCACTGCAGAAAGAGACATAGAGGGTAAAATAGATAATAAATTACCATGAATTCAAAAAAGGTGGGAAAAAGATTTAGTGCTGTAAGTGGTAAAATACCCAGCACTTAGTACTAATAAAGTAGCCCTATATTGCACATAGGACAAGTAGCAGAAAATACAAAAGATTCTAAACATCATGCACAAAAATACAAGTCATAACACTCTGGCCAAAAGGTCAGAGGGGTAAAAGACAGTGGGCACCCACCTTCCCCCTGATGAGATGATCCAAATTGCTGTGAGATCGTGAAACGTACGTTGGGGTACTTGTTCCAGGGGGACCTCTCTGCTGCCAATCCTTAGGCTGTGTCACGACTATGGGTATGCTTACTCGTACAATATGTTTTACGCTGCCCACTGTCTTTTACCCCTCTGACCTTTTAGCCAGAGTGTTATGACTTGTATTTTTGTGCATGATGTTTATAATCTTTTGTATTTTCTGCTACTTGGGCTATGTGCAATATAGGGCTACTTTATTAGTACTAATGCAGGGTATTTTACCACTTACAGCACTAAATCTTTTCCCCACCTTTTTTGAATTCATAGTAATTTATTATCTATTTTACCCTCTATGGCTCTTTCTGCAGTGCTTTATGCCCTGACCACATTTTGACCCGCAGATACTATTAGTACTGTACTTGTAAACCCCATCCTTCACAATTTTATACTTGTTGTTATACACATACCTTTTGATTTGTGCTGCCGATTTCTTTCTGTGCCAGTCTTCTTGTAATAAACACTGATTTTTTTGCACTATACTTTTGTTTTTGTTCTCCTTGTTTCTTTAATTCATTAGAGTGTGCCATGTAGGTAAAATGTTATTCTTTTCCTACTATTTAATTTTGGATATTTGTATCATAATTTATCTTGGCTGGTTATCAAAAATAGGTTGGATCAAACGCCGTTTTTTTAAATTATTTAAATAAATAATTAAAAAAAAAACTTGGGATTTCTTGTATTTTTGATAACTAACTAACGTAAAGCAGACAGCTGAGGGCTGCAGCCCACAGCTGTCTGCTTTATCTACACTGATTATTTTATTTTAAAAAATTGCATGGGATCGCCTCTATTTTTTTTATAACCAAGCAAGGTAAAGCATACAGTTGAGGGCAATTATCCTGCTCTTAGGGGTACTTTGCACGCTGCGACATCGCAGGCCGATGCTGCGATGCCGAGCGCGATAGTACCCGCCCCCGTCGCAGCAGCGATTTCCTTGTGATAGCTGCCGTAGTGAACATTATCGCTATGGCAGCTTCACATGGACTCACCCGTCCTGCGACCGTCGCTCTGGCCGGCGACCCGCCTCCTTGTTAAGGGGGCGGGTCGTGCGGCGTCATAGCGACGTCACACGCCAGGCGGCCAATCGGAGCGGAGGGGCAGAGATGAGTGGGATGTAAACATCCTGCCCATCTCCTTCCTTCCGAATATCCTACGGAAGCCACAGTGACGCCGGTAGGAGATGTTCCTCGCTCCTGCGGCTTCACACACAGCGATATGTGCTGCCGCAGGAGCGAGGAACAACATCGGACTGTCGCGTCAGCATAATCATGGATTACGCCGACACTGCACCGATGATACGATTACGACGCTTTTGCGCTCGTTAATCGTATCATCGAGCCTTTACACACTACGATGTCGCATGCGATGCCGGAAGTGCGTCATTTTCAATTTGACCCCACCGACATCGCACCTGCGATGTCGTAGTGTGCAAAGCCCGCCTTACCCCCATTTTTCTTCCTCTTGCAGCCTCCTAGCCCTTACTATGACTATTTTACTGCCATTTTCCAGCAACAAAAACACAGGTCTTTTTAATAAAAAGATATATTTAACTCTCTCCAGCGGTGCTGTCTTCGGTTCTGCTGCTGCTTCCCTCTCCTGACCCCCGCTCATTATACTCACTGAATATTCACTGCAGTGAGCAGCTGGAAGCAGAAACAGAGCTGGGGACTGCATCGCTGGGTGAGTATACAGCAGAGTGTGTGTGTTCAGTGTATACATGCATGTGCGCTACATGTGTATATGTTCTCGGTGTATCTATGTGTGTCTGCTTTGTGTGTATACATATGTGTGTATATGTGCTGGGTGTGTGTGTGTGAGTGTGTACTGAGAACCTGGAAGCCGGAGCATCGCGGGGACAGTATCGGGGACTCATCACAGTTCCCAATGAACTCTGATGATCTTGTGAAGCTGTAGCCTGGATGTCACAGGGGGGGTCATCAGAGTTCATTGGAAACTCTGATGACCTCCTGGATGTAACTACTGTGCTTGCAGAATACTCACCTGTCCTTGCGGTGATCTCCTCAGTGGTGCTGTGCCCAGTGCTGTCACCGCGATGCTCCGGCTTCCAGGTCCTGAGTGCGGTAAATAATTGATGAATGAGCTGGGGTCAGGAGCGGGAGGCAGCAAAGCCGAAGAAAGCAGGTAAACATGGAAAATCTTTTTATTTCACAGACTCGTGTTTTCTCCGGTACCTGTCACACGTATGCAAACAGGTACCGGAGAAACGCAATCAGGCACTGTAATGGTGGCACGCTGCTGCAGGGAGCGGGGAGGGAGCGTGTGGTACCCGATGTAACTCCAGTACCACTCGCAGTTACGGGCTTTTCTCTGCGCTGGTTCTAGGTACCAGACCCACTCTAGTTATGTTTGAGCTCCACACAGAGCCAATGTCGGGAGCACCACAATCAAGTGTCTGCTCTCAGCAGCAGGGGCGGACACTGACAGCTTGGGGCTCCTGTGCAAGAAATAGTATCTGGCCCCCCTTCTATATACACACACACACGCGCACACACACACACACACTATATATACATATATACACAAACAATCTCCATATACTACATCACTACACCCCTATATACTACACCTGTAATATACATCACTGCATCCTTATATACTACATCTGTAATAAACTGCACCTCTACACCCCTATATACTACACCTGTAATAAACTGCCCCTCTACACTCCTATATGCTACACCTGTAATATACTACACCTCTACACTCCTATATACTACACCTGTAATATACATCACTATGCCCTTATACACTACACCTGTAATATACATCACTACACCCCTATATACTACACCACTATATACTACACCTGTAATGTACATCACTACACTCCTATATACTACACCTATAATATACATCACTACACCCCTATACACTACACCACTATATACTACACCTGTGATATACATCACTACATCCCTACATCACTACACTCCTATACACTACACCACTATATACTACACCTGTAATATACATCACTATACCCCTATACACTATACCACTATATACTACACTTGTAATATACATCACTACACCCCTATACACTACACCACTCTATACTACACCTGAAATATACATCACTACACCCCCATACACATCACTACACCCCTATATACTACACCTGTAATATACATCACTACACCCCCATATACATCAGTACACCCCTATACACTACACCTGTAAAACTACATTCCCATATACTACATCACTACACCCCAAATATTAGTTACCAGTTACCCCCCCACCCCCCATTGTCCCCTCAGGTTACTAGTCACCATTCACCTCTCCCTCCACAGGCACCTCCATACGAGCCCCCGCCGAGATGCTTCTTCTCTTGTACGGGGCCTGGTTGCGCCGCTGCTTCTCTCTGTACGGGCCCCCACCTCTGCTTCTCTCTGCATGGGCCCCGGCTGTTGCAGCTTTTTCCCCACTGGGCGGGAACTTTTCAAATGACACACACGCACTGTGTGTCACAGAGAAAGGTGCCGGGCACGGAACAGGGGACAGATTCCTGCATTCCGCTGCCTACACTGTGCGGAGCTGCAGGATCGCTCCCTGCCTGGCACACAGCGTGTGATGAGGGCGATCTGACCAGGGGCCTCCCGGAGCCTGGAGCTCAGGACAACAGGTCAGATTGCCGTCATCACTGACCGGCCAGCAAGGACGACCTGAACCAGGCGGGCCGGTCACAGACTGTAGGCGGGCCGGATGTGGCCAGCTGTCCACCCCTTGCCCAGGTCTGCCTTAGACAGAGACCAGGATGGTATTTAGTCTCCACTTTCTCATTTATATAAACTACACCTTTCTCCAGTTTGCTTAAACAATAGACAGGCCCAGTGGTCCCATTTTTTTACATGGTTTCATTTTAAGGTGACTTATCTCCCTGGATAAGGCCGATGCTTTGTTCCAGAGTTGAGGGACAAAATCCTGTCAGGATTGTCATGGGTCATGGTGGGTGCTCTGGGATTATCTCAGACAGCACATTCAGGATGCTCAGGATAGTGCGCTGGAGGGCTTGCCCCTGAGCAAGCTTTATGTATCGTCCTCTCTACGCACTGATTTTCTGAATGAGGTGAATGATTCTGTTTGGCTGGTCAACCGGGTTCCTCTTCAACTTGGAAATCTCTTCTCCATGTCTTTTTGGAGGCAGAATGCTCATACAGATGATTAATGCCTAAAGTCTCTTGTCAGGTCCCAGAGAGTTATATTTTGCCTAATGGATAGCCTTGGACTAAATTGTCCATGGACTTTGTCACTGATTTGCTTAATTCTGAAAGTAACACTGTTGTGGGGGAGGTGGTGGACCATTTCAGCATGATAGTTCATTTGGCTTCACTTCAAAAGTTGCTCACGGATGAGAGTTTAGTTATGTTGTTCCTCTCTCATATTGTTAAGTTACATAGTGTTCCGAAGAACTAAATTTCCGATAGAGCAGTTCTGGTTTTGGCTAGATTTTGGCATAGTTTTTGTTCCAGATTGGGTATTAAACTGTCATTTTCCTCAGGTTATCATCCTAAAACAGGCTTTACACGCTGCGACATCGCTAGCCGATGCTAGCAATGTTGAGCGTGATAGCTCCCGCCCCCGTCGTACGGCCGATATGTGGTGATCGCTGCCGTAGCGAACATTATCGCTATGGCAGCGTCGCTGTGACCGGCGAACCGCCTCCTTTCTGAGGGGGCGGTTCGTTCAGCGTCACAGCGACATCACAGCAGCGTCACTGAACCGCCACCCAATAGAAAAGGAGGGGAGGAGATGAGCGGCCGGAACATGCCGCCCACCTCCTTCCTTCCTCCTTTTCCGGTGGACGGAGGTAAGGTGATGTTTGTCGTTCCAGCGGCATCACACATAGCGATGTGTGCTGCCGCAGGAACGACAAACAACATCGGTACTGCAGCAGCAACGATAATTGGGAAGAGGGGGGCATGTCACCGATGAGCGATTTTGAACGTTTTTGCGATGATTCAAAATCGCTCATAGGAGTCACACACAACGAGATCGCTACAGCGGCCGGATGTGCGTCACAAATTCCGTGACCCCAACGAGATCGCTTTAGTGATCTCGTAGCGTGTAAAGCCACCTTAAGACTAATGGGCAGAGAGGATGAAACAAGAGATAAAACCATATTTGAGATGTTTTGTTTCATCCAATTAGGAGGTCTGGGTGGAATTTCTGCCCCTTTCTGAGTTTGCTCTAAATATCCATACCTCTGCGACTACTGGGATCTCATCTCCTTTTTGCTATGGGGTTTTCATGAAGTTTTTTGGGAATTTTTCCTGTTTGCAGGCCTTCATGCCAGAGAAGAAGAAATTTTCTTCTTGATTGATTAAAGTCTGGAGGGAGGTCAAAAAGCGTCTTTTGATTACTAGTGACCGGGCCAAGAAAAGTGTGAACCGCAGACATAGCAGGACTTGCGTTTTTAAGCTGGGGGCATTTGTTTGGTTGTCTTCAAAAAATGAGCAATTGCTAGTGATGTCCAGCGCGATAGCACCCACCCCCGTCGCACATGCGATATGTGGTGATTGCTGCCGTAGCCAACATTATCGCTACGGCAGCTTCACACGCACATACCTGCTCGGTGACATCGCTGTGACTGCCGAACTATCCCTCCTTCAAGGAGGAGGTGTGTTTGGCGTCACAGCGATGTCACCGCGACGTCACTAATCGGCCGGCCAATAGAAGCGGAGGGGCAGAGTTGAGCGGGACATAACATCCCGCCCACCTTCTCCCTTCCGCATTGCCGTCGGGACGCAGGTAAGGTGATGTTTGTCGCTCCTGCAGGAACGACAAACAACAGCGTACCTGCGGTCGACCTGACATTATGAAAATGAACGACGCTACACAGGTCACCGATTTTCGACGCTTTTGCGATCGTTTATCATCACACCTAGGATTTACACTTTGCGATGACGCTACCGGCGCCGGATGTGTGTCACTAACGACGTGACTCCGACGATATTTCGGAAGCGATGTCGCAACGTGTAAAGCCCCCCTTAAGATGGCATCTAAGAAATGTACTCCCAAATTTGTAGGTCCTTATAAGATTATTAAAATCTTGAATCCTGTGACAGTTAAACTTTAACTCCATGTGGTTTGGAAAATCAATAACTCCTTACATTCTTCTCTTCTTAAGAGCTTTGAGGAGGCATCTGATCCTCAGGACATAATTGACATGGGTATGGAGTATGTGGAATGAGTTCTGGATTCCAGACTCTCAGATTCGATTGCAGTATCTAGTCAAGCGGAAGTGTTATGGTCTGGAAGACAACTCCTGGGTTAATGCAGAAGATCTTCATGCAGATTGTTTTATGACAGAGTTCCATCAGCCATGTCAAAGGATAGGGGTCTCTGAGGGTCCAGTTGCCCCTTATAGAATTATAGAAGGGGGTACTGTTATACCTTGGGTTTGAGAATCAATCCTGTGACCTTCTGCTGTATGATCCTCTTCTTTCCCTGCTGAGCCACAGCCGATCAGTCACTGTCCTGATGCTATTTTACCATTGCTTCTATCCTATTAGTTTGTGGTTATCAGGTGTTCTCATTTGCTCACTTTCTCTGTCCTAACACATCCCAGGTGGGACTTTTTAAACTCTCCTGATACTAACTTTCTCTTCTAGTGTTGTGGCTAGAGTTATTCAAGTCTGTACAGGAGCCATTAGGGGCTATGCAGCTAGGGATACTAATCTGTACAGGAAGGTGCAGGTGCGGCTGCATGAGATAGGCTTTATTTCCTCTTTTACCCTTGTTGGAATACTTATGTGCATAACAGTAAAGCACAGAATCCCCAGACCAGTTCCTTATGAAAATAGCCAGTAGAAAAGTTTGTTGTCAAGCACCATCAAAATTATATAAAAAAGACAATATTAAATAAATGTCTCTAAAATTGAATAAAAGTCCATGGTAGAAAGAATAAAAAGGTTTTACGCATTTTAAACTACTAAGAGTTCTTAATGATCAGTCCATATATGACATTCATAGGAGACTATGATTTCTGCTATGTACAGCAGTACAGTTGAAACCAGAAGTTTACATACACTATCTAAAAAGACACATATGAATGTTTTTGTCACTATCTGACATGAAATCAGAATGAACCTTTCCCCGTTTTAGGTCAATTAGGAACCAAAATTATTTATATTTGCCAAATGCCAGAATAATGAGAGAAAATGTTTTAAGGCATTTTTATTACTTCCTGCAAAGTCAAAAGTTTACATACACTAAGCATATGATGCCTTTAAACACTATGGGAAAGCCCATATGATGATCTCATGTCTTTGGAAGCTTCTGATAGGTTATTGGCAACATCTGAGTTAATTAGCGACACACCTTTGTACACTGTGTGCAGAAATATTAGGCAAATGAGTATTTTGATCACATGATACTTTTTATACATGTTATCTGACTCCAAGCTGTATAGGCTTGAGAGCCAACTACCAATTAAGTAAATCAGGTGATGTGCATCTCTGTAATGAGGAGGGGTGTGGTGTAAGGATATCAACATCCTATATAAGGTGTGCTTAATTATTAGGCAATTTCCTTCCCTTTGGCAAAATGGGTCAGAAGAGAGATTAGACGGGCTCTGAAAAGTCCAAAATTGTGAGATGTCTTGTAGAGGCATGCAACAGTCTTGAAATTGCCAAACTTTTGAAGCGTGATCACCAAACAATGAAGCGTTTCATGGCAAATAGCCAACAGGGTCCCAAGAAGCGTGTTGGGTAAAAAAGGTACAAAATAACTGCCCATGAATTGAGGAAAATCAAGCGTGAAGCTGCTAAAATGCCATTTGCCACCAGTTTGGCCATATTTCAGAGCTGCAACGTTACTGGAGTATCAAAAAGCACAAGGTGTGCCATGCTCAGAGACATGGTCAAGGTAAGGAAGGCTGAAAAACGACCACATTTGAACAAGAAACCTAAGATAAAATGTCAAGACTGGGCCAAGAAATATCCTAAGACTGATTTTTCAAAGGTTTTATGGACTTTTAAGGATTTTTAAGGTTTAATGAGAATGACTCTTGATGGGCCAGATGGATGGGCCAGAGGCTGGATCAGTAAAGGGCAGAGAGCTCCACTCTGACTCAGATGCCAGGAAGGTGGAGGTGCGGTACTGGTATGTCTACTGCCAGTTTCTGGAAGACAACGTCTTCAAACAGTGGTACAGGAAGAAGTCGGTATTGTTCAAGAAAAACATGATTTTTCATGCAGGACAATGCTCCATCACATGCATCCAACTACTCCACAGCGTAGCTGGCCAGTAAAGGTCTAAAAGTTGAAAAAATTATGACATGGCCCCCTTGTTCACCTGATCTGAACCCCATAGAGAACCTGTGGTCCCTCATAAAATGTGAGATCTACAGGGAGGGAAAACAGTACACCTCTCGGAACAGTGTCTGGGAGGCTGTGGTGGCTCCTGCATGTAATGTTGATCGTAAACAGATCAAGCAACTGACAGAATCTATGGATGGTAGGTTGTTGAGTGTCATCATAAATAAAGGTGGCTATATTGGTCACTAATTTTTGGGGGTTTTGTTTTTACATGTCAGAAATGTTTATTTCTAAATTTTGTGCAGTTATATTGGTTTACCTGGTGAAAATAAACAAGTGAGATGGGAATATATTTGGTTTTTATTAAGTTGCCTAATAATTCTGCACAGTAATAGTTACCTGCACAAACAGATATCCTCCTAAGATAGCCAAATCTAAAAAAAAAAACACTCCAACTTTCTAAAATATTAAGCTTTGATATTTATGAGTCTTTTGGATTGATTGAGAACATAGTTGTTTATCAATAATAAAAAAAATCCTCTAAAATACAACTTGCCTAATAATCTGCACACAGTGTATGTATTTGAATACACAACTGAAACACATTGCTTCTTTGTGTATCAAGGGAAGTCAAAAGAAATCAGCCAAGATCTCAGGAAGATAATTGTGGACTGGCACAAGTTTGGTTCATCCTTGGGTGCAATTTCCAGGTACCTGAAGGTGCCTCATTCATCTGACAAACAATTATACGCAAGTTTATGTTATGGCTCTCAAAAAAGGACGACACAAGCAAAAATTATCAATTTGTTTTACAAATTTCTGAAATATTGTTTTACCACTTAACTAAAACAAAAACTATACATGTTTGGCATCACCATACTCGTACCAACCTAATCACATTGTCAGTTCATTTTTTTAAAAAAAAAAACAAAAAAAAAACAAATGCGGAATTCAACTTTTTTTTTTTGCAATTCCCCATACTTGGATTTTTTTTACCCCACTTTCCAGCACTTTATATGATAGAATGGATGATATCATTTAAAATTACAACTTGTCCGGCACAAACCGACCTCTCATAATGCTATATCAATGAAAAAAAAAAAAAAAGGTTATAACTCTTGGAAGAAGGGGAGGCAAAAAAACATTTGTTTAAGCAGTCATTATCTGCTTTTAGGACTTGTAACAATCTGTATAATTTTAGGTAAAATTTATACAGAACTATTAAACATTTTGAAGAGTTTACAAAGTTTCAAAACCACGGTTTGCTAATTTTTTTTCAAATAGTAGTTTCTATATGTACGCAGACTAATCATAACCAAAGAGGGATTTTTTTACACTACAGTACTAATGACACTTTTTAAAAATGTCTTCAAAAACAGTATGTAAAAGCTATTGCTGCTTACCTATACAACTGTACAACCCTTTTCTCATTTTCTCATTTAAAACAGTAATTATATGTGAAATTATGGACCCTATAATTGACAAGGCAGATAAAGTGTAGAATGTGCACACTACAATAGTGAACTCATAGCATGTCCTCATAGTCTCAAGCCGTTAGGGCATGCTGGTAGTTGTAGTTTAACAATAGCTGGAAGATGATATGATCAGAAAACATGGAATTATACTATGTGAGTCATATATTATAAGCCTTTTGCGGCTGTAATAAATATTTTATACATATTACTCTAAATTGTAATAAATAATAATTTTATTTATTTAGCATCAACATATTCCGCAGCACTTTACAATTGAGCGGGGACAAGAAAGACAATACAAAGTCAGGCCCCCTTCACACGTCCGTGAAAAACATGTGCGTGTCTTACGTGCCGTTTTTCGGGTCCGTGTTCCATTGTTTTGTCCGTTTTTCTGGTACGTGTGATATCCGTGTGATTGTGTATGCTAGCCGTGTGTGCATGTGGAATATCCGCGTGTGTGCGTGAGATGCGTAAGTGTAATGTCCGTGTGTTGTCCGTGTGAAATGTTCCGTGTGTTATGCACAATCACGTTGCTATATGCCCGCTGACAGCACACAGACAGCTGTCACACTTGGAGGATCCAGCAGTGGCAGCGAGTAACCTGAGTGACATCATCGCTGATCGCGCTACTCACCTCAGTTGCTGCGTGGAGCTGACAGGAGCGGCGGTGTTCTACTGCAGCTCCTGTCACCTTCATGTAGCAGAGCTGAGAGCGTCGTGGGACCTCCGTGGATTACGCCGGAGCTGGAGGGGTTTTCGAGGCTTAATAAAGTGGTGAACGAGGGTGTTTTTTTTGTTTATTATTTCAAACAAAGGATTTTTCGTTGTGTGTGCTTGTTTTCTTTAACTTACAGGTTAATCATGGAAGGTATCTCGGGGAGACGCCTGTCATGATTAATCTTGGACTTAGTGGCAGCTATGGGCGGCTGCCATTAACTCCTTATTACCCCAATTGCAAACGCACCAGGGCAAATCGGGATGAGCCGGGTACAGTCCCCGGACTGTCGCATCTAATGGATGCGGCAATTCCGGGCGGCTGCTGGCTGATATTGTTAGGCTGGGGGGCTCCCCATAACGTGGAGCTCCCCATCCTGAGAATACCAGCCTTTAGCTGTTTGGCTTTACCCTGGCTGGTATCAAAATTGGGGGGAACCGCATGTCGTTTTTTTTAATTATTTATTTTTTTATTTTTTACTGCTCAATATTGACACGCCCACCGGCAGCTGTGATTGGTTGCAGTGAGACAGCTGTCACTCAGCGTGGGGGCGTGTCTCACTGCAACCAATCATAGGCGCCGATGGGCAGGGAAAGCAGGGAATAAGAGATTGAATAATGAGCGGCCGGCTTTTTCAAAATAGTAAAAGCCGCCGGAGTTTTTTTAACAGCTGTGCAGCGCCGCGGCAGTGATTGGGGAACGGTGAGTATGAGAGAAGGGGAGAGACTGACCGATGAACTGAGAGAGGGACAGACAAGAGAGAGAGACCGACCGACAGACAGGGAGAGACCGACCGACGGACTGAGGGAGATTGACTGACATACACAGAAAGATAAGATTGACCGACATTGCTTCAAAAAAGCACAAAATGTACACGGACCATACAGAGATGCTTCCGTATCACGTACGTGTGCTCACGGACCCATAGAGTTTCATTGGGTGCGTGTGTGCGTGTTCCGTGCAGAAAATGGACATGCATCCGTGTTTTATGGACAAACAAACATATCACGCACACGGACACACGCACCTTATGAAAAAACGCACGTGTAACTCCATACATTGAATAACATTGGAGTACATGTGTCCGTGTCTCCGGTACATATGGAAACGGACCTAACACGTACCGGAGACAAGGACGTGTGAAGGGGGCCTAACACATACTTCAACAGTTATATGAGGAGTGAGGGCCCTGCAGGCAAGCTTACAATGTACAGTACGTGGAAATGGGGAGGCACAAAAAGTAGAACGTGCTTGTCATATATGGTCCAGCCATCATTATAATAAATAGGGATTTTCATATAAAGTATAAAGTGTGAGCTGTTATCAGCCAGAATTTGCCTAACTACAGTTACCAAGTGCTATTAGGTGCAATGGAGTGTGTGGAGACAGATGAGTTAAAAGGACCAGATTCTGAGGAAAAAGTAGTAGGGGGAACAGGGAAGAGTTAGATTAGTCAAATGAAGTGATAAGCTTGTCTAAAGAAATGTGTTTTTAACCCCTTAACGACCAAGGACGTACTGGTACGTCCTAAATCATGAAGGGGTGATCACGGCTGGCAGCTGCAAAGAGCCGGCGGTGATTCCTGCACATGTCTGCTGATTTGAACAGCTGAAATGTGTGCCTCGCAGGCGCAGGTGGAAATTTTGAGCAAAATGCAATACCAGGCAATCAAAATGTAGCATCTGTGCAAGAATGGTACCATTAAAAGTTTCAGCTCAAGACGCAAAAAATAAGCTGTCACTGAGTTATAGATCCCGAAAAATGAGAACGCTATGGGTCTCGGAAAATAGCATAAAAAGTGTGCCACTGTTTTTGGACGAGCTTCTGAATTTTTTGTAACCCCTTAGATAAAAGTAAACCTGTATATGTTTGGTGTCTGCAAACTCGTATCGACCTGAGGCATGACACTGGCACATCAGTTTCACCATTTAGTGAACACAGTGAATGTCCTAAAAATATTCATGCAATCGCACCTTTTTTGCAATTTTTTTGCACTTGGAAATTTTTTTACATTTTCCAGTACACTAAATGGTAAAACTTATGGTTTCATTTAATAGTAAAACTCATCTCACAAAAAACAAGCCCTCATATGGTAAGATTGACAGAAAAATAAAAAAGTTACGACTCTCAGAGGAAGTGGAGCAAAAAAAAACAAACGGAAAATCACCCGGGGTGAATGGGTTAAAGCACATGTGGGGCCTAGGTATTAATTTGATCATCCAGGATACTTCATTCCAGAAAACTGGTGCAGCACAAGAGAAATCTTAGAGATGGAAGTGGAATGTTTGAATTATGGAGGACGTTAGTGTTACATCAGTTGCAGAAAGTTGGTTGGTAGACAGAAATGAGGGGGGATGTATGGTGGTACAGAACTGTGGAGAGCTTTGTGGGTGAGAGAGATAAGTTTATTTTATACTCTGTAGTGGATGGACACCAGTGCAATGACTGGCACAAAGTGGAGGCCTCGGTGAAGCACCTGGACAAAAATACCATCTTGTCGGCCACATTCAGGATGGATTGGAGAGGAGAAGGTTTGGTGAGAAGACCAATATGTAGACATGCATTAGACCAGACGAGAATGAATAAGGGTAAGTTCAAACTTCCATTGTTTTAAATCCATCGCAATCTGTCGCCTTGTAGAATTACGGTATCCTGCAAAATCCCCATAGACTTATATTAGCGACGGATTGAGATGGATGGCCTTGCGTTGCATCCGCCGTATGACGGATCAGTCATTTATTGACTCACCGCCAGGTGGGAGCAACGCTGCATGTAACGGTTTTTGGAGCGGCAAAAAATGGACTCCGCAGGTGTCTGTCGCAATCCGTCAAAAGCTATACAGTAGTGGATGTCTATGGTGCTGAATTCCACCGTAATCCGTCATATGACGGAATCCAGTGCTGGATTCTGTCATGCTCTACTGAGAATGCCCAGCATGTTTGGCACACCCATTGGGCTATCCCAAACACAAACGAATCAGATCCGTCAAACAACAGACGCACAGCGGATGTAACAGACGTGATGGATCAGTTTTTTCACAGGATTCCTGTGAATGGAATTCTGTGAAATAACACATCCGTTGACATCTAAAAAACGATTAAGGCTAGTTTCACACTTGCGTTGAACAGTATCCGTTGC
The DNA here is from genome assembly GCF_048569485.1 of Anomaloglossus baeobatrachus. Lineage (NCBI taxonomy): Eukaryota > Metazoa > Chordata > Amphibia > Anura > Aromobatidae > Anomaloglossus > Anomaloglossus baeobatrachus. The sequence continues at coordinate 676,318,601 of NC_134354.1, forward strand.
ATTGCGTTGTGTAACGGATGCAACGGATGTGTTGCATATAGTGGCACAACGGATGCAACGGATGCTGCAAAACAACGCAATTCGTTTTTATTTTTTTTATTTTTTTTACAGTTTTACCAGCGGCAGACTATTGTGAACGATCGGCTGATCGCTCCCTGCAGCCGGCCGCCGGATCAGCTGATCGCTCCCAGTAGCCGGCCGCCGGGTGATCAGCTGATCGCTCCCTGCAGCCGGCCGCCGGGTGATCAGCTGATCGCTCCCAGTAGCCGGCCGCCGGGTGATCAGCTAATCGCTCTCAGCAGCCGGGTGATCAGCTGATCGCTCCCCGCAGCCGGCCGCCGGGTGATCAGCTGATCGCTCCCCGCAGCCGGCCGCCGGGTGATCAGCTGATCGCTCCCTGCAGCCGGCGGGCGGGCGCTCAGCTGAGCGCTGTCACTTGCCGGCGCCCGGGCATGCCGGCGGGTGATCAGCTGAGCGCTGTCACTTGCCGGCGCCCGGGCATGCCGGCAGGTGATCAGCTGAGCGCTGTCACTTGCCGGCGCCCGGGCATGTCGGCGGCCGAGTCGTTCAGCTGAGCGCTGTCGCTTGCCGATGGCCGGGCGCTCAGCTGAACGTTCGGCCACCGCAAGCCAAAATAAAGTTTGTGATTTAAAAAAAAAAAAAAGAGCATGCGCAGTGAAATCCAGAGGATTCCGCTGCTGAAAACAACGTTACAAGCTGCGTTCCTCCCGCTGGGCGGAAGCAACGGAGCGTCGCCCAGCGGAAGCAACGCAGGTCCTTTTGGTACAATCCGTCACCCATACAAGTCTATGGGAAACAGCGGAATCCGTTAACGGATTCCGCTGTTTTCCAAAAGGGCGGATTGTAACGGAAGGACAAAAACGCAAGTGTGAAAGTACCCTAATCCGTCGTTATGGATTTAAATCAACGGAAGTGTGAACTTACCCTTAGAGCATCAGTAAGAGTTTTTGCAGTTTCAAAAGTGATAAAAGGTCAGATTGTGAAGATGTTTTAAAGATGCAGAAGACATGAGCAAGTGAATGACCGGATTTATGGAATAAAGGAAAGTTATGTACCAAATATGACCCCAAGAAAGCGAGTGTGCAGCTTGGGAGTTATATTTGAACAACCCAAGGAAATTGCAATATCTTGAGTAGGTTAGTAGAGGGAGAAACATGAGAAGTTCAGTTTTGGAGAGGTTCAGTTTCAGATAGTCAATCCCTGCTATTTTGTATAAAGGTGGAAGTGATATCTTTAGAAGACCATTTCCATTTCATAAAAAATTGAGATTAAAGCTGCCCCAGTGTGTCATTTTTAGAATATGGATCAGATGAGAACAGGTTTTCATACTTTTAGTAAAAACACTTAGTACATTGATGTCAATGCTGAATGCTGCTGCTAGTAAGAAGCCTGCAGGAGGTTGGCTCCTGGGATCAGATGTGCACAGTGCCGCATTGTTGGGGCACATTCCTGGAAGAGTGTGCCAGACTGCAACTCGTAGGAAGTGGTATGTGACATCATGCCATCATATTGCATGAATAGCCAAATGGATACTCCCTATTTATACAGACATGACCAGATTGAAATGATGATTATACATTCTTAGGAGAAGCCACCACCCTACTTATATACCAATGCAGAAAACCTTTGGTGTAGAGGTCTTTTGTAAACTGAGGAGCATATAATTCATTCATTCATTCATTCATTCATTCATTCATTCATTCATCAAACTCTATGTCTATGTCAATAACAGCTCTATAATCTTCCCATGCTCTGAATGGTGAATTGTCGTATCATTGGCTTCCCCGTCTTGATGCTAGGCAGATCTGCTATTCCGGAGTGAGGGAAATTTGGATTAGTCAATGGCTTCTCTTTCAAAGTTAAAGGGAACCTGTGACCCTGAAAATGCAGTACAATCTGCAGGCACCATGTTATAGTGTAGGTGGCGCTGAGTAGGTTGATATATAGTTTTGTGAGTAAAGATTCAGTATATGTGCATAGAGAGATCTTAGTCACTGATTGGACCAAAAATCCTACTAAAAATAAAGGTTTAAATGATTAAAACACAGGTCATACTGAATCCTAGATTCTCATAAAATTATCATTCTATGCTATACCCTACTCTATAACATGATATTGCATTTTCGTTGTCCAGCACCGTTCTCCTCCTTATGATGATGATGTCACAACAATTGTGACTATCCGGGTTATTGTATGTTCTATGTGTGTACTGGAGGTCTCTTTCACAGTACAAGTCTATGGAGCCTCGTTCTGAGGCTCCATAGACTTACATAGTAAAAGCTACTTCCACGTCACACAAAGTGCAGTGTGACCCAGAGAATCTGAAGAGGGGTGATGTCACTGAGAAAAGGATCAGAGCAGCACTGGATCCCAGAGAGAGCAGCAATAGATGAGTATATTAATATACTCACACTACAATAGAAGCAATTAATGAATACAAATCTAATGGAAGTACTTCTTTAAAAGTTGCATGACTTAAAAGTACCACTATCTACATAATGAGAGATGTGAAAGATTGGCTGGACAGCTCTTATTGTAATTGGCTCCTCTTGGGCACACCCTTGAGACCTGCTTCATCCAATGAAATGTGTCAAGGAAATAAATTGCTATTGGTTACAATACCACCCAGATGGTATCCGATATGCTAATGTTCATCTTAACTAAAACTCCTCCTAGACATTTAAATTCTGACGCTTTTTTGGGGGAAAAAGATATCTAATCTAGACTTTGTTGGGGATTAGCCAATGCTTATATTTGAAATCATACATATCTTTATTAATAATGTTGAATGATTAAATTACATATTTCTTTAATGACTTGTAATGTAATTTTTAGGAATAAAGCCGTCATCAATTAAAAAGCACAATAAATACAGTAAATGATTTATGTGCACATAGGAACTTAATGAGAAGTGAAGTCTTGTTTGCCCAGGCAAAGAACACTTACTATGGACAGACCACAGAGCTCACAGTCGAGATGTGTAGGATCTCTTAGTTAACTAAATAATATATTGATTAATTATCTAATTGAGGACAGTAAATGCCAAATATATGAACTACAGTATTGTCTCCTGAAACATCCGACTGTAAACTGGAACATAAAGTTCAATTACTGACCCTCCCTTATAACACTTAGAGCCCAAAAGGGAAAATCCAGCAAACATAGATCCCATTCAGCAGGACCACCTGGCCAGCACTAGCATCACACTGAAAACCAGATCCCTGCTTTAGAATGTGTAGGATGTAATAGAAAGATCATTCACGATTCAGTTACACTCCTGTGATCCCATTAAAGGCATTCTGTGGAGCAGTGATACAATGTCATACCCATAGGGATAAGACCAGACGATACAATGCACCATCTATGTGAAGAGGTGAGTGTCAAATGAGGATGACAAGAGTTTTGCAATGCTATATTCATGTCAAGAGTCAAATGAGGGTGAGACAATCCAGGCATACAAAGTATCAATGGGGAGAAAGGGAGAAATGCATCCGATGTAACATAAATCCAAACAGTCAAGTGATCTCTGCAACACTGATACAATGTACTAGTTATGTAAACACAGAATAGTCAAATAAAGATGAAATACATTGATCAGTATTGAACCTCCTGAATTGTAAAGCGCTGCAGAATATGTTGGCGCTAAAGAAATAAACATTAGTACATTGAACAGTATTGAACCTCCTGAATTGTAAAGCGCTGCGGAATATGTTGGCGCTAAAGAAATAAAGATTTATTATTATTATTATTATTATTATTATTATTATTATTATTATTATTATTATTATCAGTAGTGATGGAATGTAACAGCCATGCAAAGAAGTGAAAGAAGAGAATCAAACTCCAACAATGTAACATCCATATAGACAATAAAGGAAACTTTCCATCAGTCCATTCATTCTCCTATAATGTTAGACCTGTAGATAGAACTACAGAAATATTAATAGATAAGCCTCTAGTTAGATCATTAAAAAGTTTGTTTAAAAACAATACTGGTTAATCAGAATGATTAGTTTTAGAGATATATACAACAGACAATACCTGTGGCTATAAATTGTTACATCTCAAAGATTCTAGCAAGCAATCTCAGAAAAAAGAAATGCAATAAAGAAATAGACTCCTAAACCTGTCATCCATTGCCCTAAGCCTGTGAAAAGTGCTGTACCCCAGTGCCACCTGACAAAGCTGGAACCATCCTCATCCTCACAATCTCAAGAACCGTAAGAACCTGGCAGACCTCCCCAGATCACCTCTCACACAACTAAAAGTGTCTCCTGCACCCGGACTCCCCAGCAAACTTTTCAGCAGACTCAGGACAGGAGACCTGTTTTAGCAAACTGGGATTTTTTTTTCTTCACTTCTTTCTAAATAGTGGTACTTTTTTTTTTTTCCTTGACAGAGGAATGAAAGAGTGTAGGTGATGGGGGAGGCAGGACACAGGGAAGGGGAGGCTGAGACACTCAGAGGGGAGGGAGATAGGGGGACAGAGTGTGGCAAGTCTAGAGAAGGGACCCTGCATGAGAAGGAGGGGTCTGGTGGGATTGGGAGAGGGCAGAGAGGAGTGGAGGGGCTCGGATTTCAGCACTGCTGGGGGCAGGGGAGGACTAAGATGTGGGCATATACGTTGTCTTCAAGGCAGTCAGGACTATAATTTCAGTACCTTGGCCCAGAGCAGATAGTACTAAGTTTCTGCTGGGGCCTGGTACTGGATTCTCCTTCTTTTCCCAAGAAATCGGCTGCATGAAGACAAGATAACTTTTGGGGACAGTCAGCCTCCTCTCCTCCCCTTCTCTTCTTCATTTCTTCCCACAAAGCTTTTGCATGTCTAACATTTAGACATGTTTAACTTTGTGGATTCAAGGACACTAGTGCTGTTCGCAGCCATACAAGTGATATTATTAGCAGTTGTAAGATGCCAAGAAGACATCCGTAAGTGACCAACTTTTAATTTTATTATTTTTTTATATTTTTAAATTATTATTTTATTTCCTGTAGACTTGTATTTCCCTTATATTGCACTTGCAAGGCAAGTTCAGTGCAGCTTTGCCATGTATTGACACATTTCATCCAGTAGGTTGAGGGTTAATCTAATCTCACCTGTAAATCTGTGAGTTTGTACATTATAGCTCAAGGCTTCATCAAGTGTAAATGGTTACAGTGTGTAAATGCAATCTCAAGGTTATTGCATCTTTACTAGACAACATCCAGACTTCTTTACTTGGCACATGCAGCGCAGATCATTAATGGTGCTGTATAAATATGCAATCATTTCCCAATACATGGGTCTAAGTAGCAGTTTTGGATTATTGTGGTGCTTTTGATATAAATCACTTAGTTCTTGGAAAAAAACCCCTAAATCCTCAAATATTAAGAGAAGCAGCTGAAATAGCAATAGTTGAGACTTAATGATACCTTGCTGGACAGTGAAATTCTTGTGCTTCCAATGAAGGCTGCTAATATTAACCTTGATTGATAGTAGAAGCCTAAAAAATGAAATGATACCACTTTAAAGACTATGTGGGGGAATTGCTTAACTAGTAATTCCCAAAATAATATTTTAAACCATAGGCGATATCCTATCAACCTGACATAGTTGGTATGCAAGGTGTTAGTACTAAGCACAGAAGACAAAAAAGCTGCCAGCTTTTCAGTAACTGATCTCTCATAGTATTTAAGGATCACAAAAAATGGGAACTTTCCCTTAAGAGGCCGTGTGACCCTTGAAAGGCATTCCTGAGAGACACATTTCATTCCAAAAGATCCTTAAAATAGTTTTACTAAGCCATTGTTTCATGCCAGAGAAACTTCCCACAAAATAGAATTCACACCTTGATACATTGCTTAGTATGTGACATTCTATTGTGTAAACAGAATATTCTAAAGATTTATTATTATTATTATTATTATTATTATTATTATTATTATTATTCTATTATTATTCTATTGTATCAAGACAATGCTGAATTATAATTTGTAGCAAAAATATAAGCGATATTGTTAAAACTGGCAAAAAAATATACGGAATATATGAGAAAACACCTGGCTAATACGCAGACTGGGCAATTCTTCTAGAAAAAAAAGCTTGAAGCTTTATTTCTTAGCAGAAATTTCTTAACTTGCTTGGGCAGGTCCCCAATGGTACAAAAAAAAATCCTTTACGAGCCTTTTAAGTCTTTGCATACTACAGATTGTAAATCCATTGCACTGCTAGTATGGAAAAGGCATGTTCCTTTGACTTTTTGCCATTTTTTCTGTTGGAATCATTCTTCCATTCCTTAAAGAAAGTGTCTTTTTCTGTAACTGACATCTGCAAAAAAAAGGGGAAATATGTGCATGAAATTTTGAAGTAGCCAGATAGAAATATTCAATATTTTCCAGTAAACTGTACATAGATAAAATGTTGTTAGAAGAAATGACTTACTTTGTAGAATTGCATAGAATTGGTATATTGGCCTTCTAGATGGTTGGAGCATTTTTAACCCTTTGGGTTCAAACTTCGCTAAATCAAATAGTTAAATGAAAGAGGTCATGCTAACACTGATTAGGGAAATCTAACTTAGAAAAAAAAATTCTCCATGCTATATTTTATGTGTATGTGGATGAGCCTTTAAGATATGTCAATACAGTGTGGTCTGATTTGAAGACCCCAATAGACTATTGTAATCGTTTATTTGCACTATGAGGATTGGCAGCAATGGTTTCCAGATGGAGTTGAAATGCTGCCCATATTTATTTAAACTGGCCCCTGACAGTGAAATGTGAATTGAAGCCTCTGTGTATTTTACAGAAAGGCCCATTCATACAGGGTCCTGTGGGCTACCCAAGCCTAGGCATGGCACCCAAAGGGAGTGAGCCTGAGCATAATGGTGCACAGATCATAAGCAGCAGTGGGCTCATGATGTGCCCCCATGTCATATTATCCTGTTTATACTTATTTTATTTGCTTTTAATATCAGTTATACAAATACACATCACATTTCCGCAGGATTACAGATTTCCTCACATTTTATTGACCTGATCATCCATCCACACATATGTATATGTGCTATACTGACCTCATGTATACAGAATGTGTTAATTGCAGCTTAAACAAAAAGAAATATATATATATATATATATATATATATATATATATATATATATATATATATATATATATATATTTGAAGGAGAAACAGTTTCTCCTTCAACTATTGCTCCCGAGTTGTGCAATGTGGGGTATATGGCTACCAACCTACACCCACATTTTTTATTGTGTGGTGGTGTGGAGTATCCTTTTTAAATAAATATATATATATTTATATATTTATCTATATATATAATTGACAAAAGATTTCTATGGACACCAATTTGAATCGACTCTAGAGAAACCTGCAGATAATAACAAGCCGCCATAGTTCAGTAACATTATATTACAACTTCCTATATCTCAAGCCAGACACCTTTGCACTAGGGCAATCTCCTCCCTCTTACCCCAAGCAGCCCCTTTATTTTCTGAACTTAGATCACCTTCATCTGTCTGACTCAACACTGCCCCCGTCTGGTAATATTTAATATTGCATCTGCCATTACAATGACTTCTCTACTACTAATATACCAAGAGAAATAGAAAATATTTATACTAAAATAAAGCTATTTTGTCAACAAAAATATAAAAATCTGGCTCCCCATATGTCATATACGTATATATACATAATCAGCCATGTATATATATTTGTGTACCCGACCTCGTTGCAATATATGACATTTGTATATGAATATTGTTTGACGTTTTTGCATTTTTTTTATTTTTGCTTCCTCTTCCTTCGCTTATACTTACTACCTTCCGGCACAGTGGATGCAGGGAGCTGCGTACAGGATGGGCAGAGATATAGTGACAAAGATGTGTGGAAACCAGAACCCTGCCAAATCTGTGTCTGTGACACTGGGACTATTCTGTGCGACGAGATAATCTGCGAGGAAAATAAAGACTGCCCCAATGCTGAAATCCCCTTTGGAGAGTGTTGCCCCATTTGCCCAACCGAGCAGTCCTCCACCACCAGTGGTCGTAATTTATTTATTTGTGTTTCATAAATAAATTACTTGTGCAAACCTATGGCTAACATCCCATTCCCTAACACATTGGGCAACCATAGGTCCCTGCTGGAGTTAGAAAGGGCGCCTCCTGTTCATATTTCTGCCTTTACCATATATGCGCAATATATATATATATATATATATATATATATATATCCCAAGTGAAGAAAGTATATAACATATCCTACTATGTCTTACTATAGACATGAGATCAAAGCCTTGATATAGCTGAATTACAGACATCACAAGAAGGAGCGGCTCTGTGGCCTTTTTCTGCCTTGAGTTGAAGCCACAGGTCTAAGCTCCTGTGGTTTTGTTTGGCAGTCAATTTGGAAGCTCCTGCTGATCAGACCACGTGCGTCTCTAAATATAAGACCCATATTAACCTGTTCATGCTCCAATCATTTTACACTCAAAGAGGCAGAAGTTATAACAGGTTCCCTTTTTAACGACCGGTCCTGCATTATTAGCAATGCAATTGTAAACAGTGTTCCTGCTTGATTGCAAGCTCTTGTGGCCAATGAGGTTCATCCTCAGTGGTATCAGGCGGGCTGCGAGATTTGCAGTGCTATGTGCAGCCATCATTAATGTCTTCTAATCCTTGTCCATAATTACGTTTTCCTGTAACTAATTGTTTATTTTAGCTCCATCTATTTTTACTACTTAAGTAGAACATTCTTTAACATTTGCTAACCATCTTCCCAACCAAGAGCCGATCTCCCAGATATGTAAGATCTTACACCCAGGATGCTGGCGGTAGGATTGTGCCGTCTTGTAATGGATCCGCCTGAGACAAATGAGCCAATCAGATCTAGGGGACGTTCTATATCATGACTTAACACATAACTTCTTCATGGGAAGAAGGCCTTAAAGTGTCTTGTGTTTGCCTGTTCTATGGTCTACGTACATTTATAGTCCGTTTTGTGTATTTTATGTTTTGGTTTTTTTTTATGTCACTAAATCATCCATTGAATTTCTTCCAGCTGACATCTAACCCTTTTTTTCTTTAACTTTCATCCAATAAATAGGGCACAGTGGACGAAAGGTAATACAATTTTTTATGAGAATAACTATATACATCATTGAGTAGGACTACAAAGAATATTAATGTACAAAACCTAACATTTATGACACCTGCTACCAGCAACATAGAAAGTCTATTACTGATTTTCCTCATATCCACTCTAAGTATTATATATGGCTAGTATAATAGTGACATCATAGTAAGTATTCATATATATAGAAGGTCATCAACACATGTATGAATAGTCAGATAGGAACTCAACATATCAATATAAAGCTCACATTACATTGCCACTGCATAACATATAAAGATGGCATCAAGGAACTTTAAAGTATTTTTTTTTCTTTAGGGTCAGAAAGGCGAACCTGGTGATATTTTAGATGTAAGTATATTATTTTATTTTTATCTATTTTTCATTTTTCTATCTATCTATCACATATCTATCTATCACATATCTATCTCTTCCATATCTATCTATCTATCCCTCAATCTATCCATCTATCTATTTATCTATTTATCTACCGTATATATCTAACTATCATCTATCTATTTATCTATCTAACTATCTATCATCTATCTGTGTCTATCTATCCAACTATCTATCTATCCCTTCCCATATCTATCTATCTATCTATCTATTCCATATCTATCTATCTATCTATCTATCTATTCCATATCTATCTATCTATCTATCCAACTATCTATCTATCTATCTATCTATCTATCTATCCCTTCCCATATATATCTATCTATCTACCTACCTACCTTTCTATCTATCTATCTATCCCTCCCTTCCCATATCTATCTATCTAGCCATCCATCTCATATCTATCTATCTATCTATCTATCTATCTATATATCTATCCATCCAACTAATGTCTGTCTATCTTTTTATCCATCTATCGCTCTATCTATCCCATATCTATCTATCTATCTATCTATCTATCTATCTATCTATCCATCTATCCATAAATCTCATATCTATTTATCTATCCATTATCTATCCATTATCTATCCATTATCTATCTATCTATCTATCTATCTATCTATCTATCTATCTATCTATCTATCTATCTATCATCAGTTTAGGTTTTATGCTCATTCTACCAAGGAATACAAGTTAAGGGGTTATTCCCATCTCCATGATCTTATCCCAATATACAGTAGGTGGAATAATAATAATATTAGCAAATACATCCAATTAGAAATGTAGTATAGTTATTACCTCATGTGCAGGGCATTACAAGACCTTACGTATCTATGGTTACAACCACGCAAATAGTGACACTTAGTTGCTAGTGGTCATAACCATGAATGCCTAAAGTCCTGCAATGCCCTGCACAAGAGGCAAGCGACATGGTTATATCAGAAAACCTATACTACATTTCTAACTTATAGCCATGTCTCTTACCTCATGTACCTCATTACTGCTTAGTTATCCATGGTTACGTCCACTCATATAGTGAAAGTTAGTCAGTTAGTTGCTCGTGGTTGTAACCATGGATACCTAAGCTGCAATGCCCTGCACATGAGGTAAGAGACATGATTATATTAGAAAACCTATACTATATTTCTAACTGAAGATATTTGCTAATTTTTTTATTACACGTAATACATAATGAAATTGGAACATGGAAATTGGAAGACCCCTTTAAGCCACTGAGTATTTTATCTCAGAGCTTATGGCAAGATTAGATTTACTATATATGTAGATTTAGAATATTTGCTCAATTTACAAAGCATAATATTGTGTTCTCTACAAATTTGTATTCAATAGCTACTAGGACCAAGAGGACCACCCGGACCACAGGTATAGAATATCTATTACAAATAATCAATTTATTCTTTAAGTGTAATACCAAATACTTGAATCAGAGTGATATTAATCTAGTGACTGGTCTTTATCAGGGACCTTCTGGTGAACAAGGATTAAGAGGTGATCGTGGAGATAATGGCGAGAAAGTAAGTGTGAAATATGGTAAAAAAATGTTTTGCATTGAACTATAGTCATAAAGTTTGTATATTGGGAACCTCACCTGTACACCTTCACCTGAGAAAAATAATATAGTGCGCACGCCTCTTCTCTTCGATTTATTGCATTGAACTATAGTTAGAGTATATATAAATCATAAATGGTGAAAATAAGCAATGAAGTGAGTAAAAAGTAACGCAGGAAACTGCAAGTAGATCCCGGTATATATATGTAGAAGACCAAAAGTGCTGAAACCATCCAACACGTAAAAATGGTCGATCCAATGATAATTTAGTCAATAAAAGTAAATGCCTAATATTTTGTTACTACCCCATCCCAATGAATGCCTCCTACTGTATTCACTATATGACTGGGAAATGTTCCACTTTATATACCTTGAAAGTTTCCATTGTTTGAATCTGGCAGATAATGTGTCCACCTTGTCTATTTAGAGACTATCTTGTATCATTCGAAATCAATGTGTCCATTTTGGAATACTAAGTAAGTAATGTACCCATCATGTCTTCATTTTAGGGTGCACAGGGACCCCGTGGAAGAGATGGCGAACCCGGTACTCCTGGAAACCCAGGACCCCCTGGCCCACCTGGACCTCCCGGACTCCATGGCCTTGGCGGAGTAAGTAGGCTCAGCACTGACGCCCAACCTTTGTCACCGGTCTGTAAAGTTCACATCCCAGGCTCACATCCACTCAGCACATTTGCTCTACATCTCTAAATGAAGCTGACAGCATTGAAAGGCTCCACTGTTACCACGTACCCCGTACACAGTCACTCTTTGTAATCCTTCAGTTTGTTTGCATTCCTCTGACACAAAATATCTTCTCTGCCCAGAAAGTTTTTTTTTCCCCTATTTTTCTGGACACTGTACAAGTAGATGATTGTCCAACATCAGAGACATGCAAACGAGGTGCCCTCACACTATCCCTGGGGTACAACCTGAGCACATCCAGCTATGCTGCAAAGTAAAAACAAGCATCCATATTTAAAGAAACAGATAAGGACTTCTTATTTTTTAGTTTTTGCGCAATATTTGTAACGTGACATTTTTTTCATCATGATGATATTGAAGATATAATAGAAATCTGTCTACAATCTGCAATAAAGAGACAATTACACAGATTCTTAAATAAAATGCCACGCTGTAATCCTACACAAAAACACTTATATCCCCCCCTGTCACAAATGACCTCAAAGACTGATCCTACTTAACCCTTTACCTTAAAATCCCTAACAAACACAATTCCTTTACATATAGAATATACTGTAGATCAATAGTATATAAACATTATAATAAATCCAGTCTATAATAATACGACAAAAGAGTGAAATTCAGCCAACAACCGTCTTTGGATATACTTTACTGGACTAGACCCCCTCACATGTATCTTCTCTATTATACCGCCATTGTGGCCGTCACAACTGATCTCTGTGCTGGGCCGACACAATAATATTAAATGCCATATATCAGCACTTTAGGTTATAAAATCATTTTTTTCTGGATGTTGTATATAAAAAAAGACCAATTAGAATAATTTTTTAAAGCTGATCAAGATCGGTTTAATAACCCTTAATCACAGTTTATATTACACACACAATGATTTATGCTTCTTTATTGTACCGAACACAAGAAAATACCCAAAATCTATGTGGTTTTTATATCCCAATGTTCTTTCCACGATCAGCAGTGACATTACCTCCTCAATATATTACATATTGAACACAGTGTCATTGCATAGGGATAGTTTTATTGGTTTTCAGTATTACATGTACATTGATGATTTTGGATCCTGAAGAAGGAGTAGTATTTACTCCAAAACGCGTAGAATAATGAAATCTCCTGATCTTCAATGATCGCTCTTCTGACTTTTGTTCAGCAGCGCGTTTTTTTAAACTCTTTTCTCCTGACATTTATCAACGTTTAAGTATTACAGATTGAGCCATATATTTTCTACCTTATCATATATGAACAAGGCTGTATATATTCTGGATACCACCAAAACCGTCAAAAAACCTAACTAATATGGAATACTTTATAAATACAGAAACATTACATAGTTACATAGGTTGAAAAAAGACCTAGGTCCATCTAGTTCAACCTTCCTCCACCAATTCTATATTTTGTCATTACCGTATTTTTCGGACTATAAGACGCACCGGACTATAAGACGCACCCTGGTTTTAGAGGAGGAAAATGGGAAAATAAAACTTTAAGCAAAAAATGTGGTCATGACACACTGTTATAGGGCGAGGATCTGCTGCTGACACTGTTATGGGGGTAATGTCCCCAAATTCTCTCCTAAGGTACCCCATCCTGGTAATGATCCTCCTGCCTTGTATATGATCCTGCTATAAACCCCCCCATCCATCCTGTTCACATACCCCCCCCCATCCAGCCTGTTCACATGCCCCCCCCCATCCAGCCTGTTCACATGCCCCCCCCATCCAGCCTGTTCACATGCCCCCCCCCATCCAGCCTGTTCACATGCCCCCCCCATCCAGCCTGTTCACATGCCCCCCCATCCAGCCTGTTCACATGCCCCCCCCATCCAGCCTGTTCACATGCCCCCCCCATCCAGCCTGTTCACATGCCCCCCCATCCAGCCTGTTCACATGCCCCCCCATCCAGCCTGTTCACATGCCCCCCCATCCAGCCTGTTCACATGCCCCCCCATCCAGCCTGTTCACATGCCCCCCCCATCCAGCCTGTTCACATGCCCCCCCATCCAGCCTGTTCACATGCCCCCCCATCCAGCCTGTTCACATGCCCCCCCATCCAGCCTGTTCACATGCCCCCCCATCCAGCCTGTTCACATGCCCCCCCATCCAGCCTGTTCACATGCCCCCCCATCCAGCCTGTTCACATGCCCCCCCATCCAGCCTGTTCACATGCCCCCCCATCCAGCCTGTTCACATGCCCCCCCCATCCAGCCTGTTCACATGCCCCCCCATCCAGCCTGTTCACATGCCCCCCCCATCCAGCCTGTTCACATGCCCCCCCATCCAGCCTGTTCACATGCCCCCCCATCCAGCCTGTTCACATGCCCCCCCATCCAGCCTGTTCACATGCCCCCCCATCCAGCCTGTTCACATGCCCCCCCATCCAGCCTGTTCACATGCCCCCCCATCCAGCCTGTTTACATGCCCCCCCATCCTGCCTGCTCATATACTCCCATCGTGCTCATATACCATCCTGGTATATGGCCTGTATCCTATAGCACAGAGAAAAAAATAAACGTTTATACTCACCTTTTCCTCACTCCCTGCAGCACCGATCACATCTTCCTCTCTGGCACGCTGATCTGTGTGTGTGGAGCCGTTCCCCTGCAACATCGCGATGTCTTCCTGTCTGTGCCGATCAGCTGACCTGACCGGCACAGATCAGCTGACCGGCACAGATCAGCTGACCGGCACAGACAGGAAGTCATCGCGTGCAGCAGGGGGGCGGCTCCACACACGGGGACGGGTGAGTGTACTGATTCACTGCACCCCGCGCTGGTAATGACGCGCGGGGGGCAGTGAATACAGCCGCACATGATCACTCCAGGCTGTAATTGCCAGGGGTGATCATGCGGCCGGCTCTTTACTATGCGCGCGTCCCTGCTCGTCCTCCCGCCCACCTGTCAGTGCCGGCTTCAGCGCTGAGAGATGGGCGGGAGGATGGGCGTGCATATGTAATGAGCGGGCCCACGTGGTCACGAGCAGGCGCTGCTGCTGCCTGCTCGTGCCCCCGATGACCCGCAGCACCCTCATTCCCAGCCGCAGCCCTATAGTCAGACCATAAGACGCACCCCCAACTTTCCCCCAACATTTGGGGGAAAAAAAGTGCGTCTTATGGTCCGAAAAATACGGTAAGTCATTTATTCCCGACAATGTTGTGTATACTGAGGAAACCATTCAGCCCATTTTTAAAAGCTGTTATAGTATCTGCCATTACTACCTCTTGTGGTAGGGCATTCCACAGTCTGACTGCTCTAACTGTAAAGAACCCTTTCCTATTTAGCTGCCGGAATCATTTTTCTTCCACTCGCAGTGAGTGCTCCCTGGTTCTTAGTATTGTCTTTGGAAGGAATAAGTCCGGTGCCAGTCCTTTATATTGACCACACATGTATTTATACATATAAATGAGATCTCCTCTGAAACATCTTTTTCTAAACTAAACAAATCTAACTTTTTCAGCCTCTCATCATATGGAAGGCCTTCCAGTCCTTGTAGTAGTCCAGTTACCCGCCTTTGACTCAAACTTTTGAATGTGCTTTTTAAAATAATATTATATGGGGGTTTACCTGGTTCTTCATCAGTTTTGATTGTACTAGATGCTCATTATAGAAATTTAATGGGAATCTGTCACCAGGTTTTCGCTCCCCCATCTGAGAGCAGCATAATGTAGGGACAGAGACCCTGATTCCAGCAATGTGTCACTTACTGAGCTGTTTGCTATCATTTTGATAAAATCAATGTTTTCTCTGCTCCAGATCTAGCAGTTATACAGAGCTCATGAATATGTTGGACTACCTGCAGCACACCAAGTAGCCCCCTAATGATAATCTACTACTTATAATCAGTGATTTTATCAAAACTACACTAAGCATCCCAGTAAGGCTAGTTTCACACATCCGGCTTTTTGCCGGTTTGACGGATTCGGTGCACTCCAGTACAGTGTATACAGTACAATGGTAGCACGACAAGCGCCGGTCACATGCTGTCATGTGACCGGAGCATGTGACCCGGAAGTTGCGACGCTGCCATTGTACTGTATACACTGTACTGGCGTGCGCCGAATCCAGCAAACCGGTGAAAAGCCAGATGTGTGAAACCGGCCTAAGTGATACATCGCTGGAATCAGCATCTCTGCCCCTACGTTATGCTGCTTTCAGATTAGGTGGCAAAAACCTGGTGACAGATTGCCTTTAATGAGAAATGTGTTCATTAGGCTGAGATTTTAGTGGCCAATTCTATATGGCCAGATTCACATCTGAAAATGGCCGTATATACAGCTTCCTGTATGGACAAGATAGGATATGTGCACATGACCTATTAACATGCTGGTACATGCACCAATGTTTTCCTGGGTGAACCCACTTTAAGGCCTGCGACACACATCCGTGCTGCCGGCACGTGTTTGTCATTTTTTACACGTACCGGCGGCACGGAGACACGTTAACAAATGCTACCCTATTGTAGCAGGCACACACACGTAAAACCACACGGAACGTGTGTCCGTGTGCGTTTGTACGTGTGTGCGTTTTTCAAAGCGCTGACATGTCAGTGATTTCTCCCGCAGCACGGGTGTCACACGGCCCGCACCCATACCACACGGGTGTAGTGTGGATGCGGTCCCGTGTGACACGCGCCGGAGAAAACACACGTCAGTGAAAAAAAAAAAAAACATTAACTCACCTTCTCCAGCCCTCCTGTCTCTGCCGCTGCTGCCTCTTGCTGCCGACCGCTGCTCATTATTCTCATTGAATATTCACTTCACTGCCTGGCAGCAGCAGCAGCGGGGAGACGGGAGGGCTGGAGACCGAGGATCAGCACCACGGACAGCAGCGCAGACAGCAGGAAGGACCAGGTGAGTATAATAATTACCGATTCTACGTGTGCTATCGCGGATAGCACACGTAGGACACACGTGTCACGCACGTACCAGAGACACGTACTTACCTGCACGCAACACGCAGGGAAAATACGTGTCTCTCGGCACGTGCGTGAATTTCACGTGAGTGTGGCAGAGGCCTAAGAAAAAGCTTGCAGTCCCTTTCTTGAGATGGACTTGCTGACGACTTTGCCGTTGTCTTCGAGGCGGCTCTGCCACTGGCGTTGTTTTTCCATAATTTATATTAGAATTAATGACTGGCTTCCTAATAGAAGCCACCGGATGGATGACCTTTTTTGCTACTTTTAAAAGAAAACCCTAAAGTAGTAAAAGACTGAACAAGTGCACAGTAATGTCATTTTAACATTGCTGTGCATTATGCTCCCTTTTTGTTATTGTTTTGTGGCGCTTTTTCAGGCGATCTCTAGGTGGAATCCATCTTAAAAAGATGTCATGTGGACATACCCCTAGGCCGCAATCGCATGTTGAGTATTTGGTGAGTTTTTTACCTCAGGATTTGTAAGCCAAAACCCGGACTATGTAATCAATACAGAAGTGGTGCCTGTGTTTCTATTTTCCACTAATTGCTCCACTCCTGGTTTTGTCTTACAAATACTGAGGTAAAAACCGACCAAATACTGAATATGTGCATGCGGCCTAACGTTCATTGCCCTCTGAGCATGCAGCTAGTACTGTATGTAGT